>NW_027130338.1:0-716105 GCF_026122565.2 Emydura macquarii macquarii
AAGCAATCAAACCTCATTCTCTGATTACCTTCAGCTTCTGAGACTTGGTGATATGCTGCAACTTTCTCTCCTGCAGGTGCCCAGCCCATATTGGTGAATGCTATGCTATCTATATGCAATAGCCTCTGCATACTATACTAACAGGAGAAGCTGTAGGAAACTAGTTAAGCATTTGGTGCTTCTTTAGCCTTAAAGATGCTATGCAAACCCAGATTATATTGAGTGTTCAAGCAGAATACTTATTTGTTTTGTATAGGAGATGAAAGTAATTGCCCTGGAACCTGGTTTAGAAAATGGTAAGTCTTTTTTTGACATTTCATTTGTATTGTGGTGTTTATTTGACTAGAAATATGTAGTGTAACTTTCAGTGCTTGTAAATCTGTATTTACAGCCCCTCTTAAAGGGATGCTGTGAAGTAGATTAGACCAGAGAATGTGCTGCACAGAAGGCAGCAATACAAGTTGATGATGATGATGTCAGGTGTCATTGTGCTTTACACCATGACTGCTAGGAACTTCATAGCAACAGTGAGGATACAACTCAGATTCTCTTGCTTCAAAAGCACTTGAGCTAAAGGAGAATCACCATTAACTGCTTCAAGTATAGGGCTTATGACACAGTTGAGCAGTTCCAATTCTAGCCAATAGGTGGCAGTGTTGCACCTGTGTGCAAACACCCCCCAGCTCTTTATCACTAATACATGCAAATTACAGCTATCCAATTTGACTATGTGTCAGCTGATTGCTGCCTACAATTAGCATCTGTGAGTCACCCTAGTTTGATTAGTGGTGGTATTGTAGGGATATTACTGCATGCTTACTATTTTAGTTCTGCTCCCAGTCTTCAAGCAGGGGGTCTGTGATGGGTGCCTCACCTTATTTTGGTCTTACACCTTCTTCATTCTTTGGCAGGTTGAGCAGCTATGGCACAGGTCTTCAGAACCCTCTTGTGAACCTTGTGTGATCTCTTGGACTGGGAAGCATTCAGCTGTGAAGTCAAACTGACTATGCCAGACCTTCACCTGTGTGCAGCATTAAAGAAACAGTTCAATTAATTGAAGTTCTAATTAATCTATTAAATGAGCTGCCTGGGAGGCACTTAAGGAGAAACTTCCTGCAAAACAGTGTTTGGCAATGGGTGAAAAGCAATGAGTGGTAGATTATTCTGATTAGCAGACCAGGAAAGGAAGGGATAAATTCTGCAGTTACATTACAGGTGATTGAGGGGGGGGGAATCCATTAAAGCAGTGGTTCTCAACCTTTCTAAATTTTGTACCCCTTTCGAGAGTTTGTCTTGTGTACCCCAAGTTTCACTTCACTTAAATGACTGTCTTACAAACTCAGACAAGTGTCACAGCCCACTATTACTGAAATTGTTTGCATTCTCATTTTTACCATAATAAAACAAATAAATTGAATATAAATATTGTACTTACATTGCAGTGTGTTGCATCTGTGTGTATATAGAGCAGTATAAACAAATTTTAGTTTGTAGTGACTTTGATAGAGCTCTAATGTAGCCTGTTGTAAAACTAGGTAGCTATCTAGATGAGTGGAGGTACCCCCTGAACCATGTGTACCACCACATGCACATGTACCCTGGGCTGAGAACCACTGTTAAAGGGATTTCCCCCTGTAAAAAACTTCAATGAACAGGAAAATCCCCTCCTCCCTCTGTCAAAAATTCTTTGAAATAGGTGTGGGGGCTTGTCAGGAGAGGGAAGGAGAACCCCACTAGTGTCAACAGAAGTGGCCTCTTGAGAAAGATGTCCCTGTATCTGAAGTGCTGTGGGGGGGCACAGCTGTTAGTGAGTAACTTTCAATCAGTTCTAATCTCAGGTGCTGCTGGAGCTAAACCCTGCAGCTGCAGACTCTCAACAAGCAATCCAGCTCCCAGCAGGGCCCCTCATGTCTGGTTGGTTGGATGGGAGTAGGATTTACCAGGCTCCTGCAAAGGCTGCTATTGTGGGTGCTGAGGGCCCTGTTTGTAGCAGGAGTGGTGCAGCTTGACTGAGCAGGGTGTGGGGAGCCATTTGAGGGATGCACCCCAGCCTCTGCCAGGGATAAATAGCTCTGTAGGGGGCCCTGCTATGTCCCAGCTAGCAGGGCCTGTGGTTTGAAGTGGAGTGGGTGATAAAAGTTCTGTGACCTGCCACTGTGTGGACTTACGAACTCTTGCCCTGCCCCATAGAATGAGAGGTGCAACAGTGACTAAAGCAGCGTTGGGGTGCAGTGCAGGCTCTGCAGTGACCCTACTGCTGCTTTGCTGTCTGCTTCCCCTGCTCCCAACAAACTCCACATCCTTCCCCCAGGCCAAGCCTGGTGAGTCAGCCCCAGCCCAGCAGAGGGCAGGTGTAGTGATCCCCTCACCAATAAGCAGTACAGGTGCAATGAATGAATGAATGAATCAGGTGGTGCTCGCTGCCCAGGAAAAGAGAAAAGTTGTTAGTGAAGAGACAGAGGACAAGGAAATTGGGGGTGGGAGAAAATATAAAGGGGGGGAAAAGAGCAAAAGGGAGAGGTGGAGGTGCTGGTCCTTGTCAGAACCATTCCTTGCACATGCTTGAGCTGTATTGCCTGGGAATTGTGGCGTGTGCTGCTGCTGCAATGGGGCATTTGTTCTCCCTTCAGTGCAGTTGAAGCTCTTACAGAGCTTTTGCCCATCCAAATCGAAAGGCCTGGGCACTTCCTGCCTCTGGTGCATGCACAAGGCCTGCTCTTTAAGGATGCTGGGCATGAAGTTCCCAGCTCTCCCATCAGAGGCTCTGTCATGCCAGGGGAGGGTTTCACAAGCTCCATGTCACTGCTCTGCTCTGCTCACAGGGTGACTTCCTGTGGCTAGATGGAGGATTTGGGCAGGTATAAGGGAAGTGTGGAAATGAGAGAGGAAATCCCAGTGAGATCGGCTGTGAATAACTACAACACATCATTAAGGATCTACAACCTATCCTTGCAGATGATCCCTCACTCAAGCGGTGGGAGGCAGACCTATCCTTGCTTACAGACAGCCCCCCCCATACAACAAGAACACTAACCCAAGAACCTATCCCTGCAACAAACCCCGTTGCCAGCTCTGCCCGCACATGGACTCTAGTGACACCATCACAGGTCCTAACCACATCAATCACACCACCAGGAGCTCATTCACCTGCCCATCTACTAATGTTACATATGCCAGCACTGCCCCTCTGCCATATACATTGGCCAAACCGGACTGTCACTACGTAAAAGAATAAATGGACACAAATCAGACATAAAAAATGGTAACTTCCATAAACCCGTCAGAGAACACTTCAGCCGCCCAGGACACTCTGTAGCTGATTTGAAAGCTGCCCTACTTCTACAAAACAACTTCAAAAACAGACTTTAAAGAGAAACTGCAGAGCTGGAACTGATCTGCAAACGTGACACAGTCAGACTGGGTCTGACTCGGGACTTGGCATGGTTCTGTCATCACAAGAAGTAATTGTCACTGTTCACCCATTCTCACCTCCTAATCCACAGTTGTGAATAGGCCTCAGCTACTCTAACTGCATGGACTTTGCTAACACCTACCCTCCCCGTTGTTGTTCTTACCCTTAAATGTATCTACACACCCCCTGTCTGATTTCTATTCCTTGCATCTGACCAAGTGGGCTGCAGCCCAGGAAAGCTTAGGCCTGCAGAAGTTAAACGTGTTAGTCTCTGAAGTGCTACAGAACTCGCCTTGGTTTTTTGTCTGTGCTTCGCAGCGCCATAAAGACTGACACTTAAAACAGCAGCAGTCACAGCACCTGCCTCCTCCAAGCACCTTGTGCACTGGCCTTCGGGGCTGCCCCATCGCTGGGGGGCATTGGCAGGAGACGGGACTTGCCCAGAGTTACACAGCGGGGCACAAGGGAACCCAAGAGTCCTGACTGCTGGAGCCTGCCCGTGCTGGCAGCCTCTCCAAAGCATCGCACCCCCGCCCGCACACATCAGTGGCGGCTTAATCACGGCCAGACCCTGGCTCAGCTGCGGGACTAAGCCTGTGGCATCGCCCCTGCAAAGTCCTGACACCGTCCCCTGCCGGAGGGCGTTTGCTGCGTCGCTGCACTCCGTGGTAGGGGCTGGGGCGGGAGGGACCCCGGGCCGAGGCGGAACAGAAGTACCGGGGCGCTGCTTCCGCTCGGACCGCTGGCGGAGGTTCACTTCCGGGGGCAAAGTGCGACGGGGGTGGGGGGCGGTGGGAGCCGGCGCGGCCGCTCATTGGCCGGCGCGGGCTCCGCGTGGGTGGGGGCGTGGCGGAGCCTCGCTCGAGGCAGCAAACTGGCGGCGGCGGCGGCGGGAGCGGCGTTAGTGGAGGGGGAAGGGGACGCGGACGCGGCGCCCGAGGCCCCGGCTGGGGACCCCCCGGGACCGCCCGAGCAGGGCGCCGGCGGCTCCGAGAGCGGGTGAGGCCGGGGGGCGGCGGGCGGACGGGCGGGGGGCGGAGACGCGGGGGCGGCGCTGGCTTCTCACCTCCCTTCCTCTCTCTGTCTGTCCTGCCCCGCAGGGGGGACGCCGGCCTGGGCGATGTCAGCGCCGGCCTGGAGAGCGAGTCCTCCAACGGCAACGGCAAGGAGCCGCCGGTACGTGCCGGGGCGGGGTGGGGGCGGGGCAGCTTGCCGCCTGGGTTCCCGGCAGCCTCTGCGGGGCCGGCCTGCCCCGGGGCACGCGCCGTGCGAAGCCTGCGGGCAGCTGCGCGGAATGATAGCGGGGGGCGGGGCCGAGCAGCACTGGTACGGGTCGGGCTGCGGGGGGGCTCCGAGCAAGGCGGTTCACCCCCGGGCGCCTGGCCTGGCCTGGTCCGTGGAGCCCGGGGGTGCAGCGCCCCCGCCAACACCCGCAGTGTCACTTTCCCACGGCCCACGCGGCGTTTTTCTTCGGTGCGGTTTCGCCTGCATGCAGGGGGATGCCCAGAGTGCATCGGGGCTGGAGAATCCTGCCCCGTCCCAGTACGGTCTGCACTGGTCAGACCTAGAGCTGATCTTTTAAAGGTTGTTTTGTTACTTGAAACAGAAGCTAGGACACCGGGCCTGGTTCACTTCCTCTGCCCTAGAGATGCCTGCAGTAAACCTCTTTGACTTTATTAGTGTAAGGGGCCTGTTATCGCTGCTGATCAGCGGAGCAGAAGGGGAAACAGAATTACACATAGAAAACATTTTCGCTGGGCCTCAGTAAAATGTCACCAGTTAGCTAGCCGGGCCCTGGCGACACATGAAACGTCAGAAGCCTTGAGCGAGTAAAGTTCTGGGTTGGCTCAGGTGCTGCTGATTCAGGCGAGTGCTGGAATAAAAGGCTGGACATGTGAGCAAGGGAGAGGAATTCAGTCTTGAATTCCAGGATGTTACTTTTTAGAAGCCATTGCAATAGTTGGGAGATTAAACATACATTCCTTGAGTCCAGCGAGAGGGAGTTTTCTCATTTTGGTTTTTATTCACCTCTCAATCTCCTGTCCCTTAGTCTGCTTTGCTGTCTTCCTCACTTATGAAAAAGCCTGTTCTTGATTCAACAATTACAACGATTTGTCGCCTGTTTCCATAGAGGAGTTTGTGGGGCTGTTCTCTGGTATCTGATGCCATCCAGTAGTTCAAACTCATTCACAGCAGTTGTACCTCAACTGTTGGCATTTTGAGGCTCTCTATAGGGGGCTGTAATGGACAAAATGTGACTCTTGATTAACATGGGATTGTTCTTGGCACAGTCTAATCCTGTTAATGCTGGTATGACTGCAGGAAGGTGCTGGGGACAGTTCAGAAGTCTTGGACACTCAGCCGGGTTCAGTGGATGAAGAGAATGGGCGACAGCTTGGTGAGATAGAGCTGCAGTGTGGGATTTGTACAAAGTGGTTCACAGCGGACACCTTTGGCCTTGATACTACGTATGTAATAGCTCCATTTAGTACTCTGCATATAATCTGTACTGCTCTTCATATCCCCCAGTACCATACTGTGTATCTCCCAGAATTTACTGTAAATTCAATTAAACTTCTCTATAAACTAGCTTTCTTTAAAAAACAACCAAATCAAAAAACTCTCCAACCCAGGAACAGTATACTTGCTTGTGAAATGCTTCTGATTCCTGCTGAGGGAGGCTTCCAGAAAGCCCAGTTAATTTAGAGCTAAGGTTGCTCAAGGCTGATTTTTGTATCAGTGCACTAATTAAACAGCAAGGAAATTAAAGCAAACATAACTATATGCCCTTGCAGGCTGCTTAGCTCTGCTTCACTGAACTTTTTAACTTTTGGGAAAGAATACGTGTTATTACATGAGGCTCTGAACATTTTTCTTACATCACAAAGATGGTGGAGAGAAGCATTTCCTTTATGAAAAGATTCAGTTCCTAAACTCAGTCAGATCAATACAGTTTGAAGAGGTGCTTTTGTTTTGTAGAAACAAAAATGGAAATATTTAGAATGTAAATTCACCAGGGGAAAAGACCTTGTGTTTCTATTTTGTTTGTATCAAGTCTAGCACACTGAGAGCTATGTAAACAATAATAAAACAGTTTTACATAACATGAAGCATTTATATTTTTCTTACATTTCAATGAAAAAAATCTTTGTTTGCATTTAGACATTTTCCTGAGGTATTTGCAGCCTTGGGTTACTGCATAAGACAAATATGAAACTGATGTTTAAGGGGAGGGGGCAAGAGAGAGAGAGATGCCTAGTTTATATATGCTGACTGAAAAGCAAAAACAGAAGAGACACTGTAAATGGAAAGTAAGTTTAATTTGGTATTTAAGGTGTCTAGGGAATCTTCTTTTTAAAGGTAACTTAACTTTAATTTGTGTTAAATACAAATTGGTATTAAAATGGAGTTGGGTAGTATTTTATGGGGCAGCTTGCAGTGGTTTTAGAAGTACATTGACTAATGCATGGTTCATTGTTAAAGGCTCCTGCGTTGCAGGACTGGTTCCACAACAGAAAGATGACATTTAGCTCTCATTCACATTTTCCAGACTTTGATAGTAACTCAGTATCAGCAATATAGAAAACTAAACGTGATAAAAACATTAGTGCATGTGTATGGGGGAATTTTTTAATGAAGAAAGAGTATGCATTTTCATTGTCTGAAATAATTGAAGAGCTGTGTAGAATAGCTTGTCAGATGATATTGCTGTTTCACAGATCATGTCTGCCTTTCATGACCAACTACAGTTTCCATTGCAATGTTTGTCATCACAGCGGGAACACCTACTTCCTAAGAAAACAAGCAAGTAAGTAAAAACAAGCACTTACTGAAAAAGTTGGACGTTCTTTGTTGGGGATGGAATAGGCCTGTGTGACCTCTGTCCTGGGGCTGGTTACAGTCCGTGAGTGGGTGTAGTAAAGATTTGCACTGCTGATTGCAATGCAATCAAACACATGCTAGAGAGCTGACTTCTGTGGACATGAAGGATGTTCTTGTGCACCATTTACAAAATGCAGTATACTGCAGATGTGAGGCCAACTAATGGAGGTTTGCCTAAGCTTAGATATGCTGTGTTGGTAGTATTTACCAGCCTTACTGTTGTATAGAAATACACTCGACCTTCATCATCAAGGATGTAACTTTAGTTTTGTTTTTAAGATCTGAAGGAAATGTGCCTTAGTGCTCTGGCCAACTTGACATGGCAATCAAGGACACAAGATGAGCACCCAAAAACCATGTTCTCCAAAGACAAGGTACAGATCTAATTAAACAGTTGCACTGGAATGTGAGTTCTGACTTGACAAGAAGGCACTTGCCTAGATGCACACACTTAGATGACTGTTGACTCTCTCACCAGCTCAGATAGGTAAATGACCACGTGAATGATCAGGAGTTGAAAGATTGGTTAGCTTCATAAAATACTTTTAACTGTTTTAAACTAGGACATTATACCATTTATTGACAAGTACTGGGAGTGTATGACAACTAGACAAAGACCTGGCAAGATGACTTGGCCAAACAACATTGTGAAAACAATGGTGAGTAACTCAAAGTTTAAATGTGCAGAGGAGCTGTGTTAATAGTCTTATTTGCTCATAACTAGACTTAAATTAGAAAAATAGTTCAGACATTAACACTGTCCCTGTGACTTCTTACTGTGTGGTGTGTATCTATTGCACAATTTACACAGTATTTGTGGGTCTGACTCAATTTTCTGAAGGTGTTTCCTAACTCTCTTCTTTCAGTGTAAAGAAAGGGATGTGTTCTTGGTGAAAGAGCATCCAGACCCGGGTAGTAAAGATCCAGAGGAGGATTATCCAAAGTTTGGGCTTTTAGATCAGGTATGTGATGGAGCTAGGGTGGAAGTTCCCATGACTTGCTATAACTAACATTACCAGCATTTCATTGCCAAAGATTGCAGTACGTGAAAGTTGTAACAAACTGGACTCCCACCAGGAATTTAAACCCACATACCTAGTTAACTTTCCTGCTGCAAATTCCAATCAGTTGTCTTTTGTAGCCTGTGCTATGACTAGTGGGAGTTCCACCTACCTGGCTAGACTTGGTTGCATGATGCGGCAATAACTCCAGAAAGGGTGCCTGATGGTCTGTTGTTGGGTGTTCATGCTTTCCTTTTCTTTTCTAGCATGTCTTTGTTAGTGCACTCTGTGCTGGCATGAAGAATACCCTTTCTTAATGCTCTTCTGGAAACATAACAATATAATTGAAAATGGGGTAGTTCTGCCTTTAGCAATGGCAACTAACCTGTTCTTTTTGGAAAGGTGGGGAGAAGAAATATAGCAGATTTCCTCATCCCTTTGCTTGTAATTCACTCAAACTGCATGCAGGACTATTGAGGCCTTTTTTAAAAGAGGTGTCCAGGGCATTATGTCTAGCTGTTTATAGGACACAGGTGGCATGCCATCCCAGCAGTTGGTAACTTCCTGGTGCTATGGGACACTTATGTAGCACAAATAAAAATGGCAAGATCCTTATAGAGTTGGAGTAAAAAGAGCATCCTAAAGTTTCAGTAGCCCTTCAGTTAGTTTCTAGAAACCCTCAAGAAGAGCAAAAGGTTCAGACTTTGAACTAGACACACTCTTAGAATAGATGGGAAGTACTAACCTCTGTGATGTATGTTGTTAAATTGAGTGTTTCTTTTTCAGGACCTGGCTAATATTGGTCCAGCGTATGATAACCAGAAGCAGAGCAGTGCTGTATCAACTAGTGGAAGCTTAAATGGCAAGTTCTTTAATTTTACTAAAAAGAAATGTGCAATATTCTCAAAGTCCTAAAGTTGAACACATCCTATTATATTAATTTTAACTTACTGAGCCCATGTAAATCTGGCTTGGGCTTTTTTAGTGATATAAACTAGTCTTTACCCTACAACAGGTGTGGAAGATCACTCTTCTGTTCTTAAAACTGAGATCTTCACTGAAAACACAGTTTGCCTTCCACCAAAATGTTGATATTAATTGTGCCAGAGAACTATCCTGCTAGCTTCCTGTTTTCCTCATTCTGAGCATAGTGGCAGGAATAATCTCTTAGGGTAACACGGGTTGCCTGGCCAGTGGGTTTGCATTCTGCACAGCTGAGTGGGCTACCACCCCTGGTCAAGCCAGTAGGAGGCCTCCCCCCAAGTTCATAGTGTAGATGTAGTCTTGGTGTGTCAGCAAACTTTAAACTAGGTATGAAAGATTACTAGATGTGCATGATGTTAAACCATTTCTCTATAAACCTACATGCTTTAACTAGTGCCCTAAAGTGTATATTGTCTCCATTTCACGCGCTGGTTCTGTTTTTCTTCAGTTATTAAAAGTTGACAAATACATGGTGCCACTTCTGTCCTTGCAGGTGGAGCCTCTTTGGGAGGTGAATATTTACCTTTCAGCTTCCAAAACTGAAGTATTGTTGTGGTTTGGAAAAGCTTTTTGCTCAGTTGTCTTAGAAGCTAAAGTGTGTCCTAAAAATGATATTGCCGTAATATTTAATATGAAGCAATAATTCCAGTTTTTAATGTTTAGCAGTTAGAAGCTTTTAAGGTATCATATTCTGCCTCACGTGGCTGGTTTAAAGTCCTTTTCACTTTAATTTGTTCTTTATATAGGCTTCATTTTCAATTTGATATTACACTCAACATCAGTTTAGTAACTGGCTGCTAAAGAATTGGTGTACTAAACACAAGTGCAAAGCATACACTGTTCTCATATTAATCAGGTAAAATTCAGCTATACTGGAGTAGCTTCAGTTTTGCAATTTATAAAGCATCAGTACATGCAAGTGCAGTTTAGCTCTGTTCACGTTTGTGCAGAATATGATACTCCAACAGTCTCAATCCCTTCCACTGCAACAGGTATACTGATAATTTAAAAGCTTGCACCCTTTTTAGTTACAGTACACTCTGCAGTTGTTAAAGGTGTTTTTCACCAGCACAGTGAAATTGTATAATCTTTTATTTTTAAGTCAGGAAAAGTCAGCTTTATTTTTCCTGAAAGGGATGTGATGTATTTTATCATTTCAATACTAATATATTAAAGTTATTTTGAACCTGTTAATCAAATATATTGAAGAATTTATATAATGAACTAGTGCTGAAGATATTAACATGAAATGCTTTGCTCTTCATGTTGCTAACAATTTCAGCAAGACTGGAGAGAAACACCTTTTATAGCTTTTTATTTTCTGTATTTTGTTTTGTATATTAAGTGCTTACTGCTGAAGTAGATACACTGACAAGATATCTCAACATACTGTAAAATCATTGAGGCAATTGAAAGTCTGCTTAAAATGGGAAAATCCAAGCAGTTTAGTTCCCCCTCCCCCGATCCTCTCTTCTGCCCAAACACATTAAATGCTTTATCTTTGTGTGTTTGGAACTTCCATTACAATGTGTCAACATTTGCTCTCAACTAATGATAGCATTTGAAAAGAAAACTACAAATAATTACTTTCCCACATAATAAAGCTTGAGTTTTATTAACTGACTTTAAATTGATTTAAATCCACACATTTCTTTTAAAACTGATTAGCAACTGTATCAAATTTCTATATAAAATCCGATTGTTTAATGAAGCTATTTGATAATGTGACACACATGGAGTTTCTGCACTCTGATTCCCACTGCTGCATAGAAAACGCTAGCTGATATGGATTTGTGGTAATTTCTTTCCAAAGGAGGTATTGCTGCAGGAGGTAGTGGGAAAGGAAGAGGAGCAAAACGCAAACAGCAAGATGGAGGGACCACGGGAACAGCCAAGAAAACCAGAAGGTAAATAGAAAGATACAGGCTACATGAAGTAACAGAGAAAGGAAGAGTGTTGCTGCCAGGGGCTGGTCTTACTCTGTCATTAAGTGCTGTGCATCTCTGACTCAGTACCCACATCTCCCTCACCCCCACAAGGATGGTTTTGTGCAAGGAACTAGTTAGAAGGTTGTTGGTCTTCTTAGTGGCTTATAGGGGTGTGGTTCATAGCAATTGTGCCACAGTAACCTTTTTCCTCTGGGTCTCTTCTAGTGACCCCTTGTTTTCTGCTCAGCGCCTGCCCCCTCATGGTTACCCACTGGAACATCCCTTTAATAAAGATGGCTATCGTTACATTTTGGCTGAGCCTGATCCCCATGCACCTGACCCAGAGAAACTGGAGCTAGACTGCTGGGCAGGAAAACCTATTCCTGGAGACCTCTACAGAGCATGCTTATATGAAAGAGTCCTACTAGCATTGCATGATCGAGGTAGGTACAACACATACTAGTCAGCTCCCTGGAGGAAGGGTCTTCTCTGTAACCTCACTAACCACTCCATTTATCTGTCTTTCTACTCCTCTAGCGCCTCAGTTAAAGATCTCGGATGACAGACTGACTGTTATAGGTGAGAAAGGGTACTCCATGGTGCGAGCCTCCCATGGAGTGCGGAAGGGAGATTGGTACTTTGAGATATCTGTGGATGAGATGCCTCCAGACACAGCAGCCAGACTTGGCTGGTCACAGCCCCTAGGTAAAGCAATTTTTAATCACTCCTTTTTTAAATAGTTAACTCAGTGGTACTTGCCTAGTTTTACAACAGGCTACCTTTTAAGTGAGGTGAACTCTTCCTAGCCCCGTTCAAACAGCAGGTATGTCACTTGAGTGGAATTAAGCTAACTTCTGGTTTCCACTAGGGAATCTCCAGGCACCCCTGGGCTATGACAAGTTCAGTTACTCCTGGCGAAGCAAGAAGGGAACAAAGTTTCATCAGTCCATAGGCAAACACTACTCAGCTGGCTATGGGCAAGGAGATGTATTGGGTTTTTACATCAGTCTGCCTGAAGAGACAGAGACTGCTAACTCACTGCCTGACACCTATAAAGATAAGGTAAGCGTACGTTCAGCCAAACAGGGCAGAGACTTGCAGCAGAGGCAGACCAGTCACCTCTTTACTACTGTTACGGCGAAGAAAGGGGTGAATGGCTCTCTTGCTTACCTTTTAGGCTTTGATCAAGTTCAAAAGTTACTTATATTTTGAAGAGAAGGACTTTGTGGATAAAGCAGAGAAGAGCCTGAAAGTCACTCCTGGAAGCCAAGTAAGTTGGTTGGATGTCGGGGGAGTGGAAAGTGTGGGAGCGCACACTGTACAAGGATGCCAAGTTGGAGGGTGGCTGGTAGGCTTAGATGGACCTAAATATAACACACAGTTACTGTTTTGTTTTGCAGATTATCTTCTATAAAAATGGTCTCAGCCAAGGAGTTGCATTTAAAGAGATTTTTGAAGGTGTTTATTTCCCTGCCATTTCTTTGTATAAAGGCTGCACGGTAGGTACATGCTGAGGCAGCCCCATAGCTGCCTTTGATACACAAAAGCTGTGAACTGAAGATAATCACTTGCTAAATACTATATTTACCTCCTCCCTTTCACAGGTGTCAGTAAACTTCGGACCATACTTCAAATACCCACCAAGAGACATCACTTACTGCCCTGTAAGTACTACTTCAAATTCATCACCATCTCCCATGTTGTTAATGAGGAGGTGTTAGCAGTAACTGGTGTATATTTCACCAGCACCCTGGGTTTTAAAAGCATAGGAGCTTGAGCTATCCTGCCACGCTCTAGATATGCTGCCTTAGACTATATTACTCACTGTTTGAGTAGATATTTTGGGGGCGGCTGTGTGTCTTGCTTGGTATAATGCTACCTAGCAGAGCAACTGTTCCCATGGCTGTATCCATGATGATTGCTATGTTGAGCACCACTAAAGGGGTGCTGCTGTAAATCAAATCTTCCCTACCCACAGATGAGCGACATGGGGTGGGGTGCAGTGGTAGAGCACACGTTAGCAGATGTCCTGTATCATGTGGAGACAGAAGTTGACGGCAGACGAAGCCCACCATGGGAGCCCTAGAGGAGATGCAGTATGTACGGCTTTCTTAAACACTGGACAAATGGATGGTTTTGAAGGAGTCACTCCTTGCTGATGAGTGACTGGATCAAACATGCTCAGCTGCTACTTAACTGGAAGGTGTTTACAGAGGGTGGAAGGCGCTGGTGTACTAGATTTGAGAACCCAACCTCCATCATCACAGAGATGTGCTGGGCTGTGTATTGTGCTACTTCGCCCTTTCTTTCAGCTAACAAGTTACTGATGTGAATATTTGATCAATCACAACTTCTCATCTAGCCACATTGCTGTTGTAGCCAAATACCTTAACCCACTTCAGTATAAGCATTGGTGTTAAAGGACTTCTATTTATTCCCATGTAAAAAACTGAAGGTAGGGGTGATTGCAATTTTTATATTGTCTAGAAACCCATTGAAAATAAAAATAAAAGCAAAAGCCATGCCAAACATGTGGGGAAAGGTTTTGTTTGTTTGTTTTAGTGCTAAGGGCTTGGCCTAGCCCCCTCCAAGAGTGCACTTCCACTTCTAAATGCAGGGGGCAGGGGCTATTCACTAGAACCACCCCCCCATGTAAGTAAGTTAAGGTTAACTGACTTACCGTGCCCAGCAGCTGCACACATGCTATGTAGTGCCTGGGAGTAAGGAGTTGTTTGCTTCCTGGGCTCTGACTAAATAAAGCCAGGCATGACCTTTCAGATATTTATTTATTTTAAAAGCAGCTATAAGGTCAGCACAACAGAGTTACATTGCAGATAGTTTAGTGTTTCTCAACTAACACACAAGGTTTTCCCCCCCACTCCCCCATAGACTTGCTCAGCACACCAGCTTCTGTTTCATTCTTAATGAATAAATATTAAATAGTCCATTATGCATGTCTATACAAGAAAAATAAATACGTGCACCCTGACTTTAACTTAGTGCAAAACTAAGGTCTAGTTGGTGGTTCTTAGCTACAACTGCCAGCTTACAAAGTGTATAAAATGGGCTTCTGAGAAGACAGCCGTCTAGCCTGTTAGAAAACAAGGTAAGCAATGCTCCCTCTCAGTACACCCTAAACTACAGCCAGTCAGCTACGGTGAGTGCCTTCCTTACACTAGATGTGATGTTCCAGCCTTCACTGACTGAAAAGAGCAGCAAAGTACCTGTTTGAAACATAGCATATTTGAATTAAACAAAGATATCCATTTCCTTTAGCTACCAAGGACACAGACAAGTTGAGGCTAAGGGTTAAGCTGGCAGTTCTACTGTATGCCAGGCAGTCAGGCCCACTTGTTGGATCCAACATAAATTCACTGTGAAATTGGCAGAAGCCTTGTCAGTGAGTCAGTCACTTACAGAAAGGTTACCTTCTCCCAGGAGTAAGTGCCCACTCAGCCAGACAGCATGTCTTGTACAACACCCTAGTTGCCCCTGAGGCCAAGGCTGAGCGCTGGTTTGGCCAAGGTGGAGCCGCCAGGAATTGGGGGCATGGCCAGGCGCTTGCGTAGGTGGTTGGCAAAGTCGAGCTGGGTTTGGGAGAGTACTTGGTTGATGATGGTCTTCGGTAGCCATCCCTGAAAAAGAACAGGACAAAGATGGAAATGAGACTGGCAGATGGGTGTGGATAAAACATGAGGTGTTTTCCCCTAGCCCACACTGGGAGTTATGAGCAGCTCTTTAACTGCTTGTTCAGAGGCAGGGTTCAACCACCACCTTCCCCACAGGGAGTCGGCCTGAAAGGAGGGGGTTGTAATGCAGTTCACCGCTCTTCATTTACCTTTAGGTCAATGCTGAGTAGCCAGGTTAACTTGGTCTGCAAAGGGTTTTCAACCAGTGGACGGAGAACCATACATGTGGGGCCGTTCTCAGCTCTGTAGAAGGGCAGGAAAACATCGCATTAGGAAACCCCAGACAGGGACTTTGCTGCAAAGCAACCCAAGATGTTTTCCAGGAGGGGCTTCAGTGTGTGCCCAGCCAGCCAGCCGCTGCCAGGGGAACCAGCACTGCTATAGAGGTAGTGGCTCTGCTCCAGCAGGACTGGCAGCTGATGTAAGTAAGTCTCTTACATAAAGGACTTTGAAGACTCGATCTGCTTAATGGAGGTGTAAAATAAATACTATCATGACACTGGTGCCAAATCTGGCTGCTGAGCTTGAGTTGCTGTCACTGGGCTCCCGGGGGAGGGAATGGTACAGCCCACATGCCTCGCTGGAGTTAAGTCACCCCCTCCTAGAATGAGAGTTGAGAAATAGGTCTGAGCTTCTGCAGGGGCTGGGATAAAGGTGCAATGTACCAGACACATGGTGCCGGCTGGGCTGGGGAGGGCAGAGGGGGAAGTTTGGAGTCCTGCCTATTTTATACAGTTGACTCTCTCTTCCTACTTGGGATGAGATGATAGCAGATCAAGTCCCCCTCAAGTGACACCTCGCTCTGCCCTGAGGACAGACGCTGGGGGCTGTAGAGTCTTGGAGCTGAGAACAGGGAGAGCGAGGTGCAATGGAATGGTTCGTGTTCTGCAGGAGATCAGACTCAAGTGAAGTAAAAAGGCTCCTGTTCCATAGAGCTTAAGGCCAGGCGGTGCCAGTAGCCACAGGACAGATCACCCACTTCTGGCCATGGCCTGGTTGGCTGGTCAATGCCAAGAGCCGGTTAAGGGAGAGGTGGCTAAAGGGCGTTCTCCTGTATATTGAGCTTGAAAATGCTCCGTGGGGGCGAGGCCCCTGCCGTGGCAGGGAATTGCTAATGGGAGACACTAGCAGAGCAAGACTGAAATGTATAAAATAGGCAGGAGTCCAAGACCCCTTGGCGCAGAGCTAGGGAGTGTGTGTATGTCCATGGGCACTGCAGCTGCTGGACGCCATGGAGACGCACCCTTTCAGGTCTCTAACTACTGCTCTGGCTGAAGCAGCGAGAGGCTCCCTACCGTATAAATCCCTTCTGTTCTGGCAGTGCTCCGTAGTTTGTGGCCATCCCAGCCAGGACACAAGTAGAGCCACGTCTTTTCGAGCAGCGGACGCTGACGAAGTCCCGGGGCCCCACCACGTTCCCAGGGGTGGCCGCAGCGGTCTCGTGGGTAATCACGGTATCTTTCCCAATCTTTTGAAGAATCTGGACAGAGACAATTACACAACATTAAACACATGTAATCCCTGGCGGGCTGTGTTGTGTGTCTCAGACTTTCAGCTGGTGCTCCGTGTCAGGAAATGTTGCACTGTGTTTAATAAAGTGCCCTGTCTTCCTCCCCCGACCCAGGCTGCTATCTCTACCTCCCTGGCTCCATAGGCCCGGAGCAGGCTTTTCAGCTGTGAGCCGATACTGGGCTCCAGGAGCAGGTTTAACCTAGCGTGAGAGGCGGGCCCAGCATAGGTACAGTTTCAGTGTCTAAACGACACACACCCGCTTGCAGTAAAATTCCATAACCTCCCCCTGGAGACGGGCTGCTGAGATAAAGACATTTGCCAAAGCAGCTCCCTATCTGCTGCAAGGGATCACCCAGATAACGGCCTCCCTTCTACCCGAGGCCCGGAGAGGGTGCTCAGAGGCAGGCATGCCCTCCTGCCCACGTCTCGCTCTCTTTAAAAAAATATAGTAGAGCTACTGCTTCATCAGAAAGAACCCCCCCTCCTTCAGCCAAGTACACGCTTACGTCCTTGGCCGAACCAGGGCCCAAGCATGCAGTCCTCCCTCTTGGGAGACTCGAGGCAGCCGAGCCTCTCACCTTGATTTCCTTGATGCTTGGATTCCAGTCGCCCATCTGCTCCATTCTTTCCACTAACTCATCGTAGACCGAGTTCAAGGGCTGGTCCACAACCACCTCGAGCCGGAATACCTTGCCCACGTCCGGCAGCACCTTGCTCAGCACTTTGTCCCCGTTGCCCTAGTGGGCGGCAGAAAACCCCCAGTTAATACTCCCAGCACACGGCAGTTCAGAAAGGCCCAGTGAGAAACCACCCCTAGCGAGAAATCCTACCGCTACGGTCTCCGTTTTCCAGCCATCCTGGTCCCTGAGGATGCAGAGCGATTTCTGAAGGGCTTCCTCTCCCTGTTTAATGTAAGACATCTCCACCTCACTGAAGGGCTTCTCCTCCAGTCTGGAGCCTGAAAGGGGAGGAGTAGAGGGTTTTACTCGGGCGTTCCTGCGGCGCTGTCCTCTCATAACAAATCACCATCGCATCACCCACGACACCATGGCCCAGCTGAACTAGGCAGACTTTCCAGTTCAGCGCCAGTGCTGGTGGGCTTAGGGTGATGCTACTTGGCTGTATTTCTATTTGGCAGAAGACTAGGCTGTACATTTCTATATGCATCAGCAGGGCTGAGTCTACATCACTGCTGCAATCCCCTGCAGGACTTGGGGCTCCAATCCTGTCCCACTGAAGCCTGGGCCAAGAGAATCAAAGGCTTGAATGGGAGAGATTATCCCCTTGGCTCGTCAGGGGGAATGTGTCAGACGATGGTACTTACTAAGTAAGGAGCTCCTCCTGCGGACTTGGTTGATCCATTTACTGGGACCAGGGCCAGCGAAGGCTAGTTTGTTCAGCTCCTGGCTGATGGCAACAGCGGCCTGTCGTCGCAAGCCTTGAAACAAGAGGGTGAGATGTCACTGAAGAGCTCAGAACTGTATAGATTTATTTTTCATGCTTCCCCCTTTGTAACCCTCGTAGGGGAAGATAACGCTGTGGCCTGACAAATCTCCCATCAGGCACACGCTGATTTTCCTTTAACTTTAACCTTCCACCATCACTGGCCGTGTCAATACAGCTACAGTAAGAGGGTTTAGCATCATCCGCATGCGCTGACGCAGCTGCATGTGTACAAGAGCTACCTTTGGTGTGGATTTAAAGTAAATAAATCCACGTAGGACGGTTCCCAGCAGAGTTTAACCATTTTATAGGGAGACCAGAACTTGCAAAACACCTCAGGGACCGGGGACCAGCCCCATCCAAGGGAGGGATTCTAGAACCCAGCATTTCACAACGTCAGAAACTTCCCCTTACCCTGAGCCCAGCAGCTGTTTTCACATTAGACAGCGAGCCAGGGCTGGAGAGCTGTGCGAGCGATGTGCACTCACACAGCAGGGAGAAAGACTTTCCCCAAGCCCGGAGAATGCCTTTTGCCACAGACATGGTCTTTGGCGTCATATCAACATGGTGCTACGAGGAAGTCGATCCCTAGTCTCACGGACACAGAGAAATCCAGAAGCCAGGCAGAGTCCCTTGGAAGTTACTCCCCCTCTACAGCCGTTTGGGATCGAGAGCAGAATCCTAGCGATTGCAGAGGACAAGGTGAGCTCTCCAAGGCAGAGAGCGTGGTTTAGCTGTTTGTAAGGCACTGTAGCAATGTAATAATACAACCACCTCCCTGGAAATAAAGGAGGCAAAACCTTCCCTCTCTAGGTCTAGACAGAGTCTCCCGGCAGCAAACAGGAGAGTTTAATAGATTTCAAGACCATTGAGGACATGGGGTCAGGCCTTTAGCTCCAAGGCCCCTGACAACGGGTACCAGCTGCGGTCTGAGCCCTGTAACCCCAGCGATTCCTGCTCCTCGCTGGGCTGTAAGCTGCACAGAGCTTCGGGCGATCAGGGATCGCATACAGAGTAACCGTAACACAAGTGAACCCCTCAGCTAGGGAGTCAGAAGTGAATTAGGAATCTGACAAGTCGACAGCAATGGGGCCTTCAAGCTAGCCACCCCCAGGCCAGCGCAGCTGCACGGCCCCCTCACCGGTCATGTTGCGCAGGTGCTTGTAGGAGATCCCAGCGCACAGTTTGAAAGTGGCTGGCAGCATGTCTCTCGTCTGCTCGTAGCGCTGGCTTCCGGTGTCAGTCTCTCTGCAGCTGCCTTCGCTGGGCTGGTTGCTCTGCTGCAGCTCTCCGCCCTCGCAGCCTTAAATACGCTGGCTGAAGGATGCTGGTTTGTCAGCAGGGAGATAAGGAAAGATATCACTTACCCGGCCTGCTGGGGCCAAGGCCGAACCCTTCTCCTCACGCATCTGTCATGTGGGCAGCGGTTGCAAGGGGCAGAAGCAAACCCTCCCTCGCCTACATTAACCCTCTGCAGCCCAGCCTGCTGTTCTGAGCACCCTTCGCCAACCTGAATCCCGCGAGCAGATCGTTCCCGAATGCAGCAGCTCAGCGTTTACCACACGCTGGAGCGCGTCACTCCTCCACGAAGGAGCCGAGCACTGCAGCGAGTTTGCCGTTGCCAGCACGGCTTAGAGGCTGCAATGAGCCCCCCGGGGGTTTGACAGATTTTGTTTCTCTTCCCCATGATAGTTTATTGGGACAACTCCCTATAGGCTGCAGGGACTGCTGCACGGGGGTGAGCTGGTCCACAGCCCTGTGTCAGTGGGGGAGATGGCTGGCTGGCTCGGGGGGCTGGCAATGGGACGACCTGTGAGCAGCCTGCCCTCACCCAGGGCCGTGTATCCAGGCCCCCCATTTGGGCTGCCAGGACGGTGTTGTAGGGCTGCACACACACACTGGCTAGCAGAACTGTGAGGCAGTGGTGCTCTAGGGAACGGGTTACGTGGTTTAAACACAGAGCTAGCTGTAAGAGGCGGGCCTGGTGGACGTGTCCGAGATCTTTAAAGAGGGGGAACCAGCCACAGGAAGCCAGTGGAGTGATCAGCCTTGGGCACGGCATTAGCAGAACAGAGGGGCCTGCACTCGGCTCGGCTCAGGCCAGCCACATGCCCGCCTTCCAGGCAGAGCAGGGGGCCAGTCTGTCAGCTCAGCCCCCTACGATTCACGCTGGACGTGAGCAGATCCAGCCCCGGCAGCGTTAGCAGGGCCTCTCAGAGCAGCCACGGCTGAGCGGGCAGCGAAGGAGCTGTCCCAGCCTGTGTGAGCTGGGGATCCGCAGCGTGCTGTCAGGGGACGGGTGTGGGGTATGTTGGAAACATGGCGTTCGGGTGCGGGGCCCTGCAGGCATCTCTGAGCACGGGGCTGCCCAGTTATTTACTTACCTGCACCCCCAAAAGCCCCTCTCCCGCACTCATCCAGCTCCTCCACCCCCCCGGGCGCAGTGCGAGAGTTGAATCCTACAGGACATTTACTGCTTCATCACCCCTTCCTCCACAGAGCTCAAAGCACTTCACAGGAGGTGGGGATGAGGATCCTCACCCCATTTTACAGAGGGGGAAACTGAGACACAGCAGGGGACACGCCCAACAATCCCACAGCTGGGAGGTGAAGCCAGACATCAACAGCGAGCGTGATTTACTGCTGGAACAATTTCTAAAAGCTCTGCGCTAGGAACGGTTTAGGGGAGCTCTCTGGCCTGCGCTGTACTGGAGATCAGTGGCCTATCACAGCGGTCCCTTCTGGCCTGGCAATCTCGGAACGTGTCAGGTTACTTAGCAGGGCTGGGAACAGAGCCCAGGTCTCCCCCAGAAGTGCTCTGAAGTGCAGGCACCCGGCCGAGGGAAGGAGAAGTCCCCCTACACAGATACGGAGGTTTTCAAACCGCCTGCATGAGCTGGGCCAATATCCTCTCTAGAGGTTGGATTCTCTCCCAGCAGGCCGGGAGGGGTGGGCAAACGGAGAGAGAAATGATAACACTCAAGGATGGGACGACATTTCCCAGATGAGTTATAGCCAAAGAGACAAAGGCTCAGAAGAGCCAGTGAATCACCAGCTGCTTCCTTTGACGTCAGCTTTCGTACCCTTGTGCGGGGAGCCTGACCTTCCCACTTGATGTTGCAAGAGCCGGAGAGGCGTGAAGTCAGCCCCCTCTGCGCCATTAACCCAATATTCTGGCCTCAAAGCCAGCGTATACAAAGAGGCAGGGGACCCAGGGCCAGATTGGGGCTCAGGAGACCGGGGCTCTGTTCCACTGACCTGCCGGGAGACCACGGCCAAATCACTTTCCCCGTCTTTCCCTCCGCCCCTCTGCCTTGTGTGTCTGGATCGCGAGCTCTTTGAGGCAGGGACTGTGTCCAGTTGTGCAGCACCCAGCCTGGAAGTGCTGCTGGGAGTCTCCGGTTCCCCAGCAAGATCCGGCTCCAGCATGCAGAGCTGCCGGGCTGCGCTTTACCAGGGCTCCACGCATGGCAGCCTGCAGCTGGCCCCGGTGTGAGCGTAGGCCTCGGGCAAGGGGAAATTCAGGTGCCACTTCCACACGAGGGAAACATTTCATCAGTTTAAAAACAAACACCACAGCCCCTAGCTGCGGTGCAATGCTGCTGGGCGGTGGAAGGAGTTCTGCGGAGAGGGGCGAGCCCGTGGGCCGGTGAACGCGTCAAGGGGAAATTCTGACTCTGCAAAAAGCTCTGCAATTCAGCCACGGGACAAACTGGGGCTGTGGTATCACAATGCACCCGCCCCCTCCCAGCAGGATGTGTAAATCTCTCTTACCTCCCCCTCTCCCTCATCCTGTAGAGCATGTGCTCCCCTGGCTCTAAATCATGTTGTGATTGTGTGTCTGAAGGACACTGGATGGAAACAAACAGCCTTTTCTATCAGGCTAGATAAGAGACAGCCAGCGTTTTAAGTGAGCAATACAATCAATTAGCTCGAATTGCTGGTAGGATTAGGATAAAGTATTTTAACACAGACAGATAAACTATCAGTCCTGGCTGCAAATTACACAACAAGCACCACCAGGAGCTGGCTTTCCTCGCAACACTGGTCAGTCACAAACCCTCAGCCACGCTCAGCTCTGACCAAACTGTCTCTGAGCAAAAAGGTTTGGGGTGAAAAGTGGCTTTTCAAACAATAGGGATATTTCTGTAGTTTTCCACTCTCCCCACCCCAGATAAAAGGATCTTTTTCTCTGTCCAAGCATTAGCACAGAAAGCACCTTACCATTTTGGGATGCATGACACGGGGCTGAAGGATTCCAGGTCTGGACAGAGGTTTCTGCGAGGGATGGAGATCTAGAACGTACAGCGCCCAAGGAAACGCAGCACACAGACCCTAGAAGGAGAAAACAGTCTGTCAGAAGGTCGCATTTCGCCAGGAAGACGTTTTCCTTGTATCCCAAATGTCGAAGACTCACCTCAGATGCATTGCGGGGCTAGTTGTTTGTTTTGTGTAGAACTCTCAGAAACATGCAGGGGGACAAAACTGCAATTCTGTGTGAAACTTTAGACTTTTTTAAATGAAAAACATTTTTTTAAAGACGTGTCCAGCCAGCTCTTTTAATTGCAGCTCCTGGCTGGGATTCATGGCTCAGCTGACAACACGGGCACCAGAGCAAAAGCTGGGACGCGGGGATCACATGCTAATTGCCCTGTTCTGTTCAGTCCCTGTGAAGCACCTGACACCGGTGAGCCACTGTGGGAAGGCACGACACGGGGTTAGATGGACCACTGGTCTGACCCAGTCTGGCCGTTCTTACGTCCTGGCCATCTCCAGGAGCTGGAAAGATTCTCCAACACAAACAGAATGACAAGGCCTGTGCCAGGAGTCTGTTTGGGTGACTGCCCGGCTCCCATCGGCCAAACACCTCCCGACCAGCCAGTTCATCCGGGAACCCCCGAAAGGCAGGGCAGCGTGGCCCCAATGTACCAAGGAGGGATGGAAGCATGGACAGTCCGTGTGACGAGAGGGGCACTCAGCTTGGTCCAGCTTTCTCAACGCCTCCCCCTATGGAGCCGCAGAGCTCGGGGCGTTCCGGTCCGGGGATCCCAGTTCAAGGCCTGTCCCGGGTGGCGGCCCCAGCGGAGACCAGTCTGTCCTGACAGACAGGCTGAACCAGACCTGTGAATGCAGCTCTCCCTGCTAGCAGCCCCCTCTCAGTGCTGGTGCTAACCCCAGCCCACCTCCTGCCAGAGCAGACAGACTGCAGTGGGTTACTTCAACCCCTGCCCCGACGGCCATGAGGTGCCCAGCTCCACCAGAGACGGACTTGGTCAGTGCTTTACGTGGCTGGTAACAGGGGTTGTTGTGCAGCCACCCGTGTCCCAGCGTCCCACTCTGCCCCGCCCCACCCCAGCCACCCAGACTTGGAGACACTTGCTATCGTACGCCCGGACGGCTCTGTCTGCAAACCCCAGGGACCAGGCTGTGCACCCAGGTGGGCGCCCGCTAGTCTAAATGCCATGGTTTGTGCAGCGTCTTTCACGGGAACCGCACCCCCAGAGCCGGGCACCAAGAAGCAGATAAACAGCAGCAATGGTACAGGCATAGCCAGGGAACGGCCGTGTGTGCAGGCGAGTCTCCGTGTGGAGAGGCGCAGGATGCAGGCCCCGGTGACAATGGGCTATGTGGAAACCATCCTAAATAGGGGAACCCTGGGCCCTACAAGCGTCACCTTCTGCAGAGGGGCCGGTGAGACGGGGTAGCTGTGAGTGGTGGCGCAGGCTGCGCTGGTCCAACACAAAGCAATCGCTCCCGAAGGCTAGGCCTCTGCCCAAGGACGTGCTTTTGTTTTGAAAAGTATCAAACAACAAAACCACCCCCAGGAGTCCAGGCAGAGCCACCCCTTCCGTTCCTGGGCCCAGGCGCTTTCCCTTGGTTTGCACCTACTCTCAGACCAGACCAGACAGGATTAAGGGCCCACTCCGAGGTGGCCTGCCCTCCCCCCCGGAGCGACACCTGCCAGAGACCGCCAGGCAGGGAGTCGTGAAGCAGAGGGGCTGTTTGAATGTGGACATGGAGACAGCAACCCGTTTCCAACGCACGGTGTCACCTCCCAGAACAGAACAGAACAGAGCGAGCCCGCGGCTGCAGCGGTAAGATCCCGGGAGCCTGAGCTCCCAGCCCAGCCTTGTGAGGCCCATGAAGTTGGCAGTGGCCATTCAGCGACTGGACCCTATTTACAGGGGACATTTCTCAAAAAGCAAACAACCCCCCAGGCCCTTCAGGCGTTTGCTGCAGCGCTGGGAGTGTGATCTGCCCGGCATGGTCCCTTGTTTCACCCAGGTCTCTCCTGGGGTCGTGGGCAATTGTAACTCGAGGGGTGAAATGACAAACACAGAGTGGGCTGGCTCCTCCATCCCGTGCGAGACACCCACCCAAAGGCAGACTGAGTGGATATGCCGGGGTAAGTGCGACAGCGCGCTGGGAGACATGCCGCCCTGTCGCCCGGTACAGAGGAGGACGGAGGGTCACAGGGTCTAGACTGCAGGTCTGCTTGGAGCACGGACTGCGTCCTCTGCGTCGGGGGAACCGTAGGGAAAGGCGGGGGTGCTACTGTTACCCGCTGCCCTGAGCAGCGAGCGGGCCCAGCCAAGACACCTCGCGGCCGGCGTGAGCCAGGAAAGCTCTGCAACGCCTCTGGACACCCGCTGGCGGTCTGGCCCAAGCAGCTCTCCAGCTAGACGGTGTGGTTAAGGCTTTGAGCTGTGGCCATCGGGGACCCGCCGGGGCAGCCCCCCATGCAGACAGGCCCAGCCACTGCACCTGTGAGACGCGTGGCTTATAGCAGCCTGCCCTGGCCGTTAGGGGACTGCGGCCCCACCAGCCCCGCACACTGCTGGCTGGCAGTCCGGGCAGCCCTCGCCAGGCCCAGGCGTCTCAGCTCACTACAAAGCCGGGAGCTCGTTCACCAGCTCAGCGGGGGAGACTGTTCCATTCGCCCTCGCCTGTGCCTACCCCGCGCCTGGCGCTGCCGGGGGCCCCTCTCCACGTGGGGCAGTTTGCAAAGTGCCCAGGCAAAGCCCGTCCTGAGACGCCAGGAGAGCAATTGCTGCTCAGCCCACGGGGATGGGGCAGGGCCCAGGCCTTTTCCCATCAGGGCAGGGTCCTGCCCCGCAGAGCCCCACGCAGCGCAGGACGAGCCTGGGTGTGGGGCGCGGGAGACACAGGGCCAAGTCCCAGCTCTGCCCCATGCTGCCTGTGCCGCTCTGGGCAATCTGCTCCTTTCCCCAGGCCTAGCAGAACAGGGAGCAGGACCCTTGCCTGGTCGGTCTGGTCTCTTCAGAGACTGAGCTCTGCTTTAGGTGCCACCGAAACATGAGTAACACAGCCAATCCCCCTCCCCCCGCTTCCTCCCAGGCCCTGGGCTGGGTCCAGGACCCTTTTTAAGATACCCAAGAGTCCATGGTGGCCACCTTACCTTACCTCGCTCTCCAGGAGCTGGGGATTGGCAGCTCTGTCTTCCCCTGGGGCCCGGACAAGGGCAAGCGCAGGCAGCCTGCAGGAAAAATCCCCTCCCCACAGGGCCCAGCAGCAGAGCCACCTCAGAATGCACCAGGGCCTTGTTTGTGTCACCCGTGGCGAGGCGGGGCTGGGGCTAATTGACAGTTAGGGGGAAGGCAGCAGCTTGCAGGTGTGCAAGGGGCTGCAGGCCATGGGGCTGGGCTCTGTCTGAAAGCCCTGCCCGGCTCCACTCCACGGAGACTGGGGGCTCGCTCTTTGCAGACAGCACGGGCCCCCCGGGAACCAGCCTGCGCCGCAGCACCAGGGGAAAGCGCCAGTGGCCCTGCAGGGCAGCCGGGAACCAGCGGGCAAGGGTGGAGATGCTAGAATTCAGCTCCTTGCAAGCCAGCAGGGCCCCTTCATCAGCTCCCCTTCCCCACAGCAGAGCCTGCCCCGGGCAGAAATGGACCCCCTCCTCCTGCGGGGGGGGGGGGGAAGAGACGACGACACTCCCTAGGATCGGGGCGCTGCCCTCGGCTCCCGAGGGAGCAGGACTGGCCCGGGGGTTGCAGGTCAGGCAGTGAGTACAGGCTGGGAAGTGCCTGGCCAGAGCCAGCCGACACAGGGGACACGGCCCCGCACTCCAGCAGGGACCCAGCTGCCCTGCCGTGTGCTGCAATGGGCCGTGGGGCCTGCTGCCCTCTCCTGACCTGGGGCGGGGGGAGCTTGCCCTGCTTTTGCCTGCGCTGCCCATGTTGGGTGGAGAGGGGTGGATAAGGAGGGCTGCAGAGGGTAGCAGGCTGTTGGGCCAGCCCGCAGCACAGCCAGCGCAGACGGCGTCTACAGAGCGAGAGGGTCAGAGGCCTGGGGCCTGACCTGGCCTGGGGCCGCGTCTCCTGCAGACCCAGGCCGTGCTGCAGATGCAGATGCACCTAGTGCTCACGGGAGACGGGCACGTCCCCTCTACAATCCACGCCCCGTCTCTGGGTGCCCTGGCCCTGCCAGGGTCCCCGCTTGCACTCGCATTCCTCCCCAGCCCCACGCCTGCCTCTCCTTGCCGTGTGCAGAGCCGCTGCTGCAGCGCCCACGGGCCGGACTTGGAAGAGCTCAGCGCATGGGGTGCAGGTGGGGCTGGTGCGGAGCTGAACCCTGCACACAGCTTTCCACAGCTCACCCCTGGCCCGGGGCCATCTCGTGGCCAAGAGAGCCCCCTGCAGACAGTCCATCGACAGAGCACACTACAAAGCAGGGTGGGTTATTTTCAACAGTTTCACCTTCACCTTCCCAGTGGCTGACAGGGAATGCATTCAGGAACTGTGCAGAGGATAGAGGGGCCCAGGGCGTATGGGACCGATCTTGTTTTCCAGGGGGGGCCAGACAAGTACCACCTACACAGTCCCCCCATCCCCCTCGCACCAACGACTGGTTGCTAGGGCGTATTGGGGAATGGCAGAGAACCAAGAGCCTCTGCTTCCAGAGTGACAGCATGGCCAGTGCTTGGAGCACAACAGCGGATTCAGTCACTTTATCCCCAGGACACCTTCAGTAAGGAACGCCCCCTCTCCATGCCTCAGTTTCCCCTCACCCATACCCGTGAGACAGCGACACCACCACCTACCTCTCTGAAGTGCTTTGGGAGCCATGGCGGAGGAGCTCCGGTTCGTTATCATTTGCAGGAAGACGTTCCTAGAAGGGAGCTCGCTCTCTTCCCTCATTATTCAGAAGATCCTTGTGTGCTGACGTTCACTCACTGCTAGGTTTGACGTCTGCAGTCTCCACTCCATAGAACAGGACAGACAGACAGACAGAGCTGCTGCGGGATGTGGCCTCAATCCTGCAATCGGACCTGCCTGGGTGGGCCCCAGGACCCACATGGAGACCCGGCCCTTTCTTTGCACTGCCTGGCTTTGTGTGTGGCTGAGAAGTGAAACACAAAGTCTCACATGCACACAGAGCGCTCATGTTTCTAGGGGAAGGCATATATTGTTACTGGATTGGGATGGGAAACCCCAAAATACCTGTATGTCCTGAAGTTACAAGAAGGGCACAATCCAAAAAATAAAAATGACCATGCATGTAATTTCAGTGGTTTACAAAATGGAAGAGGAAAAAAGAAAAACAAGCTCAAATATAGTCCTGTAATTAAATTACAAATTAGCAAATTGTCAAAGATTACTACAAAAATACAGCAGAGTAAGAGGGGTTCTCGTTGACCGGGGTAAAGGGACATCCACTTCTTCCTCTGAGAGATTGGGTTTTGTTTCATTTTAAATTTCCCATAAAAATATCCCTGACATAGAGATGTGTAAAAGTCACCACATGGCTTGGTTTGCTGCTTCGAGCTTTAAAATGTACACCAGGCACTCAACATATACGTATTTACACATGTTTACAAATGTACAAAAACCAAACCGAATACGCCAGAACCAGGAATTTACAGTGTAAAAACAACCAACCCAAAGCACAGGGATGCTAAAAGAAAGGGAAAGACAAAAATACAGGTGTCCTTTTGCAAAGGGGAAATTCAGTCTTGTCTGGAGTCCCCAGGGCCACCCGCTGGAGAAACTGGTATGAGGCCAGTACCCTATCCTTGCTGTCTCCTCTGTCCCAGATCAGCTCACCACGGGATGGGGTCCTGCTGGGGGAACGCTAAGTCTCATCATCTGCTGTGGCCGTCAGAAGGGCAGGGCTCTAAGGCAGAGGGGCTGGGGAGGTATCGTGGTTTAAAGCGTCTTTGGCAGTCAGCAAACGTGGCTAGGAAAGCTGGGGAACCACCAGTGGCCAGGGGATGGCTGGAGACCCGCGGCTGATAGCCAGCATGAAGGAATCCCCTTTTCGAGTAGCACCCAGCCTGGCAGGGACACAGCTCGCCTCACTTACTGAACCCAACCGAACTAGATCAACCTCTTTACACCGGACCATGGAGGAGGGCTGGGCTTCGCACAGGGCAGCCCCAGAGCAACACTGCACTAGGCTCCTCCTGACCTGTTTCAGCAACCGGCCGCAGACCAGGGCAAAGAGAGGCCCGCATCACTGGGACACAGATGGGTCCGGAGACCCCGAACCACTCAGCTCCAGCAATGCTCCCGCATGTCACGGGCACCAGCTTTTCCCTACTTTACAATCCCGCATGGCCCACAGAGCATCGACAGCCCTGCCTGCCTGGCACCGAGGGGACCCACGGGTTACCAGCGCCGCAGCCCCGCTGGCTGTACCCAGCTCGAAGCAGGTGACAGGAGGGCCCCAAGCCCAGCCTGCACGGCAGCTTCCACCGGCAGGAGCTCAGCTCCCCTCCGCCAGTGCGAACTGCACTTGGGATGGGACGAGCCTCCCGCAAGGCCACCAAGCAACCAGGAGTCCAGCCTGGCCTGGAACCCCCTCGCCCTGCTGCACTCCCA
Organism: Emydura macquarii macquarii; assembly: GCF_026122565.2. NCBI lineage: Eukaryota > Metazoa > Chordata > Testudines > Chelidae > Emydura > Emydura macquarii. The sequence goes on from NW_027130338.1 coordinate 28,693, forward strand.
GGGACTCCTGCCGTCCCACTCCCCACAGGAGACAGCTTCACACCACAAGCAATTTACACGTGGGCTCTGCTGAGGTCACCAAAGGCCTGGCTCACTCGCCAGCCGAGAGAGGGGAGGGGATAAAGGCTCTACACCCTTGCTGCCCACAGGCGGCAGGTGTCAGTCCGACACCCAGAGGGCTAATCTTTGGGGCGCGGCTCACAATGCCCTCCCTGGCCAGGCCTAGCAGGCCAGCTTTACCTGCTGCCGTAGGCATGACTGCATGGCATAGCCCACCTTTACCTTGGCTCCCCGGGCAGAGAGCCCCTCCCTCGGGACACGGGTCCCGCTGGGCGGATTTTCCCCACGGAGCATCTTGCTTGGCATCCGATGAGCCGAGCAGCAGGACAGAACGCCGCTCGGCTCCCTCGACAGCCAAGGGAATGAAAGCTGTTTCCCCTGCTAGCACCAGGCAGAGCTGGGGGCTCCCTCCCCTACCCAGCCCACTGGGGACAGGACACCAGCCACTGGGACAAGAGGGAGAGTCTCTGCTCTGCCTCAGCAGGGCAGCAAAGAGGCCCCCAGGGCTTCATTGCGCTGAAGTCCGAGCGAAGGCTCTGTGCATTCAGCAGCTCACGCTGGGGGGTGCTTTCTTGAAAAACTCTTTGCTCCCCTGCTCAGAGCCTGGGCTTCCTCCCCGGGAAGCGACTCTTGCCTTAGCACCCAACAGGGTCAGAGCAGACAGATTCCCGAGACAGATGCACGAGGCCGGCACCTGCAAGCGCGGTCCCGGGGAGCCCAAAGACGGCTCTGAGCCACCAGTGGACTCAGGCTGCAAGGGACTCCTGCTGCCCCTGAACCCAAAGACAAAACCCAGCCCGCGCTGCGCCGCTAACATCACACCAACGCCAGCCACGAGACAGCCTGGGTGCTACGCACAGCCCTCCTCCGCCCCACTCGGCAATGCGCTCAGGGCCCGTCTGAGGCCGTGCGCCCTGGAGCCAGCAGCACCTTCCAGCCTCCCGTGCGCCAGCCCGAATCCAAACCGCAGAGCCCGACGCCGACTCCAGGGGCCCCGACAGACGCAGGGTGGGCACGACATGGACGCTTGCTCCCAGGGCCGGGTTTGCAGCAGGGACTGCGTGGGGGTGTGGGGAGAGGGGGAGGTAATGGCAGGAGCAGCCGGGAGAGGCCACCCCAGTGACTGGGGCAAGAGCAGAGCCGTCCGGGCTGCCTGCCGCAGTCTGTCTGGCGTGTGGCCGTGCGGGGGTCCTGCCAGCACCACAGGCGATGCGCCTCCGGGAGCAGGGCTGAGCCGGCTCGGCGCGGTAGACGGGGTAAGGTGCAATGGGAACATCTGGCTCGCGGTCTGTCTGTCACACCCTGGGGGCTGCATCTTCCCACCTGGCCTCCATCAGCGCCTTAGCCCAGCAGGGCAGGGCAACAAAACAGCTCCCTCGCCCCAGCCCCGGATCCAACAGCCTCAGCGTCACGCCCGACAACCCTGAGAAGGCACGGATGGCAGCTCCATGGGTGGACTCTGGGCCGGGCCTCCACGCCTGGCCGTGGTGGCTCTAACGGAGCAGGGTCTCCCCGGTCGCGGGGGGGTCAGGAAGGCGCCTGTGCCATGGCCCGGCCTTGGCAGGCAGAGTTGGCCGTCGGGGGATGCGAGTTCACGCCCGCCGGGAGGTTGGAGTGTGTGTTGGTGCTGATGGTGTAGTCAGCTGGCTGCAGGGGAGACAGAGGCACAGACAGCGGCTCAGCCACGCCCGCCTGTGAGCCACGGGCTGCCCCATGATAGGCCCGGCCAGGAAGGCAAGGCAAGGGCAGGGCGAGGGAGGGGACCTAGGGAGACCCCAGGAACCTTGTCGCCAGCCCCCGCTGCTTCCCTCAGTGCCAGGCCCTCTGCAATGCCAGCCACTCAGCTGGGCACAGAGCACCCGCCATGCAGGGGGCTCCTCCCGGGAAGAGGGCAAATCAACCAGGGCACAAGGTCTCAGGGCTGGCCACGCGCCCGAGCCAGTCATACCAACGGCACAAAGCAGCCAAGGCCGGCGCAGGGTGGCACCGGGCCAGCCCTCAGCCATGAGATGCCTTCTGCCGGAGCCCGGCCAGCTGACTCCAGGCTGGTCTGAGAGGGGCGCTGGCTTCCCCCGGGCCGGGACATGCCAGCTGCAGGGGCCTGGGCTGTAAGTGCTGGCTGAGCGCACTCACGGACTGGGCATGCTCCGGGCCAAAGGCCTCAGGGACGGGGGGCAGGACGCCTGATGGGCCTTACGTGCCGCCGGAAGAGCCGCTGCAGCAGGCTGCGCTTGGGGGGGTCGGGCAGCTGCTTCCAGTCCAGATCCGGGGATCTTGTCCCGTTTGGTCCAAACACGTTCAGGTCCTTGAAGCACTCGGTCTCAATCATCTGGGGAGAGGCGCACAGGGGACAGCTCAGCTGGAGGCACCCGGGGCCGCAGGAACCAGAGTGGAGAGGGATGGCCCTATCCGCTGGGCCAGGGCCGGATCGAGCCCCTCTTTGTATTCCGCAGTCCAAGCCGTGGGGCCCAGCTGCCCAGGAGGGAAGCCTGCCGCCCATGCTGCCTGAGAGGAGTTTGCACACCCTGGCACGGAGGCCGAGGGCTCAGCGAATCGGGGCACCATTCTCCCCCGGGGGAAAGCAGATGGGCCAGAGCCCGGACCGAGCCAATCAGCCCCACTGAACAGAGACCCCCTCCTCATCAGCTGCTGGGCGAGGGAAGGGGGCAGCCTGGGGTGGGGGGCACTGTCTGTGGGGACACAGGAGGGCAGCGTTCGTCCATTATGGCAGAAGAGCCCTCACCCTTGCCCCACCCTTACCTCATTCTGCCAGGGGATGGAGACGCTGCCAGTGGTGAACTTGGCGTAGAAGTCATTGTCCGTTTGGTCCAGGTTGACGCCCTTGACGGTGGAGAACTGCTCGATGTCCAGCACATCCTTGCAGTACACGGCCCGAGGCTGCAGGGCCCAGAGAGAGTGCTTGGCGTGGGGCAGGGTGCTGGCTGCCCGTGACCGGCTCCACGGAGTCTATGCCCCAGCGCTCTGGGCCCTGGCTGGGGAGGCCACCCCCTCAGACTCAACCTGCACCCACTGGAGGATCAGCCCATCTTCCCTCCCCCAGCACAGACCCACGGTCCTCCCCCTGGCGCTTGGCCTATGCCCTGTTGCCCCCCCATTCCACCCCCAATCTGCCCCACCTGGGCTCTTACATCTGGCACAAATGACGGCTTTATGACCCCAGCCTCCAAGCGCTTGAAGTTGATGGTCCTGAAGAAGGGGTGCTGCTTCACCTCGGCGGCCCCATCCTCCCCGCAGCCCAGCCGCTGCTTCGGGTCCTTGGTCAGGAGCTGGGGAGACACGGACCAAGGCCACATGGGGGTGACGCTGGCTGAAAACAGCGCCGCGGGGCTAGACAGAGCAGGCAGGCACTGCCTCCACAGCCTCGCACTCAGGGGAGTGCTGGAGACGGCACCTGGCCTGGCAGGAACCTGTGCTCCTGTGGACGGTAGCACCTCCAGACCCCGTGAGCCCGGGGCCCCAGCGTGCCAGGCCCTGCACCGAGTGAGACAGTCCCTGCCTGGCAAACTCACTGCCCGAGGGGTGACAGCAGCCATAGCTGGCCTGTGGGGTCAGGGAGGAGCGGAGTCTCTCTCACACACCCGGGGGCTCTGCGCTGGGTCCCCACAGCGCTCGGTGCTAGACGTAGTAAGAAGTGAGAGCCTGAGGCCTGCAGCCTGGCAGAACAGGCGGAGACACAACGCCTACGTGGAAAAAGCCAGGAACAGGAGACAGGCTGTAAACTCACGACCCCACTGAAACTGGCACGGAGAAAAAGCTGATACTGCAAACACAGATTTCCAAACCATCACTAAAAATATATAGAAAGTACCGAGACAGCCTCACACCAGAGAGCTAACAAGCCCTGAAAGGACACTCTGACGGACAGAAACGTCTGAGACAATGACAATAGAGCTGTTTTGTGCGCACCATCCACTTTACGGTGAGGGGTGGTGTTAGACGACGTCAAGAGGGTGGCAACTCCCAGCGTCGAAGGGGGCAGAGCGGAACTGTCCGTAACGGTGTTTAAAGGAGGGTGTCAGAGGGACCAATGTCGCCCGGCCTAGGAGCTAACGGAAAGTCCCGCTGTTGTGTCGTGTCGAATCCATCGCAGTGGAGCACTCGTATTTGACGTGTACCCGTAGATACTCAGTAGGTCGCTTCTCGTTGTGCATCAGCCGCAGTAAACCTGGCCCGGGGGCCTTCGCTGTGCGGCTAATCCGTGGCCGTGTCGATTCACTTGAGCGGGAGTGTCTCGGTTACCTGCGCAGAGCTGGGACAGCCCCTACACGGGGACATGCGCACGCAGCGACGCTGACAGCTAACGCACAGCGCTCGGCGGCACGCGCTGGTCCACCCCGTGGCTCTCCCCTCCCACACAGAGGTTCAATCCGCGGAGCCTGTCCCCCAGCTCTACCCGTGCCGCGCCTGCACTGCACATCTGGCCAGCTGCTCCCCAGTTTACCTGACTCAAGTCTGGCCCTGCCCTCGGGCTCCAGCAGGGCCCACAGCGGGGCAGGTCTGGGCCCCTGGCTGTAAAGGACCTTGAGGGATGGGGACAGGGCATGGCGGCTCCGGCTGCCCACTCACCATCTTGCAGATGGCCTTGGCGTCCTCGCTGAACTTGTCCGAATACTGCTCCTGCTCCTCCTGCACCCGCTTCTCCACCTCCTCCCGCTTCACCCTCTCCTTGCGGGCACGGAACGGCGACTGCCCCTCGATCATCTCGTAGATCAGGCAGCCCAGCCCCCACCAGTCGGGGCTGAAGGAGTAGCGCTCGTTGTTAATCACCTCCGGAGCTGGGGGGGACAAGAGCAGGAGGCAGCTCTCAGACAATCACGCACAGCGCCTCCAGCCAGCCTGCCCGCAGGTGAGAGGAGAACCCTGTGACAGACAGGGCAGCAGAGCACCGCCTCCCTGCCTCGCGGCTTCCCCCGGACGCCAGCCCCCGGCCCCGGGTTCCAGCCGCCCCCCTGCGATGGCAGCCCAGACACCTACCCATGTAGCCGACAGTGCCGACTCGGCCCCGGATCATCTCGCCCTCCGGAATCTTAATGGCCAGCCCCAGATCCGAGATCCGGATGTGTCCTGCAGTGGGAGGAGGGTGGGAAATCAGACGGCTCAGCGGGGGGACTGCCCCCCCGACCCATCTGGGGTTCCCAGCTACGTATGCCCGGTGCCTCCCTCCAGCAGGCAGCCCTGTGGGGTTTGAGGCATCAGCTGCTCGGGCTATTGTAAGGAGAAGGGCTCAGGGAAAATCATCCCAGAGGGGAACAAGGGGCGACTCTGACCCCAGGAGCAGGGCAATGCCTGCAACACGGCTCCCCAAGGGGGCAGAGCGCTTGAATCCAGCTCGATTCAACAGTGATATCATCCCCTGCCCTCCTGGAGCACGGCATCACCTCCACCCCCAGCAACCGCCAAGTGCAGCTGCCTCTGGGGTGGGATAGCAGCAGCCTGCACAGCAGAGCTAGCATCCCCCACCCACATGGGCCCAGACACCGCTCCAAGGGAGGCGTTACAGGCCTGATGCAGAGAGCCTGAAGCCGTCCCTCCCTGGCAGGCCAGTCTGCCCCCCTCCCCCGACAGCTTCCCCAGCAGCACAGAGAAGGATTCCCAGGCGCCCCCTCCAGCTGCTCTGCTGGCCCCACGCCAGCACTGCCGCTCCCAGCCCATGGGATGAGCCCTACCAGCCGGGGCAGGAGGGAGCCCGGCCCTGGGGGGAGGCTGGGGGCCTGCCCGGGTGGAAGATGCAGTGCACGCCAACTCAGCGAAGAAAGCCAGAGCTCAGGAGCCCAGCGTGGCTCAGGCTGCCCCCGGCCCGGGAAGGGACCATGCAGACACAGGCAGCTCTCCCCGCTGTTCCCCACTCACCGTCATCATCCAGCAGGATGTTCTCCGGCTTCAGATCTCTGTGGAGGAGAGAGGCGCCCAGCTCAGCACGTGCTCCCCGCTGCCAACGTGCGGCACATGCCAGCCGGGGCCTGCTGGCTCAGCTGAGCGCACGAGGGACGGGGCGGGGACGGGCTGGGCTGAGCAGCAGGGCTGGAGGATCCAGGGAGCCACTCGGACATGGCTGGTCAGCTTGGCGCCACTAACTCCCGCCAGGCTGCAGAACTCTGGCGGGCCGGACTGTGAGGACGGGCTAGATCCTCGTCTGTGAAGCGGGAGGGCGCCGCCCAGCGTATCACGCCAGGAGCACGGAGCCAAGGCCTGCAGAAAGCCGTGGGGCGCAGAGCCTGGAAGGACAGGCGCACAGCAGTGCAGGGAAGGGGGGGCCCGGGGCACAGGAGGCAGCACAGGGAACCCCTTGATTAACCTGCCCTGCCCCTTGCAAAGGGGAGAGAGGGAGCCACTTCCAGGCACTGCTGGCCCGAGTCCCTTCCCGCCACCCAGTCCCGATCCTACCCGGGATGCGATCCCGTCTCCCGCCACTCCTCCGCAGGGTCTGGGAAGCCGGCCCCGCTCACCTGTAGACAATGCCCTCCTGGTGCAGGTGCTGCAGCCCGCAGCAGATCTCGGCGGCGTAGAAGGTGACGCGCTCGTCGTCGAAGCCGGGGTTGCCCATGTTGTAGATGTGGAACTTGAGGTCGCCCCCGTTCATGATGGTGAGCACCAGGCAGAGAGCGTCCTTCGTCTCGTAGGCGTAGGCCAGGCTGACCTGCAAGAACAGCCCACCCCCGCCAGGCAAGGTCGGAGCAGGCCCTGGCATACCGCAGCCTGGGCCCAGCGAGCCCTCGCCCGGCTGCCTGTCACCACAGGGGGTGAGGCCAGCTGCTGGGTGCACAGAAGCAGGGCACGGGGCAGCATGGCACCCCTTTGGGTGTGCTTCCCTCCAAACCCAGCTCCCCTCTACCCACACCGCCACCCCAGCCACGGGATGAACGGCGCGGCCTTTACGTCCCCCCAGTGGCCAGATGCAGGGAGAAGGGCTCCCGGCCCGGCTCCCTCAGCCCGGAGCCAGAGGAGGGAGCCGGCTGCGGTGCCCGGCCCGGCTGGCAGCCCAGCGCCCTGGAGAGCGACACTCACCACAAATCTGCTGTTGACTTTCTCCAGGATCTGCTTCTCGTTCAGCGCCATGGCCTCCCCTTTCCGCTTCTTGATCCGCTTCTTCTCCAGCTTCTTGCAGGCGTACATCTTGCCTGTGGCTCGCACCTGGCAGGCGCAGACCTGGAGGCACGGACACAGCGCAGAGTGGGGATGCCAGGAGGGGCAGTGCCTGGGGCTGGGGAGATGGGGGCCAAGGGCCTGGCCTAATCCCTCGCTACAGGGGGATGCAAATGGCACGACCAAAGCCACCTCTCTGTCTAGAGCCGCCAGGAGAAGAGACTCGGGGCAGCGACCCAGCCTCCTGATCCCATCTGGGCGAGAGGCAGTGGGCGGGGGCGTTCCCAGGGGACCGTGGGGTTTCCTGGCTGGCAGCAAACGACTTAACGACTCCGCTTGTCTTTACAAAGCTCCTGTGTCTAGGGCCAAGCGCTAAGTGCTGGCATTCGGCTCAGCTCACCCAGCCCCGAGCAGCTGCCCTGCCATACGAACCCATCCTGGCCACCAGCTGCTCGGGGTGGGGGAAGAGGGTAGGTCCCCATGGTTGGGGGAGGGACAGACAGTGCCCTTGTGCCTATCCCCCTCGCCCCAGGGCTGTGCCCACATACTGCATGGCAGGCCTCTCAGAGCCTGAATCGCCTCATTTCTGGGCTAGGCGCCTCCCCCCGCCTCCAACACCACTGGCTCCCAGCCCGTGAGGCCCTTGGTCTGCATCTCCCACCAAGGGGGACTGTTTTACCCAGAGGCTAGCGAGCCTGTGTCACGCATCAGGGAAACCAGCCCTACCTCTCCAAAGCCCCCCTTGCCCAGGATGCGGTACTGCCGGAAGGTGTCCTTGGTGACCGACTGCCTGAAACGACAAAGCCACGAGGCGTTTAAGGCCCAGGAAAGCCCAGCTCAGCTCAGCGGAATGCAGCTGGGAGACGGGCTCCGCCGGGCAGCCCTCACTCACCTCTCCAGGTACTTCCACTGCAGGAACCGGTCAAAATACATGCTGTCCTGGTAGTCAGCGAACGGCGCTCCGCTCAGGTACTCGTGCAGAGGGCTGGGGGGAGAGAAGGGGACGTTAGTTCCTGGGAGGAAGACCCCTCTCCAGCCCTGCGGGTCAGGCTGTATTGTGCATAGCATTGCTGGAGGCCGGGGGAGGCGGCAGAGCCAGTACTCACTGCAGACAGCTGCTGAAGAGGTCTTTACAGGCGCTTTTCTGCAGGTTCTCCATGCACTGGTTCATGGGGGCCTGGCTGATCTCTGGCATGTAGTCTGAAGACTGAGGAGAAAGGAGCGCACGGTAGGTCTCAGCCCGGGCTACTGTCCCCAAGCCCAGCCATCTCCCCCTTGGCGAACCCACCCGGGTCTTTTCCCCCTGCATGACTGATTCTTGGACAGGAAGCACTGGAGATTCCCATGTAAGCCACCTTGCCCAGCCCCGCGGCAGCGCAGGGCCCTGCAGCCCGGCTCCCCAGCAGGGACGCAGACCTGCATCTTCCCCATGCTGCCAGCAAGGGGCACCATCTCCTCACAGAGCCAGCACGCTGGCCGGCAACGCAGAGACACGCTTCCTCAGCCTCTCTCCTTCCCCTTCTGCTCCGGCTGGAAGGGGCGGGGGACTGGGCACAGCCTCACCTCGCTTTTAAAGAACCTCCGGATGATCTCATCGCCCATCTCCTTGCGCCGCTCGTCCGGGGAGAGCTCGTACTCGGTCTGGGGGGGCAGAAAGGGGCGTCACACGGAGCCAAGTGGGACGGTGCACTGCTCCTTGCTTGCAATTCAGCACCACGCCCGCCGTGGCAAGGAGCGGAGCACAGCGTGGTCTCTGCACACCAGGGAGGCAGGGCTCGCCCAGCTCCAACCAAAGCCCCAGACCCAGACGGGCACAAGTCCGAGCTCCCCACATACCCACCCCCCAGACGTGGGCAAAACAGGGCTCTGCCATGGCACCACGGCACCAGCCCCAAAGGGCGAGGGTGCTCCAAGGCAGCCTCCAGCTCCAAGCAGCCATTGATTGATGACCTGTTGGTCCCCCCCCCTCGCACTGCTGGAGAGAATCCTGACCCAGGAAACGCTGCCAAGTGCGCGGAGGTGCCACGGGTCCCCCTCCATCCTCTACATCAGGACCAGGACCAGACTGGATGGCCTGGGACTCCTCACAGGCCCCCCGCGCTACCACCCAGAGCAGACATGCCGGCCCTCACCGCTCCCCACCCTGCCGGCCACATGCTGCCCTTGACCCGTGGGGAACCGGCACTGAGCAGGCTCCCCAGGCAGAAGTGGCCGGCAGCGGTAGAGAACCCGGGCTGCAAAGGGATTTCAGCACTAGGCACAGGGCTGTCCCAGCTACCCTAGGGGCTCCGCAGGCCGCTCTGGCCTCTCTCACCCTTTGTGCTGGCCAAGACACCCCTTGCCAGCTCAGGCCTGCCTGCCGCTGTCTCAGGGTGTGCTCTGCACAACGCTCCCGTCCCCCAGGGACAGGCCCTCTCCTGGGCACTAGGGGGGCATGCAACTCCGTCTCCACGTCAGCCCTGCTGAGGCCATAGCTGGTTGGATTTGCTTGCCGGCCGGTACCCCGGACTGCCCGCGGGTGACCTGGGGACCCCTATGTGGCCTGACTACATTTACCTGCGTGAAGTTATTGTAAGCGAGTGTCAACGCTCCTGGGACTCTGCCCCGCACCGGGCTAGTCATCCTCCCCCTACAGACCAGCTCCCCGGACAGCCAGGAAGCCGGCGGGGGATGTATCTCCACCACCAAATGTTCCCACCTCACCAGCGAAACAAAAGGAACAGCTGTGCCGAGAGCGGGAGCCATTTATAACCAAACAAGGAGCAACTGCCTTCCACCCCGGGGAGCCGCTGGCTAGAATGGCTCGGATCCGCACACCGGCTTGGAGGGAGCGGACGGACACGTCCCTTTGTTGCTGGGGGATTCGCCCCCGCTAATCACTCGCTGTGAGGCCTCCCGGACACAGCTCCGGGCGGGGGAACAGAGGAGAGCTGGCTTTGCTCATCTTCCCCCTGTGAGCCAGCGGCTGTGAGCAGGCGGGCACAGACCACGGTTATCCACATGACAGTGCTCGTTAGGCAGTGACGGACTCTGCCAGCGCCATCCAAGGGACGCTCCTTCTTCCGGTGGGAGGAAGGACAGGTCTGGGGCCCAGGAACTCTGGGTTCACCCCTGCCCGGATCGCCTTGGCCAGGCGCCAGTGACGGGTGATTTAAGTCACTGAGGTGATCCCACCTTCAATCTCTGCAGCGCAGGTCCCCACCTGTAACGTGGGGAGACACAGCCTCGTGCCCGTGGATGGTATGCTCCTGGGGCAGGGACTGGCTCTGTTTCCACAGTGGCCCGCTCAGTGGCCCCTCCTGGCACCGACAGGCCTGCAGTGCCTGAACTACAGTGGACCCCAGGAGGAGCATGGGATGAATGTTTTGACACAGGGACCGCCAAACCATTACAAAAAGCCATCCACATCAAGGAAACCCTGCCCCGGGGCAAGTGCCTGGACAGCCCCCCCCCGGCATCTTGTTCCCGCTTTGCTCCGGTCAGCGAGCCCCTCCCGGCATCCCTCCCCGATTTCCACCTCCTCACCCACGCCTCCCCATTGGGTGTAGGCAGTTTGCCTTCCTCCCAGAGCCACGCTCTGCTGCTATAAAAATCTGACCTGCCGCGCCCTCGGCCAGTGTTTTGGGAACTCGGCTGGGTGCTAGGAGACGGAGGAAACACGAATGACCCAGCAGCAGGGATCAGCAGCGGGTGAAGAGTTCCTTCACTTGCACGTGCTGGTCAGAATTCACCTCTTCCGCAGCGCGGCGCGATCAGGTGTGACCCGTCCCCTAAGAAAGGGGGGCTGGGAAGGCAGTCAATGGGGGAACAAAATGGAGCAGGTGCTCCAAGACCTTCCCAGGCTTCACCACCTTACGCAGGAAGGACCGAAATAGGCTCTGTAGGCCGGCATAGCGGGGATGGCTCACGGGTCGCCCTCATTCTCAAGGCTCAAGTGACATCTGTGTTTTCCTTAATAAAAAGCCCACTGGATGACGGCCATGAGAAACAAACCGGCTGGAACGTCCGATGTCCCCCGAGGAGGCGCATAAGCCTCTCCGAGCCAGCCCTGAACCGGCGCGCTGGCTGGGGGCTCGCCTGCTGGGGCAGCTCCGGCAAGACGGATGAGGCCCCAAGAAGCTCAGGAATGGGAGGGGCCATAAAGCGACCAGGGACCAATTCCCCTTTGCCAAGACAGGCTACGGTGAGAGCGGTTGGCAGTTACAGCCCCCCCGGACCCTCCAAGATGCAGGGTGTGGTCCATAGCCCCACTTTATAGATAGGGAACTGAGGCACCAATCGGTTAAGTGACTGGACCAAGATCACACAGTGAGTGAGTGGCAGCGGCTGAAATAAAATCTAGTGGGCCACACACCAGCACTAGCCACATTTCCTCCCAGGGCAGGAACTGGAACCCAGGAGTCCGGACTCCCAGTCCCCTGATTTAACCCACTAGATCGCAAGTCTGCTCCCAGGGCGAGCAACTCCCAGTCCCCACTGCTTAAATCCTCTAGCCCCCCTTCCCCGGGGAGCCGGCAGTTCAGCCATGGACACAAGATGAGTCCAGGAGCTCTCTGGCGGCAGTGCCGCGGCTGAGCTGCACAGCCCAGGGGCGGCACGCCTCACGGGCCCTCACACCATTTCCCTCCCCACCCCACATGCGACGTTTCCCACCAGCCAGCCTCGTAAAGGGAGCAGCCCACAACAAACAGCAAGTCAGCTCAGCCCGCAAGGGCACCCGGGCACGCAGCCTCAGAGCCAGCGTGCCAAGAGAAACACGCCCAGTGAAGACAGACCAGCCCACTGGCTCCTGGCGTCCCCTGCCAAGAGTGAGTCCCAGGGGCCAGCACTGCAGGTGGGAGCCCACGGGCCCTCGGTAATGCCACACTGGATTTCCCAACACGACACACAGCAGAGCCAGCTCCACCAGCCCGCCGTGCAGATCGCTCACAACCGGGGCAGGATGAGCGTGCACTGCAGGGGGTTCGGAGAAAACCCAAGCCCTGCAGTTTCTCTTTCATTCAGCCTAAAGAGAAGCCTGCCCGGGGGATCAAGCCCGCGCAGTACCAGTTGATGCAGGAGTTGCCCTGTCCTGCACCAGTTCCATAGGACACAGCCTCGTACACACTGCAGCTGCTGCACGCAGTTTCCTCTTCGCTATATGCCAGACTAGATCAGTGGAGCATCTTGTGTCCCCCCATCCCTCATGCCTTCCAGAGCAGGTGAAATCTCACCCCGCCACCTGGGCAATGCACTGAGCTGGGCCACAAAGCCCCCCCGGGGACCGACAGCCAGCTGGACTCCCGCTCCGCTCTGCAGGGCCAGGACCTCGGTGATGGCTGTGTGACCTGGCCAGCTGCAAAGCTCCAACACTGCTAGGGGAACAAGGAACAGGGCCTCTACCCTGCGGCCAGGAGGAGGAGCTCAGAAGTCCAGGTCAGGCCTGGCCTGCACACAAAGCTGCCCCCGTTTACCTCACGGAGCAATTTCAAGCTGAGCAAGAGAAACCGGTGCCAAACCCTGTGTGGGGACACAGACGTCGATTTAAACCTGTTTCTAACAATTTAGCCTGATGTGGTCAATTTCCAGGCATAAGCTAATCTGAACTAGCTGGTTTTAAACAAACACCAGCGTGTCCACACTGGGGCTCACCCAGGTTTGACTAAACTGGTTTGAGTTTACCCCAATTCAATCTGTGTGTTTGGACACAGCTCCCAAACCGGTGGACCCCCCCCCCCACAGAGCAAGCAAACGACCCCCACTGGGCATTAAAATCCTCTCACAGCTGCTCCACGTCACCCCCCCCCGCTGGGTTTGGATTTTGGGTTGCCATATTTCCGCTCCCCCCTCCCGTCTCCACCCACTAGGCGCAACCTATTGGCAGAGTTACTCTCTTCTAACTCATCAGCGCCCTTGGAACCCGTGCAGGATTTCACACCACCCCCGACACCCTGGGGGTCACTTGAAACCCAACAGCCAGGAGTCCAAAAAAAAAAAAAAAGGTTCTTCAACCACTGAAAAGAAAAACCAAGAGGCAGGCAGGCGTAAGTGAGGCCCTAGATAGGAAACAGCCTCCGCAGCTTGCCAGTGTCTGTAATGCACTGCCTTGCTTTCCGGCCTTCGCTGGAACCTCTCAGAGCTCAACCCCTCCTTCCAGCTCCCCTCTGCCACAGTGCTCAGGGGAACTGCTGCCCTTCCATGGACAGTGACTCCCTGCGTGTCCCCTTGTGCTCCCCCAGCTGCTGTTCTGGGCACCTGTTGTCCCTTGTCCTGGGTTAGATGGTACAAGCTGTGGGGCAGAGGCTGCGCATGTGCTGCGTGCGTATGACCCCAGGGCAATGGGGCCCCACCCCATCACAAATACTAACAGCGTGAAAACGGGACCGTCTTCCTGGAGACGGTGCTTTGAGAGCGCTCCCTGATCTCACGACAGAACTCCACGCCCTCAGAGTCACGCAGCCTCATGCACGAGCCCAGAGCCCACCTGTGTAACGCCAGGCTGCGTGGCATGGGAGGCATGCAAAAGCAGCGCAGACCTGGAGCATAGCCACGAAGAGAACCCCACTGCAGTGGGGTGGCGGGGAGAGGAGGAGGGATCAGCCCTGGTTTGCAGGCTTCTTACAGACAAACAGGGCACGGGGGAGGCTTTCCAGCACCTTTAGCGATGAACCTTTAGCGGTTGTTAGCTTCTCTGTCGTTTCCAACAAGCCTGGAGGGCACTGAGCGCGCTCTGAAGAAAGAGACGCAGGTCGCAAAGGGCTGAAGTGCTCACACGCCCTTTGTATATAGCTGCCAGGCAAGCCAGGGACACGTCCAAGTGAAATCAGAGCAGCGTACGCCCTGACACTAAGGAGCGTCTGGTCCTCCCCTGGGTGCTAGACACTGCTCTGGCAACACACCCAGCCCAGAGAGTGGCCAGAAGAGAATTTTCCCAAGTGCAGAAGTGTAGGAGACATCTCTGTAGTGCTGTGCTCAAAGCCCACCCCTCCCAACCCCCCCCCCGGCTGCACCAAAGAGAATCTGACCTCGTGATTGTAAAAACAGAGCAGCTGGGAGAGAGCACGCAGCGCTCCACGCCCATCCGACGACGGAGAACTGCAGCCCACTCACCAACGCCCACCGCACCGGGGTCAGAGAGCCAGAGACAGAGAAATCAGGATGCTGCTCTTCCAAGTTCAGGAGGAGATTCCACAGTCTGGACTGCCTGGAGTTTTCCCAGGGATGGTCTCTCAATCCACAGCCAATGGATGGGGCAAGATGGGGCGGGCCATAGTTTGTGAAACTTCTCTAGTTCACAGTTCCGATAGCATGCCCAGAGTCAGAGTGACCCAGACTGACTCCAGATCAGCTTCAAAGAGACTCTGCCCATTGATCCTACACTCAAACCAAGCGTTCTCCGCTCTGCCAGCTCAGACAACAGTATCAAACAATACCAGTTTCCTACAGTGCCCTATAAGGCAAACAAATACCAGTTCTATCAGCTGTGTGGGAGAAGGATTTCCCAAACAGAGGGCCCTTCTCCGTCTATAGCAAAGAGGAAACCACACGTGAGCAGGTTCAAAACACGGTTTGTTGTTTTCCTGCCGGGGCCTTAGAACCAGAGCAGAGGCTCATGTCTTAGCCAAGATAGCTACCAGGGTGTAACACAATTCTCCAGCGTGGCTGTGCAGTAACCTTTCTCCTCTCCAGGTATGCAAGAGAACTGCCTGATAACTTGACCGCCCCCTGGTACACAGCCATGCTTAAACCTGACCTGCCAGGTCCCTGGCGTTCCAGTGCAGGGGCTGCGAGCGGGCCACTCGCCTGATTTCCACTGCTGCAGTGGTGTGAAAGAGAAGAGACAAATCACAGCTGGGTGAAGGACAGGGGAAAATTTCACCAAGACTTAACTGAAAATTTTCTCCCCATTTTAACTGGTAAAATTTGGATGAGAAACTCCACTGACACATCAAAATATACATGCTTCGTTTTCAAAATCTAAATCACCACCTTGAATCGCAACGAACGAGGAGCCCGTGCAGACTTGAGGTGTAGAAGGCGCACGCACATACGAATGAGACTGGCTTGGGAGGAAACCTATTGCTCTTTCGGCTCACAAGAGAGGCAGGAGAGGAGGAGGACATTAAAGGGAAGGACAGCGGTGGAAGCGGGAGCTGGAATATCCTGCAGAATTTTACTAGCTGGAGACAAACGGATTTGTAGGTGGAGACACGGAAGAGCCCTACTAGGTACGGACAGCCTTTGGCTTTGTTACATTCCTGCACTACCCAACCACCACTAGACCCACTTCGGTTTGAGGAGTTTTTATATAAATTACTTAGGTGAGCAAGAAAAAATTTT
This sequence comes from Emydura macquarii macquarii, assembly GCF_026122565.2. Lineage (NCBI taxonomy): Eukaryota > Metazoa > Chordata > Testudines > Chelidae > Emydura > Emydura macquarii. The sequence continues at coordinate 44,176 of NW_027130338.1, forward strand.
TTTCTTTAAATCTTCCATAAGCTCAAAGAGCCTCGCACAAGGCCAGGATTGTTTTTCAGGCACGTGTTTCCCATTAAACACCCGTACGACTGAATCGGCTTTTCTGCCACTCAGATGCATCAAGATTGTGCAAAAAAGGGAAAATGCCTCATTTTTTTGTACACCAGCTTGAATTGCTGGCAGAGCTGGCTGCTTCCTCCAACAGAGAGCGAGATTTTCCCCTGACCTGAACCAAATGGGACTCAGCAAACTCCTCTTAGTCTGAAGGGCAAAAGCTCCATCAGTTACATAAACAACTTGGTAATGGGAAACACAGATCATTTTATGAGGCTTACGTTTTCTATTAAACAGCATCTAAAATTGCCTCCTGGCCTCAGAAGAGTCTAACAGCAGATGCACATGGATTTCAGATCAGAACTTCGAGTTAGCGAACAAAAAAGCCCAAACCTTCTGGCGTGACCCAGAGTGAAACCTGGCTCTGCAGGACAGACCATGCTTCCAGAACCAGAAAACGTCTGAAGGGGGAAAAAAGAACCCTTGGAAACACTAAACTAGTATTTCACAAGAAGGGCTGACTTCAGTTACACGTTATCTGGATGCAATCTTTGCATGGTTGCCTTAGAAAGTGCTGTGAAATGCACTCCCCCTACTGCACCGCTGTTTAGGGCGCACTTTAGTAATTTCATTTTCTCCTATGTCTAAGAAGCCACTTGTCCATCATGACCACCTAACAGACTTCCAGCTCCCAGACCATAGATCAGCCTGGTGTCACCCCAATGCTTTCCATTTGCTAGATCCCTCCTCATCCCCTCGACGGAGCAAACCCAGGGCTCCCAACACTCCATACAGCAAGCGTCATCCCACTTGCAATCAATGCATGAGAGACATCCCTCGGGCCGCTATCTTCCCAAACCCTAACGTAGGCCATGAACACTGGCAGGTTGCCCCGGGTTCAAACTGCACCCTCACCTGCCCCGAGAGAACCAGAGTCCCCGGCTGGAGACGAGCGGGTTCTTACCACAGCGTCCAGGAAGCGGATGCAGCGCAGCAGCTCCGGCCGCCTCTCGCAGAACTGGCGGAAGAGCAGCCGGCCGATGGGCTGCTTGTCACACAGGCTGCTGTAGTCCCTTTCTGGAAAAGAGAGCAAAGGAGGAAATAAGACAGAAGCACGGCTTCTGCACTTACAACCGTCTGCACCTGCACCGGCCCGTTCCGCAGACAACCCCGTGCCACACGCCAGAAATCATCTCATGGGCCGACGGGCCTTCCCAGCCCGTAACCCTGCACAGCTCTGCTCCCAACGCACAGGATCCTGCAGCTCACTGATGCAGGCTCCACAAATCAAGTACCGCTGCGTAAGGCGACAGGGCAACCAAGCAGTGGGAGGAGAGCCACCGCCTTCTGCTTCTAAAGCACCCCTAGCCACTCTCCTGTGCCCGCCGGGATTGCCTTTCGAGCTGGGAGAGACGGGAGTGCGGCTGCTGGCTGGCGGGTCATGCAGAGCAGCACTGTGACTGTGCGGGTGAGCCCCGCGCTGAGGCAGAGCTATGGGGATGTCCACAGGTCTCCTCCCAGGCCTGGGCCCCACCCACACAGAGTCTCCGGACTCAGCTGACTGTTGGCCCCTGCGCAGCCCGCGGTGAGAAGGCTCCCAAAGCAGGAATTGTTCCCCAGCGGGCTGGGCGTGGAGCACCTGCACGTCACTGCACTGGCTTAGAGGAACGGACGGGCGAGGGTTAAACGCCGACTTGCACAAGCTGCACCGGTCACTGGAGCCTGACCCGACACTGCACAGCATGGCTGGGATTTCTAGGGGCCCAGCTCCTCCACGCAGTGTATGCCCCCTACAGCTCCCTTTCCCACCTCAGCGGCCTCTTCTCGGGTCCTCTGGCCTCCCAGACGCTTGGGTGTGTCTACGCTAGGGCAGGCCCTGCTGCAACTCTCTCCAGAGCACGCACGGGGCTCACAGGGCAGAGAGTTCTCATGCGTCTCTCCTGGGGAGGGTGAAAGGGGCCCAGCTCCGGGCTGGGCCCAGCTGCACACAACAAATTCCAGACCAAAGCCCCCCCAGCAGCTGCAAGTTGTGTGCTCTAGCGAGACTAAAACATTGCTTTCCCTCTGCGCCTCTTTTCACGGAGCTGGAAACAGCCCCCCTGGCCTCTGCCCAGCCACATTCCCAGGCCGTATAAACACACCCGCCCAGTGGTATCGCGTCCCGGCTCCCAGTGGAACCGGCGGCTGAGCGTGCATTAGGAGAAGAGTCACTGACGTCTCCTAGGGAGCATGGGAGAAGGACAGGCTTATCTCAGACACCACTTCCTCTGCTCAGCTCCGGCTTCCCAAGAACGTGGGGACAATGCCGCCACCCCCACCCGTGCAGAGACAGCAGCTGAGAGGGAAAGTGCCCTACTGAGCAGGGCTAGTTTTCTCCTCGAGTCCAGCCCAGGAGCGCCTGGGATGCTAGGGAAGCTCCTGGCCTGTGAGCTGGAAGCTCGTCCTTCCTTCGCCAGGAGAAGTGCCAGGTCTGCGCCTAACGGTGACTGTTGATGTCACCCCACAATAAATCCCATTAGCAGAGGGTCTGGCCCGTGCATGGCAAAGTGCCCGCTGCCCTCCAGGGAGCCATTGTGCGCCACCCTCATCGATCGAGGTGGATGCTCCCCATCTACCTCCTCGTGTCGCTATTGCCGCCCTGGGGGAAGGCCCCAGAGCAGCGAGGGGCAGGCTTCCTGAACGATTCAGACTTGGGGCAAAAACTGCACTGAGGCCATGGGCAGATGATCCCGGCCAGAGTAAGGAGCAGGTCTGTCCTGATTGCATTACATCGATCAGCTGCCTTTGATACTGCTGACCGGGAGCTTTCACAGGCCACCCAGAGGTTACTAACGGAGTAAGAGAAACTGCCCACCCCCTGTTCTAACCATTAGCCCCCACTCCTCTTCCAGCGCTGGGGACAGAACCCCGGAGTCCCAGCACCCAGGTCACTAACCCTGAGGCTATGCTTGGCTGGGGGCCAGGAAGGCTTGAGTGAGGGGCTGACTTTCAGAGCCAGCAGACAGGCAGGCAGCTCCCAGCAACAAAAAGACACAGCCCCTTCCCTCATCACCCAGCTTCCCTCTGGGACAAGCAGCAGGTTTGACCCCAGCGTTAAAACCACGAGCCTCTCCTGCTTTGAGCTACAGGGTAACTTCTGTAACTGGCAGCTGTAGTAGACCCTTATCCTTTCACGCAGTCTAGTTACTAGAGAGGGACCAAGACAGGCATTCTCACGGACACTGGCAGTCTAAGCTCAGACAGGAATCAAGTGTGGGTCACAAACCTAGATGGCAGCGAATGGGGAGCAGCAGAGTAAGTTGGGGTGGCTAATCCCCGACACATGAGCTGCTACAGCAGAGTCTAGATGCCCCAGCTGAGATCAGGGCCCTATTGTGCTAGGTGCTGTACACACACAGCGAGACAGTCCCTGCCCGAAGAGCTAACGCACTGAACTGGCAGGGGAAATTGGGCACCGAAGTTCAGCACCAGAATTAGAACCCAAGTCTCCCGACACCCAGGCCTGTGCCCGTCTGCATCCCAGTGCCTCCTGTAACACGCTCGGCACATCCACATGAGCAAGGAGACGCAGTCCCTGCCCCAGAGAGCTTGCAGTCGAAGGATACGTCTACACTGCAGGCAGAGACAACTGCAGCAGGCACTGATGGGCTGGAGCTAGCTTTGCTCAAACAACAATGGCAGCAAAGCTGCGGCAGCACGGCCCTGCCCGGGACCTGGGCAGGTTCTCGTGCAGCTAGCCAGCGCTGCCGCCTGAGCTGCCCTGCTGTTGCACTGTCACTAGCAGAGATGGCGGGGGCGAGGGGTGATCCATGCTCGTGTCATCGGGAGTGACCGTAGGAGGGGAGCTCGGCTCTGTCCCCATGGCTGCGAGAGGCAGGGCAAGCGGCTCTACTCCAGCATGCAAGGACATCAGTCTCCCCGGTCCCTCTGTCCACAGGATTCACAGCCAGGAGCAGGTCAAGTTTTGTCATAGGACAGAGTCGAGCCAGCGGCCCCTGCGGGGAGATGGACCTTCCAGCGGCGGGGCAGCCGATGCAGGGAGCGGGATTACCCGCCCATTACATATTTGCAAGAGACACAAGGGGCAAGAGTCATTCCACAGCAAACCCAGCCATGCTCCTGCCTCCCAGCTGCCCAGGGCCGGCCAGCTCCAACCCGCACAGCCTCTCCTGGCCCCTCCTGCTCTCAGCACCACAGCGCCCCGTGGAGCATCGAGGGCTCAGCACGTGCGGTGCCGACTCTCCCAAGAAAGCCCGGCTGTGGGCGCCCGATCCTCATTCTCACTTACGAGGCCCTGCCCAGGCTGTCCCGCCCTGGCTCCAGCTCCCATTACTCCTCGCGGTGCTGCTGCCTCCCCTCCTTACCCACTGCCAGCTGCATGTCTTCTGTCACCCTGCCCCTAGAGCACAGCCCCCTCTGGCACCCGGCATACAGCAACAGTCCCTCCCCAGCCTCTTCGGAGCCCCCTGCTCGTGTTTCTCAGGTGCTCCTGGAGTGCCCAGCCTTTGGTCAGGGGACACATCTCTCTGGGCGTACACGGTGCCCTGGAGCGTACGCAGTGACCCTGCCGCACGCCTGCTGCCATTGTGGGGACGAGCACTGTGCTGTGCAAATACTGTTCAACTACCAGCTCCCCAAGACCTCCCGAGAGTCACACGGGACCTGACCCAGCAGGAGGCGCAAGGGAAAGACCGAACCCCCACTGCAGACTCGGGAAGGAAGCTCCAGGGAGGCTGCACCCCATGGAGGCTGGCTGCACCCAGCCAGTTGATTGTCTGTGCTAAGTGCAGCTCCCTATAACCCCCTAAGGGCACCCCAAACCCTGCCCACGAAGGGCCAGGCTAGCCAGTGCCACTTGTCAGGATGCCTGAGCAGAGCACCGGGCCTGGGACTCGCACAGGGAACGCTGCAGCTTTGTCTCCCGACACCAAACACCCTGTGTCTGCCCTGAGCGAGGTGCCTCTTTCCTCCCCGCCTACGCTTCCGCCCCCCACTCCATACACACCCAGTGAGGGCGCGCGCCTGGGGAGTAGCGCCCAGCTGTCTGCAGACGGGGCAGGTGTCCTAGCTGCATGCAGCCAACGCACGGCCTCTCCAGCAGCAGTTAGTAGCAAGGGCCTTGACCCTTTTCCTGCCTCCCTGCCCCACCCTTCTCCGCCTCCAGATAAGCATCTCTCCTCCCCGCTGGCAGGAAATGATCACAGCCTTTGTTGTCAAACCTAAGAACCAGAGCATGGGGCTCTCCGTGGGCCTACTACAGTGCCACCCTGGCTCTCTCGGCCTCTCTGCTGAGCCAGACGGGAAGCAGGGGTGCAGAGCACAGCTCGGTGTCCCTGCACGCTCCCTTTCTTCCCCACCGGCCTATACCGGCTCGCTCACAGCGCAAGCAGGTTTTGCCAGTTCTTGCAACACAATCTCTGTACAAGGCTCATCTCGCCGGCCTGCTCCGGGGAGCAGCCGGACTGCGGTTCGCCGCTTACCCAGGCCTTTCCGGAGGTCATCACACTGGCTGATGTGTGGGAATCTGAGGATCAATTTCCATTTCTTACTCCTCCCTTTCCGCTTCCCTCCGCCTCCTGCAAGGGACAGAGAAGGGTGCAGGGGAAGGAGAAATTAATGCGGAGACACCGACGGTTGTAATTAGAGGCTAGACACCGAAGGGACAGGCACAGGCAGGAACCTGCCCCAAGTACTCAGGCAGGAGGAACAGCATGCGTGGCATTGGGAGAGTAACGCTTCACCCTCCAAGCAAGGGCTCGCTGCATCGTTAAACCAGTGCTCACAGCCCCCCAGAAGAGGTGGGGGAGAATACCATCCCCGGGGGAACCTGACGTGCAGAGAGGAGAAGGGTCTTGGCCAATGCGGGGCCCAGAACCCAGTTTGAGACACCGAGAGCAGGTGGTGCCCGTTCTCAGCAGTTTTTACATGACCCCTCTTCCCCCCACTTAGCTCTGCGGTTTTCCCTCCCCGCCTCACTTGCGCCCATCACTGCCACAAGCCCTGTTTTCCTAGCCCCACTGGCATCCCCTTCTGTCCCAGTTCTGCCAGGCTAGCAGGGGCTTTGGAGAGGGCTAGAGGGACTGACTCAAGTCACCCTCTGGGAGTCGATGAAGTGGGGAGCAGTGGTCGTTCCCTTCTGCAAACGTACAGTGCCTAGCACTGCAATGCAAAGAAATAGTAAGTCCCCAAGATCCAGAGCCGGGCTCTCAGCCTGCCACGGGAGGGCCACACGCGAGCCCATCCTGCAGTGGCGCCGCAATCTCGCTTGTTATTTTAAATGCCAGCCATCTCCAGCAACAAAAGGGAGGGGGGATGTGGAATGTGCATGGGCCACAGGGAAAGGGAACGCTGCTGGATCGCACCTCTGCGAACTGAAATGTCCCGGGGGGGGACGCGGCAGAAGACAGCCCTAAGGGATGTTCCCAGCTGACGCAGCACCCCCACGCATCCTGAGCTTTAGAACTGCAGCATTCTGGATTCCTTCGTTACGGCGTGCCCCTCCGTTCCCCCAGCTGGCATGGCAGCAGAGCCAGGGGCTGCACACAGCACGCTGCTTCATCCTGAAGAAGGCATGCCACCGCGAGCCTGCCCCACCCCGGCTGGGTCCAAGAGAAAGGGAGGCCAGGGCTGCAGAGCGGCACAGACCAGCTGGCCAGGGGCAGGCATCTGCCCCTTGAGCCAGCCAGGCATCTTAGCAGCAGCTCCAGGGCCTGCCCTGCATTGCTCCCAGCTAGCGTGGGTGCCGTGCTCATTGCACAGCTGGCTCTCGGAGGACACGGCGGCTGCAGCCTTGCAGAAGTGAATGGTGCGCTGGAGGGCAGCCCAGGTTGGCTTTTGTACTGGTACAGCATGGCCCACCCTGCCAGCAGACCTCATCCTGCCCTAGACAGCCCCAGGGGGCTCACACACCATGGCACATTCAGTCCTTGGCCTTGCTACTGAGTCTGCAGACCGGCAGCAGCTCAATGCCAACGGTGACATCGGCAGGGAGGAGTAAACCTCACGGGCACGTCACACTGGGCGATGACAGCTCCCAGCCCATCCCCCAGGAACAGAGCTGGCGGGGGAAATGGAAAACTGTCAACCAAAAACCCGTAAGTCTTCCAGAAATTCTGCAAAGGATTTTCCCCACCAACTCTGCTCACTAGCCAGTTTGTGGTTACAACCGACAGAAACAGGGAAAGAAGGCGGCAAACCCCTGGACGCAGGTGAAGGGAATGAGCTTTGGGCAGCCTTCAGGATCCTGGAACGGTTTCTACGGACTCTCTCTCCGTGGGCCGCGCGCACACATGCCCTTCACTGCTGAAGCGCTGACATCAGCATTCGTTCCGGCTGCTCAGGACTGGTCGTGAGCCAATAACAATCTCGAACGTTGACCAGCTGCCATCTAAAAGTCCAGTGACGTCAAGGTGAGCCAACAGGAAGCCAGGACCTTGCCACGATGCTGCTTGACAGAGTCCCGGGGCCTGGTCTGCAGAGTCCCGGCCAAAGGCCCCGGAGGGCCCATGTTTCACCAAGCCCTCTAGGGAGCTGGTCAGACAGAACTTCCTGCTGTAATCAATCCACTTCCTCACGCATGAATAGGGTGAACGTCAGAGAGCTGGAAGCGGGCAGCAGGGCAGTCCCGGCAGTAAATACCAGGCAGGAATGTTACACCAGCTTCTGCTGCTGTATTTATTTGCCTCCCTCCGTTTCCAGCCAACGGGGCTGTGCGCGGCAGACACACCGGCCGGAAGAAGGTTCCCTATCGCTCCAGTCCAGTGTGCTTTCATAGCACCTCCGGGACCTGGGGAAAACCGAGCACTCCACAGCTTCCGAGTTAACCTTTGGGGTGGGCTGAAGAGGGATATTTAGGAAATGTATCTAGCTTCCACCACAGAGGGAAAGATGTGGCAGCAGAGCAATCTGCGATGGGACGTGCAGGGTGGCTGCTATGGGCAGTTTTATCCTTCCCAGTCTCGTTACCACACTCAGCGTTTCACGCTGCGCACTGGGACACTGCCCATCGGGGATACACACAGCGGAGATCAACCAAGAGACAGCCAGGCAGCAAACCAGGGCCACAGGGGCGAGCTTGGCGTGCCGGAGGGTGACATTAGAGCAGGACTTTGTGTGCAACTAAGTAGGGACAGGAATAAACCGACCAACCAAATCCAACAAACAATAAACACCCCCCGTCTTTCCTGGGCAGTCATCCGGCCCTTTATTTCTGCAGCCTCCGGAAACCATCGCAGCTGCTCCCCCGGAGCTGACCCCACGCCAGGGCAGCGCATCACGTTCGGCAACAGGTGGCAAGCAGCATGCAGGAGATGGAGGGTTTGCAGGAGTCCTGGTCTCATCCCGGGCACAGAGGCTCGGGGAGGGCGATTAGGGTGGAGGAGAACAAGGCCCCGCTTGCTGTCTGGCTGGGGACGCCCGCTCACACTCAGCTTCTGGGATCGCAGCTCGGGCACTGGCTGCACCCGGAGAGTTTCTACTTTGGAAGGGGCAAGGAGCCTGCGGGTGGCTTCTGTGAAGTGCTCAGCACTGGGGCGGAGGGGTCAGCTGGAGACACGTTCCCAGGCAGCTGTGTTCAAGTACAACTGTGAAGAGCCTGGCCGAGACTCTCCCCTGAGCAGGCGAAGCAGCTTTTGTATCAGTAACGTCCTTGCTGGCTTGATTGAGGCCACTTGGCACGCTGCAAGGAGCGGTGAGCTGCGTGGCCGGACTCCTCCCTGCTACAGCAGACGCGCAGCCAGGCCAGGTTCCAAGCAGAGCCTTCGGGCCCTGGGAGATTGTCTCTGCAGATGCAGCTGGGAGCCCAGTGCCACGGCAGAGATGTCACACCTCGATTCGTGCTGGACGGGGCCAGCCACACTGGGAACAGATCTCACAGCAGCGGGATGGCCGCATCTCCCCTCAGCCCTGCTTAGAAGGACAGCATCATTCAGTGCTAATGGCACCCACACTCTTCTGGTGGCAGCCAGACAGAGCAGAGGTCCCAAGGTAGCCACTAGCAGAGCAGATCCAGATCAGCCTCCATGACCCGTGCCAGCATGACCCCCTCTCGGTCAAGAGGAGCTTCCCGCTGGGACTTGCTGTTGTACCAGCCTCGTGGGGGGAAGGCCTAGCAAGTCCTGCACGTGGGAAGGAGGCGACTGGGGCTCTGCAGGAGCTGGTGCAGGCAGCGGCACCCCCTGCGGTCCAAGGATATGGATTCTACACCCAGCCTGGGCTCTTTGAATTGCAATCACACAGTGCAAAGCCCTGGGGGAGACGTGCTGCAAGCGCACAGGACACTGCTCTGGCCTTTGCCAGCCCCACCAGTTACTACGCTGCCCCTAAAACGGAGACAGAGAAGGATGCAGCTGGCCCAGGCCAGAGACCCAAGGAAGAGAGACGCCACCGTTTGCTTTACCCCTTGGGGCCAAGGGGCTCCTGTCTCTCTCCCCCTCTGCTGCCTTTCAGCGCCTTCGGACTCCTGGCTAAGGAGAAGGCCATGCTGTGCTAGGCTAGCCTGGGGCTTTCAGCCCACCCCGAAGAGCCAATGTCTCAGCCGGCTGCCGAGAGCTTCCCAGGGGCACAGAACGCCCCTGGCCAGCACTGGGCCCCCAGCCCTGCCCGTCACAGACACTGGAGGCACCATGGATCCCTCCCAGGCCCCACGAGCCTTCTGGGGCCGAGCAGACCAACGGTGGAATTCCAAGGGCCTGCAAACGCCCCTGCTCCAGTGTTGCTGTGTACATGACGGTTGCCACGGCGAAGAGCAGCTGATTTGCTGTCAAGCGGTTGCATGGCAATTAGTGCTCCTTAATGTGGAATCCCCTGATCCATGTGACCCAGCAACTGGCTTCCTGCTCCCCGTCCCGCTCCGGAGTGCCTGAGGCCACGCCGGATCTCCCAGCAGCCTCTCTTTTACCCTAGGCCGCTGAACTCAGCTCAGCCAGGGCTGGGCGCCTGGGGGCCACACCAGCTTTGCATAATGACGTGGGGGACAGACCAGAGGTGCAGCCCAGACCGCCGCTCCCAGCATGCAGTGCTTCTGCGAGGCCTCCTCTTGGGTCTTTGCAAGGCCCTGCCACCCAGACTGTGAGCAGGAGCCTCTTCCGTACCCCACGGCCGCCCCGCTCCGAGCTTTTCCCCTGCAGACAACTTGCCCTGACGCTAGGCCTCCAAAAGGAGCACACAGGTGAATCCCACACGTGCCAGGCCCCTCTTTAGCAGCCAGGGTTTTCCAAGCACCCGGCACTCCCCCGGGAGCCGACGGGAGCCATGCCTGCTCCTCATCTGGGAGGACAGGGCCCAGGCTGTTCCTCCAGTGCCCTCTGCTAGCAGCACGGCTACGCTTCCCCACAACGCTGCAAACACGAGGGAGAGACGGCAGCGTACCTGCCCAAAACGCAACGGGGAATTTGCCTGCCCAGCCCCTCCCTGCCTGGCACTGTGCTGCTGAAGAAGCTGTTTAATATGGATTATTAAAGTGAGAAGGCCTCGGATGATCTGGCTAACTGCCCACTTTCCCATGTGGGTTTATTTCTTTATCTTCTTTTATAGACTTCTGTGAGCTAATAATTCTCTAACCAGGAAGCCTCAGGCACCCTGGATGTTACTGACGTTTAACTGTGGTGTTTTCCGGATTGCAGCATGCATGGTGGCTCCAGAAAAATAAATTAACCCATGTCAGAAATTCTGCAGACATTTGGTATTCAGACTCAGCAGGAAAGAGCTGGAGTTCCCCTTCAAAACCTTGCCAAACACCACAAGGAATTGTCTCATCATTAGTATTGCAGTGGCAGCCTATGGCCCCAGCTGAGATCAGGGCCCCACGGTGCTAGGTGCTGTACACACATATTGTAAGAGAAGCCAAATAAATTAACTGAGAGTTTCAGGTTATTGTACCTCACTGGAAAAAAAGCAATGCAGGTTTGTGTGCACGCATGAAGATGTGTTACAGAAGCAGAATTTTGCTCCCCGACAGCTTTTTGGTGCCATGTCTGCTGCTGCTTAAGCGAACAGGAATCACCAGCAAGAGGAAACGTGGCCGAGACAACACATAAACAGAGCACACTGTTTGCTATACAGCCGTGTGTCCAAAGAACAAAGAAGCGACTCCCACGACCAGGCCAGGTGAAGCAACAAGATTTACGAGAAGCAACTACGCAACAACCGAGCATGACCTCCCTGAGAAAGCCGGGCACAGCTCCCCAAAAGAGACTAAGAGCTAAACAAGAACTCGGCTCCCTCTTAGTGCTGAACTACAGGGATCAAACGTGGGACGAGAACCAGCAGTGCCCTTCTCAGCTCCACGGTGGAGAGGGCAGCAACCCCCTGTTTCCCCCCCACCACACGCTGAGGAGGAGTTAAGAAGTCGCAGGTCAATAAATCAAAGCACTGGCTGTTTGCTCCCACCAAGAGGTCTCACTGCGCTAGTTAAGGGTGGTCCTTGGACGGACCAAGGAGACTAAGGCAAAAGTCACAGCCTTCAGTGCCCCTTCCCAGCCGAGGCATGACAAGCTGGGACTTGTAGGCTGCACAGCTGCGTTACAGAGCAGGGCAGGTGCAGGCCAGGCTGCATAGCTCCATGGCCACTGTTTACCTAGGAGGCGGTGGCCACTCTCGGGAGGGAATGAGAGGCTGAGAAGCGCTCTCGCTGACAAGGGCAGAGGACTTCTGGAGGCTGCTGGCAAATGTCACCTGACTGACTCTTTAACCCCAAGCAGCTTTTCTGGAGCAAGTCACCATTTGATTTACTCTAGGCCCCTTGGCAGCACCTGAGTGGGGCTCGCCTGAAGCAGAGAGGTTCCCGGACTCTAGTTCTGATCACACAGGGCACATGAACTGTGAATTCTGGCCTGGGGCTTTCAGCTCTGGTTATGCACCACCTGGGCGGGTGTGTGTCTCTCCTTTAATTCGAGACCGCAAAGGGCTTTGCGTTTGCGGGTTCTTGGACAGATTTCTCCCTCTTTCACGCCGCACAGGAATCGAAACCTCCAGGCCGTTCTTCCTCCGTGTTTTAATCAAGCTCAATAACAATCTTATTAAGTGCTAGCCATACTTCATGTCTGTCGTCAGCACTAAACCATGATAAGAATGTAGCCGTCTGGACTTACAATAAAATTATTTTCCTCCATGTGTTTTAAATTGATTTGCAATAGAAAGGGCGGTGAGCGCCAGGCCTTGCCAACCAGTCACCGGTTCTTCCGCTTTTCCTTCACTTCTGTTTCGTTTTGAATTTTGCCTGGCTGTTGACGGGTGCCAGACTGATCTTCCTCCCTGGCCCATTAAGCCCCCAGCCACCTCCAAGACCTTGTCTTCACTGCTAAACACGAGCGTTAGCTCACCTGCTAACAAGGCGGTATCTGGAGAGAGACAGCACCTCAGCAAAACAGGCAAGATCAGCACTGTCGTCCCGTCCGTCCATCTGTCTGTCCCCCCCTCGCCGGGCTTGGCCTCGCCTAGTTTGCCTCAGTACAGCTCAAGTGCCTGGTCTTCCCTGGGTTTGCACGGTGGGCTAGCAGAGCACGCACTAGCGGCTACCCGAGCACAGCGCTCCTTTTCTTCGCAGGGAAGACAAGGCCTCAGACTGAGGGCCCCACTTGGTGCTGCTAGCAAATGGATCGACACTCCACCACATTTCACCCAGGGTCCGCGGAGCAGCTCCTCAGAGAGCTGAAAACAAACACCCCCCACCCCCCAAATACCACATGTAGGCCACTGCGGCTCCCGGCTGGATACAAAGCACCAGCCAGAGGCGACAGTCTCATCCCCTCATCTTACTGACGACAGGAAGTTGAAAGAGCTGGTGCAGTGACTCAGGCCTGGGCTGGCGATACCCACTGTGAAGACACGCAGCAGGAGACCAAGAGAAACTTGCATTTTTTAAACTTTCTAAAGGAAACCCCAGAACTTGGGGAAGAACACAACAGGAAGTACCATCAAAGGCTCAGCTAGGAAAATAATAAACTGTAAATTACCATCACAGCAAGAGAAATTTGTCAGCAACACACTGTGTCCTGCCCAAGAGGCATTAACTCCCCCTCTGCCCAGCTGCAAAGTCTAGCTTCAACCCTGCTGCCCTGCCTTCGCCTCTCCCCGGCAGCAACGCTCCTTGCATTCGAGGGCACATTGACCACCCCTCTTCTCAACAGGTCTGCCCGTGAAGGACAGCTCCTCACCCAGGGGGCCACCCCCGTTCCCCAAGGGCCCGGACAGCTTTCCTCCAGCAGCGTCCCAAAGGCCAACCTCACCAGTCATATGCTCTGTGCCCCTCATGGCCAGGCTCCTTGCAAACAGCCCTTCATGGTCCAGCTTCCTCTCCAAATCCTCTTTATACCGCATGGCCAACTCTTTTCTCCTCCTTCTCCAGCCACCTTCCACCTGCTCCCGTCAGGCAGCTCCCAAGCCCCCTGGCCAGTTCACGCTGCCCTCTCCCTGGCTGGCTGCCCCACAGATGCAGGCTCTAACATTCTCTCTCTTGGTTGAAACTGCTGCAGGTGCTAGGGCCAGGACTACGACACTGGACCGGAACAAGGCTCAGTGCAAGAGCATTTGATCATTAGGGCCAGTAACATTCACATCGAAGTCACCCTAGGGATCAGAGCCCTGTTGAGCGACTGTCCCTAGCCCAAAGAGCTCACCCTCTGAACCGAGAGGGTAGACGCAGGCTGGGAGGAGGGGTATTACTACCCCATATTACCGATGGGACCTGAGGCACAGTGAGATGAAGTGACTTGCCCAAGGTTAAACAGGGAATCTGTGGCAGAGCCAGCAATTGAGCTGAGTTCTCCCTGGCCCCAATCCAGTGCCTTTGCCACCTGGCCGTCCTCTCACCTTGGAAGGGATGGGCAGGGAGGATCAGTCCCTCTGCTTGATTGCAGTACAAAGGCACAGAAGTGAACCGCTGGGAAGGGACTGGAAGGTTTGCGTAGGAGCGAGACACCATCCCGCTGCCCAGCTCTGAAGGAGGTGCTGTGCAGGGGAGTGAGTACCCCACTCGGCCCCATGAGAGAGCTGGAACCATGCCCACCCCTTGCATGCAGCCCTGTGGCTCCTGGAAAGCTGCTAGCGAGCCCCTTGGCTGGAATCCCCCGCTTCAGTCCAACACGCTAGGAGGCTGCATTTCCCCGGGGGGTGGGAAGCGATGATGTCTGTCCCTCCCCTCCCGGTCAGGAGGCTCGGCTGCACCTGCGAAGTGCTAGGAAATGCTTGGACGAGCTACAGGGGACCAACATGAAGCAGAAGGGAGCTTGCTGCTGCGTTATCGAAGGTTAAAACGCAGCCTCCCCATCCCCCTGTGCACTCCTTCCAGCTCCCTCAAAATATTTACATAAGCATTAGGGCACGGTTGTAAGCCAGTCCAGCCCCTCTCGCTTTAACCCTGGCCTTTCTCCCCGAACTCTGCTCCTGCTCGCCTTCCGGGTACCACCGAGCAGAGGCGCCTTTCCTAGAGCTACGCGCCGGCTGCTGGGCCGCCACCACCAGGCGAAACTCGGCCGTGTGCTGCAGGAGGGCAGACCCACCGGATGATGGACTGATCGCAATGCTCCCTTCTGGCCTTAGCGCCTATGCAGTGTGAACACAGTGATGCACTCAGCCCTGTTCCCAGCCCCCTCTCCTGCGAAGCGTGCAGCTCAAACACCAGTGCCTGGCACCTGTGAGACAAGCACAGAGCTGCTCTCTGCCACTGACAGCCTGCAGGGAGCCCTTCGCACGGCCCAGCCCCTCTGCAGGAGAACCCGTGCCCAGCCACACACGGGGGCAGACTCAGGCCAAGGTTTGGAAGCCGATCTCTGGACATAAAATAAACACACGGCAATGATGGGGATCTCACGCCAGCGCCCCCTCAACCCCCCAGGTCTGACACCCCAAACTCCTGCATCATCTTACAGACGCAGGCAACCTGGGCAGGGCAAGCCAACCACAGCCAGACAAGTCTCAGAGCATCCTGCCTGCTGGGTAGGTTCTCTCCCACAGCCTCGTCTTCCCCACCCTGCAGGGGCTCCACCTGGGCTCCCCCTATTCCACTGCAGGGAGAACAGAAGCCTGTGGGCTCTCCTAGCTCAGCCCCCACGTACGTGGCAGGCTGGGCTAGCTGGGAGAGTGCCCGTCTGCAGCCTCGCTCTATCAGCTGGAAGGCAGCCAGGGTTCTGACACGGTAAAGTCAGCGTGACATGCCAGCATGCCACTGACACAGGGCCGTTAACCCATCGCTCGCTGGGCAGGGAGAGGGACGCCCTGCTGGGCTCACGCAGTGTCCCAGGGCCCTGCCTGCGCCAAACACACACCTCCTGGAAATAGAGCGCCTCTCCCAGAGCGGCAGCTGGCCCCGATCACAGCCTGCGCAAACCGGCAGCCATGGTCTAGCTCCCACCCGCTCACCGGTCACTGGGACAGCCTTCACCGAACACCTTGGCATCAGACCCCCGCCAGCCTACACCCTGGCTCATCCCCCCAAACAGAGCTGATCCTGCCCCTTCCCGCGCCACGGCTGCCCCTGACACTGGCAGACACTTTGCTCCGGTGCAGGCTGAGCTGCTGAGCTCCTTGGTGTTATTTTTGGCCCCTGCAGGCAGGGTTGCGTTCACAAAGGGAAGTGCACTGTCCCCTACCGAACACGGCGCTGGCCACACACCGGGACGGCCAGGTGGGAGACGGCCAGAAGGTGGGAGTCTGGGGACAGGGTTTAATTGCGTTCCGGACAGCTCCGTCAGGCAATGAGCTCACGCTTTCCATTCCCAGATCGCAGCTCCATCTCTCCACCCCGAGCGCCGCACCTGCCCTCCTCACGTCTCTCTCGCCCACTCAGCACTCCCTGGGGAAGAAGACTCACTGGCTCTTTCAACTGGCACCGCCTCATCAGACTGGCCCATCACCACTGGGCCTGCATCCCGCTGTAGAGCGAGAAGCCCCCGTGTGTGCAGGAGAGAAGGCAGAACGGTTTAGCGAGGGCAGGCCACAAAGCCACATTACTCATCTTCTCCCACCCGGCCCTCGCTGCTAGCCCCAGGGAAGCCAACATCTCCTTAGAAGGCCTGTGCTGGAAGGGGGACTCCGGGATAGCGCTCCAATGAATCAACCCGTGCCCCAGCCACAGCCTGTGCCTGGAGCAGCGCTGACAAGCCTCTCGAGTGAGTCAGCCCTCCAGCCGGCCGAGTCTGTAACCCATTAGCGAGTCCACGTAAACTAATTTGTTTGCCACAGAACAGGCGGACAAGCCCAGTCACTTTCTAACAAGATCCCCAAAGCAGCCCACGTCGGCCGGAATCTCCGTTCTCCTTGGCCAGCACCCAGCAAGCAGACAGCGGCCAGGTTCAGGGCTCGCACCACGCTCCCTGCACAGAGGCCTGGGGCCTCGACCCCTGGAAGCCGGCCAGCCGTGTATTGCTCTGGGCGCCGCACGAGAGCAAGGTCTCTGGAGAGATTCCCAAGCGCGGCCTGCTTTCAATCAGGGCACAAACACCGGGGCAGCCCTGCCCCGGGTCCCAGCAGGCTCAGGGATGCAAACGGAGAGAGCTCAGGGCTCACGGGAGGTGGTGAGCGGAACCTCCCCAGGCCGAGTTATTTGCCCTGAACCAGGCCTACTAAACGGGTCTCAAAGCCCGGGCTCAGCCGAAGGGGTTAGATCTACACTGCTATTTTCAGCCCCATAACATGAGCCCAAGAGGTGGCCCATTAGCCCTGGGACACTTGCCCACCCGAGCCTGGGATCTACCTAGAGCCCTCTTCACTGTAGTGTCTGCGCCTCTCACCCTCATTCGTGGGGTTGAGCCTCCCCGCGCCCGTGAGGCAGGGAAGGGCTCTCACCCCCATTTTACAGAGCAGGTAAGTCACTCGCCCAGGGTCACACAGCACATCAATGGAACCCAGCTCTTAGTCCAATGCCCTAACCACTAGCCCACCCTTCCTGTCTCTTGGCTACGGGGAAAGAGAAGCCAGGAGACAGAGGGCTCAGTCTCAGGGTCTGCCCTGGCTTTCCTCGTCTTACCAAGGAATTGCATTCCCCGTTAGACACACGCACACCAGCTACAGGTAGCCAGGAGACACAGAAGGAACAAAGCTGCAGCTTGGTTTGACTTTGAGCAGGCAGAGGGAGACAAGAGCAGAGAGACAGCCAGACACGCTGGGGCTTTTCATGCTGCTTTGATTGTCTGCTCCCTTGCAGCTGCTTTCACCTGGCCACCCATTCACGTTTGTGACGCTGTTGTCCAGTTTCTAAAGCATGAACTAGTTTGTAGCTGAAAATAGCTCAAAACCCAGCTCCACAAATTCCTTCCACCGTTCGGAGAGGCAGCTCGAAATGCCAGCGAGGGCCAGAAGCAGTCCCCAGAGTTCATTCCGAGTGCAGAGAGTTCAACAGAGCCCAGCTGAGGTGAAGCAGGATTGTGTGCTTTCCCTCCACAGGCCTTCCATGAGCACAGGTGCTCTGACGACAGAGCGGCGGAGCCGCAATCTGGGCTGAAAGCAGACCCAGGCTCCGGGACAAGGCAGTCCCCAGGGAGACTCTCCACAGAATTGAGGCAGGCTGAGAAAAAGCAAGAGACACACTGAGCCTCAGAATCAGAACCAAGGCTTGGCAACGTGCGGCCCTGCCCTCTACCATGCTTCTGACAACTGCTAGTGCAGTGGAGGGGACGGATTCTTCCCCGTTCGTTGGGGAATGCCTCGACACCACATCTCCCCTCCAAGCAGGGACCTGGAGCCGGTATGCACCAGGCCCCTTGGTCCCAATCCCAGAAAAGCAGGCTGGAGACGGCCCAGGCAGGACATCAACTGCTCGTCCTCAGATTCCTTTGCACAGTTGCTGTGCACAATGACCAGCACACCAAGCCCTTGGCCAACATGACACTGTGCATCTGCCATCTCCTGTCCCAGGGCAGAGGAGGGCCAGCGCCCAGAGGAAAGGACTGCACCGAATGGCATGTAATCTAGACAATGAAAGGCAGTACATTCATTCAGGAGTGAAAAAAAGCAAAGCACTGCACTGTTAGCCTGTGGAATTCATTGCCACAAGACACTGAAGTCAAGAGTCAGTAGGATTAGAGAGAGATGGACATTGACGTAGGGGATCTCGCTATCAAACCATCTTCGAGAGGAGATCAGATGAATCCAGAGTCTGACTGTCTCTAGGAAATATTGCAAGAGCTTCCTTTTGAGAAAGCCTTTCTAGCATCATCATAATACCAAGCTCTTATATCGGTTTTCATCAGTCGATCTCAGCGTGCCCCACAATCTTTATATATTTATCCTCACAACCCCTTGGGTTACAGCAGCGCTGTTATCCCCGCAGTACAGCTGGGGAAACTGAGGCAAAGAGACTTGCCTAGGATCACCCAAGAGGCCAGTGGCAGGGCTGGGAGTGGAACCCAGGGCTCCTGACCCAGATCTCTATGTCCTGTATCACACTGTCTCTTCTCTTTGCAAACTCACCCCCACCTCCGCCGGGTGGCCCATCGAACATCAGTTATGCACTGAGGGTCTGGACTAACAAGAGCCACTGGACCCCTATAAACAACCACCGAGGGCCAGGACAGCTCTGCCTCTGCTGGTAGGATCTACTCCTGCAGGGCAGAGGAGCACAAGACTGGAGGAGGGGGGTGTGGATCAGCCATGAAGTCCCAAGGAGCCCTGCAGCCAAGAGATTTAAATCTTGGTGGAAACATATAGGCTAGGATGGAAGTGAGACCCATTTCCCTAGCAGCTGGCCCAGCTCCTCTGTGCTCCGTAAACACTGCCAGGCACGCAAGCCCTGTTAGCTAGCGCACGCCTCGCAGGCGCAAAACAAAGCGCTGCCCTGAATGCAACAATGGGACCTATGGGGGGGGGGGGGGGGCAGCCCCACACATAAATAAGTGTTTCTTACATGAAGTTTGATTTCTTTCCTGTTAGGGGAAGGACGCGGTCGTGACAGAATCTTGGAGGAGGAGGCACAGTAACGGCCAAAGGAAATTATGCATATTCAGTGCGTGGAATTAGCTTTCCAAGCCAAGCCTGAGGCCGGCAGCGCCAAGGCAATACCCCTGGGCCAAGGAGGCGGGAGCTGTGGCAGCCCGATCCCAGCGGCACTGTGTGCGCCAGAACAGGGGGATGATCATTCGGGACCCACCAGAGGGAGCCTGGCGCCCAGGATGCAACGGGAAAGAAAGGTCCTGTCAGCAGTGCAAGAGGGCTGCAGATAAGCGGAGCCCTCCCAGCGCAGGCCTGCAGATCCTAGCGAAGGGCCTGTTCTCAGCCCCGGCCGGGAAAGCCTGTCAGTCACGGTCTAGGGAGAGCTGGGTCGCCCATTCCCTTCAGCCACTGCAACCCAGTGACTGTGCTGCTTTGACGTCAGACGCCAACAGGCGTGATGTGCTCGGCAGCAACCGCACAGCAGGCTCCGCTACAGCGTTTAGCGCCTGGCATTTTCCTTCCCTTAGGCTAGGCGCACCTTTACCTGTGCAGGTGCCCCCATGCCAGTGGCAGAGGGCTGCTCTCATTGACAACGGCTGCTCGCTCGGACACACCACCCCCTGAAGCAGCGGATAACAAAGGCTCCCCTTCCTTGGGAGCTGCTGGAGCACGCGGATGAAACGTTCCTCTCTCAACACAAGGCAGATGAAGAGGGGCGAGGGGGAGACCGGCATCTCTTGCTTTGCCCACTTAGAACATGCTGGCCCCAGCGCAGGGAACACGCGGCTCTGCCACACCATCCTACTCGCACCCCAAGCCCTGCGTTAGCCACAAGCCCAGACTCAGGACGCTGCCTAGGCCCCTGCAGAGCGGGGTTGTGGGTGCGTGCAGAATGCCAGCTGGCCACGCAGCGTCCCGCCACCCCACCATCATCAGAGCTCACGGCGGGCACTGGTGAAACAGATGTGAGTTCAGCTGGGCATCCTTCGCTCCCCCCGTTGGCCTGTCTGTGCCGCAGCCTGCCCGGCTCTCTGGGAACACCCACCACGGTGACTCCCTGCACATGGGGCCGGGGCAGCCGCTGCCATACAACAGGCCCCCTGAGGTGACTTCAGGACGTTCTCCTCCATTCTGAGCTTCCAGCCACTCACCAGGAGCCTTCAAGGGCCTGGATGGCTGAAGAGCATTACCCAGCGTTACTCTCAGAAGGGGCTCCGCTCAGCACTCTGGGCCCAGCCTCAGAGCCACCAGAGTAAAACAGACGGGGAGGGCCACCCACGACTGTCCGTGAGGCACAGCTCATGCCCTCGCCTGGCGCACTAGCCCAGCCGCACGTCTCCAGAGGAAGATAAGAGCACTGGCGGTGGGCAGCAGTTCGTTGTTGTGCTAGTTCAAAAACTGCAGAGGCCCCGCCTGCTCTGCATGGATATTGATGCAATCAATACTGTTTTTATTGCAGTAGCATCAGCAGCCCCAGCCAGGATCAGGGCCCCACTGCGCTAGGTGCTGCACAGACACAAACGGGAGAGTCCCTGCCTCAAAGAGCTCACAATTCAAATACACAAGAAAGATGGGGAGAGAGAAAGTCTGTGTGTAGGTGTAATATCTAAACACACCCACACCCACACCCAGATAGCTGCATTTCAGTGAAGCTGCGTGTAAA
Organism: Emydura macquarii macquarii; assembly: GCF_026122565.2. Lineage (NCBI taxonomy): Eukaryota > Metazoa > Chordata > Testudines > Chelidae > Emydura > Emydura macquarii. The sequence continues at coordinate 64,757 of NW_027130338.1, forward strand.
ATGCTTTGGGACAGGAAAGGGGCTATAGAAGGGCTGCGATATAACTGATTAGATATTGACAGCAACAAATGGCAGGCGCAAAGGTTTGCTCTGGTCTCTTATCTCCAGTCCCACAAAACCTCACTCTCCACTTCTCCTGTGATAATGACAACTTAGCTCGAGCGCTACATATTGAAAGTGCCTCCTGAGCGTCACTGAGCCCTTCCAGACGCCTCCAGAGCCCGGCTGATCTCACGAGCCTCCCGGGTTTACACAGAGCTTAAATGAGCTGCCAAGGGCCTGCCGGGGCAGCACTGGGATGAATTCTGGACCTCTTGGCACCCCCTGCCCAGTCCACGAGGCCAAGCTGCGTCCTTAGGACGTCAGTAAGAATCACCTACTCCAGAAGAGCGGGAGTCACTGGGGGATGGCGGTGGCGCTCTGTGCCGGGCGGCTGTAGAGGCCGTTCAGACCTTGCTGCATGGCAGACTGACTCATCTTGCTTTCTGAGTAACACCGCAGGCCCAGCTTCTGTGCCTCAAGGACCTTCTCACATGGCCACCACAAGCTTAAAGGACATCTCTAAGCAAGGCGGGGTGCCTCTTTAAACAGACGCTGCCAGCCAGTGTTTGCATAACAGCCAGCTGGATAGGCAGAGAACCGGCCAGGCTCTCAGAAACAGCTGGGCAAGGAGGCACTGAAATCCCTCCCAAGACCTACTTGGGACAAGACACCTGCAAGGAACTAGCTCATAACAGCGAGGCAGAGAGGAAGCTGGGGACAGCCTACATCTTATGGCATCAACAAAAGGAGGCCGCTTCCCTGGCATCTTGTACCACCTTTCCCTGCCTGCTTGGTCTGCTATAGATGGTGTCTTCTCTTAGGTCTGTACAGCACCTAGCACACTGCAGGCACCAGCAGCAACAGCCAGCCCCTGCCACGCATTCTCTCTCTCCAGCTGTTTGGATGCTGCTGCAACCTGCAGAGCCAGTGCAGCTTTCAGCTTCCTGTGACTGCAAGTCCACCAGGACCCTGGTTCTCACACCTGTCCAAACTGAGCCGTTCCCACCCCCAGCACTGCCAACTTACTCACTGTTCTAATCGGGAGCGGGGCACTCTCTGATGCTGGCTTATGCGACTATTTCAGCTTTCATTAAAACAAAGAAAAGGACATTTTTCGACCTTGTTTTTGGCTAGAGAAGCTGTAAAAACCATGACCCAAAGGTTCAAAGAAAGGCCCCAAAATGGACCAGAAAACTGATTCATATTTCAAATCTCATGATTTTGGGGGCCTGACTCTTGAGCATTTGGAACGGGCACTGCTGCCGCCATCTGGCCAGGAGTTCCTTGCCTTGTGCAAGGGTGGGGGGGGGCGGCCGGGGTGTTCCCCCAACACTCCTTTGTAACCCTCTGGGGTGGGAAGCCCTGCACAAGACCCAGCTAAATGCCTTGGTGGCATCTGGACACAAACACACTCAGCTCAGGCTTGCTTATGCAAACCCTCAGTCACATAGGACTCCCTGCTCCCCCAAAACAGGATCACATCCCACAACAACCACTAATGTTGCTGGGAATTCCCACAATCGCTCCCTGCCCCCTGCCACACTGGGGTAATCCAGGGTGCATGCACCTCTGTCCCCAGCAGCCCCTTCTCGCCACAGAGGTCACTACACAACCGGACCAAACACAACTCGCTCTTAGCTCCTCCCTGCCCGGGCTACATTCTCCAACAGGAAAACCATTCAGTCCCGCGACGTCCATAAGAATGTTCCTGGCATGTAGCACACGGTGATCCCACCACACAGACACGAAGCGGAGTGCGGGACAGCTGGCTCTCTTTATTTTTCCTTCTTGCAGCTCTAATGAAATCCAGCACCGGGAAGCTGAATGTGTGCCGGAAACCACAGTGCAGGGGCAAAGCGGGGCAGCGGGCTCTGCTCTTCTCCTTCTATATTGTACGAGAGATTTGTATCATGATTTAAAAAAAAAAAAAAAAAGACCTTAAGCTAAAACACCTCGGCCTCCATTTAGCTTGTTCACTCTCTCCACACTCTCTCGCCCCGGGGAGTGAGAGGGGAACAAGAGCCATTGGAATTGCAGGGCTGCTGTACCACCCGGTACCTCTGCTGCATCCGGTATTTGGGGGTGGAGGGGAGAAGTACAGCGCCTTGGAACGAGATCCTCACAGAGCACGTGCGGAGCATTGCTGGAAAGTGGAGCGGCCTGCAGCTGGGAGCCAGGCTCCCCCAGCTGGCACGCGTGCCTGCTCTCGGACACAGCACACTTGATGCCAGGCAGCTAGACTGCTCTGACTGAGAGCAGCAGGGACGCAGGCAAGATCTCTAGCTCCGAGACAGCACCAGCAGACCCTTGGTGCCACCCAAATTGCAAGCTGCCAGTTGCACTGGGCCCAGACTCACTCAAGCTTTTGCCGCCTCTTGTTGCAGGCAGCAGGTTTTAATCCAGGCTAACCCAGCGCTGGCAGCCACTACGCCTTCCACCCTTAGCCCCGCGGTTTGACAGCGCATAAACTCCTGCACTCGGTAGGGCTACAGCCGCAGAACTGCTAGGTATTCTCCTTCCCCCTTGCAGTGGGAGCATCTCCCTCGTCACTAGTATCCCCTCCATGCTCAGCTCGTCTCCTGGGGCTGCAACACTCAGTGTCATTCTGGGTGTCGGGTTTAGCATCTGGGTGCTGGTGGCCTGCGATGTCCAGGAGGTCAGCGTAGATGAACTCGGGGCCCTTCCGGCCTTAAACTCTATTCCATTCTGGCTCTGCCCTGACTGGCTGGGTGACCTCCAGACCGATGTAGGCAAAGCTAGGCACCTAACCCCATATCGAGGCTCCTAAGCCATTGGGCAGGTTTCCAGATGGGGAACCCCAGCCCCTGTTGAAATTCACCCCCCGCCCCCTGAGGCTGTGTTAACCTCAGCCAGAGGCTCAGACGAGCAGCCTGGTCTCACTCCTGTACACCTGTGGCTTCCTCTGCCCTTGCCTGCAGCATGATGGCCAGCTCAGCCCCTAGCAGCATTGCAGTTACCTTTCACTGGCCTTTAACGCCCCCTTCCCCTTCAAACACAGCACAGGCCTGACGCCCTCTGAAAGGCCGACGAGAGGAGGCAGGCCTGGCCAGAGCTGTGCCCATTCCCCTAACTCGCCCTGTTTGTTCAGAGGCTGTCAGGGGACACCCTGGCCTTGGAGAGAAAGCCGGGGCTGGGATAAATGGGAGATGGGTGCACATTGAATGGCTCTCAGGGCTGGTCCGAGTTCAGGGCTGGAGAAAAAGCACCGAGGGCCGAGTCCTCCACTAAGCTCCAGGGTGAGCTGTGGTTGACAACTCCGCCCAGCAGTGCTGGCCTGTGCAGGAGACAGCACATGCTCCAGGGCTGGCCTGAGACTGTGCCCCCAAGAGCTAAGGACTATCCCAGACCTCCCCACCTTCTGCTCCACGCACCAGGCCCATTCCTTCGACCTGCCTTCCCTACGTGTGTGTGTGCAGTGTACAAAAATCCAGAACAAGACGCTCTCCTGCACACACTTCTCCCCCAGGGGAGAGGAGAAATACGCGACTTTGGGGCCACCGGAGAGTGCTCAGATATCACAGTGAGGAACCTGCCTACAACAGACTAGAATCTGCAGGGCAGAGACAGCAGTTAGTGGCATTGTGAGCTTTCCCCATGCTGGGTGAACTGTCTCTCAACCCTGCCCCATGGCCATCCTCCACCTGCCTCAGGGCTCCTCACCATTTCATTCAGTCAAGCCCCGACCTCTTTGCTGAGTTGGCCAACAAGAGGCCAGCTGTGGATTTTTTGGTAACGTGAGTAACTGTCTCCGAGCAGCAGGCACGCATTTCACATAGGACACACGGCAGAGCGATGCCAACAGCTTTCAGCGTCTGCCCACCTGGCCCAGACCTGAGCCAGCTGCCTAGCAGTGAAGTGCAATGGAAGACAGAAGCAATCCCCCACCACCTGTGTCATGCAGCCCACAGAATTCAGTCTCCCACACCTGCACAAAGAGGAAGCATGCACCGAGTGACCTCTGAACTAGGTTGTTTGTTTAAAGATCTCAGACCAGGTGCCAGCACCCAATTCAAACCTGAACCCAGGCCGGGCTGCTCTAGGCAGGGTGGCAGTATTTCCTGCAATGCAGGTCCCCAGCAAATGCCTTCTCACATTAACCAGGCACCTCCAGAAAGGTGCGTACCCTCACTCAGGCTGCTGGCTACGGAAGGAGAGACTCAAAGTCAGATGGAAGTGGAGCTGCCACTTAGCGCTCAGAACTGCTCCTCCGTCATTCTCATTCGAGACACCAGCCCAGAGCCAGCTGGCAGCTTGCGTCAGAGCAGAAGCTATGCTTGGCGACAGCAAGGCATTTCATTTCGCCCCGCTGTTTTGTCTGCAGCAGAGACAGCGAGCGGGAGCAGGAAGCCTGGGACTACAGCACCTGGCACAGTGGGGACCGGTCCAGGATGGAGCTTCTACGCCATACCACAATGCAAATAGCCCCACAGCCACTGAGTCAGTCACTCCGACGTGGAGGGACATGCCAGCACACCTGACTGGCCCGAGAATGCCCAGCACAGGAAGACTCTCCCCTTCTCATAAAGGGAGAAATAAATCCTTCCCACACGGCAGCATGCCTACGTGCTAACAGACCATCTTGTGGCCGTGCCTCCCCCATTCTCTGCAGCATCCTGATGTGGGTGACTGACAGCTTTCTGCACTCAACAGCTGTTTCACAAAAGCCCATAACCAAACCAAACCCCAAAGGCTCCAAAAGGCAGCTCTGCTTTTCGGGGCCGCCTCACTCAGGCCGGGCTGGCAGACCGAGCTGAACCCGGAAGGACCATAAAGAAGGGAAGTCCATTAACATGGCGGTAAACTCCCCGGCTAGCTGACATGCAGCACGGGACTCCGATTCCATAGAAGAAGAGAAAGGCAGGCACCTAGCAAAGGGGACATCTTAGGGCATCCCAACCAGGAGTGATTCGAGAAACATCCACTACCTGCCACAGACCACGGTGCAGCTTTAAACCAGCTCGTCCCCCAAGGGAAGAAGGGATCCTTTCTTTTAACAGATCAAATACGAACAAGCCAAGGGCCCACTACAAAACGACAAGGAAAAGTCTCATGGATGTACTTCCACTAAAGCCGGTTGAGGGGAGAAGGGCTGTTAACAGGAGGCAATGGGGCAGGTGTTTGTTGCAGCAAAACAGCCGGAAAATTCACTGCTCCATAATGACTGTGTTTCGTTTAGTGTAAATCCAGTGCAATGGCCTCTTCGGAAAACAGCACTGAGCCAGGCCCCACTGCAACAGCGCTCACGCAGTTTTAAAGGAGCGTGACTTGCTGAAAACAGACTGTAAAAATTAAACCAACCAACCAAAACAAAGCTATGCATCCCCAATTGGCTCTCTTTCAGCAAGTCCAACCTAGGGTGGGAATATTAAAGCAGTGCTCCTTCTCCTTCTTACGTCAACCAGGGACCAAGCGTCTGTCATAGGAAATTAGCTGACAAGTTGGTGATTCATGATACAGAAGAGAATCCAATTCACTTCCCCCTCCTGAAGCTGGAGTGGCTTCTCCAGGTCTAAGAAGGGTTTGTGTGGATACAGCCGCGGATAGGACTGAGTGTACGCAGAGAGCAGATGGGAGCAGAGAGGTGGCACCTTTCTGACTACGTTGCACTAGGAGTCTGTGTTCACTGAGCGAGGAACATCTGATAACCCCTTATTCAATGGCAGCTGCTAGGCCATCCTACTCCGACACATCCAAAACCGTCAGCCACAGGACCCAAAGGAGCAGGGGCAGAGCCACAGCGGGCACAAACCTGAGAAGCAATGTTGGTTTCCATCAGCTACACGAGTTTACATCAGCTCAGGAGCTGGCCCTAGATTTCAATTATTAAAAAGAAATGACTTGATTTAAAAGGGCCTAAGAAAAACCCAGAACCTCATCGGATCCCCTGCCAAGCTGGCCTGTGAAATCAGGAAAACTGTTGATTGTAAAATAAAACTGTTATCCTACGAAAGAAGCCCACGTACCAAATGGCAAGACATAAGCATTCAGGGATCTGTTACATCAACAAACCTGTACAGAGATAAAAATCCCCATCTGTGCTACGCTGCGCTGTCACAGCTCGGTGGGCAGGGAGCTGCCACTTCAACGTCTGCCCTACAGGCACTTCACGCTGCCACAAGCCACTGAGCTTTTCAGAGACAGATCCACCCACCCCTGCACTCTCTACTAACACCAGCGGTTTTAGACTGGGATTTCCAACAGGAGCTCAAGGGAACTAGGCACCAAATGCCACTGGAAATCCCTTATTTTCAAATGAAGTATAAAAGTAACAGGCAATAGTCGTGCATGCACTGAAATGGTGCTTTTCATCTCACAGGACGCTCTACACAGGGACCATCCACCCACTGCTGAAACGGGGCCGACTCCGGAGTGAAACGCAGTCACGGCATACCATCGCTTGGTAGCAGTAACAACCCCTTGTGCTCCTGCCACACGGGGCTCTATGTGCAAAGCTGGGTAAGGAAGGATCCTTATCCCCACTGTGCAAATGAGGGGCAACAAAAGCACTAGGAGGTTAAGTGACTGAGACAGGGAGTCAGGAGCAGAGCCAGGAAGAGAACCCAGGATTCCTGGCCCCAAGCTCTCTAGAGAACATGGCCGGCTGGAAGAAACATCCAACCAAAGAATACCACATGCAGTCCAACCGCAGATGCATGGCAGCTGATTCCAGCTGAGAAGGGCTACTCGCCTGAAGCTATGCTAACACCTCCTGGAAACCTCGCCCCTTCTAGCTGCCTGGATGCCAGCCGTGACTCCAGACTAGAACCATACAAACCCACCAGCCCTTTGACACAACCCAGCTCTCGTGCAGTGGGCTGGCCACTGGATTGTAACACAGGGAAGCTGGTTTCTCTCCCTAGCTCTGCCACTGAGCTGATGGATGACCTTGGGTGAGACACTTTACCTCTCTGGACCTCTATCTTCTCTCCCACCCTTCATCTGTTTAGATTCTAAGCTCTTCGGGGCAGGAACTCTTACCCTGGGTTTGTATCAGTGCCTGGCACAACGGGACCCTGCTCTCAGCTGGAGTCCCCTGGCACTACCACAGCACAACGCGTTAGAAGAAAAACAGTAATTTGGAGGTGACTGAGAATGTCACAAAATTGTATGGGACTGAGCTGGTAATTGATCCAAAAATCACCCTGGTATCTGATCTCCAATCAAAGGTCCTCTCGTACTCTCCCCACCTCAGACTCCCTTTTTTCCTGCTTTACATGCAGCCTCCACCAACGAACAGCTCTAAGCGAGTACAGAGCCGCAGAGGAGTTCTGCTGTATGGAGATTGCATGTGAACTTTTCCTGGTAATTCCAATCCCACATAATTACAGGATGGGCAGAGGCCTGGAGCCAGGCAGATCCTGATCTATCCCACTGTTGTAAATCACGGAAGTCAGTGAAGTTATTCCGTCATCTGCCCAGGCAGCAATGATCAGAACCTGGCCCTTTATCCTTGTAACGTTTGCCTCTGGTGAGCAGGTGTTATTCCCTTCATCTCCAAGAGGTCGAACAGGAAGAAAAAAGTTATTCACAGGGCTACCAAAACTAAGCGACAGCCCTGATTCCAGTGTGACACTGAGTGACCATCTGGGTAAAATACACCACCCCAGACATTCTAAAACGTTCACACAGATATTGGCGTCTCTTGGCTTCATATAAGATTTTAGTTGCTCCTTCAAACACTTTCTTAGACCCAGAAAGAGCATCATGGTTAGTTACAATAGCTCCCTTTGAATCAGTGACAGTAACACCATCGGCATTAAATACGTCTGTTCCTTGAAATGCTCTTTGCTCATTTAAATGGGGTGCAGGTCCCTACTGAGAAGCTGTCTGCAGCAATTACTGTCTTTCCCACCCCGGTTGTCAGCAGACCAGGCTGTTACTCCCTGGCCACCTTTCAGTCCAGGTAATACCACTCTGACAAGAGACTGGCAAAGATTTTTTTTCCTTTTAAATTGGGCTTGTACCTTTTTTGCTTCTTTATGCAGAGGAAGGAAGCCTGAAAGATTGATTAGCTTTAAAATAATATTTTCCGGTTTGGTTTTTAACCTTTGAAATACCAGGAGTGATAAATAAAATCATGCCACCCTATTTTATAAAGCACATTTAATCAGTAGATCTCCAGCACTTTACAAAAGGAAATGAGTTTCATCACCCTCATTTTACAGATGGGGAACAGAAAGGTGAAGTGACCAGGGTGACCCAGCAGGCCAGTGGTAGAGGCACACAAGTTTCCTGAGTCCCAGTTCAGGCTCTATCTACTAGGCCATACTGCCTTGCTTCACTGGGGGATTTGTTGAGGCGTTTCAGAGGATGCGTGTTCTGAGCTCTCACACTAACTGTTAAGGCGAGCCGTGTTAAATCCTTAGCAAAGAGTTCCTTTCTCCAATACGCTGATAAGTCATTGAAGGTAAATATGTGCTAAAATAAGTCTGAAGCAAACCAACGAATCCTTTCCTTTCCTCTCCTCATTGTTCAATGTCCATGCTTGGCTCTTGCAGGGCCAACCACGGTCTTTCCATCTAGATGGGACCTGAATTTCTCATGCAAGAAAACATGCAAAGAGAACAAACAAACCTATCTTCCAGCCTTCCTCCTCCACCATAAAGCAGCTAAAAAGGACACAAAGTCCATTTGTAATCCCTATTTTGTAAAAAGAACCCTAAAATGATCACATTTCCTTTTCAGCACCAGCGCCCTACACATTTCTCACCCTCCTACTATGCACCACAATCTGTTGGGGGCAGTGGTACCTTAATTCATTTCCCCGCCTTACAAACCACACACACCAGGGGAATTATCCGTCACTTTCAGCTTAGAACACACACATCCATGCAGCCAGAGAGAAATTGTGAACTCAGGTATCGCTTCCCATGTTTGTTTATTTTGACCATTTTGCGAAGTGTAAAATTAGCAGCTTCCTTGTCACCTGACCTACCTGCCTCTTCAGCTGTTCACCCCCAGCAGCAACCTACCTTTAAGCTGCAGGCAGCAGGGAAGAGAGAAGCTAGCTGTCAAGCAGCGAGATTTGGGAGAAGGGAGCTTAGTCAACAGGTTCTCTCTGCCCATCGGTCCCTGGGGTTGCCCATGTGGATGCAGCAAACTGATGACAAAAGTGTTCTTTTCCCCCAGATGAGAAACTTTGAATTAGGCCAGAGAAATGACATGTGAATTTTGTTGATGGTAACAATGGCTTAGTCTAGAGTAGGATTTAAAGAGGTACTGTTCGATTGGAGCCGGGCAGCACATCTAATTAACAGCTTCTAACACTCTAGTCAAGATAAAGCAAGTGCACTTTGGCATGCGCTAACCTGGTTGTGACTAACCCTGGGGGAAGGGGAGAGTTTAGGCCACGTCTACACCAGTGCAACTTAACTTTTTCCAGCAGAAGCTGCCCTGAGCCCATCCACAGATTGTCTTGGTTTTGGTTTACCTTGTGCCCCACTTCCAAAGTGCTTTAACGTCACTGTTTCAGTAGCTGTTGTATTGGTGGGAGGGTTCTGCGGTTGCATCCTAATGTCAATTTGACTACACTGCTTCAGTGAGCCCTCCCACGGCTATCCCACACTGCACTGGCTCACACCTGGACTGGCCTCTCTAGTTACCGGGGAGAACCCTGGGTCAGATGTTCCCACTGTCTAAATGCTGTAGGCACACCCCTACGAGTATCTGTTTGCAGAAGCTCATGGCAAGTACACAGATCCACAGTCTATCACGACAATCACGCCCTATATTTCCACATGGCACAATCTTCTAAGCCATCCTCATTCAGGGGCAGTCCCCTCCATATTCTGACACAAACCTTGCCCATGCTGGGATTCGCCCAGATTTCAGCCTCCAGCGCAGCCTCCAGTGCCGACAGGCAAAGTGCTGCTATGCTGCAATTATTGGCACCGCTTCTGCTAGCTCCCAGCAGGGGTGCGCACCAGGGTAGCTACGACGGTGGTTGGAATATGGACAAATGCCCAATGCAATCTCAGGATTTGAAGAGGGGCCAGGCTCATGGTTTGTGAACGCTTGAGGTTGGGAATACTGCTGACAGCACAAAGGGCCCCCAAAGCGCAGCGAAATCCCAGCAGCCTGTCAGATGGAACAGCTGTTCCAAGTCCCGAACCCTGGGGAGTTTGCCACCTGTCCTTTAGCACAGGTCACTGTTGATCAGTAACTGTTTGGCAGACCGAGACGTCCAGCCCAGTTGCTCTCTAGCAACCTTGAAACACACGCAGTCCTGGCTGGCCTCGCCCTTGCCCACGGACGCTGACCCGGCCACACACCTTCAGGTGCCATGGTCCCTGTGGGGAGGAGTGCATGAGCTAGATCAGAGGCCCAGCATGCCAGAACTGGCAGGGGCAGCCAGTCACTGTGGATTCACCCCCATCGAGGCCCTTCTCTGGCAGGCTGCTCACAGCAATTAACACACACAGCCCCTCACCCAAGGCACTAAGCTGGCTTTTACAGGCAATGGGCCTGGTCGTCCCACCACGGCAAGAAGCTCAAACGGAAACAGGACCCCTAGGCACTGCCATGTCCACCGAGTGGAATCGCTTTGACAAACACTGAAATACATCCACATCTGGGGCAGAAGGCAGCAGCTGCTTTCTCTCCTAGAGCCCTGCACATCAGCTCCAAACCAGAGTCCTATCTCCAGCTGGAACGGCAAGAGTGGGGATGTATAGGGAGGCAGAATTTCACTGTCTGAGTGATTGGCCAGGATGGTTAATGCCCTGTGAGTAACACCACCACATGAACTCTAATGTCTGCACGCAGGCAGGACCTGGACTTTGCCAATCACCTAGGTGTCAGTCCCCGCTCAGCTCACATAGAAGTGTTTTTTCTGGCCCTGAGACAAGGCTCCCCCAATGCCCCCCTTGGGGCAGAGAGGTTTCTTGCACAGTTGCCATGCAGTGCTGGCTGTGAAAACACCAGCTGCTGCTATATAGTCCTGGAACCAGCAACTCAGCCTGGAGCTGGGATTCCATCTGAGTCTGTAGCTAACGTATAAGGGAAATGAACCCTGCAAAGAGAGTACACAACACCTTGCTAAACACGCTGCCAGGCCTTTTCAGAAGGGCCCTTAATGGGACCGTGCTCAAGTCACAGCATTTACATGAGACTCAGGATTCTGGAAACACAGGTCCACTCATTTTAGCATGTTAGGGTTAAACTCCAGAGCATTTTATGGAGGGAGGGATATTTCTACAATGACATTTGGACCAAGTGTTTCCCGCTGTCATGCTGGCCAGCCTGCAGAAGGGACAGGACTTGTGGTTAATTGGCGAAGTCATAGCCCTAAGCCATTTCTTCCAAGCTGACACTAGCCAGAGCTGTCAGACCACATGACCACCCACCACCGAGGCTCACTCCAATCTCATGTGCACAGGAGTCACAAGAAGGTATTCGGCTTAGGTTCTGTGTGGAGACATCCCACCCTCTCCAGTAGCATGTCAGTCACTCCGATTCATGGCCAAACACAGAAAAGGACGTATCCAAGTGACCAGAGAAGAGACAATCCAGGCTGCCCCAGGAAAAGGTTTAATCATCGCTTCGTTTGACGGTAGCAGTAGAACAATGTCTGAGAAAAATAAATCACTCCCTGAGGCTTTTCATGCCTCTGACTGTAGTGGTGCTAGACCTGAGCTCGGATCCACCTCGGGAGACTTTCAAAGCTGCATTTGGACATCCAGGCCTATTGAAATTAAACAGGGACTCGGCATGTCAAACTCCCAGGCATCTTTGAAAGGCCCACCCTTTTATCCAGAATAAGTCCATTGGAATAGATCATGATCTAGGGTGTGCTTGGGATCTGAACAGCATGATGCCACTGATCTCCTTTGCACTTGACACTCCTTTGCCATGTGCTAGCTACTGTACATTAGTCCTGCTCCTCCGCGGATGAGCTGTTTGCTGCTCTGAGTGCAGCAGCAGCAGCAGCTCATTCATGCAAATCATTCCTGAAGGATTCCAGGAACTCGGGTTTCCAGCCTTGGAAGACAGGGAATTGGAAAAGTAGATCCTGGGTCTGTCCAAGGTCAGAATGCAGGAGGGGACCTCGCACACACCCCACCCGCTCCTAACCAACATGACAAGTCAGGGAAAGTAACCCTTACCCAGCCTGAAAGGAAATCACCTCATTGTACTGGAATAGCAGGACCGCTTGAGTTACTTGCCTGTATCCATCAGAGAACAGCTTGTGGTTGTTTTGTACTGAAATTAACACACTACTTCTGTCTTAGCTTTTACAGTTGCTCTGCCTCCTATTAAAACTGTACCTGTTTCTGATACTAGTAATTTACAAGCTATGCGTTCCTGCCTGGTGTTTCACCTGCCTAACAATAAGCTTCCTTGGAGGAAAGAAATAAGCAGATGGTCTGCTCTACAGCGTGGAGGTGGCTCTGGTGACACCAGCTCAACTTTGGCTTGGGTTAGGAGCTTTCATCTGACATCAGATGGGTGGCTTAACTGAAGAGAGCTGGCGAGTTGAGTTAAGCAGATAGGTGCCCATATACTTTACGAGTAGCTAGGCAGCTCACAGAGAATACACCACTATGAACGTGGGTCTTGGCTGGAAGGCAAAGAGTTAAATGAGCCAGAGAGCCTGAACTCTCTTCTCTGGAGATGGTTCACCCAAGCTAAAGGCTGAGGCACGTGAGCAAGGAAGCAAGAAAGCTTTTCCTGCCACTTGGCTTGTACACACACAGAACTGTGTGGCAAGCAGTGTCCATCGGACACAGTTTACCCACACCACAGTCACTCGTAATAGAGGGTGCCCTTAAGAAGAAAACGCTTTCTAATCCATAAATAAAGCTGTTTGCTAGTGTGATCATCTTTAAAGCAGCACATTTCTCCACCGTAATCGGAAGGGTTTTCATGATGCCCGGTCACTCTAAGCTGCTGTTCGCTTTTCAGTTATGAAAGTGTAGGAACATGGGTTAACATTTTCAAGTGATTTAGGAATTAAGTCCCGTTTTTAAAAGTGGTTTAGGCACTTGGTAGCCTGAGGCCAGGTCTACACTACAAACCGTTGCTGGCATAGCTATGCTGGTCAGGGACGTGATGAGAATGCAATTTATGACCGGTATACCTGTGCTGGAAAATGCCCCTACTGCAGATGTAGTTTTATCAGCAAAACCGTGTTTTTGCTGGTGTAGTTTATTTCACTCAGGGGGTCTGGAATAAGCTATGCTGGCAAAGGCATGATGTTGTTGGTATAACTGTGTAGTGGCATAACTCACTAGCAGCACGTTGCCAGCATAGCATAGGTACAGATACACCAGCAAAGCCTTCCAAGTGTCGATACGAAGTCTCAGTGAAAGTCAACAGGACTTAGGCTCTGAATGCCTATTTCCCTTTTGGGTGGCTTTGAAAATTTTATCTCCAACCTTAAAAACCTAAAAGAGTTTGCAGGATCAGCTAGCGTTCCCACATCCCTCTGCACTGCCCTCAGATCTTATACACTCAAACAATCAGCAGCCAATTCACGTTAAGAGTTTCAAGATAAGGAACGTAAAATCATCTTTGTGGCACAATGGGTGAAAATGAAAAGAGATGCCATCTCCCACTACACCACGTCTGGTTATGCAAATATACCAAGGCCAGAATTTCTGTTGTGATGTCTACAGCACAATCACACCACATATACCACACTACACCAGGTCAGTAGCTTAGCATAATAAATTAGATAAAATCTCATGAAACAAACCAGCTTTAGAAGATCAATGAAGGGACAGGTATAACACAGAGTCTTGGGGGTCTCCTACAACACAGATGTAGCTTTCTGTGGTAATCAAAAGTCACAGTATGCTTTCTATATTTTTTCCTAATCTGCGTGTCAGAGTTTTGCATATAGACAGACCAGCAGACATGCATTTCATGCTTCCTGTCCAATGCCAGAGTCCAATGCTTAGCCCACACATGTAAATCACATTGCAGTTCTGACATGCAGAGAGTATGTGAAATTTCCATCCCTACAGCCATAGTCATCACAGATTAAACTTTATTTAAAAAGCACAAAAGGCTGGTATGCAAATACTTGCTTTGTATATGATAGGTGAAAATACCCGAGGTGGTTTTGTAAATACAGCTATAAATGCAAAGTATTGTTATTATAAAGCATCTTGTGGAACTACTGCGTAGTAAACCCACCTACCAGTTTCCAGGTCTGTTTCCTATAGCTACTTTCCAGGTTACAAATATCCTGTTGTCACCCCCCACCCCACCCCCAGGACAGTTTGCTTTCACTCAGTAAAATCAAGCCAGCAGCAGATGCTCCACTCCCTGTTCCCAATTTCCTTCTGTTAGTCATGGTGTTAAGCCATGTCCAGAGAGACCCAATCATACACACAAAATGACTGAAGTCCAAGTTCTTCTCTTACCTTCTCTGGCTTTCAGCAGGACTGTATTGGCCACAATATTCTCCAGCTCCATAACGATCCAGATTTGGATATGTTACAGGAGGAGGAAGAGGAAAGAAATGGAAAAAGGAAGGAGCAGCTGTGTCCTGGAGACGTTTATGAGGTGGCTAAAAGCCCAAAAACTGAATGTAGCCCCCAAACAAACAAACAAACAAACAAAACCTGTCTTCTTCTAGAGGAGTCAGAATCACAGAGACCAGGATCCAGAGCCTTCAGTGGTAAAGAGGCAGCAGCACAAACCCAAAAGGAGAAAAGGATCCTTCCTAGAACGATTGCAATCCAGGAAACAGGACTCTCCACTGCTCTTTCCCCACCACCCCAAGAGCTGGACTCCGGCTCGGGTGAATATTCCTCTGAACTGAGTTTGGAGGGGAATGGGGGGTCATCAACGGCGGAAAAAAAACCCACCCCCCTCCCCAACACACCATGCCCAGGGGAGGATGCTGAGGTTCAGTCCCTTGAGTCTAGGGCGAGTTAGGGGCTCCAGATTACCCCCACCCCTCCCCCGTGTAAATACCCAGCTCCCCACGAGGGGGAAGGACTAGGAGGAGACTGGTATCCTTTATCCCCCAGCAGCAGAGCAGCAGGAAATAGCAAGGACTAGAACTGACTACAGCAATCCGAAACTGACTCTGCTGGCTACAAAACGTGCCATGGGGGCGGGACTCAGGGCAGCTGACGTACCACTGGGCGGGGCCAGATGACCAACGCACTAGGATTTATGTAACTCCCCCCTCCCCCTAGAAAAATAAACCCTGGGATCCCCAATGCACCCTGGGCAATGTAGTTAAACCACCGCCTCCCCTTATTTGCACGATTGCATCCCCAGTGCAGTGATTTATGATGGGGCTAAGACAGAAATCTCTCTCCCACACACCCCCTGCACTGTCCGCCCTCCCGTCCCCTGGCTTTACCAATCGAACAACCCCAGACTGGGAATGGCTTCCCCCACCCCACTACGTTTTTCTGTGGTTTGCATTAACATTTGCAAACTATGCAGTAAGGATAACCCCATTCCAGCCAGGACTGGGTGCCCCAGTGACACTGGACCAGAGCATGGGTGGGGGCTGGCGGTGCATGTCATATCTTTAGACCAGCCTTGCAACACCACCCTGGCAACATACCTGTGCAGGCCCAGACTGCCAGGGCAGCAGGGAAAGAAATACCTGCCAACCAGGTAAGTTCCTCACGTCTAAGGAGGAACACTGTGAAAGGGTGCTTTGGACTATGTGCTGTGCAGAGCCAGGGCCTCCCATTTGCACAGAACTTGTTATGCCAACAGTGCCGGAGTGTGGCTTGCCCTCACAGAAGACAGCTGACAGCACTGGGCTGCAATAAAACCTAAGGGGAAGTTTCAATTTGTTTTAATTAAGGCAGCCAGTGACACAGACAGAGCGAGTGGCTTTTCCACATTCCCTCACTCTCAGCCTAACACAGCCGGGTTTGCCTAGTATCCCTAGCCCGGCTCCCCCTCAGTCACGGCTTTGAGAAGTCCTGGGCAAGGCTGCGTGTTACACTATCAGTGACACGCCGTTCACCTCCACAGGCAGTGCTGGGACTGTGCTTGAACTCTGGAGGCATGATAGCCGAAACTGACCAAGATGACAGAATTGCTATAAAATAAAATAACCTCCAGGTGTGGCAACCATGTGATTTTCTGAATTCTCACTGTTCACCATCTGGGTGTGATTAGTGACATAAGTAAAGAAATTTATCTAATGCCATAATTTGCCTCTTCCTTCCTTAGACTTTTTTCCTCCTCTGTGCACACTGAGCTGCAGTGCCACAGAATAATTGAGGATCTACAAAACAGTAGGAAAATCTATCCTTAGCTCTCTCCAAAGCAGGAACTGTGTTATTCCCACCGAAAGCAATGGTTAGGCCCTACTGGGGGAAAAAGGCCACTTCCTCTTTGTAGAATTGTTTCCAGTTACAGGAACTTCACAGACTGCCAAGTGATTAGGCTGCAGAATTCACTGAAAGTCTCCAGTGCTGGAAGAACTTTCCCCATTAGTGAAGCCTGGCTTATAATTAATGCAGTCCCTGCTCAGTTTGCATAGAGTGCACAGCATATGGCACAGGTGAGCTCAGGGGCGGGGACCACACTCAGATGTAGATGATAAAAATGGTTTTTGTTTTGTTTTTTTAAAGTAATTGCATATGCTTAAGTAATTATACC
This sequence comes from Emydura macquarii macquarii, assembly GCF_026122565.2. Classification (NCBI taxonomy): domain Eukaryota; kingdom Metazoa; phylum Chordata; order Testudines; family Chelidae; genus Emydura; species Emydura macquarii. The sequence goes on from NW_027130338.1 coordinate 81,407, forward strand.
TTTAATGGGACCTGCCAATTCGATACCTAATATTTTTCCTAGAGCATTTCTTTCCACAGGTTAGACAGCAGCAAGAGTAGTTCCGGTGTTCTCTACACAGGCTTAGAAGGTCACCTGGCTGAACACCTGATGCTGCTGGATTGTTCTATTCCAAGCACTGGGAGAAGGGCACTGAGGGGCAATGATGGTAACTCTCATTGCCAGACACTGATTTTAGCACGGTATCATGAAGACCTCTCACCGGAGTCTCCGTGCACAGTAGCTGCACAGTTCCTATTGAACATAATAAGAATCGGTTTGCACCACGCTTCCCTCCATGAATAAAATAAGTCTTCCAGTCCCTAACGGGCAGGTAAAGAGGCACAACAGGCTACCAAGGGCACTAGTTTCCTACCAAATCCACCTGGGCTGCTCTTGGAGATACGCCTTCCACTTCTTATCCTGGGAATTCCCTCTTCACTGGAGCCTGCCTGCCAGGGGCATGGAGCACGATGTTCTAACTCCCCTCCAGAGGAAGGCACACAAGTCTCTGAGCAGCTCAATGGGGAGTCAAAAGCTGCTCGTTATTCACACAGAAGCTGGTTTTCCTGTGTGGAGCTTACGGTGAAGAGCCTTATGAGCTGCCCACAAAAAAACCTCACTTACTGTCAGGTACCAGTCGCTGCAGGAAATCTTGTAACATCACTGAAGTGCTGTACGTGCCAGCCTGAGATCTCTAGAAGGCATCCTGGCAAATTCAGCATCAAAAGAGGAGTCCTTTCTGCCCGTCCGAGCCAATTCTAGCATCTGCTCTTTGCACCTCTGGGCAGTTTAGCAAAGGAACAGCATGTGTGTATCATGCTGAGCAAAACCTATTCCACTTTCTTGTTCAGAGGAAAGAAGTAGGGTACGCCCTGCAGAGCTCAGGTTAGATAAAGCTAATGGAGAGCTAATGGATTCCTTGACTCATCTGTTACAGGGCCTAGTTTAATGAAGAAGGGATGGTTCATACCTGCAAGGACAGTCGGTGACAAGGAAGATTAGCATGACAGCCACTCCCACTGGAGTCTCTCATGCACTAGTACTGTAGGATTGGACACATTTACGCTGCCACCAGCCACCGGCCTCACTGCTGTGAAAGCAGACTCCTGCTCATCTCTCTAGAAACAGTGACAGACTAGCTGTCTGCGGATAAGCAGAAAGACCCCGCACACTACCCCTCCTCTGAGCCAGAAAGAAATGTGCTCCAGTTCATATTGGTTCCTCAGCCTCCCCTGTACTTTGTGACAAGAAACCCGCAAGGTCAAGAGGGGAGCTGGGGGGGATGGGGAGTGGAGTAAGAGCCCATTTGTGATCAGCACCATATTCGGGTTGTTCCATGCAGATAGAGCCCAGAAAAAGAAAGCAGATTCCAGTACAGGTGACTGTTGTTTCCAGGACCCAGGTTTTATTTACATGTTGAGGAGCCGTCTCCCCCCAAAGTCACATGAGAACAAAAATGCCAAACAAAAACTTAGAGAGATTTCTCTCCCTGAACAAGCGCTCTTAGCTACTCCATCACATGTGGGTATGATAAAGCCTGTTCAGACTCCTTGATTCTTCATAAACAATGATTTTGTGAAGAGAAAACAATGACATGATTTTTAACAGCGTATCTGTGCCTGGGAAAACAGATAAGCCCAAAATAAAAAACCCACAGCCTTTCCAAACAGATCTACACACCCTCTGGCCAAGTGTGGTCTAACGCAAGGTGCTCTGCTTGCTGAGAGACAGAGGGAATTGTCCGATGGTCAGAGCACCTAATACTCATCCAGAGTATCTGCCCGTGGGATTGAAAGGCCCCGCTCCTTTAGTGCTTGCACTTTCAGCTTCTCTGATTCCTGCTTGACTTGCTGTTCCACTCGCTGTTCCTCCAGGATCTCCTCGATCGACACCTGCTGCAAAGGAGTGTCGCTCTCCTTCTCCAGGTCCTGCAAAAGAAGCACCATTCAGCGTTGCCGGTGGGAGCTAGCAGTGAGATCTGAGGCTCTGCTAGCTCTGATCGCAAGGGACATGACAGAAAGCACTTAACAGAGCACTACCTGGACCACAACAAGCACATTCACAGCCCTGGTCGAGAATCCACGCGCCCCGGGGCTGAGCAGCGCTTTGCAATGCAGAATCATGGGACAGGATAAGAGTCCCAGGATTTCCAGCACTGCATCAGAGGAAGAAGGTCCCCAGGAAAGTTTGACAAAAAAAGAGGGAAGTCACACTCCAAAGGCCACAAAGAGCTCCCGGTCCTGTGCTCAGGCTGAATCTCAGAGTATACACACTGTGAACACTTACCAAGGGGCAATGTGTTGTAATGCACCTGAGCACCAGAGGCCATTCAATTCTCACTGGCCCCGAGCAAGTCATGTTCCCTCCATACCCCATCCGCTGGAGAGCCCATCCTTACCCTATGGCATAATCTGGTCAGTGTCAGTGCTTGCATCTTTTCTGTGAGACCAAAAGCAACATGGGTGAGAGCCAAACCAGATCTGCAGGGTTCACAGACCCCCAAGGTCCCACTGCTCCAGCTCATGCCATCACCTCAGCTCAGAAAGGAGAAGTGATACAAAAGGGGAGGGAAGGACAACTTCTGAGGTGCAAGAGCTCTCTACATTCACGCCGTCTGAACACTGCTGCTGGAGATCACGAACCCAGCGTGCTCCACATGTGTCACCACTGAGGTTTCCTTTTTAACTGGTCCTCAGCCGCTTCCCAATTCATCTATTGCATTCTGCTCTCATGACCAAACCATGAATCTGTCATGAGGTCACAGCTCTCGGGATCTGCTCACATGCCAAGAATCCCACTGGACTTGCTGGATGTCTCAAGTGCTTAACCCTCTCCTCGTCTCCTTTCGATGCAGGACCCACCGCGTGCTGCTGGGAGGAATACATTTCCCTGTCAGGAGCAAACGCTGCAACTGATGAGATCTCCTTAGAAGGGAGCACAGGAAAGGGGGAAAACAGTCCATGCTCCATCTTCACACACGGCCACCGTTTGGAGCAACACTGTTCAGAGCTGCCACTGGCTGCGTGGGATTTGTCAGACTCTGAATGGTCAGGGTAGAGCCACCCCAGAGAGCTCTGAGGGAAGACGTGTTTGCAATCAGAGTCATGAGGATACTGACAGAGATCTCACACACTGCACTTTAGAGATGCCTGGGCATAAGCTATGAGCTCTGAAGAGGGCTTTGTGCTCAACACCCCGAGAACCTGCTAGATCTTTCTTGGTGGGAAGTGTCTCCAGGTTTCGAGGTAGCCCTGGTGCGTACTCTCCCACATGGTCTGGTGAACTAACCTAGTGCTGGGATGAATGCATTTCCCAATGAGAAGAAAATGTTGCAACTGATGATGTCTCCTTAGAATGGAGCACACCAAAATCTTTACACTACACCCCGCCTGGATGAAGAGCTTGGCTACAGCAAGGCCCCACATTGCTCTTTGCAGTTCCGAAGGGACAATAAAGGTTCAGGATCCCTCGGTCACAGGGTCAGCCCTTTTGCCCACGTAAGGGCACATTCCATGAGGCCGAGTAAAGGGTTACATAATCCCTGCTGTGCTTGCTTCTCTGGCACTACATGACAATTCCACAGCAGACACCTATCATCACTGACAAGGGACCCACATACTGCCAACTGCAGACAAGACCTGGCGCCAGCGTCCAGTTTGTTGGCAACAGGGCTGAGAACAGCCTAAAATTACAATCCCGGGCAGCCACTGAGCCCGCGCTCCAACACAGCAGCAGGCAGGACGCGTACTTACTATTTCCCCCAGCAGGACCACGTTCTCTCCTCTCACTACGAAGATGCCTCGCGGGATGTCTCCATATTTTTTGCCCACGTGAATGCGCTCCACAGTCTGGTGTAACACCAAGTTTGCTGCAGTTGCCAAGGGAGGGAGAAAAGAAACTCCTTTTGACTCTGTCTGAATGAGGCCACAGCGCAATGGTCCCAGCCTGAGGTAGGAGCTGCATGTGCACCGCAAAGCCACCCTACCGCTTCATACTTCGGTAGCGCCCAGGACCTCTGCGCTCCACCCACCACTTCAATGCAGTTACTGCTGGGGTGGAACAGTTAGCACAAACACTGCTTCCATTTATTAGTAGCAGTATTGCTTAGCACCTATAGGTCCCAACTGAGACTGGCACTCCATTGTGCTAGGTGCTGTACAGATAGAATGGGGGGCCGTCCCTGCTCTGAAGAGCTTACAGACTGAGCCTTATCTACAAGGCAAGTTCTTGATTAACTCCATAAAAGGAGACACTTTCAGAAATCGCTTACTCCATTTCGGACTAAGCTAATTCATAATCAGGCACTTCTACTCCAGGATAACAGCGTCCACACGGAGTTAATCCGCTTTAAATTCACACCCTATCTTAATCGGAACTAACTTTCATGGGTACACAAGACCTTGACAGACAAGACATGGGCTGGGAGGAGAAACAGGAACAGAGAGGGGAAGTGTTGGAGGCAGAATCAGGAACAGATGGCAGGTCACCTGACATCAGGTCCATCCTTAGCCTACTTTTCCTGCAATATCAAACTTAATGGTTCACATTTTCAGGGTCAAATGTGACTGAAGTCAGTCAGAACCTGAAAGGGAAAAATGTGGCAAAGTCTAAATATTTCTATTTTTAGATCTATGGATCACTGTAAAGTTTAAGACACCAGCGTTTGTATAAGCTGTAGGAAAACAAACACTGTGCTCCCTCTGCAGCAGCAGTTAAATGTCACACAGTTCCTGGAGCTGTACTGACTCAAATGTTGATTCTGGGGCAAAGACCAAGATGTTTCATCTTAAGCAGCTATTTAAATTGCAGTTGTCCTAAAGGTAAAAAAAATTGTTCAGTCAGCATTCACAGAAAGAGAAAAGAGGTCAGCATTTGCCAATTAAAAGTGGGCAAAAAAAAAATAAGGGAAGAAATATTACCCAGCTATTAAAAGAGGCTTTAACAAACCATAGAAAGTAAGAACAGCTTGACATGTTCTTTTAACGTAACCATAGTTTACTAAAGGTTTGTTTGTTTTGTAGTTACCTACCAAATTTAAATGTACTGTATATATAAAACCCATTATCTAGTCAGCTACATCTTAAAGTAGCTTATCTTGAAGAAAACCAGACACCACCATCCATATAAATTCAAGGGGAAAGATTATGCAGATACGAATGTTTATAATGCCAGCTCTCAACCATAAGGAGTACACATACTTATTTAAAAATATAACACAAACAAGGTTTAAATTCAGACTTCAAGTCACACCACTCTATATGCTGTCAGTGCTTTTAAGACTTGATTGTTTGGAGTTGAGGAAATGTGCAAAATTGTTTACGAGAGGCACATGACAAAAAGTCAGCGCTATTATTCTAGCTTATGCATCTGTTACACTCGACAAGATCACACAGGAAACAGATGAAACAGGAAACTCATCAAATCCAAACTTGCTGTTTACAATTAAGTCACTGTGTCTTTCACCGAAGTGGCGATTTTCTGTTCTGCTGCTTTTGCTCAGATATCTTGCATTAAAATATTCTCCCTGTTGCTCTTTGTGATAAAATGTAGTCTCAGCACCCTCTCAGCCTATGTGACCCTAATCTCTAGCTCAGCCCGTCCTTTGAAAAACATTAATACTTAGCAATCCATAAATCTTAACAGCCATCACTGTATCCAGGCACCACAGGGGGCATCATGTTCCATTTAAGTCAACAAGAGGATCAGGCCCTGCACACACAACCAAGATTGGCACTGAATTCTGTACAAAATTTAACCCAACCTCTCCACCACTCCCTCATTTCAGCCAAACACACAAGCAGGATCAGCTTGGCTGGTTGCATTCTAGGTCCCATCTGGGAGGGCAACCTGGGGTTGGTGCCAAAAGGTGCTGGCTCTGGAACAGCCCTTGGGTGAGTCACATCACCGTTGTGTTTCAGTGGACCCAGCACAACGCTGTAGTGTCTTCACAGTGCTTTGCACATGTGAAGTACTGCCACTGCTGGGAAGAGCTGCTGAGGGGGTCACTCACTGCACCCTCAAAGTGGTGAGAATGACTCATCTTGATCTCCATTGGCAGGAAACTCTGCAGCCTTCCACACAGGACTGCCCTGCCCTTATCCCAAAGAGTCTCATGCTGGGAGCCATCCCTGCTGCAGCATACCTCTCAATTATATATCTGGCAGGGCAGGACATAGAGGAAAGGACAGCGTCTGGGACGGCATGGACCTAGCTCATTCGGGGCTTTGAAGATCAGGAAAAGGTGATGGGATCTTGACTCATAACCCTGGCAAAGCAGGAACATGCACAGTGTGAGAGGTCATCTCTGCAGTGTGCAAACCCCCAACGGAGTCACCCGTTCCCCCTATATCGCACACTACAGCACTCACTCTGCTCTGGACACATTCTAACCCAAAGTTTCCCAATGTCTGCTCCACACTGCAAAGAGAACCAGGTGTGTGTGGGGTTGGGGCATAGCCATTATAAACTATACTTTTTCCCTTGCCTGCGTGACAGAAGAGCCTGTTATAGTACTAGAGAATTATATGTTAGCCTAGGGAACTACCCAAGTTAAGAGAGGACTACAACCTCTATTTTCCAGTCTGTAGAGGATTAAAATCTGACAACCATGTTACACAGCATTGTCTAAACATGGGCACAGTAGTGTAGATCCTGTTATACTGCTCTGATTAATAGGATACTTGAGCTTTCCAGTAGTTAGTTTGCTTAAGGCACAAGCATCTGTCATATAAGTCTTTCCATTTATCTCTCTTCCTCCTTCCTTCTACACCCAGCCAAAGCCCTTTGGTTAACATTAACTCGAGAGCTCTTATTGACTCTCCAAGCTACTCTTCTCCTAGGTCTGATCCATTTCATTGCAACCAGCCAGTGGGTTTTATTTTTAGCAGAATGCTGATGAAGCAATTCCTGGAGAGTTTGTGATGCGCATCAGGATCTTTCAAGAATGAAGTTTCCCCATCTGATAGAGATAAAGACACTTTGTGTATCCTTCCACCCTCCTACCCCACGGGAGGCTTTGGGACTGCAGAGGCAGTGAACAGGGTGGTCCACATGAGTTTATATTTTAGGAGGCAAGGGTCCCTATTAGTCCTCTCTTACCACAGCACAGAGCACCTTCATGGGGGACAGAAAAGAGCCCACCAAGGCTGACTGATGTCAAATGTAATCAGCCTGAGAAACGTGAACAAGGAAATCTACAACTCTGTAAAAGAGGAAGAAAAAACAGGCTGATGGCACAGGGTCCTCAACTGAATGGGGCACGTTCCAAATGCTGCCTACCAGGGAAGGTAGAAAAAGTGTTCCAATAGCTATAACCAACTGGGCACAGCCACCTGGCTGGAGACAGGAGACATTTGCAGGAGCTTATCCAGCTCCACAATAAAATATCATGTCATCTAGTTTAATTTTTAAACAGGTGGCCAAGTTATTAGGCCTCATGCATCCACTAGAACCAAGAGCGGGAGATGTATTCAGCAGAGACCCTGCTGACTCTATGAATGATCCGCACCACAACAGGGACTGAGAGTATGTCTACACTGCAACATAAGCCCACTGTTGAGCTGGGCTCGAGCCTACCCCTTGTGTGTCTACACTGCATTTGGGCTAACCAGAACTCAGACCTTCTCAGGCTCCTGCAGGGCTGGAGGGTCAAAGCTCGAGTCAAGCTGGGTCCCATGGTCCGAGTCCGACTGCTCTGCAGCGTAGATCCAGCCCCATTTGACTGGGGTCCTGGGAGTCAGATGGAATTATTCCACAATTTCATGGGCCAACTTCGTCCGTCCTCTCTATCTCAACAATTCAGGTCAGCTTTAGTTATCTTCTTCTGATCACTGATCTGCAAGCGCGTTGTCAGAGAGCCTCTAGGGTTTGCAATGGGGAGTGAACCCATCAAGACTTTTGTAACAAGCTGCTTCTTAGTACTGTGAAGGGTGGGCAGTAAAGCTTCCCCACAGTGCACCATGGTCCTGGGTTAGAGCAGCCAGGTTTGAGGGGCGTGCTAGGGACTCTGGGATATGGTTCCTCTGACTCAGGTCTGCCCACTGCAGTGTGCATACCAGAGCCCTAGGTTTGAGCACAGGTTAGAAAAGTCTTAACATGGGGTTAAAATACAGTGTAGACACTTAACATAGGTCAGCTGGCTCAAGTCCCAGGAACCCTGGCCTTAAATTGCAGTGTAAACATATCCAAAGAGGCCACAACACAGCTATCTGTCTGACATCAGCTGGACATAGAGCCCAGACTCACAACCTTTGTACCTTCTGTAAGTTTACACAACCAGATACTTCTCAAGTTACTATAAGCCCCCTTTCCCAAAAATGGGTGCCACAAGCCCCATCCAAGGCATTTTCTCCTCCCTGCCAAGGGTGTCATTTGGTGGGCAGTTTTCACCAGCATAATAAATATGTATGTGCCACTTGGCTCCTCTGCACACTTACAGAGCACTGTTGGCGAGGTGTCCGGCTCCCTCTCGTGGTGAATACAGACAGTCGTCAAACGATAAAAGATTTTAGTTGAAAGGAAGTTCATTTTCATTGCTATCGAGTTCTGACACAAGATACCTGTCTTTGCAATGGAGAAGGGGTGGCCCCATACCAAAAGAAAGCTGGGAAGTGTCTGAGCACACAGGGAGAATTAACAAGACGTCCCCCTTTTTCTCTTCACAGCGCTTAGAATAACGGCAGCTTTACACTCCGTCAGCGAGTTCTCCCCGGAGCAGCACCATGGGCCCAGTGCTGATTAGGAGCAGTGAGCGCCTCTCGCCTCCCGCCACACCGCATGGGCCGGGTTGGGCACATGTGACTTGTGAAGGGCTCTGTTTGCCTCAGGTCGCAGACCCGCGAGGTGCAGGTGCAGGTGCGGCCCAGGGAAGGCCAGCGTTGTGTCCACCGGCCCGCTCGGAGCAGCGGAGCGAGGAGACACACAGCTGAATGGTGTGAGCAGGCCCCGGGCGAGGAGGTAGCGAACGGGAAGGGAAGGGAAGGGAAGGGAGAGCCGCCGCAGGAGGCAGAGGGGCTTGGACACCTACCGAACTGGTCGATGCTGCGCAGGTATCCGATCAGCGTCCTGCCATCCCGCAGGAGGACCAGGTGCTTCTCTGGAAGAGATGTGACTCCGGATTAGCGCTGACAGACAGCGCCCAGCGGCCGCCCCAACAGACACGCACCTCGCCTTCAAGCAGAGCCGCGGGAGCGCCGCCCGGCAGCGTCTGGGCCCGTCCCGCTGGAGGGGAGAGCGGGGGGGTGTGAGACGAGCCGGGAGAGCTTTGCTGGGGGGCCGCGCGTGCCCCGGAACGGCAGGTGGGGCCAGGCCCGGCCCGGCCCGCCAACGGCCGACCGCCAACCGCCAACGGCCACGGGGCCTCCCCCCCGACATCGCCCCCCGCGCCCCCGGCCGCTACCGCAGCACACGGGGACCGGCGGGGGCCGGGCCGGGCCGGGCCGGGCCGCGGGGGAGGGGCCCGGGGCAAGGCCCAGACGCGGAAGGGGGGCGGGGCGGCACTCACTGTCGATGTCCTGGATGAGGCTGGCGGTGCCCGGCATGTAGTTCATCCTGCGGCCTCGGGCCCTGCTCGGCAGGTCGCTCGCTCGCTCCCGTCGCCCCGCCGCGCGCCCGCCCGCAACGGAAGCGCAGCCATCTGCCCCCGGATGGTCCCGCCCCGCCCCGCCGCACGTGACGTGACGTAAGGCGGCGACGAGCCGGCCGCCGGGGCGGGGCCGCAGCCCCCTCAGGGGTGGTCCGAGAGCCCGCCCCGCCCCCTCCTCATTCCCGAAGCTGCTCCGGGCGCGGTGCCAGGCCGGCACGTGACGTGACGTGACGCAACAGCGGCCGGGCCGGAGGCAGGGCTGACCCCTTTGGGCTCCCGTCGCTCAGCGCCCTCTGCGCTCGAGCCCACCCCTGGCCCGGCAGGGGGGCGTGGGGGATGGCGAGTCTAGCCGAGCCCAGCCACTTGGCGGGCGCGGGGCTGCGCTTACCGTGGTTAAATACGGGAGGGAGGCAGCCGCAAGTCAAGGTGATGATGGCGGGTGTGTGCCTGTCTCTTTAAGAAACGCTGCCTGCTGCATTGTGCGCCGCTTCCACTGATTGGTGGTGAGGGAATGACAGTCGACGCTGATTGGCTACGCTTTTTGTTTGCGTCGTCAGAACGCGGAGCGCTAGGGCTGATTGGCTGAGATGCACGGCATGGGCGGTACCGTCCCAGTGATTGGCTAAGGCTGCCGGTTCTGCAGGGCGGGGTTGGGATGGGACCCTCAGGGCGATTGGCTGAGCTGGTCACGATGCGGGGAGAGGTTGTAGCCCGCGGGTGGGGATTGGCTGCAGCGGGCGGGCCTCGCGCAGGCGCGGTGGCTCGGCAGCCCCGGGGCTCGGCATCGGGAGCGGCTGGGAGCTGCCATGTCCGCCCTGCGGCGGCGGCTGTACGGGCCGGAGGCGGAGCGGGCTCGGCCGGAGCCGGAGCCGCCGCCGGGCCCCTCGGGCATGGAGCATCGGGCGTGCCCGCAGCACCGCGGGGCCGGGCCGGGGCCGGCTTGGCCCGGCGGCAGCTACTGCCCCGCGGGGGGGAGCGGCTGGGATAGGCCCGGCCGGGGCGGCGGCCCGCAGGTAACGGGGACTCCGCGGGGCGGCCCGGCCCGGGGCGGGGCGGGGGGGGAAGGGAAGTGGGGGCGGGGCTGGGATGTGTGGGGGATGCTCCTGGCCTAGCGGGTGGCGGGCCCTGCGGGAGCGGAGCGGAGCGTGGCTGGGGAGGTGGGGGGGAGTAGGGTCCTGGGGTGGCAGGGCACGGGCCGCACCGGTTGTGGCCTGCCCCGCCCTGGCGAGCAGGAGCTAGGTGTCTGCTCCCAGACCCAGTTCGGCTCAGCCGCTGCCGTGTGTGTTCACTGGGTGACGCGTTTCTCTCGCCGTTTCCGACTCCGCATCAGGTCGCCCCCAAGGCCGGCCGGCCGCGCACTGGTGCACGGGCTGAACGAGGCGTCCTTCCTGCGGTGCCGCCGCACAGCCCGGCAGCGGGCTTGGAGCGGGCTTGTGCTTACCCTGGGGTGAAGATCTGAAAGTGGGGGATGCCCCGCTAGCAGGGCTTCGTTCACCTGCAGCAGGCTGCTCAGACAGGCTGTCACATCTCTCGCTCTGAATTCTCTTTGCCTCTGTTTGAGTCACAATTCTTCTGAGCCAAGTGCTGATGTGGACCAGGCCCCAGTGTAGACGCTTTGTGGATTAAGACACTAGATGGCAACTGTTTTTTCCTCCAGTCAGTGGTAGCTCATGTGTTGAACAGAACAAACAGTGGGCTATATCCCACTTGCAGAATATGTTTTCATACTGGAAATCCTGATGAAAACCAGTTGATCTCTGGCCAGCATGGCTACAGTGCTCTGCATTAGCAGTCTTCATTCCTGGACGTGCAGGCACTGGCAAAGCGGGGGCAGCTACGTGTTCCCATCCCTGCCCTCCCCTATTTCTTAGCATCGTCAGGTTGATGGACTGCAAGAGGAAGTCTGTTTTGACTGGAGAGTTTGAGGGTGCATAGTGTAAAGCAGTGGGAGTGTGAACACTGCGGGAATGCAGCATCCTGAGAGGGGGAGTGTAAGAGCACTGGCGTGTAGGGGTGGTAGCTACTTCTTGCAGCTGGGTTTGATGCCAAAAACTTCCCAGCCACTGGTGCTCTCCTGCCTGAGAGGGAGTAGCGAGTGGGGTGACTTCTGGCAATAGGAGGATGGGGCTAGTCATGCTCAGGCAGGCAGGATTGCTGGTATTGCCTCCCATAAGCCACAGCCCAGCACTGCACTCCCCCAACCCTGGAAATTAGGCAATGTCCTGGTGACATCCACCTGCAGAATGAGCTAGTTTCCTGAGATGTTCTGTGCCATCTGTGACTGTCTGCTGCTGCACTGTACAATGCTGAAAATGGGGGGGCTTTAGGGTAAGTACTGATGGCTCCTTAACTCTAACCCCACTGCTAGGTGCTGCGGTTGCTGCTGAAATTCCCTCTCCCCTTTGCATTTGAAGAATGTTTGTAAAAACGAAGTCTGGCTCCTTTTAAATTCTGGCTTGACCGTCAAAGGACAGATTTGTGGGTCTCCCTTTCCCCCAGACATCTGAGGCTTAACCATTTTAAAGCAGTGCCTCTCACAAGAGGAACTGATTGAAAGGGTTACAAAATGAGTCTGATAAATTAACCAGTGCTGCAAAAAGTTATGTAATTAGTCGGATCTTATGGCTAAAGCACAGGACTGAGTGTCAGGAGATCTGGTTTCTTATCTTAGTCTACTTGATTTACCTGATGACCTTGGGTAAGTCGCTTCTACCTGTGCCTCCATTTCTTCATCTGTAGAATGGGGCTAATACCTTCTTCCCAGGGGAACCGTGAGGCTGATTTGTTTAGTAAAGCAATTTAAGATCCCCTGATAGAAGGTGCTACAGGAGGACTGGGGATTACAATGCAGCGCTGAAAAGGGTGTCAGTTATTGCCAGATCAGAACAGCTCTATTGTCCTAGTAAGATGTTAACAGTATGATTTACCCTAAGCACAGCCAGATTCCTGGAGAGGAGGATTGCAGCCGTGGCTGCTGTTGCTATGTGTGCAGCTCAGAGCAAGGCTTGCCAGTATTCTACATCAGTTCCTGAGAGCGGGCTGATCCTGGTCCCAGCAGCCAGCTCTCACAATGAAAGACATCCAGTAAGCTTTAATATAGCATAGGCCAGGACAGCAGGGGGAGAGGGACGTCGGTAAAAGTGGTGTTTGCATGAATGTCAGTGCGCACATTCAAACAGCCTTGTCCATGCTGAAGAGTTAACTGCGTACTGTGTACTGCTTATAGCAAATGAGCAGCAGCAGTTCTTGTGGCAGCTGTCTCTTCAGTGAGCTAGGGCTGCTGGTTCCTTATTATACAAAGGAATCAACTTTTCACCTTCCTTTCCCGAAAGGGCAGACTTCTAGGCATCACTGTGATAGATATTGCAACATTCTGGACACACCTCAGTGAATTAAGTTTAGGTATCTTAGGAGTTCATTGTATAAAAAATGCAGATGTGTCTTGTTAGGGGATTGTATAGAACTTCTTTAATGGGTGGGAAGGACAGAATTAACGTAAACCGTGGGAACTGTTACGAGCCTTCAAGGGACTCTTTGCAACAGTGTGCTAGACCAACCAAATTCAGTGGGAGTCCTAGGAAATACTTGGGAGGAGAGGAAGGCACCTTCTCACCCAATCTTTTGAAGCTGCGCCTAAGGAGAAATGCATTGTCTGCTGATCACCTGTTACATGAGGACAAACTCGGAAGCCCAAACTGGATAAAAAAGTGACTGTCAGATTTGGGAGGGGGGGGCGGTGGCTTGTTCTGAGCAAAAGCTGTTATGAACTTGTAACCATAGAAAAGCTCCTGCGTTGGGTTCTGAAGGACTGTTTGCCTGCCCAAAGCCTTGTTGGAGTTGGGGTCATCTCTGGTACACTTACTAGCATGCATGCAGGTTCTTTTATTGTTTGCATATCTTTTCTGTGTAATGCTTTTACCTGTGCTTGCGTAGAGCTGAGTGGTAAGTTCACTGGGGCAATTACACTGTTTATAGCCTCTGAGGAGAAAAGTAAAGCAGGCCTGCTTACGCAGCCTGACTTTGCTGGGGAATTCACAGTTGTGGGCAGGGATCTCTGCAGCCTGGAAGAACCCCCTGTCAGGAGGGAGAGAGACGTGTGTCTCCACTCAAGAGAAAAGATGGCTAGGGAGCGAGAAGCCTGAGAGTAGATGCCCTTGCAGGAGCACAGAGGAGGAATACAGGCGCAGTTGTCCTTGAACTGTGACCATTACTAGCAGAAAATGAGTTGTTTTATTTTCCTTCTTAGGAGCAGCCTTCTTATCCTGGATATGGTTCTAACTATTGGAACTCTGCGGTGCAGCCCAGAGCTCCCTACCCAAGTCCATACCCTGCTGGTCCTGAGTTACAAAGCCAGGTATAGTAGAAGCCAGCAGAGTTTTTCCTCTTGTTTCTTTTGAAACTGAAAGGTTTGTCTTGCTGAGGTGAGGTTCAAGCCAAGAGCCCAGAACCAAAGGGCTGGTTTCCCTTGAAAAGAATCCCCATAGCAGATCTCCCCAAGTACTTGATTCCTTTGCTCCTGACTGCATTAACCTGAGGAAATTGCACACACTGATGCCAAAGTATTAAATTGGGTTTAAACTGGAAATTGAAACTTGAATACATTTGCACTAAGCAGCAATTAGCTAAAGGGTTTCAGGCATGGATGCTAAAGTAGTTTAACCTCCTTCACTGTCAGAGCTGGTGACTTCCAGCTGCTTGATATGAAATGCAGTGTGTCCTCTTGCCAATGAACTGACAGTAATTGGGGTAATTCTTTTTACATCAATGGTCCAACTAAAATGAATAATCCCAAATGCCTCTTCTAGTGCCTTTCAGTCAAAGATCCCAGAATGCTTTTCAGATGCTTAAAACATTCAATCAATCATGTGCTAGGCAGGTTTTCATCCTGTTTTATAATTAGGGAAGCTGAGGAACAGAAGTGAAGAGACTTGCCTGCAGTCACTCAGTGATGGAAGTGGGGATAGGACCCAGGAATTCTAATTCCCACTCCCCTGCTCTAACCATTAGATCACCCTAGAAACTACAACCTGAGACTAGAGCTCTGTAAAGCAAGAAAATGCCTTTGTAATTCAACATTACAACCAAAACAAATGCTGAGAGACATACCCTTTCCCCCAGCTCCCCGGAAGTTGTGGACGGAGTAGATGCTTCCCTGCCCTTCTCTTCCTGCTCATCCTTGATGCATGTCTGGAATTCTTGGCCCCTGATATTGAGCAAATACTTCTGGTTTCTTTATCCTGCCAGCTGAAGAAATTAGCTCTTATCTTGCCACCCAAGCAGATGCAACAAAATAAAAGCCCTCAGCTGTGTAGACAGTGAAACGCCTGCCCAGCAGATCTATCAGCAGAGAGAAACTGGCACTCTGTAAGAATGGCTGAGACTTGAAATAAAGAATAGAATGGCCTAATCCCCAGTAGAGGGCAAGCACTAACCATTGCCTGCAGAAGAGAAGGAACTGACAGCGCAGGACTTGCTCTCTGCTCCCATGACTCACTCTTCTTGGGCTCGTAGTGTTATTTATTACAGGTGGTGGAGTAGTGCCAGGAAGCCTGAGTCACAGACCAGGGCCCCGTTGTGCAAGGCGCTTTATAAACATACCCTTTGGGGAAGGGAATGTCTTTTGTTATGATCTAATGGGACAAAGAGAGCCATGGTCCGGCCTGCTCGGGAGATAGAATATTTATACAGTATAGTACAGCACAGTAGGTATCATTACCGGGTTTACAGATGTGAAAGTAAGACACACAATGTGACTCACCCCAAGTCAAGCAGGGAGTCAGTGGCAGTCCCCAGCACTCTCTCCAGTTTGCTCTCAGTGTTCCTAACATGTGGGTCCGAAACTGGACACAGTTTTCTGGTTGAGGTCTCACCATGGTTGAGTAACACAGAACAATTCCCTCCTGTGTCTCACAGACAACATTCCTGTTCATACATCCCAAAATGACATTTGCCTTGTTCCCAACAGCATCACATTGCTGACTCATATTCCATTTGTGACCCACTATAACTCTGGGATCCTGTGCAGCCCACTGCGTTATTCCCCAGTATGTATTTCAGCATTTGATGTTCTCCTTCCCAGGGGTAGTCCTTTGCACTGCTCTATACTGCATTTTATCTCACTGATTTCAGACCAGTTTTCAAACTGATCTTGATAAATGGGCTTTGTAATCCTGTCCTCCAGGTACTTGCAGCCCCGCCCAGCTTGGTATCGTCCACATTCAGTCTGTGGTCCCTCTCTTAAATACGGTCTCTGCTTGTTTTTCAGGGAATGGAGTCTCCCTACACAAATGGAGCCTATGGTGCCCCTTACCCCTCAGCCCCTGGGGCTGCTCCACACTATGCTAATCTGCCACAATCCAACACTTACTATTCTTCTGGGCACGCCCAGGCCGCCTACCCTTCAGAGTCTCCAAGCATGTACCGGTCCCCATCGCCAGCCTCACATTGGAATTATCCCCCACCAGACTGCCCCCCAGAAGGCCCCTCTCTCAGGAGGCAGGTCCCAGGATACCCCCCGCCACAGGTAAGGAAGCTCGTAGAAGAAAGGAATAGAGGCTTCCTTTGGGAAGGTGCTTGGGGCTGGTGTGAGTACAGTCCAGCCCCAGACTGGATATAGCCCTTCTGAAGCGAAGGTTGACATCTGCTTGCCTAAGGGCAGCCTGCCCTTCTAGCTACCAGCCATTCGGGTCTGAGCCACACAGTGCACTGCTCAGCAACTGTTCCTGGCCCCAGCACGGGAACTGTTTATTTGGAGGCCCATCTCCTGCCCCAGGGCTCTCCTCTCTTGGGACACAGCCCAGTGTTCTGGCTGGCTGACACTGTGCTGACTTAGACTGCAGCTACGCTACATAAATGGCCAAAAGAGCCAGCCATGCCCACGCTTACAAAACCACTCCCTCATCTTAGGACTCAGGGTTAACAGGTGCTACACCAGAGCCAAGGAGCCCCTCGGACTCTGTGGCTCTTAACCAGGTGCATTTATTAGGAGTGGAGAAGCACTTCAACAGATATTTCCAATGGCTGAGTGAACGTGACTTGGAAGATATGACCTTCATTCCCTTCTTCCTGCAGACGCTAGGTATGCCTGTCCCACACTATCCTTATGGAGGAGATACCAATCCTGGCATTCCACCGCAGGGGCCACCACCACAGCCAAGAACCCAGGATGAATCGTGGGCTTCCTCTGGCACCTATGCGAAGCAGCCACGTTACGCGTGGCCTGCTGCTTCAACACCACAAGGAAGTCCCTTTGTTCCAGAATCATCTCCAGTCTGGCCTGGCAACGGAGCTCCTTCTCCTCACCCTCCGGCTCACGATACAAAGGTAAAGATGTAATGCTCTCCAGATTCTTTGGCACCACTTGGTGCCTATCCTAACTCAGCCCTATGGGTCACAGTACAGCAGTGCAAAGAGCTCCCTCCTCTCAGGCTAAGCGTGCTGCTTTTACAGCGCTTCCAGCTCCTGCTGGCCTAGGGAGGAAGAGAGCTAGCTTGGAAATCAAATACTGTTTGGTGTTTATGTACTGCAGGTACAACTTCAGAACACAGTACAAATGCTAACGAATTGCAGAGTGAGTCTGTCAGTCAGGACAAGCACTCTAACTCCCAGTCTGTGATCAGACCACTAGACTACGCTGCTTCCCTGACAAACACATGTATTTTTCATCTCTTTGAAGTGCTTCTACCTTTTCCCCCTATTTAAAGTAAGGGGCTCAGACTACACAGAAACACACTAATAAAAACTAGGAATTTTCATCATTGTCTTTTAGATCCATTAACTTGGATAGCCATAAAGAATATCTGGAGTTAGACTTAATGCAAAAAACAAAAGGGGGAGGGGAATTGGAGGGGATATCAAATCTCCTGCTCCAGGTCTTAAAACAGTCTCATTAGTGGGGATTAGGGTGCGGCCTTGATGTGGGGGCAGATTATCCCATTCCTGTCTGCTGCAGGGTTTCTTGCCTCTTTCTCTGAAGCATCTGGTGCTGCTCACTGGGAGCCAGGAGACTGGGCTAGAAGGACCTGTCCTGATGCACACTGGCAGTTGCTGTGTTCCTGCCCAAGTGAACTCCTGGGCACAGGAATCCTTTACTAGAGACTTTGCCAGAAATTAGTGATGCGCGAATAACAAATTCTGTTCCTTCCTAGTCTCCCCATTCTCCTCAGTTAGAGGCCCTGGCCGCAACACAATAAGATCTGTGAGAGCTACACCCATGCTGACAAATGACTTGCTAGCAGGGTTCTAGTGTGGACTTTTTGAATAGTATGGGCAGGAATTTGTCATCTGGGAACAGTTATAAAATTGTGTAATACACTCCCTGGGAATCTCTCTCATGATCCTCGAATACATCCACGCCAGAGGAATTGTGCTAGACTCCTGCTAGCAAATATCATGGTTAAACGTAGCTATCGCAAGCATAATCCTGACCCCACCATGGGTTACTTCAAAGCTGTCACACTCATTCTGCAGACACGGAGCTTTGTGAACCAGAGGTGGCTCCTCTGACTAGTTTTGTTTCTTAAATAGGTTAAAGGCTTGAGCACCAGCTCTCTCTGAGCATTCCTTTTTGGGCTTGCTTATGTAAGAAAGTTATGCGTTTCAAGTTACTAGGTCACGGTATATTATGACATCGTGGTGGATGACTGTATCAAAGTGCAGGCCTCATCCTTAGTAACTTCCATGGCCTGATCCTTTTTTTGCATTGCCATCCTGGGCATGCAGACCTTCCAAATGAGCAGGGAGGCAGATTGGACCTGCTGCTCACAGATCTGCTTGCACGTTCTCCAATGCAGGATGTGGGATAAGAAAACGGGTGTTGAAGGAAACCAATTACAAAACCTCTCCTTGTTTCTGATTTAGGATGCTGCTTATGACAAACCAGACCAAGGAGCAAACCAGCACAACTACTTTCCAGAAGTCAATCACCAGCCCTGTGGGACTATGAATGATCATAAGCGAACTCCATTCAACACCAAACCATCCCCTTTCAATCCCAAAGTGCAATATAGCGCACAGCCCCAAATGTATGATAATGTACCTAGGAAACCTTCTTTGAACCAAGATGCAGGTTTTAAACCCAGTGACCAGCCTTCATCAAATTCCCTGGGAATGCAGCCAGGGATTCAAAGAGTTATGCAAGTTTTGGAGGAGGTTGAGCCGTTGGAGCAAGAGGTGGATGAATTTGTAGGAAAAAAGACGGATAAAGCATACCGGCTCCTGGAGGAAATGCTGACCAAGGAATTGCTGGAACTGGATTCCATAGAGACTCGTGGCCAGGACAATGTTCGACAAGCTAGGAAAGAGGCTGTTCACAGAATCCAGGCCATACTGGAAAAACTGGAAAGAAAGGGATTCTGAACAATGATGGTAACGAACGACTCAAGGCCTGTTATGGATATCCCAAAGAGCTCTGGTTTCAGCCCTCTTCTAACTACTGTTGACCACGAAAAGCAATAAATTCTGACTATCCTTTAATTTTTTTTTAAAAAACCCAAGAAATGATGGATTGACTGTGGCCGAATGAAGGGAGGATTGAAACATCAGTCCTGACTTTTCAGTTTGCTGTTCCAGGCCAACGAATGTACAGACAACTATGGATTTCTGGCACTGCCCAACAAAATAGTTTTGCCTTTATAGGTGTCTACATGCTTTTCATCAGCAGTAGGGAAAACGGTTGTATGGAACAGACTTTTCTATACTAGGCCAAATCTGGGTCTGTGTAGATATCACCTGATGCCCCAATGGCTTCTGAAACAGCTGGAATACTAGTCAAGTTTTGTAAGTTGCAAAGACATTGCAACACACAGCAAGTAAAACCAGACTTCAGGCTCTTGGACCACTATTCTTGTGTATTATTTACAGCTTCATCACTCTAGTCATTGAGATTGATCTGTATTGTTCTGTGTCTTTTTGGTGCACTCTGTAGTACTGTCTTGAAGTGCTCGTGGAAGAGACCTTATTGACAACCAGTCAGTATGGCAACTTCACACTGTTTTGTTTTTTTTTCTATATAGTGAAGAGCTATTCAGTGATGTTTTATGTGGGGGAGAGGTAATATGGAAAACGATCAGGAGCTTTTGAATTCTGCCTCTGAAAAGGCAGTGGTGCAAATGAGAGATCTGAATGCTCTGGTGGCATGGTCCTAGGAAATGAAGAATTCGGAAATTATTTTTCAGGGCAAATTTTGAGTAAAAATCCACTTTTTAATTGTAATGTCCTTTCACATAATGCAATTTTCTATTCCACTGTAATCTGCATAACTGGTGGTTCTGTATAATGCACTGTGTAGGGGAGAAGTAAAATATCTGCCCTTAACTGTGGGGTTACCACATTTGAACTTAAGTAGTCATTACTGTGTATGAGAAGAGATAATAAACTCCGGCAAGTTTTAAAGATGATTTTGTATGGATAAGATGTTTGAAGTGACTCTCTTTCAAGTTCATGTGAAACTATAAATGGAGCCTATTGTAACCAAAGATCCAGACCTGAGATTCTGTCCTTGCGGCAGATGCTCATAAGAAAAGGCAGCAAGTGGCATAGAAATGGCTACGTTCTCAATGTTGAAATGAGGCTGGTTCTACTTTTGAGATGGCTTGGAGCAGACTAGCCCACTGACCCCTTGAGTTTTGTGCTCCTGGAACAGTGACCATGTTTTCCAGGAGCCTCCAGCCTGGCATGCTGTATGCAGCTAGTCAATGCAGCGGAAGATGTATGTCTGCAGACTCTACATCCTTAACGCATTTGAATTCTGCTGGATAGTATTGACTTCAACCTTTTAGATCCATCCTCATAATCATGCATGTGGTTGGCAGTCTAGAAAATGGCTTTCTACTCTGAGCTAATCCAGAAGAGCAGAGTAATCTGTCTGGGCCAATAAATGTTTTGGATTGGAGGATGGTCTTAGGAGCCATTGATTGCTATTAATCAGGCAGAGAAGAACCAGGCCTAGCTAATGCTGTTTGGGAGATAAAGTTGAATCTGACTCCAAAGAGCAGAAGCCGTGCTCTAGCTCTCCACTCTGTTGTAAACAGCCTAAAGTTCTATGCTAATGTATGGGGAGAGACCTGGTTCTAAGGGGTGAATGTCTGCAGGAAGTCATGGTACAACAATAATGAATGCTGGCTTTCTTTAGCTCTGCTTAAACAATGGTTGATGCTACCAGCACTTCTGAGAATTAGTTATCCTAGCACTTCCTCTTGCCTGCATGCTTCAGGGCAGAATATTTCTTTATATGGGTGAGGAGTTTGCCAAGTAACTACCATTGCTGTCACAGTTATTTTCCCTGGAGGAGCATAGAGAGAAACACCTCCTTGTTCTGGGCATTTGTGCTCCTTTAATTTAGTGCACAGTTTAAATAATCTGGTACTAGAAATGTTAAACCCTTACTGCAATTGCTATTGAGTCCTAGCTGTCTCCTATCCAAATGCTGACCCAGTTCGACATATTCCTCCTCTCCCCCCTCCCCCCCCCCATCCTTAGTTTGTGAGGAGTTGATGGAGGATAGAAGCTGCAGTAGAGATTTAGGAAGGTAGAACATCATATCAACTGGAATTTTCTACAGGCCATAAAATGGAAGGGCGCACCTTATTCTACCCCAGAACTATCCATTCATCTTCCACTATCACAGATGAAAGCTGCCATCTGTCTGATGGATAAAGGCAAGCTGCTCTTTTGCTAAGAGTGTAATCTAACATTAATTCCTTTCCACAGAGCTGTTCGTAATTAAGCTTGCTGAAAGGATAAAGTAACACTTCAGCCCTCTTTTTAAACTGGACATTTGAATTCCCCTTACCTGTATTTCAATATGAGTATTACACTCCTCCTCCTCCAAACCTGCCCCCTGAATTTTTCACACTCACATGCAGGGGTTACAAACCCTAGAAGAGGGCATCATCTGATAAGAGGCTAGCAAATATCTATGCAGCTACATTCACAGAGGCAGTTACAACCAACAGAGGCTTGCAGGCCATATTACTTAGAATTTATGTTGGAGGGGGCTTTTTTTTTTTTTAATTAGAAAGCTGAACATCTCCTACACTGACTCTGTCTGGCTCCAAAATACCAGGTACATTCTTGGACTTTCCCTAGGAACGTAGAGATGACATCATTCTTGCCCTGTGTCAGCAGTGGCAAACCTTTGTGGCAGTCCATAGAGCACAGCAGATTACACAGCAGTTGAAGGTGCATGTCCCTGTGCACTGACTCACTGCATTGCTTTGTTTATCAGTGGGTGAGGTAGTCCAGGATTGCTCTATGATCCTCTCTGTGTTATCAGAAATCTTTAGTTAAAGCTGACTGGTCTCTTTCCATTGGTGACTAAAGACTGCATTGCAATTGAGAGAGTTCTGGAAATCACTAGTGTATTAAAGAAATTGGACTGTAGGAGGCACAGCACATTTGTTCTTAATACGCTTTTAATAAAGGGAACAGATGCTAAAGAGAAAGTGAGGCTTCCTTTCCCATCACTAAGCTTAACTACATTTAAAATTATCGTAACACATAAGAAATCCTCTGTCCATTTCTTGTTCGCTCATCTCTATGGTTCACATAATTCTGAAAACAGGTAAGTATTCTCCTCCCCTGATATGGCTACCCATTCTGTATCACACCTCCTCTAGCCACTGTTCACAAAGTGAGCTTTTTTGCAGCACAGGGACATGGGTACAGAGTGACAGAAGATGAGACTGAAGACACAGATTTTACAAGTCTCTTGGATTTGCAGTCCCTTGTTTCCGTAAATACAGAGTGCCTGCCTAAAACATCCCACTGGTCTATATTGCACACAGGGCTACAATCCTTTCACGTATGGCCCTCTGCCTAAATGCTACTCTGCAACAGCAGCTGGTATGCAGTGAACGGCTTCTCTTTCTCCTGTTGTTACAGTAAGTGAATACAGACAAAGAGGCAGGGGCTGGGGACAGAGGCCTAGCACCACACCAGAAAGAGCAGAGTGCTCCCCCCACAAATAGGCCTGGTGGAATGAGAAATACAATCAGCTGAGCAAACCAGCATAACCAGCAGCTGGAGGTAGGATGCAGGAAGGAAGGATTAATTGTTTTGGCTCAGCTGCAGCAGCCCAGCGCTTCACATTATAAAACCGTGGCAGCCTCAAAGACAAAACCGTTGTTTTCCTTTCCACTGTGTCCCAATGGGGTCAATTATCCAGGGCCCTGAGTGTCTTGATTTGAGTATATGATCACTAGGGGGTGCTTACAGCCAGGCAATGTGCAAGCAATGTTTCTGTATTCTCTGACGGGCCCTCTCCCTCGAAGTGGGTGTGTATGGTGGAAGAGAGGGACAGATTACATTTCATGTAGAAATGACAGTATCTGAACGCTGTGATATTTGCCCATTAGTTTAGAATTTGCATTTAGTAAGAGTGTGTTTTGCTGCTATGTGCTGCCATAGCAGTTTAACCATCAGCATTTCTGTCTTACCAAATATTTTTCCTTAGGGCAGCTTTACAGTATGTAAACATGAAAATATACAAGTTCTCCTACCCCAGCCTCAAGAAAGTCTTTTTCCCCACAACGGTGTTGAAGTGATTGAATAGCTGAGATATATGTTTCATCCCAGCTGATATGAAATGGAACAGCTGAGAAATATATTTATATTACAGTAATTATAATGTTCTTCCATACACAGGCCAGAAATTCTGCATACTTACATACTTACATATTTTGTCTAAGGTATTCCTAGTGCACCCCCCGGCCTCACACCAGATGCTGTCCTAGGCTAACCCGAGGTGCTGTGTGCTTGCACATGCATGTGGACAGGCAGGTGTGCACACACATCCTCCTGGCTTTAGGTCTCTATCAGCTGTGTTTAATGAAGTGTGATACTCACATGAAATCCCCCTGGGGGGATCCATCTTCCAGTAGCGCTCCCCCTCATCCTCAGGCTGGCCATGGCCCCGTCTCCATGAGCTCTTGTAAACAGCAGCCTGATGCAATCAAAGCAGTAAATTATCAGACAGCCAAACAGATCCCGCATGCCCCTACTCTGTACCCACCTCTTGCCTAATCTCCCCTCACCTGTCCCCTAGGATCCCAGCCCCTGTCCCCAGCAGTCCCCTTTCCCTCACTCCCACCCCAAGGTGCTCAGGGATGTACAGGGGAGGAGAGGGCAGAGCTGGCTGTCCCCCACCCTGACAACACGCAGCCGTGGGGCCAGACCCAAGCATGGCTGACCAGCAGCGAGAGCTGCAAGGCCCCAGGCCTGTGTCGGGGGCACTGGGCACCAGTACAGCCCCCTGCCCGGGGCCCCCTGCACCCCCATTCTCGCGTCCCCACCTTGGGGCTTCTAAACACCCTCTGCTCTTTTGAAGCCTGCCCCACAGTCCCCCTGCCCGGGGCTTCCCGTCCTGCCCCACCTGGGGACCCCCTCCCCGGGGGGCCTGGTCTCCCCCCCCTTGAAAACCCCGCTCCCCGGGGGGCCTGGTCTCCCCCCTTGAAAACCCCCGTCCCCGGCGGGCCTGGTCTCCCCCCTTGACACCCCCCGTCCCCGGCGGGCCTGGTCTCCCCCCCCCCCCCTTGGCGGACTCCCCGCGAGCCAGCGACGGAGCCTGCGCCCGCCGTTCTTCCACCCCCGCCCGCTGCCGAGGAGGAGGGGCCGGGCCGGGCTCCGCCCTGGGAGGCGGGCCGGGCTCACGCCGCACCGCTGCGCTGCGGGCTCGTAGGCCCGGGCCGGGCCGGGCCAGCCGCGCATTGACACCCCGGCCGGAGAGAGAGAGACACGGCGGGCAAGGGTCAGTGCGGGGAGCGCCCGGGGGGCAGCGGGGCCGATGGGAGGGGTGATGGGGGGGCAGCGGGGCCCGGGGGGGAAGAGAGGGGTGATGGGGGGGGAGCAGGGTGATGGGGCGGAGGAGAGAGGTGATGGGGGGGCAGCGGGGCCCAGGGGGTTGGGGTGATGGGGGGAGGAGAGGGGTGATGGGGGGGAGCAGGATGATGGGGCGGAGGAGAGAGGTGATGGGGGGGCAGCGGGGCCCGGGGGGAAGAGAGAGGTAATGGGGGGGGGCAGCGGGGTGATGGGGGGCCCGGGAGAGGCATGGGGGGCAGCGGGGCCCGGGGGGGGAGGAGAGAGGGGATGGGGAGCCCAGGAGGGGGATGGGGGGCAGCGGGGCCCGGGGTGTGTGTCTGGTGAACATGGATGGTGGCAGCAGAGGGCATGGAGAAAAGGGGCAGTACTTACCCAGCCGGGGTGTTGGGGGGCAGCCGTTCCCCCCTGACTGAGGAGCGCAGCTGGCGCGGGGTGCCCCTCTCCTCCTTTGTAGGGATTGCTGTGGGAGTGCGGCGTGTCCCTCTACACACACCCCATCCCGTGTTCGCACCTGCGGGGAAGGAAGCAGGGAGCTTTCACGTGGGCCTTCTTTTTTGCTGGGCAGTTAGGAGTTGTTGAAATCTGGTTTCTATGGGACTTCTTGTGCTCTGATGTTAGAGGCTGGGGTGAGGGAGGCGGTTGGATTAGCCCCTGGAGAGTTTGGCTGGGGGTCCTGCCCACATGTGCAGGGTCTAACTGATCCCCATATTTCCGGTCGGGGAGGAATTTGCCCCGAGGTTGGATGGATTGGCAGAGACTCAAGGTTTTTGGGTTTTTTTGCCTTCCGCTGCAGCCTGAGGCAAGGGTCACATACTGGTTTGAACTAGAGGAAATGGGGGATCCTCTGTAACTTGAAGTCTTTAAATCAAGATTCAAAGGACGTCAGTAACTCAGCCCGAGGTTATGTGCCTACTGCAGGGGTGGGTGAGTGAGGTTCTGTGGCCTGCAAGGTGCAGGAGGTCAAACTAGATCTCACGATGGTCTCTTACGGCTTTACAGTCCATGAGAGCGTCCTATATTTAAAGGAGTGTTGTGATGATAGAATTCCTACCTAAAAATCACTTGTTCACAGAGATGTCATGAAAAGCTTCTTAGGCCATGTCCACACTTACAAGCTTACAGTGGCACAGCTGTACCGATACAGCTCTCCCATCGACGACATAAAACCAGCTCACTGAGCAGCGGTAGCTATACTGGTAGGAGAGTATCTCCTGCCAACATGGCGCTGTGCACATGAGCGCTTATGCCAGCAAAGTTTAAGTCACTCAGCAGTGTGTTTTTTCACACCCCTGACTGACAATAGTTTTGCTGACATAAGTGCTAGTGTAGACATGGGCTTAGAATATATAAGGGAAATAATTTCTGCCAGTGTAATTCCTCTGTCAGTGGTGATGCTCAATGTTCACCTGTCTGGTCTCTTTCAGCCTGGACACTGAAATCCATGAAGTTGATTTCTCTATCATATTGTCAGTTTCACAGCAGCATCTTTTGTGGTTCCCACACTGTAGGGGAGTGTGCATGTTCAAAAACAATACTGGAAACTTTTTGAAAAGGTTTGTTTGGTTAGAATGTAAATGTGAGGTCAGATTTGAGAGGGGATTTTAAAAATCTGTTTGGCTTTTTGTTATTTATGCTGTTTCTTTAGTCTTTTTGCTGCCCAAAAGGGAGAGCAATACAAACTGAGTAGTCAATTTCACCTGTATTTATAGTCCCTTTCCCTCTCTCTGGGTTGCAAGCATTGCAGGGGAATGCAGGAAGAAAGAAGAAAGTTTGTTGAATTAAAGAAGAAAGTTTGTTGAATTTTTTATTTTATACAAACACCCCTATTGTCTTAGTTTTTATAACAGTGTATTTTTGCAGCCAGTTGCCCTGATGCTAAAGGTGAATCTCTGCAAGGAGAGAGCCCAGTTGTAAGACTGGGGTCTGCATTTTGACCCAAACTCAACCTCATACTGTCCTTTCAAATGAAAAGAATAATAGGGGTTTTTTCTGTGATAAGGAAAGATAGTTTTGAAGCACAGGTCTGGGAGTCAGGAGACCTGGATCATATCCCCAGCTCTATCACTGACTTGCTGTGTAGCCTTAGACTACTCATGTAACCTCTGTCTCTCTGTTCTCTCATCTTTCAAATATGGCTAGCATTTAACTACCTGCTGGGATGCTGCAAGAAGAAATCAATTGTTTGTAAATGCCTTTGCTGTTCTCAGATGGAAGAGGTTCTGGAACATTAAAGGAAATACACTTTGGAAGTAAAGAAAATGAACAATCAGATGAGAACAGTTAATTCCGGGGGACACTCAGACATTTGTTCTGGGCCCCTTTCCTATCACTATTAATATCCTTATGTTTCCTGGGCTCCAGTGTAACATAAGTTTGCTGACTAATTTCTTTCCATTTCAAGCACCACTTTAGTAGTCACACTTTTTGTGAAGTAAAAATAGGAAATGCAAGTAGAATAAGATTGGGAAGGATGGGTGGATTTTCAGGTGTGTGAGACTTTTGCTATAGCAGCAGGCAAGCTCTCCCCTTAGGATTTCGCGTGCTGTCATATCCTGAAATGTTTGGTGGAGAAAAGCTCATAATGTTTGTAAAGTAGAAAACTCAGGCAGCACAAGCACCTGAAGTTTTAACTCCAGCTCATAGTAAAATATCTTTCTCTGGGCAGGACTTCTGGGTGTTGTTCTAGGTCTGCTGCCTGGTTGTTTCTCATCATTGCTTTTGCTATTTTCTAACAGGTTCTCTTATTGTTTCTGCAGCTATTTTACTGCAAAGCCATTGAGGAATCCTCATCTTCCAGACTTCCGGTGGTGGAGTGGCTTGAGCCAGAATTGTATCTGTCTTATTGGTTCTGGGGCTTGTCATCTATGTCTGATGGATACGTTTTGGATTAAGGCAATAAGCTTGTAACAAGTAAGTTCTCTCAGCAGCTGGCAGTCTCATTTGTAGCAGTTTACCATTCAGTCTGCCTCCTTGTCACAGAAATATGCAGTTCTTAGGAAGGCCACGCTTATGTGTATTTCTAGTTCCAGTGTTAGTAAATAAACTGAAGACATTTTAAGAATAAAAATTCAGTGCTCTCCTCCTCCTGTTTATTCTGTCTCCCTGTGTGTGTTCATTTAGGTGGTGCCATGTCAACAGGGGAACTGCAGGCAGAACCTTCTCCATCATCCAATTCGTCCAATTCTTTTGAAGTAGTGGAGGCAGATACTGCAAATAAGTATGAGGCAGTTGCGCCGCACTGGTTCTACTGCAAAGTCATAGATTCTAGAGAGAGATGGATTCCTTTCAGTGGACAAGATTCAGAGAAGTTAGAAGAGGCCCACAACTCAAGTAAGTTGAAAATGCCTTTTTGTCAGAAGCTTCTTCGGTCTATTAGGTTGTGGGGTAGGTTCGAAGGAAGCTGGCAGAATCCCCACACCTCTAGACTAAATACTGTTTGAACTACCCTGCACTGGACTAGATGGCCTCATGGGGATGTTCCAGCTGCAATATCTATAATTCTCTAGTTTAAATAACCCTTGATTTTAAATGTAGTCATGTATCTCATCTAAAAATCTACTGAGAGCCAGTGAGGTGAATTAACAAGAGTGAATCACGGGGTAGGCGAGACAGGGAATTCTGCTGCAAGAGCACTGAGTAGGTCAAGAATTTGAGATTCACTGTCGTGATGATGGCTTGGAGCTAGAAGCTATGACTAAGGGGAGTGTTCTAAACACCTTGTGCACTTTTTGCTTTGGGATTTGAAAGTGTCTCCCACTCTGAAATGTTAAATTTGTCCACACTTCTTTGGAAACACCTCTTCCCTAGAAGGGGGCCTATTCATGTTGCTTTAAAAAAAAAGTTGCATCCAAAACGCTTTAATGTTCAGGCCTTGTTAATCTGACACTTGAAAAACATATCTAGAATGCTCAATGTGTTTGCATGAGACAGCATTAATATAGGGTAAGTAGGAATTGGTTAGGAAGCAACACTGGCTAAATTCCACCATTGGGAAGACCAGATCCTCTGGTTTCAAAGGGGCGAGGGAAAGAGGGATTAATAGAAACATTTAAGTTCTTGCTGCTCTTGGTCATAATGGGATAGATGTAAACCACTCAGCTTAATGATATCGTAAGTTCTTTGGGACAGGGACTGTCTCTTTTGTTTTGTGTCTGTACAGCACCTAGCGTAGTGGGGTTAGAGCCTCTAGAGGCTACTGCAATACAGACATTAATAATAAACCAACAATTGTTTGTAAGCTAGGGCCTTTCAGATCTCTCCGCTCCATCCCAGTGTGGAAACCTTGCCTTTCAGGTATGATTTTCCTAGGAGGCCTTTTTAAATGGTGACTGTGTGTTTGTTTATATAGATCATTGGCTTTGCTATCGGCATGTATACATTTTTTTTGGTCATCTCTGTCCAGTAATTTGCCCATGATTTGCACACTCTAAAACTTCTTGGTAACGCCTCCTTCTGGTCTGTTTACGCCTCATCTCAGTCCTTGCATTTCACAGAGAAAGACGTTGAACAGCTGGTTGTTCCAACGGAAGGGGGAAGGTATGACGTGCATTTGAAGAAGAGGTTGCGCTATGCCATGTACTGGGAGGAAGAGGTGTCTGAAGTGAGACGTTGCACTTGGTTTTACAAGGGAGACAAGGACAACAAGTATATTCCCTACTCGGAGAGCTTCAGCGAAGAGTTGGAGGTAAAGATTTCTCACCCAGTAATGTCCAGTCTGCTCTTGTGCCCTTCTGGCTTCTGCTTGTGTAACGTCCCGAACTCCATGAGGGATACTGGCACCGCATTTGTGTCCGAGGACATGAAGATGAGGAAGACATTGGGGTGACACTTCATATTTGAGTAGTACCATTATAAATACTGCTCCTCTCTTCTCTGCAGCCTCTTCCATTGTCCATCTCTCCAACATGCTGCAGCTAAAGCAAGCTACCCTTTCTTATATCCCAGCTCTACCTCCTTCCTGGGTCTTGCTCCACAATTAAAGTTCTTGTCTTCCTTTTCAGTACTCTGCCTGCAGTCCAGCCCTGGCCTCTCTACTTTGCATCTTGTGACCTACATTCAGCCAAAGCTCCATGCCTTGCTACTCGCTCCCTCTCGTATCATCAGGTCACTGTGTGTGCTGCTCCCATGCCTGGGCAACCTCCGTCTCCCTCTTCATAAAGCATGCTTGATCTCTGTCTTTACGTCCCTCCTTAAAGCCCACTTCTTGTGGCTTGCTTCCCACAGCTGTTCTCTGCTTCAGTGCCATCTGCAGCTCCTCTTCTGCCTGTCTGTGTTTTCACAGGCAATAGTCCATTTTCAAGCTGCAGACAGGCTTATTTTTCCCTCTCCTTGTCTGCTGTGACGTTCATATTTTTCTAATCTAGACCCTGATCCACAAATGCTCCCACTTGAGACTAACTTCACTAATGCAAATAAATAGTGCCTTTGAAGCCGATGGGACTACCTGTGCGACTAAACTTACTCATCTGTGTCAACCTGAGAAGTGCCATGCATATTTATGATTCCTATGAACACTTACTATTCCTGCTCAGTGACTCTTCCTATGGAAGATGGTTTTCCATAGCACTTTAATTGGATGTTACTTCAATAGAGTCTAAAGTGGAAGCTGTCCCTCTATTAAAACTGGTGGTCTAAGGGCTGCTCCCTACCAAGTACTACAGAAGCCAATATTTAGTCAGGGTATAAGACTGATCATTGCCTATCCAGACTCGTGTCTGATTTACCTCCTTTTGAGCAACAATATTTTTAAGAGCTACCTTAAAATAAGAGGGGTGTGGGGCAAACTTCCCAACTAGTGGAGTTCCCCTGGAAATGTTTGTTTGACTTGCAAAGGACTCTCTTCTCCTCAGGAAACTTACATGATTGCTGTAACTCTGGACGAGTGGAAAAAGAAACTTGAGTCCCCTACTAGAGAAATCATTATATTGCATAACCCAAAGGTAAAAACCTGATTATTTCCTGTTTGTAACACAGACAGAGCCTGATAAATTTGTTTTTCCCCTTTAGTTCTGCTTTCAGTGCTGGTCTAAACTCAGTTTTTGTACTGCTTTAGTCATGTTTTTCAGAAACCAATACACTTAAGTAATACACTCTCGTAGTGTGCATACAGTTATACCTGTACAAAGGTCCCTATAAAGCTAAATTTATAGGAAAAAGGGGTAAGGCACCTTTTTACTGATATAACAGCATTCATGCTAGAGGGTCATGCCACTTTAAGTATATCACAGTCTTTCTTAGGTACTTCTATTCTGCCATTAGCATAAGAACAGCCATAGTGGGTCAGACCAATGGTCCATCTAGCCCTGTATCCTGTCTTCCAACAGTGGTCAATACCAGCTACTTCAGAGGGAATGAAACAGAATAGGTAATCAAGTGATCCATCCCGTCACCCCTTCTCAGATTCCTAGCATCATATCTGAGTGACTTGCCAAAGGTCGTACAAGAAAGTCTGTGGTGAAGCAGGGAAGTTAAGCTCAGTGTGGGATACATACACCTGTCTTTCCCAGATGTTATTGATTATAACAAGGAAAATGCAATGCAGAATTATGCATAGAACTGTATATAAAGTAGCTCGAGTGCTAAGATTGCTGAGAAGCAGAACATACAAAGTACATTTTAAAGAGCACAGAGAACTCCATCTATCCGGTCAGTGTCCATCTGTGTCGTCACTAATTTAGTGTCTAGATAGGTTTGCTCTTTGCTCCTTGCAATGTTACAGGTGTGCTCCAGCAGTGCTTGATAGATGTATTATGAGTGGCTTATCCCTCTTTATGGGAGATGCTTAAATGTGTCACATGCACAACAGAGTTCTAATGTGCTTCTCTTGCTGTGTTTAAGCTGATGGTGCACTACCATCCAGTGACAACCTCTGATGACTGGGGCTCAACCCCTACAGAACAAGGTCGACCAAGAACTGTTAAGAGAGGAGTGGAAAATGTCTCAGCTGACATCCCCTGCGGTAAGTTAATATTCTTTCTTCACATCCATCAAAACTGTGGCAAACATTTTCCAGCTCGTTTTCTTAGACTGTCTGTCTTGTCCGTTGTGATATGACTTCAGAGAATTATTTAAAATTGTTTGTTGCTTGAGACTTAAACATGCAGCTTGTTAAAAGGATATGGCTGGGTCAAGATCATCTCATTGACAAACCAATTTCCTTATGTACTAATTCTAGTATTACAGTGGTGTCTACAACCTGTAACTGAGATCAGGGCCCCACAGCGCTGGGCGCTGCACAGATCTAGTGAGTGACAGTCCCTGTCCCAGTGAGCTCACAGCCTGAACAAACACGAACGGGAGAAGAGGGAGTGTTGAGCACCTGCCCTCTGAAAATCAGGCATCGCCAGGGCATTGAGCCCTTCAAATCACTACTCACTTCAAAAATGAAGTACTATACCAAGCACTACTATTGCTCTTGAGACACACAAACCAGGGACCAAACGGAGTAATATTCTTGCACCTGGAACTGTCTTAGCATTATCCCTTATCTGACCCCTAGAGGTTCTACACATCTGCCACAGAGGTTAAGATCTCAAAGGAATATTTGGACAGTTAGATAAACGGTTAGCTGCTGGGAGTATTGTGTGAACTGTTCCCTCTTTCTTCCTCTTAGGGGAGCCTCTGCAAATAGATCACTTGGTTTTTGTAGTTCATGGAATTGGGCCAGCATGTGATATCCGGTTCCGGTCCATCGTCCAATGTGGTAGGTGTGCTGAGAAGGGGATGCTGTTTCATGTGCATCACCCCTCAGAAAGCAAATAAACACAGGTCTGATGGGAAAACACATGAGATGCTGTCATCACACATTTGAATAATTTGACAGTACTCTTAGCAAACTGTAAGACAGAACTTGCTGACTGCAGTGAGGATGAGCAGTTTGAATACGAGACTTCGTATCCAAGAGCAGTGAAAACCTGTTATCTGGATAGAGTTGGACAGATTTGGACAATCATTTTTACTTTTTATCAGAATGATCACTGTGTCTTAATTCTTAAAATAGTAAGCTTCCCAAATTAGATACAGATTCTTCAAGTAACTGAATAAATCTGTGAAATTAGTCCTCTACTCAGCCTATTGCTAGGTGGTAATCTTGTCCAGTTAAGTCTAACACAAGTTAATGTCCTATATAGCATTGTCATTGTAACTGCCTGAGTCTTGGAGGGGGGATCTGTTGATAAGCTGTGTATACCATAAATCGGAAAGCTAAGATGATGTAAATATATATATACACACGCATATATAAAAAAACCAAAGTTTCTGAATATTTCAACAAGTTTTGGGGTCAAATGTTCTTAAGTCGGGAAAAGTGTCCCTTTTGTTTTTATACAGTCAGTTTTCCAGTATGCATCAAATTAAACTACTTTTTAAAAGGTTACTGTCTGCATGAAATCAGTTAACGAACAAAAATGAGTGAGAAGTAGTTTCAAATCCAATCACTGCCCCTAAGTCTCCCTGCAAACGTGTGAGGCTTTTACAATAGGTTACAGAGCTCTTTACAAAGCTTTCTCTCCTAAGTTGCTGTGTGAAAGCTCCACACAAATGGGGAAACTGACTTGCTACAGAGGACAGGGTGAAATTCAGTATAAACTTCAGCTGAGATGTAGTGTTTGTCTGATCCCTGTTAGTGATCTGAGGTGTTAATTCTAACAATAGTAGGTTAAAACACTTCAGACGGAGGTGGACTGTCTTGTCTTAAGCTGACAGTGTCCCTTTAACTCAGCTTGTTCAGCACAGCACACACAATAGGCTTCTGCTAGCAAACTGTTTTTTCTAGGCCTTGATACAGAGCTGACATTCTCTTTCCAGTGAATGATTTCCGTAACGTTTCCTTGAGCATGCTGCAAGCGCACTTCAAGAAAGCGCAGGAGCAGCAACAAATTGGCCGGGTAGAGTTCTTGCCTGTGAACTGGCACAGCCCTTTACATTCCACAGGGGTGGACGTGTAAGTAAATTCTAGCACTTCAGAGGTAAATGTACTGCGGTGACTGGTTCAGTGACTGAACGACATGCTTTTTTGTAAAGTGTCTCACCTTCGCCGCACAGGATGTTGGGGCAGTGCAAAACGCCTGCACCTAGTACTACACTACAAAGGTGAAAGAGAAGCTTTTACCTCGGTCTGTGCTGCTGATACTTCACATCAGGAAGCACGCAGGTGAACATAATAAAGGGAACTGGAACCTGTTTGTAGCACCTAGTGTGAGGATCCCTGCCCTGCTGTCCAGTCTTTTCATGAAGCAAGACAGCTGTCTAGTTTAAACTGCCCTAGAGGTGATCTATTGGCATGTAAAATCAGAAGTCCAGGCTGCTGTTTCCAGGTGAGATAAGAACACGGAGCAGGGGACTACGGTATCCAAGCCCCACTGGAAGTCAATGAGAGTTGGAGAGCCTTTAGTGAGGTAGACCCTTCTGAAATGTCATGGTGCGGAGGCGAATGCAAAGGGAACAGAATGTCAGCTGCACAAGTGGTGAGCTATTTTAAATGCTCCTGGAGGAGGAAAGGTTGGTTCTTTGCATCCACATCTTGGAGAACTCTGTGGTGTTTCTGAGAAAGGGGGGTTTTGTCGCTCCTTTCTGTCAGTATGTTCTGTTAACAGGAACTAGGAATTCAGGTGAAATCCTCAATGGCAAAACTTCCATGGACTTCAAGAGAGCCTGGATTTCACCCTGGAAACCTAATAGGAAGTAGCTACAGGAGCCATGGGTAAAAATCCCTTTCTGTTCTGTCTTTAGCGATTTGGAGCGAATTACCTTGCCCAGCATCAACCGCCTGCGTCACTTCATAAACGACACCATACTGGATGTTTTCTTCTACAACAGCTCCACCTACTGCCAGACCATAGTGGACACCGTTGCTTCAGAAATGAACCGGCTGTATCAGCTCTTCTTGCAGAGGAATCCTGACTTTAAAGGGGGTGTTTCCATTGCAGGCCACAGCTTAGGTAAAGGGTGTAGTCCTGTGTATCCCAGTGTCATATGTCATAACAGTGAATCTATAGACTGTCTTTATGCACATGGCACAGAGCCCAGGATTTCAGACTGACGCTGAAGTCCCTTTTCCATACCATGTGACACTTCAGTGTGGGAGGGGATGAGGGAAGCCCCCCTTTACCAGACAGGGATATGGCCATGTAAGTGTATTTATTCCAGCAGAAGATTTGACACTCGGCTCAGTGACTGTGTATGTGATTATTTTTTTAGGGTCGCTCATACTATTTGATCTCCTAACAAATCAGAAAGATTCCTCAGAGGATGAAGATGGCACGAAAGAGGTAAATTCCCCATGGTGTGCGGGTGTTAAATATCTCATTGATTTGGGATGAAATCCCTGAGCTACATCCACACGCCAGCACTCCCATAGACCAATTCATCTGCAACTGCTGCAATGCAAAACACTGCTGTTGTCTCCTGCTTCTGGAGCAGAATAGCTTTGACTTCTCAATGCTGTCCTGCCAGGTGTAGATCTGCTACAAAACCAAACCAAACCCCCACGCCTACCAGCAATATTGTAGCCAGAACATAAAGGAAGAAGGAGACCAGCTCTGTAAACATGACACACGTGTCTGGATTTGCAGGAGTCCCAGATGGGTGCCTATGAACAGGGAGATATTGGGGGAGTGAAAGAAATCCTGAAGAAGCTTGAGCTGTCTGAGTACTACAGTGTCTTTGAGAAGGAGAGAGTGGACACGCAAGCACTGGTAAAACAGCTCTCCCGGCAGAGTGGTTCCTGTTCTTGTGTGGTTCACCACTTACCTGCAGATCTATTAGAGTTCACATTTTTCTTCTGTGCGCCCATCACTATGGTATTGGGGCACTTTCATGTAGGTATTTCTTGCATATGCCATGTCCCCTGGTTGGAGTAAAGTCCACCTGGCCTAATATACCATGGATTCTTCAAATGTGTTTTTGATGGTAAGGGGGAGTGAGTAATACCTCTGCAGGTTTTGACTTTGCCCATGCTAGAAGCAGCCTGGTTTCCAGTGTGGGGCTGGTGGAATGCTGACCAGTACACTTGAGATTGAAAAAGAGAAGCAGGTGTGTGTTTGTGGGAGGCATTTCTGCTCTTGAGGCTGAATTCAGAAATTGCTGCCTCTCAAGAACAGGAGTCTAGGGAATTCATGTTCCCTCCCTTCGAGAGAGGCACGCTGAACCAGAAGCAGTTAGATCCCAGGGTCCCTGGCCTCTTTAATGCTGAGAATGGTCTCTCCCTTTGAGTGCACGTTCTCCTGCACTGTCCTAGTAACAGGTGTGTAACTTATTGTCCAGGCTCTGTGTACAGAGAAGGATCTTAAAGAAATGGGAATTCCCTTGGGACCAAGAATGAAGATCCTTCATTACGTAAGAACCAAAGAGGAAACACAGGTATGTTTTCTGCAGGGGTGAGTGTTCCATTCCCAAGCGGCTGCTTGTTTGGTGTCAGTGGGAACCAGGTGCCAGAGCAGCTTCTTAGGTACGTTGCACTGGCACAAGGCATGGTGGATGCAACTGTATGCGTTGTTGCTCTGGCCATTGTGGGGCCATACCTAAGGGAACACTAGCATTTTCTAAACACCAGTGCAGCATCAGCTGTATGGTGGCCTTTGGGTGCGTCTACATGGCATGCAGAAACCTGTGGCAGTGACTCAGCGCCAGGTCTACAGACTTGGTCTTGTGGGGCTTGCGCGACAGCACTAAAAATAGCTGTGTAGACACTCAGGCTCTGAAGCACACCCTCCTCCCTCAGCTTCAGAGCCTGAGTTCTAGCCTGAGCCCCAACATCTGCACAGCTGTCTTCAGTGCCATCATGAGTGCCCAAGTCCGTAGACCTGGGCTCTGAGACTTGCTGCTGTGGGGTCCTGCTTGCCATGTAGACGCGCCCTCTAACACCGGGAAAGGGGAGCTGCTTGGCATCTGGCTTATGCGAAGGGGTCTGCTGTACCCCTGCCCTGGCAGGAGCAGGGCTCGCCTGCAGCTGGACCTGCTCTGGCCTCTCTGGAGGGTGTTTCTGCTAGGGGGAGCGGCTGGCCAGAGGCTTTGCAGTTTAGTCGGTGATTTGTAAGTGCTGTGCCTTGGGTGGAGTGGGCATGTCCAGAATCTCCCAGCCCTCTTGTGCTGTGTGACCAGAGCCATTCCCAGGCAATGGTCAGCAGTGGGAACTGGGCATCCAGTCAGTGCACTCTCTCACGCTTGTTCCCAGGTGCTGGCTGGGTTGCAGAATGAGGCCTCCACTGCTGCTCAGCTGGGTAACGCCCGGAGTTGGGGTGTGGATGGGGACAACCGCTGCAGTCTCTCCTTTCTCTTGGTGCAGGATGTTCAGCAGCCGGCCTGTGTCCCTGCTGGGAATGACGACAAAAGCGAAGATGCTCCCACAGTTGAGTCAGGGTCATCCCCACAGCCGGGCTCCAGCAGCAGCATGGATGGTGGGGGGAGGCGTCAGTATTTGGATGTCGGGCTAGGACAGGTAACTACTCGGCTTGGTGCTGTGGCCTGATAGACTCGGCCAATGTGGAATACGCACAACAGAAACTAATGGGGACGGACTTAATACCAACGCAGCGCGGGGGGTAGAGGGAGGTTCTGCTAATTGAGGTCGCTCCACCATGCTTCTGCCAGTCTCTAAATCTGAGGGAGGAACTATTGTCAGGTCCCAGTCCACTGTCCCCTTCTCTCCCCAGTCTCCTAGCTAATGCACTGGTTTCAGCTGCCTGTGTACGATCTCAGCTGGAGACTCTGGTAAGTAGCTCAATGCTGAAAACAGAGGGTGAGATGCACCCATGCCAGGTGCCCGTCCACAATGCCGCTGAAGTCCTGTTTAAGTGGCTCATAGGCCTGGCGCTGGCCTCTGCATGGAGTGGGCACCTCCTAAGGTGCAGATCTCTCCTGGCCCCCGTGCAGAATCCTGCCAGTCATGCTTCTCTCTGTGTTTGCCCAAAAGATGCAGCTGAGACCACTGAGCTCATTCCAGTCTCACAAGAGCAGTGTTGTGTGTTTAACCCCTTTGCTGGGGAAGGATGGAGTAACGCTGACCAGGATATGTGCCTTCAGTGCAGCAAACGGGACTCCAGAGAGCTGGGTTCTGTACCTGGCTCTGACATGGGCCTGCTGCTCCTGACTCTTCAGGGTGTGGACAACACAGTGGGGCCCCACTCTCTGGGGGAACCCCTAGGTGCTCCTTTGATCCAATCTCCTCTGGGGATACTTCCCACATGGATAGCTTTGGTATTGTCTGACGGTGCCATGAATGTCAGCATGGAGTCCCTTCTAAACACTTCTGTTGTGTCTTAACTCTGCTAGGTCTCAGCAAATTACCCTCAGCTAATCTACAAGCCCAATATCTTCTTTGCTTTTGGGTCTCCCATTGGGATGTTTCTCACTGTACGAGGTGTGAAAAGGATCGATCCAAACTACAGCCTTCCTACCTGCAAAGGCTTCTTCAATATCTTCCATCCTGTATGTATGATCAATACACATGTAACTCTCTAGTGCTCGCATGGGAGATCTTCTGTAGATAGCAAGCTATTAAACCTATGCACTCGGACCAACTCTCACAGCAGGTCCCTGTTCCCTTTAGTATCTTGTGCCGTGGAGTAGCAACTAAAGACCCCTTAGCGCTCAGTACAATGCTTAGGAAACGAAAGCTCCTCCATTCTGCATTAGACTCATCTGCACTACTAGTGTATCTTCAATTTCTGCTTCATTGGGGGGCAACCGTAGTGGAATATGTCTCGGGGTATTGCCAGTTAGTTTCCCACGTTGGACGGGTTATATGCGTGTAGGGCCAAAATCAGTGGTTTTGTTCCCTTCTCTGCAGTTTGACCCGGTGGCATACAGGATTGAGCCCATGATAGTTCCAGACCTGGAGTTCGAGCCCATGTTGCTCCCTCATCACAAGGGCAGGAAGAGAATGCATTTAGGTAAAGCAGAGAGCAGGCCTTCCTCGAAGGTCACGCTGCAGGCCTGTCACTGTGCCTCTGTGCACTGCATGATGTTTGCTCAAACCCCTCACCTCACCTCAGGCACTTGTGTGTTTCAGAACTGAAAGAGGGCCTGACCCGCATGGGTATGGATCTCAAAAACAACCTCCTGGGGTCACTGAGGATAGCCTGGCAGTCTTTCACCAGATCCCCACTGCCAGCTTTGGAGGCCGCAGCCACAGCAGATGCTGAAAGTGAATCTGAAACTAGTCTGAAGAAACAGACAGGTTGGTGGAAAAAAAGAGAAGGAAAGAATTGGTTTCTGCCTCACAGCGGAGAACAAGGCATAGCTCAGCGCTGCTAGTGTTCCCGGTGTGGGGAGGAAACCAGGAGACAAATGAATTGTCCCAGAGCAAGCTGGACCCCTACTCCTGGGTTCTCCTTACTGCCATGGTCTTCCCATTCTCATCACTGTGCCTGATGAGGAGACAGACAGAGGACCTCCACCCAAGGAGCTTGCACTCCTTTCTTTACTGCCTGGGTAGGAGAGGCCTGGTGTTTGGGGTACAGAATACCAATATGGGAGGAATCTGCATCTCTGTGCCAACCATCTCTTCCACCATTGCGTCATTTTGCAACCTGTTGCTTGGGTTATGCTTGCCAGGGAGAGAGACGACGCACAGTCCATGCTAACCCAAGCACGTGCCACTGTACAGTTTGCTTCAGACTTGTCTGCTTCTCACAGCAACTGCCTTAAACCCAAGCCCCTTACCACCCTTCTTAAGGTAGAACGGAGGCCCTGGCTTTGTGAGTTCCATTCCTGCTGCTAGTATTAGACAGTCTTGGCCTGGTCTTGCTGATGAGGCTGCGCTGTTGCTGAACTGTGTTGTTTTGTTAAGTCCCTTCAGATGCGAAGCCAGAAGAGCCTCCTGCTCCAGGGAAGGAAGACACCTCCCCTGTTAATGTGGGAATGCTGAACGGAGGCCACCGGATTGACTACGTGCTGCAAGAGAAGCCTATAGAGAGTTTTAATGAATATTTATTTGCACTACAAGGCCATCTCTGCTACTGGTGAGGATCTTCCTAGCTTACTATTTTCAAACTCTCCATCTGGTCCCTGGCCCCACCATACTCGTAATGTGCACCCTTAAAGCTGGTATGGTAAAAATGTAGCAAGTAGATTCCAGTCACTTAAGAGGCAAATGGTAGGATTCTTGCCTATAGCAGTTCATGTCTCAGCAATAAAGGGGTTGCCACGTGCTCTCTGTAAGAATGTTAAATAACGTGTGGGTGTCTGTCTAATTCTAACACTCCTCTCCTCCAGGGAGTCAGAAGATACCGTTCTCTTGATTCTGAAAGAGATTTACCAAACACAGGGCATTACGTTAGATCAGCCTCTACAATGAAGTCGAATGACCAGCTTCACTATTTTGGCAACTTGAGGTAAGTTACTTGTCTTTCTGAGACATCCCACGGTCAGACTGATGCCATTGACACACGTACTAGAAATAACTTCTTGCTTCAGTTGGGAATGGTTGTTAAGGATATAGCTGTCTCACATACGGCCATCCCATTGTACAGACACGTCCAATGCTAAAGTCTGTCAGGTTATGAATGTTTCCAAGAGCTGTAACGAAAACTGATGGAACTTTTAAAATCTAACTCCTTAACAATCGTGCGCTTCGCTCAGCATGGCCATGAGAAGGCTGAATAACTTGTGGTTTAATGGAGTCCTTCAACTGAAAGGTCCAGGGATTCTTCCACACGTTCAATGCCACTGGATCTGGTCGTTGTCAATTCCGTAGGTTAAAGCCAGAAGGGACCAGTATGATCATATAGGCAGACCTCCTCCCCAGTACAGGCCAGAGCATTTGGTGATTCCTGCATCAAGGCCCCTAACTTGTGGTTGAGCTAGAGGATGTCTTTATAAAAAGATATGATCTTGCTTTAAAGACTCAAAAGTGATGGAGGCTCTATCACCTCCTTTGAGAAGCTGTTCCAGCCAGTGACCCCTCCGTTTAAAAAAATAACAACTGGACCTTGTTTTGAATTTGTCTAGCTTTTACTCCTAGCCAGTGGATCATGTTATGTTTTAGTCTGCTAGCTTCAAGAGCCCCCTAGTATCCACTGTCATATCCCCAGGTAGGTGCTTGCTTGTGACTTGATCACAGTCTACCTCTTAATCTCTTCTTTGAGTAAACTACATTGAATCACTCGTATAGCTCTTCTCTGAAGACTCCCAATTTTTTAGTGTGCACACCCCACCTAGAACCAGTATCCAGTAATGGGCTCACCAGTGCATAGAGAAAATGTCACCCTAGGAATAGACCCTGAGGTGTTAGAGAATGAACGTGGCTCTTTCTCTGCCCAATCTCTCTCCAGCCTGTTCAACTACATTATTTACTCAAGGAGGTATATCAAGTTAAGTGACCTTAGTACTGGATGAACACTACTGGAGACAGAAATCCTCCGTGTTACGATGAAACGAGCAGTCCCCTGCTCCTATGCCTCTTGTGTTAGAACCCCCACTAGACTGCCAAAGAGTGGCACAGCTTTGCCATGTGGATTCCTCTGCATTAGCAAACTGCCTGAGATCTGCCAAATGCTAATGGCTTATGTGGGATTGGTCTCATCTAGCTGGGAAATCCCTTGTTTTACGTTAAGACCCTCCTGCTTTCACGCTTTACTGCTGCATAAACCCTGCTTCTTTGTAAGCTGTGTGCCCTTTCCTGTTGCTTCTCTAGATGCACACCAAATGACTGCTCACCTGGAAAGCCCGGATTTTCCTCTCTGCCTTCCTAGCTGCTGCTGCTATTGTATCCTGCATGCTGCTTCCCAAGTACCTGCTGCTGCCTGGAGCACTGGAAGATTTTTCTCATTTGGGAGGAAAAAAATCAAGGCAGGACACTCTTCTACTAAAATACCCACTGTGGACTTGGCCCCTCTGCCCATGGTGACTCCCTGTGGGATTGTTCACTCCACCACCATTGATCTGACTAGTCTGCCCATCGTGTAAGTTACAATACGAGCTGTTCCCAGCATAAACACAGAAGAGAGGTGGTTGGGATCTGGTCTTGGTACTGACTCCTGGTTAGCGAGGAAACATGTTGCTTATGAAGGAAAAACCTTAAATGCCCTGGGCCCATGCCATGCTACGGAAACAGAAGCACAGCAGCTGGGCTGAGTGAGCAAGGAGGGAAATGAGACGTGCTGTCTCTTGTCCTTCTGAGATACCATGAGCACTAGCGAGGTACAGCAGTCCAACGCAATGGATTCTGA
Source organism: Emydura macquarii macquarii (assembly GCF_026122565.2). Classification (NCBI taxonomy): domain Eukaryota; kingdom Metazoa; phylum Chordata; order Testudines; family Chelidae; genus Emydura; species Emydura macquarii. The sequence continues at coordinate 122,996 of NW_027130338.1, forward strand.
GCATGAGACGTGCAGACACTAGTTAAGTGTTTGGTTTTCTTACACACCTTCTATCATAACTGTCGCTATTCTGCACGCACAGGGTGTGGTAGGCAGTATCTTGCATCAAAAAGCAAGAGGGTGGGGTAGCATGTTGAGCAGACTGGAGGAGGTATACTTACCTGCCTGGTCTGTTTCTTTAACAAGAGGCCATGTTAGTAATAGTGTGACAGCCTCTTGACCAACTCCCAGAAGACACCCTAGCTGAATCAGGCATGTGGAATTACAGTGCAATGGGTGGCCAAAACAGCCTCCTTCCCACTGGTGTCCACCCACTGCCTTGAGCCCTCTGTCGCTGTAGTATGAGAAGCCGTGCAGTAACTGCCTGCAGGGCCTGAATCCAGACCAACTGCATGTTCAGTTTCTTAGCAAAGCATTAAATCTGGATTCAGCCAGGGCCTGATTAGGAGAAAAGAGAGCGGCACTCGAGCAGGGAGTAGCTGTGGAGGTAGATGCTTTCAGTGCTAGACAGGAGCCAAACACTCTCCTTCACCACCCCCCTTCCAGACCCGCAAGTTCAAAGTGGCTGCAGTGGTACAACTGAGGGCTAAGCTCCACTCTATTAACAGGTTGTGTGGCATCAAATCGAAGTGAACATAATGTGCTGGTGAAACTGTAGCCGCCTTTTGTCCAGAGCAATGGCTTATGCTACATTAATCAGTGGCTGCTAAATGACTACTGTTAAATGCACTGTAAGGGTAACTCATGGGGCAGAGATACTAAAATGATCAATCCCTTGTAACCAAAGATGTACAGGGTGAACAAATGACTAAGCCAACCCCTTGGTCTATGTGGATTCCCTTGAGCAAGAGAAAGCAAATGTTGTGTGCGTGTGTAATGGTGTCACTGGGCTAGGATCTGGAAACGGCCACACCCATGTACCCTTTCCCCTTCTCCTGACTTTGTGCTGTACGGTGTTTCCTTCCGTGTATTATTTGCACTATTTAAATGCATTTTGTATTCCCCAACCCTGCCCCATCCAAAAGAACTAACAGAAGCTGTTCTCATACCTGACTGTGTATACTGACGTTCTGCACAGCTAAGCTCCTGGATTCCTGATTGCTATAGCATCTCCTGGAGGTATGTAAGAAAGAACTGTCTTTAACAGAACACGCAGTCATGACCAGCTCTTCAAGTTATGCACTTTGTGTAAATTTAAATACATTTAAAATGGTTAATGTCTTTTTCCAGTCAATACAAGAGTACATCTATGGTTGCAGTGGTTGTGTGTTTTGGGGGGCTTAAAAACTTCTTATTTTGGGATCTAACTTCATGGCAAAATTAAGCTGTTGCCGTGAATTCCCAAGAGGAGCCTGTGGCATTTTACAAAAGGCCACTGTAGTGGACAGGCGTTACAGGAGGAAACAGGACTAAAAAGTAGCACAAACGAGAAGCACGTTATTGTTCATGTGCAGGAATAGCTGCTTATGAAATGAGTGCATTTTCTGTAGGGATAAGAGTTTCAGCAAAGCTCACGATTCAATCTGTTGTTCTCATCTCACTCCTGTCCTTGGGAGGGAGAACATGACATAAAAGTGATGCCCAATTCTAGAAGTGGCATAGCTCACCTTGCTACTGTCTTTCAGCTATGTATAAAACCACCACAACATTAATCTCAACCCTACCTGCTCACCTCCAGCCAGCCCACATCTTGTGCTTTTGAAGGTTATCTTAAAGAATAACTGCTGCTTTCTTTTATGGATTGATTTCAGAGAGATGTAACCCTCAAGGGTTGAACAAACCAAACCCAGGGTCACCTTTCCCACAGTTGTGAAGACACAAATGGCATTTGCTACTGATTGTCACCTCTCATGGGTACTGCTGTACACTGAGGCTGCAAGAAAGGTGGGAGGGATGAAGCAAACCTTGCCTAGAATAGCTAATAAAGAACAGACAAAAATGTCTGGCTTTATATAAAATGAGCCAGCTACCAAAAGACTGATGATATCCCCAATGATGTTCTTTAGTGCCAAAAAATAATACAACTCATTTCACAGAATTAAAATCAGCTTTTTATTTGACATTAAAAACCCAGTAAATAACCATGTGATTCAGTTACTACACTACTACTCCCACAAAAAAAACCCTCAACAACCCTGAAACCCTGCACTTGAGTGCTCTGAACTATTTTAGCTGTCATTAACAGGATCTACTTCACATGCCTCAGCTTGGTATAGTCAACAGTTCCAGCACTTCACTTTTTTCTCACTACAGGTGTAAAGTGCATTTGAAATTAACGTATTTCCTATGACACAAAAAGAATGCAGCTTGCTCAGCTGGTCCACAGGGAAGCATCAGATTAGGAAAGATGCTGCATCCTTTCACCTTTAACAATTACAAATGGAGCTACACATCCACCCTACAAAGTAACAAGCCCCGGGATGGTGCTCTACCAATAGAGAAACCTTCTCACCCCCAGCCTCCTTTGAGCTTGGAATTTAATATAACACACTGCAGCCCGCCCACAGCTAGTCATAATTCTTAACACTGGGCCTATGAGTGACAGGCCCTGGTGGCATTAGGCAGTCATACCTATCAGACAGCTCCCTGCCACTACGCTGCTCATCTTGGCATTTCCTTGGGAGGGTGAAGGAACACAGGAACTGAATAAAAGCGACCAGGGTGAGGAGGATACAGACCAGCTAGCTTCATGGGTGATTTGGGGAGGATGCCGGAAGCAAATGTCTTTACAAAGGAGGGGGAGAGCTTTGTGCAGTGTCCAAAAACCAACAGGGCAGGGAGAGATTCCGAAGGCGGCCCAGCTCCTGCATGGTTGGACCCTTTGTGGGACGAAGCTTCCTCAACAAAACCATACCTAGGGTGCTCTATGCTACAGGGTAGGCCACGCAGGCTTTGATCTCTCAATGCACACAGGCTGGAGTATATTCACTTACACAGCCTCCTCCAGGGCTGGCCTGAAAGGGGGGGGTGGTGTTACTCTCAAACAAGAATGAGACGCAGCCCAGGCCTGCTGAGGAGGACCACCTATCTCATTTGCAGTGGGAGCCATTCCTATTCAGCTCTCAGCAGCATCCTCCCTTGAGTTACTCCGTTACTTTGACGGGTAGGCGGTGAGCTATGGTCCCAAAAACAGTGCCCCTTCCCCACCCTGGGATCAGCTAAGTGCATCCCATCATTATACTTCGAGGTGGAAGCTGGAGCTGGCCAGCTTTTGCTCCTGTGCTGGCAGTCGTTTGGCTTTACATGGAAATGGTTTATGGCACTCTGAGTCAGTCAGGGAAGGGTAATGCTGCCTGTAGCACAGATATGCAAATGTGAAACCAATCGCTGAGCCAACCAGCACATCTGTGGAGTGGAAACAAACATGGGTTATTCACCCCCAGACCGGAGCACTGTGTCACTGAATCTAGGATGCTGTGCTCAGCTACCATGGTGACAGGCAAGAGGGGGCCCGGGCAAATCCACTGATGTTCAGAGCTCTAAGTGGGGCCACGCCAAGGTCACTTCCAGGTCCGTGAGCCCCAGATACACTAGGCACTTTAGGTACCTGTCCCACGGCACAGCTACAGCACTACACAGCTGAACCAAATGTCCCGGCAAGTACTACCGCCTGCCATCCTCAAGCCAGCTCACATCAGCTCTGCCGCTGACTGGTCAGCTATAGAGCTGAGCTGAGCTGAACACACCCGTCACAGCAAGCCCTCTGCCGTCGGTACTTACGACCTGGAGTATGTTTGGAGATCAGGACCCTGGAAATGACTTTCCTTCACAAACATTCCCTGCTCCCAGCTGGAGCCCTGGACATCAGTGTCCTCTGCTACCCATCTAGGGGCTTCGATAGTGCCTATCACCACGGTCACTGGGCATGCCCCAACTACATAACAGTTACCACAGGACACAACCCCTGCTGTCCTCTGCCCCAGCTCCCAACAAATGTCTGTCCAATTGCCCCCCCGCAGCTGGCAAACACGAGTCAAGCAAACCGGCACAGCTCACCTTGCCAGTGGTGCTTGTAGTCACAGGTGCGGGACAGCGCAATGAAGAGCGCACAGAGCAGGGGTGATAAGGAGGCACAGAGCCGCCAGGACTTTCCACGCCCGCCCGGGGCAAAGCAGCGCAGCTTTCCTGCCAGGTAGAAGGAGGAGAAGGCAAGACCGGCAAAGGCAACTAGACAAAAGGAGGAAATTCATATCACTTAGGAAGTCGTGCTCCAAGAGCCAGCTCAGGGGGTCCACGCCAAGGACCATCTATTGCCAGGAGTGATTTGACAGTATAAAGGACCCCGCTCAGGCTGTGAGGCCTGAAAGGCAGGAACAGTGAGTCTGGGCCAGTGCGGTAGTGCTGACAGCCGGCACTCTAGCACCCATCCTCTGAGGAGCTCTGCAAACAGCAGGGAGCTTCGTGCACCTCCATTTTACAGAGGGAAAAGTGTGGCCTGGCAAGAAGTCAATGAACATGCCCCAGGCCCTATGGCAAGGCAGTGGCGACGTTGATCCCCCCTCCCATGCACCGGCTCCCCATTGTTTGGTTCTTCATTACAAAGAGGAAAAACTCTTACAAGAGGAATGCCCACTCGGGAAGCTCTTGCGTCCCTCGGTCACCACATCCGGGTCTCCTGTGCACACCAGCTTGGAGTTTGCCTGTCCGTCCGGAAAGCAGCGGTAGAAAAAATCAGGCCGTGGCCTAGCGGGAAGAGAAGCAAAGCCTGTGACCATGCGCGGGAGGAGACACTTCTAGGAACCTTCAAAAGAGCCACACAGCACCCAAACCTGCGGGCCCACTCCAGGGACCCAGCTGAGCTGGTTCTGAAAAGGATATTGGGGGAAGGAGGGGCTGAGGGGCAGAGAACAGGACATGGATTCCTTCACCACCCGTGGCTGGTGGCTCTGCAAACGAGAGAGCCTGACTAGAACAAAGTCATCGCCATTCAACAGCTGCTCAGCAGCCTGTCTGGGGTCCCGGTCCCAGGCCCTGTGGATTGACAGGTAGCCACCCCCCAGCGGCAGTGTGGAGTCAATGTTCCCCTCTGAGCCTGGCAGGCACCTCCCTCAGCATAGCCTAGTGCGCTGGGGAGAGCATGCCGGGAAAGCCCCCCTTAGCACTGTTGCTTTGTGGCGACAGACTGCCATTCTCCGGGGCCGTCAGGCCTGCCTTGTCCCCACCCTAAAGTCACTGAGGGTGGGTGTTTAAAATGGCCCCTGCGCTGTGGTTCGGAGTGAGTGCCCCCAGCCTGTCCCAGCACCTTCCCCGCAAAAGGGTCTGGGAAAATACAGGCAGCGCATTGCTGACTGCCATATAAAAGGCTGGCTGGGGCCATGGGCACTGGGGCTGGCAATTAATGGACTTTCTTACCTCCCCACAACTAGCTTCAGAGCGTTTGTGAAGACCCCATTCAGAGCAAAAGCAAGGCTGGCAGCTGGAAGAGAGCAAAGAGCCTGGGTCAGCATCCTCCCTCACACACCCCCCCACACGTTAATATTAGCCAGCCCCACGCCCGGCCCTGCAGGTGGAGCTGACTATACACCTGATCAGTCGCCTCTCCCAGAGGGAGGCTTCAGCTGCTGCCGCTGCTGCCTTGCTGTGTGTGTCTGAGCTGACGTAAGGGAGGTGGCGTTTTCACCTTATGTGACACCTACACGGGCAGTAAGGAAGACCATGCCTCACCCAGCAGCGCTGAGCATCCCCTGCAGGTGTTTGCCTAGGGGTTGAAGGGACTGGCTGTATCCTGGCAAAGTGGATGTTCGGGCTGGACTCCGGGTCGACGAGGGAGGAAGAGGGTCTGAGGGGGCGGGGGGGCGGGGGGTAAGCTCACATATTCCTGCTCATGACGTTTCGTTGAGAGCAATGGGTGGAATCCTGGCCCCACAGAAGCCGGTGTTTTGCCACTGACGTCAGGGGAGCCAAGACGTTGCACAGTAAATGGAAGGCGCACAGGTGCAGTGCGGTGGGAGACAGGCTGGTCTCAAAGCCCAGCGAATGGGCCCCAAGCTCCCGAATGCACCCTGGCCACCAAGCTGTAATGACCAGCAGTGGATTCAGGAGACTCCTCCTCCCCTCAGGCCACGCTCAGGCACACTGAGGTGTCTGAGCTGTAACAAGGAGATGCTCTGACATTAGCTACATCAGTAAAGAACCACCGTGTGAGCCCGCTGATGCGCCACAGGTGCTGATATAGCCTGACCACGAGCCACTGGGCATTACTGCTGCTAGGACGAAGGGCTTGTTTGCCCAAGGACGTCCCCAGGTCAGTGTAGTGTTGGCAGTGCAAGCTGCAATGACAGTGACTGTCAGGACTGGGGGCAGCTCACCCAAGCAGGCCTCCTGCGTGTCTCTGCAGTCCACTTTCATGAGGAATTTTGCCAGAAGGATGAATGTCAGGGGAAACAAAAACGAAATGAACTGCAAGGACACAAGACAGTATAGTAACAACATTGCACATCTGATCATGGAGCTCCCTCAGCGTCCCAACCAAAAATCAACGCCCGAGCTGTTAAAGGAGATCAAAGACCTTTACCCCTAAGCCAAACAGTGCTCCCCCCGCTTCACGCTTTACTGACCAACAGCTGCTCCCAGCTATTAACATCGGTAGCTAACGCTGAATAAGCCTATGTACCAGTAGCATAGCTTCCTCTCTGCTGTCTGCCATCCTGCAATAACCATGCCACCCTCACTTCTGTGCTGCTGCTGGCGGCAGCGCTGCTGTCAGAGCTGGGTGTCTGACCAGCAGCCGCCACTCTCTGCTCTGCCCTCAGAGTTGGGCGGCCGGAGAGCAGCGGCTGCTGGCTGAGCGCCCAGCTCTGATGGGAGCACCACCGCCATCAGCTTCTCAGGGCCCCCAGAATAATTCTGCACCTCCCAAAGGGGCGGGGCCCCTGGTTTGACAACCTCTGAAATAAGCGACACTGGTACTTCCAGTAAAATTTATTTAATAGTTAATATATGTTTTTGTTTTTTTCACAAAATGTAAAAACTAAAGATTCTCTGTAAAAACACAAATTCCACGTTTTTTCCTGGCAAACAGATTTCTAGGATCCCTGATAATCACACTCATATAGGGCCTGCCGCCTCAGCTTGCATTCATACACATCACTTCCACTGTGACGCTCCCTCGCTGCTGTTCATTCGGACATTGCTTCCTAAGAACAATGACACCCCTGGGCATCTTTCACTTTCTAGGTGCTTTGCAAATTTTAACTAATTAATCCATCATCTGTAGCATCCAAATTGTTTGCTAGGGAGAAAAACAAGAGCAGCTGTCCAGAGAGAGCAGTTGGTATTGCTGATCACACAGGAACAATGTAGTTTTGCGGATTACATCACAATACCCAGTGCTGCAAGGAACGCTCTTGACACTGGACAGGCCCAAAAGTCATTTGCTATCACTTTGGGAGTCTAAAATAGCATTGGACCATATTCCCAGGCAGTGTGAGACATGCAAACCCTGCAGCACTGAGAACCTGACAGCGAAACTGACTATGAACAAACAAGAAACTGATGTTAGGTGTCCAAGCTGAAACACAAAAATAATCTCAGAGCATCAATAAAGACAGGTAAATTGGATTTTAATCATTCATTCCCTTATAATAATCTAAAGTATCATTAGTAACATGAGTTAAGAAGAGTGTGTTTGTTTCCAGGAATTTTAAGATGATAGTTTTTCCTTTAAAATAATAGCTATTAGTGAAAGAAAAATCCTAAAGAGAATGTAGGGAACTGGTGAATACTTACAAACATGAGCTTAGTTGGTACATGGTCCGCTTCTATATATGGGTTTTTATAAAGCCACATCTCTTCGGGCTGTATGACACGTTGAAATGGAGGCAGAAGTTCCATGATCCTAAAGAAAGAACAACAGAATTTGGAAAGATGCATGCCAGAGGGATTTGGATACTTCTAAGGAGGTGGTCAGTTGAGTGAATCCTACTTTCTCTCTCTCACAATACAAGAACAAGGAGACACCTAATGAAACTGAAAGGTTGAAACTGATCAAACATTTTGCACACACCTATGGAACTCATTGCCAGGAGGCACTGCTAGAAACACTCAAATCACCCAGCCAGCACAAAGATTCTATTCCATTACCGAAGGATCCAAGAGGTTGGTCGAATTAAAAAAGGCGCCAGCCATTTACGTGACTAACATGAACTCCATTCTCATGTACACTAGCTAGGATAAAAACACGAGATAAAACTACATGTTTCTGGACAGGAGCCAGCCACTGTCGGCTTGGGACGAGGAGGAAACTTCCCCGATGAGCAGGTTATTGCATGATTGTCCATGAAGCACCCGTCACAGGCTGCAGTTGGAGGCCGAGTGCAGAAACAGATGGGTCACTGGTACTCATTCTCAGCTATGTCCAAGCCTATCTTTCTAACCGCTTCATAGCAGGCGGGCTGCATCTCTGGGTGGGTCCAGATGAGAAAGCAGCGCTGGTTTAAGGTGTGGATTGAAACCGACACAGGTAACCCAGTGCAAAAAGGGGTGTGGACACACTGGCTCTGGTTGAAGCGTGGGGTGTGGACACACTGGCTCTGGCTGAAGCGTGGGGTGTCTCACAGGACTGCCGGACTGGAGCAGACCCGAGGACGAGTTCCCTCCAGCCTGACAAAGGAAACCAGCCCCCCGCCCCGGCCCGGCCCGGCTAGGCCAGCGCGGGAGACCGGGCCTAGCGAAGCGCTGCCCTGCGGGGCCGGGGTGCCCCGGATAGCCCGAAGGCAGGGCCCGGCCCGGGCCCAAGCCACGGAGAAGATGGGGCCGCCTCCGGACAGCGCTCCGCCTGAGGGGGCAGGAGGAGACCCGCGGCCCGGCCCCTCACTCACAGGCAGGCCGCGAAGAGCAGGCCCCGCACGCAGGCTTCGCCCGCCAGCCCCGGCCCCCTCATGGCCCGGCGGGCGGGCGGGGCCGCGACCCCCGGCGACGAGTGTCCCCGCCCGGCCCGGCCCGGCGGCGCTGGCTGGCGGCGGCTCCTCCCCTGCCGGGCCCCGCCGACGTGGCGGGCGGAGCAGGTCGGCTGCTGCGCGGCGGGCGGCCCCACGCGGGCCCCGCCCGTCCTGTGGGCGCCGGGCCACAGCCCAGCCCGGCCCGGCTGTCATCCCTGCCTGCCTTCCCCGCAGAGCCGAGCAGAGCCGAGCCCGGCCTCGCAGCCAGAGACTTAGCCTGTCTTTTTGTTTAAAAAAAAAAGGGGGGGGAGGGTTAATTCTTAAAACTATAGGGGAGAGGAAATTCACACACACCCCTCCAGGGAAGCAAGATGTAACCCTAGACAGAGGGGGAAGGGGAAGGGGAAAGGACCCCCTGCAAGCAGTAAACCAAGGGCTTAAAATAAGAGCTATGCCAAGGAAGCTTATTCCGAAGGGCAGCCAGGCGGCTGTGTGTTACCTTGTGTGCGCTCTCTGAGGGTAAGCCGCCTCTGCGCAGGGGTTTGTAAAATGTCCAGTCTACCTGGCGTGCTACATAAATAAGACCAACAGGAGACATTTAAGCCACGTGCTAGACTATCCCTATGTCTTGGTTAAAAATTTTGAATTGTCAAGATGACCAAACAAAAAAAAACCCTTTGCGGAACCAGTCCTTCCTTCAGACATTCAGAAAAGCACCTGCTCTCATGAGCAAGACTAGAATTCCCACTGGTACTGTATTAGTCTTTGGTCATCGCACATGCACACTTAATAGTACAGGTGGCAACTGACCGTATTTATGAAGAACAACCAATATATGACTTTCACAACCCCATTACATACGCATTTGGAAAAGCACAAATATTAAATATACACTAAAGGTCTAAGTATTAGATGCTACATTAATGATTCAGTTCTGCTAGGGATGACAGCATCAGAGAACAAGTACAAACAATCAGGCCTTGTTTTATTTTTCAAAGCAACTGACACTGTTGACCCTAGAGGCTTTGAAATATAAATTTAAACTGTTCCTTGTAGTTGTACAAAGTTCCTCCTGGGGTGCTTTGTAAAACAGAGTTGCAGAATGCTTTCTGTAGATTCCAAGCCTTCGCTCTATGATCATCCATGTTAAAGAGATTATTATAAATACACAGGGGCTCACTCTACAGAGATTTTCAAAAAACCCAATTCCCAATTGTAACTTTTTATTGTCAGTTGAATTCACACATTGGTGTCAGTAAATATTTTACATTATATCTGTTTACTGGTCAGTTTGTTTGTTGTGTGTTTTTGTTGTAGCTGGATAATTCAGAAGTAATTATGTTCTCTATCCATAGACTGAAAATTACAATATGAAAAAAATCACATTCTTAATTGGAACATTCAGAACAATTTATTGAAGTCAATTTCAAGCAAAATTTTAAATCAGTGGAATGTCATTAAAAACCTTCCCAAATTAATCCTCACAGAAGCAAAGACACATCTGAATTCCAAAGTATTTGTAAAATAAAAAAGGCAACATCTCAGTAAATATAATGTACAAAAATTATATGTTCCTACCATCACAACATTCAGTAAGAAGCTAAAATATTACAGGCAATTCTAAATACACTATAACTAGTTGACAATAAGCTGTCTATATACAGGTTAACCAAGCTTTACAGGTTTCACACTATGCAAGAGAACATAGGCCAAACACCACCCCATCCCCCAAATATTGTATATCTCAAAGTCTATGCAGCAACATCAAGTCATAATACAGTAATGCCCCAGTGGAACATCCCCAGGGAAAATAACACTACTTTGTTAGTGTCAAGAGCTTCTAGCCAAGTACTAGAAACTCTTAAGATATTGACTTTAGTGAATATTGATGCTTTGCTATTAAAGACTCAAGTGATTTAGTTAAAATAACATTTCACAGAATCTACAAAGTTTGTTACAGATAAAGTCTACAGAAATAACGACTCTACAAAGGTCATTGTTACAGATAAAGATTACATGGAAATGAAAACGGAATCTGTAGGTATCTGTGTTTGTTGTGCAATATCACTTGTGTAGGTACAGATGGGTTACATTTTTAATAGCAACCCCAAATATGCACTTACCCTTATACAAAAAAGACAATTGTATTACTAGCCAGTTGTAGTTATTTATATCATCTTGGTTTTCAGTGGCAACATGGTTAGTTTGCTTATAAATGAAAAAAATATGACACTAGAAATGAGATACGGATCAATATTAATGAATAGGAAGCAAATGTGTTTCATTCAGTCTGTTTGTAAATCAAAAGTGAACAAGAATTCCTTAAAACGTCCAGTGCTAGGCTATGTGACAGATGTTTGGGATCGAACATATAGCCATAGCTGCTTTTCAAACTAGGAGACACCATTAGAAATAGCAGCTCTCTCACTCTTGTGCACAAATGCAATCAGTACCACATGATAAACAATGAATGAATGGCTTTGGCAAATTCATATCTATTTTCCCTTTTTGTTTTTACATCATCCTATATGAAGCACAGAACTTCAGTTTTATAATCTTCCTCCCCCCCAAGCAGTGAGATATACCTCCCTAGGGTAAAAGGTATCTGAGTTTGCCACTCAGGAATAGAGTATAACAGGAAACAAGCTCCCACCCCACCCCTTTTCTGAACATCTTGAATACATCCAGAATTTCAGGAGTGTATCATAAGTGCAAATGTGTTTTGCTACACAAAAATAAGTGGCGCAGGATGAGGAAGTTGATGTAATATTGAAAGTAAAGGATATCAAAAAGTCAAAATGTTGCTAGTGTCTCATGCAATACACTTCTCCTTAGGAATGTGCATAAATCTGAGACATCTGCTTTGAAAAATCTCTCTATTTTGCCTTGGATACACTATACCGGGATGGGGAAATCGTGGCTGATGAACCACATGTGGCTCTTTTACAGTTAAAGTGCGGTTCACAGCATCCCCTGTTGCCCCCCTCCCCCCCACCCAATTCTCCACCTACCAGACTGAGGTCAGGAGCTTCTGCCCTGTGGCAAGGCGGTGGGGCTAGAGGATTCTGCCCAGCAGGGAGGGGAGGTTTGGCCACCCCAGCATTATACACTGGGAGTAGAAAATAATGTTTAATTCAAGTTGTTTGGTAAAGAGATTTTTGATGTAGCGTACAACAAAATGTTATCTACGTATAAATAAAATAGCTGTAAAATAATGAACTGCAGAGCTTCAAGTACATTAAACCCTGAATTCAATGAGGCAGAGTTTTCAATGTTAAAGTGACTACTTAGTACCAGCGGCAGACATTCCCCATTCCCCTACCCCACCTCCATAACCCCAGCCAGATCATTTTTGTTTTTGTTGTAAAGTTCATTATACACATACTGTACGGCTAGATGTTCACTTTCAATTATGTCTAGTAATTGTGTCTTTTCTGGTTCAACCTGGAAACTAAGATATAACAAGTTTTTAGTGGAAAGGCCAAGCATTCCCTCTTACTCCATGTTAGATTCTCTAAGCCTCTGGTGGTAAATGTAGTGAAGGTAATTCATCCAGAAAAAGTTGCCCCTACAGTTAGCTGTCCTGAGCTGTAAACGCCTTCTACTCTTACATCCTACTGACAAGATAACAAGCCAATTTTACAGACTATCGAAACACTGCAGCAATTAATCCTTACACCATAAGGGCATGGCCTGCAGCCCCTCTGATCTGAACTAAGATGCATACTCCATAATAAAAGGGCTCCAGTAAAGAAAACCAGAAACATCTGTGCAGGGCAGCTCAGGTGTTGCATTATTGTGTAGCCAGCATTGGATTAAGATCTAGAATCAGGCGTCTGCTGAAAGTTTGACCCTATTTTAAAATTTAATAGACAAAAAAATCCAAATGAGGGGAAAAAAATAATGAGACTGGCACCTTCTTCACTTAAGAAAGGGCTGCCAGATTATTATGTACAGTTTATTAGAGTGCCTTATTTTCCAGTCAGAAGGTAACTAAAAAAAGCACATAATTCTCTTCTTTGCAGCAAATTGCAGGACTATGGATTAAAACCTCCAAAACAAAAAAACTCTGGCATTTTTCCTACAGCTCAATTCAGAGACACTGAAAGTTGAATTCAACAGCCCCTCAAAAAAAACAAAAACCGACAAAACAAAAACAGAAAAACTGCTCTACTAAAAAGTTACGTTATTTTTCCATTCATTTTAAATACATTTTACAAAAACATGGTTAAAATTTGTATTTCAGCAATCTGTGTTCTGCATACGAAACATCACCTAGAATAAAGAGTTATCACCAGTTATCACCAATCTACTTCAACCAGATATTCTCTTATTTCATTCAAAGCTTCCTGATACTTTGGAAATTCTCCTACTGTCCAACAAGTTAGAAAACCAATTCAAATTTTATACTCCTAATTATACAAATTTAAAAGCTATCCTTGTCCTCACACCACCCATGTCTCAGCCCAGCTGTTGGCTGCTTTCACTTACAGTTTTCTTATATAAAGGATTAAACAAAAAAGGACAATCAGCAAGTAGTTTGAGATAAAAGAAGATATAAAGTGACATGGCAGAGGAGTAACAACTGACTCCATGACCCTCGCAGCATTATAATGATCTGCTAAACTTTCAGAATACCTTCATATGCTCAATTACACGCAACATACTGATATGTCATAGAATATATTTTGATCATTTCACATGGCAATTAATATTTGGAAACTGCAGTAAGCTCATTGACATCTCAAATGCTTAAGGCGGCATTTTAACATTGCTTTGCCATTCCTCCCCAGTCAATGACAAGACAGTGTTGACATATTATAAAAGAAAGCACATGGGAACATTTCACTATACAGTATTTGCCAAGTTCAGCACTTTCTGGCTTACCATACCTCAAAATCATCTGAACAACAGTAAGCCTAACATTTTATTATACAATGTAAACAAATCAGGTCTTACCGACACTGTAGCAAGGAAAGAGCTGTGTTTGGAATTTTAGAAAAGGGCGAAAACCCCCTCCTTTAAGAGCTTTTTTAAAAAAAGAGACTTCTCACACAAACAAAAGAGCTAAGGAAAATAAAATCCTATTTTGTTTAAATATTGTGTGTGTAAAAAATACGCAAATATAGCACTGCTTACAAGCAAGATTAGTGTTTTAGGCATTGACTTTAGTATTGACCATAACATGGTAAGCGATCTGCATTTTCCATCAGCACTCTAAAGCATAAACTGACCGGAAGATCACATGAGAGAGCTATACTATGTAACAAAACAACCAAAAACCAAACCCCAAACAAACTCAGTTTACTGGAAAGGGATCTGCAAACTGCTCCGAGAGGAATAGCTGCCAAGTCAGTTAAGTGGCATTTCAGGTGCTTCAAAGGCTGAAGTGTATTTTGTTAATTTTCAATTGCACAAGAAAGAAAAAATGGTACCCATGTGATTTCCCCTCTTCCCCCTTAGATTAGAAGTAATCTGAGAATAAAAAAGGAAACCCGGTACATTTTTCCACCCCTTTATTAAGTTATTTTCTGAACTGACATGCCACCATGTACTATGCAGTTTCCCCAGAGACAAGTTGAATGTTCTTCAGAATTAATAAGTTATATCTCAGCCATGTGCCTGCCATGCCTTGTATTAATTCCTTCCATGTGGGGGTGGCTCTGGAACACCAAGCGGCAGAAAATTAGTGTAAAGTTAGCTAGTAATATCAGTACACTAGCAGTTGCCTACAAATTAAAGGATTATAGATGACTATGCTAACTCTATTGGGATATACACAGTGCTTTGTAAGATTGAGGGTGCCTCAGTGTAGGCCCAATATATACCCTGTTAATTCAGGAAGTGCTTTTTAGAACTGATTTTTCACTTCTGGATAAAAACCAAAGAAGATAAATTCAATCAGGAGACCATATCCCCTCTTCTCCTCCCCACCCCTCCAAAATTTAAACACCCCTGCTCCCCAAAACTCTTTTAAAACACACAATACATACATGGCGCTGATCCCGTATCCCTTTAACACTCAAGAACTCCCTTTGAAACCAATGGACATTTGGGAGGAAGGTAAAGGATCAGGCTCTAAGAATCCCCATGAAACAAGCACAAACTTAGAATACATTTATAAAAGGGCTCAAGCCTACACCCACTGAAATCAATGACAAAGCTCCCAATGACTCCAACAGACTCAGGATCAGGACTTTAGCTATGATGAATGTGGTGCAATGTTCAGATGACTAAGCGGTCCTCGAATCCTCTCCACCCAAAACTGCCCTCCAAATTAAGTGAGGCAGAAAAGCGACCATTGCACAATTAAGCTCTCTCTATGCTTTCTTTGTCAGCAAACACCACTCATTTTAACAATGAGGGACCATAATTTTTTCCTCTCTCCTTTTTTGTTAAAAAGATCCAGTGAAATAAAAAGCACTCCAAGAAAAAAAAAAGTGGGTAACACTTCTAATTTCCTATGTGAAAATCTTTACAATGTTATTCATAATAAGTTAAGCATGATGATATGAGAACCACCTTCTCAAAAGACCTTTAAAGATTAATGCTACTTGAATGGAGGCATTTCACTGTCCACTGGTCAGACACCCACATCACTCCTTATGATAGTATGTGAAAGCTATTTGTGGAGCGGGGAGGGTTGGTACTCTCCTTTTTTAAATCACTAGACAGACACATTATACCAAACTGGTTTTGCTACTCAATTTTTTTTAGACACACTGACTGATCAGGACCAGAATCCTCAACATCCTTTAAAATTAAATAAATAAATATGCTATGTTTTCCTTTCTACACTTAAAGAACATATTTGAAACACAATATTCTTTTCAACGTCAAAAGGTTTGCTTTTTTTTGTTTTTGTTTTCTTAAGAAAGCCAAGACATTTCTGTTTTCCACAGTAAGAGCTGCTGAAGCACATTCAAAGGTAAAGAAAGGACAAGAACAGAAAAAACAAAAAAAACAAAAAAACCAGACACCACTGACTGCTTCCGCCTGCCAAGATTAGATGGTCCCTTTCCCAGTTCCAACAAGGCAGGTCTGATGAAGAAGACAATGTGTCATAGCAGTCTCTTCAAGTTCACCACCTATTTGCCACCTTTTGTTTTTTTTGGGGGGAACAAATTTATTCCTTTGCTGCTTCTTCAGGATTCTGCGGTTGCAATTTGCATTTTATCTTGCTCCAGTACTCTGGTGCCACAGGAGATTTGGGGTTATGCTCAGAGCAGCAGAGACGGCCATCCAATGCTGATGCCACCAGTGCTCCTTTCTCATGATCTTGACAGAATGAATGAGGGCAAAACTCGCAGAACGAAATCGCAGGATTGCTACAGATGTCACACTGATGCCATGGACATTCCCACTTTCCTGAAGATGGAGGAAGAAAAAAGGAGAGAGACAGGAAGTTGACATTAGTCTTTATCTGGGCTAGATAGTGGAACTGGTCTTTGTCACTCCATGTCATGTAGAGTCATTCAACTCTAGCTGTAACAGATACTCCCAAAAGCCAGCTCTTATTTAAGTTCCTGCATCTGTCTCTCACAAGGATTGGACTGGAAGCAGTTATCGTTGACAATTTTACATTTTTGAGCCTCGGGTTGGCTGTAAGCAAAACATTACTGCACTGCAGAGCCAAATATAACCAGATCAACCTGCCTTGGCATTAGAACACACTGTATCCTTGCAAGAGGGCGAGTTGGCTTCTATGCATGTCTCATTTGTGAAATTCACTGTTTTATTGATCTGAACATATATAATCATTTGGATACACTCACAAAAATGGGTATCCTAAAATCATTCTTTAGAACAGAATCACACCATACTACATTGTCAAAAACACAGAATGGCTGAGTTCTGAGTAATAAAAGAGAAGGTGGCGCTCAGACAAGAATGGGTTGGGGAAAGGCCATTTTTAAGCACAAGCAAACAGAGACCACCACAAAACCATGCAGGCATGCATTAGCATAACCACATGCCCAACGGTCAGGTTGTAAAATTAGACTGAGCATGTCAAAAAGGAAAGTTAACAGCTTCTCCTTTCCCTCCTGTTGAAATCACGCTATATCCGTATAAATTTGGTTGCTGCAGAGAAAACAGGAAGCACTCTTCTTCTTCAGGATAAACACACTTCATTCACTGCATGCCCAGACCCTGTCAGCCCAGACAGCAAGAACAGCACCAAGCCGGGACTCCAGATCTCTAGCATGGTTGTGTCCGCCACCACCAGGCCAGGTAAAACACATTAACGTCTTGAAGTTCTTCATCAATGTTTTCTTGTTGATCAAATGTAATAATTGATGTCCCTAGTAAAGAAAGTTTGGAGGGAAGCTTTCTGTACTTCCACATATTGCTGTCTTGAAAAGGCACGTCAAAGGTTGAATTCAACTTATATCACAAAATCTTCCCCTTAATTCTGTCACTGACTAATGTGAGCCTCCAGTTAATTTGATCAAGGCCTCTAGAAACAGACAGTTTAAAAAACAGGGATCAAGTGTTTTGTTTTTAAATACAATTTGCTATTGCTGGGTATTGCTGGATAATTTGAGCCTGGGTTATAAAGCTGCCTTTTTAATTAATACGGAAAAAGACAATAAGAAGAGATCAATAAGAAAAGACCCAAGGAAAATCCACGTGATTAGAAGATCAGAGATTTAGAGAGAGTGTTATGGATTTAAGCACTCGTGCACAGTTGATGTCATAAGCACTACCACGTGATATGAACTTAGGAGCCACATGAGACCAAGACTGGATAATTATTTCAATCAAAATAAAACAAGGAACTGTGATTCAAAAAGGAGAAAAAGCTATGACTTCATTCCTGAGCCTGTAACTGTTCACTGGTCATCCGTGTCTCTGCACAGATCCTTCTTTAGAAATACTGCTGCCCAAGGAGATTTCTCAATACAAAAGAGCATTGCAAAAGCAAACGCCACATTTACAGTAGGTGGAGATCACAGTTTGGATTAAGCTACAACCTTATATGCAGCATTATATCCTTGAAGCAAGCAAAAGGCTCTGATGGCCATGGGAAAGCACTTACCAAATGGTGGTTGAGTCAGGTTAAGGCATAGGAGGTGGTATGCTTTGGGACAGTCCTTTTTGTCACACATGACTAGTTCTCCTCCATCTCCACACTGGAAACAGTTGTCCTCATGCATCTGCTTCTGCTCTGTTTTTATTTTCCGTTTCTTCTGTTTTAGCTTGGCGTTCTTTGCCTTCTCTTCATTTGCTGTTGCAAACGCCGTCTGGCAATTAGAGGGAAAGGTCACAGCATTAACCATTTTAGTCAATAAGTAATAGTCATTTTAAAAATCCATATGGCCCCCAAGTAGTCAATTGTGGGTTATTATTTCAGCAAACCATGCTCAATGAAGTCTAGTCTACCCAGTGATTCCCATCTCCATTTCCCATGCCACACACAGGTTTGAGACAACAGGAAGAGTGTTGCCAGATTACTATTAGTGAGCTGTAATACTATGGTAATATCCAAAGGCACAAGGAGGATTGGTCCCTATTGCAGTAGGATTTGTCCTCACACAGAGAGACCAGTCCCCTCCACAGAGATCTTATGCATAATAGCTACGTGAGCAGAGACTCCAATCACTTCTCTACCCCAGCAGAGAGGATACTTCACAAAAAGCTGATTAAGGTCAGCACTCTGGGCTGGAGCCAGGACAAAGCACAACGGCAAGACAAGTTTCCAAATCCTCAAACACACAGGGGAATTTCACAATGCATTCCACATCGGAAGGTCAAAAATAGAAGTAAGACAAGCGACAAGATTTTTTTTTTAAATCAGGCACTCTAAACATGATGGGACTGTTACATTACATGTCTGGGTAGCATACTGGTTGGCTGCTCCCTTCCATCCTAGAGGTGGGTCTATTTACAGTAGTACAAACTTGTAAAGCCTTTGGGGAACCTTCAGGATACTAAACAGATATATAAGATATTACGTTAAACGAAACAAACCTCCATTCACTCTCCTCCCACAAAAAGAGCTTTCAATACAAGTGCGTGAGCTCAATTTTTATTCCTGTACAACTAACCTTTGGCCGTACTCCTAGGAAGCCACTGCAGTTTTCTGCTCCACAATGGCATTCAGTCCTACCATTGCCCAGACAGTCCAAATTATAATTAAATGTTAACTCCATCCCTGAAATTTAAAGAGAGACTATTCACACACAAGACATGGGAGAGATACACAAGAGTGGCAATTCAGCTTTAGCATTTTGACCTTCACATTAACACCACTGTTTTTAAAAGGGCAGTTACAAGATCACAATATTTATAACTATTTCAAAAATATTGAGATGAAACACTCATGAAGCAACAGCTAGAGAAGTTGTAAAAAGCAAGGCAGAACAAATTATCCAGAACCCATATTCTGAGGACAACTCAGTTTTATTCTGTTTTCAAACCAAACGGCAACAACCAAGAATTCTGTGGTTGTGGAACTGTAAGTCTTGAGTCTTGTTACAGATCTAGCATTGAAATAATTTCTTTTTAAATTCTAGGTAGCATACACTCTCAAAATATTTTCCCATTTGGATAAACCCTGATTACGATTCTTTTTAGCTTTCCTGAAAAGGGATCTTCCTTCCCCTGTTTTGTTTGTGTAGTGCCAGCACAGCTTTGGGCCAAACAGAAGCTCTACACATGGTTTTTGTACAGATCATAGGAAAACAATGGCTATTTTAACATCTTAATCTCAGTTGAAAGTGGTAGATTAGTTAAAAATGTTTAGCATCTGCAGGCTGTTCCAGATCAGACGTCAGGGAAAGGATCTGAAATTGGGGGTTTATGCTAGTTGAAAAGATCTATGCAGACATGCCAAAAAGAGTTAACATTGAATTTCCTGTGTTTTCAAGCTTTAGGGAAAGCCCTTGACATTTTTAATGGGTGATAAAGCAACTTCCTTCATGAATATTCTGCATTTCATCTTAAATTGCGTCTAATGAGGCTATTCATACTGAAAGCTCTAACTTCTTGATTGTACATTGTCTTTGTCCCAATGGATAACTTCAAGTCATTGTAAATGTCAATGTGACCAAGTAACTTCAGAAGGGAAAACCTGGGTGAGCTGGCAACAGATTCCCATTTTAGGAGAGGAGGGCACATGCAGGATGGAGGCTCCTTTTTACCTGCAGGAATATCACAAAGAGCAAACAGTCCAACTCTAACATCCCCATTCACTGTCCATTTCTGGGTTTCACAGTTCGGATTACAACTGTGGTTCATAAAACGAGAATAATTCCCCTTTGGACCAGCGTCTATTATCCGGTCCTTCAATAAAAAGACAAAAACACAGATTTAGGATCAGACGAAACAGAAGTCTTCCTTTGACAAGTCAAGTAATTACGAATGCAGATAACATATGTAGGCAGGTACTTGGTAAATGAGTTATAACTTATTTTGGCTTTTCCTGTAAGTAACTTTTACCTAGCGCTCTGTAGTGCTCATACAGGGAGAAATGAATGGCTCACAGAATTGCTAATGAGCCCTGGAGCCTTGCATCTCTGGTTCAACCCCAATCCTGGTCAATAGAGACCTAAAAGAGTTACCCTCCAAACAACTGTTTGGTGACTGATCAGAAATGTGTTGGTATTGCAGTACAATTCTATCCGACAGGTGCCCACATTCCACAACGACTGACAGTCTTGTTGGCAGCATCAGCAGACAGGCCATGGGAATTATTTTCCCCACAGAAGCCCTACTAAATCCACGATGAGGCACAATGGTCCATGAAGTACCTGCTGTATGAAAAGAGGACTTCACTATCTGGGACCTTCACCTGCACTAAATGAATTACATGTTCGCTAGAAGTGAAAGAAAATGTCATTCTTGTGCTTTAAACATGGACATTGATCTTGCTATCCCAGGTCTTCAGGCCTAGTCCCATAAGTAGCAGTATATTTTATGTTGTAGAGAGACTTGGTGCTTTACCTTTGTAACCGTTAACATATAAAAATTCGTTATGCTGTTCTCATGGGCACGTTTGATCCGCAATCTGCATTCTTCTTCATCAATTAATTCGCCAACATATTCGTTTACAAATTCACCCTGCAAAGTCAACCAAAGAGACCCATGCTTATTGCTTGCTATCTGTACAGTTAAAAAGAGGGACGAAGCACAGAAAAATGAGATGGGAAGCCCTTAGAGATCATTTTGTCCATTGCAAGGCCTAAGTAGGGTGGCTCCTTAGTATAATCAAATTAGTGAGAACAGGTTAAAACAAAGTATTACATAACAGTGATCAGTATAAAAAAAAAACACATGCACTCAAGTTTAGATTAAGTTACAGAAGAACTGTGCTTCAACATGGAAGCATCACACCTAGAACTTTTAATGAAGCAGCAAATAAAATGGTTATGCTGTTCTCAAGGGCACATTTGATTAATTAACTTTAATGTCTTTCTTAGGCAATTATGTATTGCCTGTCCAAGGCGCTGCTTGTTCTTGTCCTTTTTTTAAAAAAAGGTCCATGTGATCAGTCTATAGAAAATGAGCAAGTTTTTTTATAACAATATATTCAAACAGCCACAAAAAAACACCACCTAGCCATGTGTACTATTAAGTAAAAGACAAAGCCTGAGTTAAGACTGCTTCTCCATTCACTGGTCCTAGTTACAGCAGCACAACTACAAGAGTCTACATTATTTGGAGATTCACTGGCAGTATTTTAAATCACGTTTTCCTTTTTAAAAAATGTCAAGGCTAACATACAGATGCCCACAGAATACCAACCTCACAGACAACACAATCTACTGTCCTGCTAAACATTTTCACAGCAGAGTATTCCAACAACTCATTTTTATTGGGACTTTTAACAGTCAATAACAAACAAAGGTTTGTGATAACAAGGTTTTAATGTAGAACAAATATTACAAAACTGGCTTAAAGAATTAAACCACTAAAAACCACGAGTTAAAAGTGAGCCTTCAGGCTGACTGTGTATTCCCAGCTTTAACATGATAGACTTTGAAATGGCCAGGAAATTATGATACCTTGATACAAGGGAGTTAATACTCAGCACATTGAGGGTCATTTTCTTGTAACAGTCTCAACAGTTCTAATGCTTAAAAAACATTTCCAAAAGTAGCTCTTTGATATGCTCAAATGTGTCAAACAAATGACTGAGCAGTTGCAAGGTTTTTTTGTTGTTTTGTTTGTTAAATAAAATAGTACCAACATGTTACAGACTATGTGGTATTAACAGTCTGACAAAAGTCTACAAAAAGTAAGAGTTCTGGTAGCTGGTCATGGGAATGGCTTCAGAGAGACCAGAATCATGGCTACCACATCTTGGAGCTTTGAAGGGGAAAAGGCTGTATTAGAGAAAAAGGTCATCAGGATAATGTTTTCAAAAGCACTTAAAGTCACTCTTGGAAATGGGATTTAGGCTCCTAAGTTACTTGGGCAAATCTGTCAGCTCTGGTATGAAATTTCCAGAAGTTCCTCTCTCTCTTTTCCTCACCAAATTGCTTCTATTTTAGCCTGTGTGTTTTGGAACAAATAGTTTAATCAAGCCCCCAAAAGGGTTTTTCTAATGGAGCTGTTGACAGAATTTTTAGTAGAGCTCCTCTACGACACAAATACATTGTTTTATACTTAGCATGTGAAGAAAATTCACAGAAAATTCACCATAAAAATGCTATAAACATTTACCACGTGTTTGGTGCAGAAAGAAACCGAAGAGCATTAAAATGTATTCTCTGTCAATTTACTAGGGTTTCCTCTACTTACTTGTTAGAAAGTATTTAAGAATTCATCAACAGAATTGTCCCAAGTCCCATCAAAGGTCTCTAGTTTCAATTGAAGCAGTGGTTACCAACACAGAAACCTAGTTGAAACTAGTCCGTTCAAACACCTCTGATGTTGCTACAGGCAAGTGAATACTTGTGTCATCCATTTAGGCCCCACACAACATTTCTCTACACCAAATTTCTATATACAGTAAACTAAGTTACTAAACAAAAACAAGGTAGATACCCTAATTAGAACGGACAAAAGCAAAGAGTTCATAGTTAAAAGTTGCTACTATATCTTTGCCCAAGCCAGTTTGCCTGGGTACTGCAGGATCGCTTCAGACTAGTAGATAATCCAATACTACCTGTGTGTAATATTTAAGTAACACAACGTAAGGATGAAATACAATTCAAAATCTCTTTGCTTTTGTCTAACTGTTGAGATTACATTTTTGAGTTACACACAACATCATTCAACAGTGCACAAATCACTTCCAGCTACAATCCAAAATGTCACATCCGAATTCCCATTCTGGACAGCAGTCAGCTTCATTTAATAGAGAATCGCAGCGAAGAGCTTACATCAAGTTTAAGTCCCCCAGAACTATGGAATGTGTCTTCACCATGAGACTTTCCAGGATACCTTCTTTAGCAAGATGTGTGCAAATTCAAAGTGAAGAAAATATGAAACCAACTGAGAGCAAAAGAGTGCTCAAGAGTGGACTCTGAGGATCCAGGTCAAATGATAAAAAAAACAACTTGTCCTGATGTCTTAATTGTCCATTCCATCTGCAGCCATAGCTGGATTTTCCACTCTTCAGGTGTGCTCAGCCTCCTCCTTGTTCAGAATCAACGAAGCCTGCATGAGTAAGAGCAAAACATACATCTGTCCATCAAATCCAATCCTCTGCCTGGCAAGTTAAAGCAGCCGTGAAATCCAGGCCCATCCTCCTCATGCTTGCATCGAAGTAGAGCAAGACTGCAATCCAGTGTAAGATTTTGTTTTTCCATATCAACTGTTGCACATCCCACCTGAATCCCAGTGGATAATCCCAGACTGGTGCCCCCAGGAATACAGTGTGCAAGCGATACAGTGTAAAGGAAAACCAAAATGATCCATTTCCAGTATCTTTATCAGAATCAGGAAAAGTACTTCCACTCCCCACTCCCCACATCACCTCTACCCCACCCAATACCATCCTCTAAGGACTCCAAACATTCTAACATTTATGTTAAGTCCTCAATATTTCCTGAAGCTAATCAGTTCTTGGTGCTTTCAGTTATAACAACTGCACCATGTCCATCAACAGAAATCTCTGTATCTTCATTATTCTTCTCTGCCTTCTTGAACTTTAAACAAGACCTTAAGTGTGTTGTCCAATGTAGCCTGATCACCTCAAGCTTTTTATTAATCCCCTCCGAGTTCTTCTGAAATAAATCCAGTCTGAAGAGTTGAATGTCAAGGAGGCTATGACAGCTCCCTGGTGACCAGACGTTTGTATGAGCAATGTTGCATCCCCTCCCACTCCCAATCCAGACAATCTGTTATTGGGAACTGTAGAGTGACCGTGTTACCATGTCAGAGCTTAAAAGAAAATGCAAAAGAAAGTACAGAAAACTACCTTGACGGAACCCCCTGGAAAGAGGCTCACCACCTTAGGTTGCCCCATCTCCCATCCTTTGAGTTATTTCATATCATCGTGTGTGATTAATTTCATTTGTTGTGTTAACTCTGGGGTTGAGGGAAAGAGAAAATAATGGAGGTGTGTTTTATTTTTATTCCCATCCCTCTAAAAGACTTTAGCATCTTCAATGGCCAGGCTTGGTCAAAAGAGCATCTGAAACACCTAAAAGCTACTTTTTCCCTCTCCCTCCATGCCCGGAAGTCAATATGAGAACTTATGTACATCACTTCCTCCTAGAAGAAGTACGGATAGTCCTCATCTCCAGCCCACCATCAATGAAATTTATCATCAGTTGAAGTTGACTCTTACTCTATAAGAAAGCATTGTATAACTGCGGAAAAACCTCTCTGCCAGATGTGTCATATTCCAGGAAATTGGATTTATCATCATTTCCTCCACTTGAGGAAGTTTCATAACTTGTAAATGTAAAGAAACGATTGTGGGTAGGACGTTGTACTTGAAAGTATGAACTTTTTAAATATACACTCTTTCAAGGTTCAAACAATAACAGTGGCAGTACTCTCCTCAAATACTCTCTCAACTGTAATGGCTAGCTCAGCATTCGTCCTGAATTCTACCTTTTTAATGTTCCTTTTTGTCCTGAGACCCCAGCCACGGCGATCAGTTTTTATGATTTCAGCATCTGGATAGAGTCTTTTGGTGAAGCACTGGTTCTGACAGCGCTCTCCTGCTGGGCACACTTGGGGGTGACACTCATACTGTAGCATCCTGTTCAGACACTCTGACTCTAGGCCACAGGGCTTCTCATCAGATGGCTTGCAGTTACAGCGAGGGATTTCGGACAAATCAGCAACTTGAATCTGAACTTTCCCTATTACCTTGTTGGACTGTGGAACAAAAAGAAGACAGAAGGCATACATTTGGATTTATGGCCATACACATAGAATTTAGATCAGAACCACTTAATTCAAGGCCCACCACAGTCAAAGTATTTCAAAAGGCAGGCAAAAATATCAAAGCTATTACACACTCAGCTACTAACATCACAGGCAGTTGTATTTTTTCTATTCCTTTCAAAAGGGAAGTGCATCAACTAAGAAAAGGCAACAAGGCAAAAATACTTCTTTGCAATCTAGGACTTTCACAGGTTGCATCTAGTACTGCTCCACCACTAACTTAATCAGTCATCCCAGGTGTTCAGAGAAACCAGCAATGAGCGGTGTAGCACAGAAAGTGGGCCAAAACTGTTTCAGACTGTATAGTACATGTATTAGTATTACAACTCTTTTGAGGCATATAAAAATGTACTGCAGTCCCACGGATGTAAAATATTATAAAAGTACAATGAAATAGATAAGTGCACAATCGGGAGTACTAGGCCTGCCAGGGTGCTGGCAAAAAAATCGAGACCATCTTTTCAGTGTCCAGATTTGGGGATTAAGTTCTCACACTAAGTTTGCTCTTTTTTAGATGGTATTCAATGCTAATACAATTTCTTAATGGTAAGAAAGACCCAAGATTCATTTGAGGTGAGCGAGACCCATTTGCAATGATCAAAGTCCTTTATCTTAAATAAGACTGGCCTTAAACTCAAAGTCCCTTTTATTGATTCTTACAACTCCCTTATAACAATGAAAGGACTTATGGCACTAAGCAAGACAGGCCAGAAGACATCTTTGAAGAATGACAGACTGATTATCTGAATTTTCTTCTAAACCACAGTTTGCTGCCCTGTTTAAATCTATAGCTCATTCACACGAAGAGGAGGACTCACTTTAATATGTTTGTAGGGTGGGGGTTTTCTTGAATTCCTTTCGATCTCTAGTGCTTCTTTGCTTTCTCTTTGTGCTTTCAGTTCCTGGAAGCGTTTTGCAGCTTCTTCAAGTGCTGTGCAAAGGAGTCCAAAATGGGGAGGAATTAGTATTGGCTGCTGCTGCTGAGAGACATTTTTGAAAAGCTAGGAATTAGAACAAGCTAAAAATGAAGTGTTACACTATGACATGAATGAATTTTAAACCAAGTCATTTTCATTAGGTATTTAAACACTATGGGGTGGCCCTCTGCATCAGAGCCCAGGTTCACATCATAACTTCTTTCCAAGTTAAGTGGGGAAGAATTGGGGCTGCCTACAAACAGCACAGAGTGAAGGGGAGTTAGATGATAAGAATCTTTTAACGTCTATTCAAGGGCACTATACAGAGTTTGTAGTTTAAACACAGACACAGAACACTAGGCATATAATTCCCATGCAAGTTAAGTGGTGATGGAGAAACAAACACATGGAACTTTTGTTATAAACCACTATAAACTTTGTTTAATTTTACCTTTCTTGAAGGTCTTGTTAATACTAGTTTGCCCCTCAGCAAAGCTTTTATCTCCTTCAACATAAGGGAAAACTCTGCCCTGGTGTACCCAATAGTAGTCATGTGAACCAAAGAAAAATACTGGGAAGTCCCCGATATCATGTTTGAGGCCCTGTATGTTGAGAGGCACAGACCTGGGATTGCAGATCTCAGCTGGCCACCATCTGAAAATAAGGAAATAATAAAAACTCAAACTCTATGAAACAAAAGCAGATTGCTTGGCTTGTGGGTCTGGGAATTTCAGCTAGTAGCAGAAGCTCCTAAGAAATATGACTGCAGTGGGTCCTATCCCATTCTCCTTACAAAAGCAGAACTCCCTTTGATTTTACTTAGGAAGCTCCACAAATAAATTTACATCTTTAAAGTTTTCATGCTCCCAGTCCAGGGTATGGCACTGGGCCCTGTGTAGTATGTGAATTTTGGGACTAGCTATCTGGAGAGAGAATCTTTAACAGAACTTCTGGCAGTCAGAGGTTTAGGGACACCCAGAGCATGTGTTTGCATCCCTGACCACTTAGGCTAACAGCCTATCCTCCATGAACTTATCTAATTCTTTTTTGAACCAAGTTATACTTTTGGCCTTCACAACATCCCCTGGCAATGAGTTCCACAGGTTGACTGCATTGGGTGAAGTAGTACTTCTTTATGTTTGTTTTTAACCTGCTGCCTATTAATGTAATTCCGTGATCCCTTGTTATTGTGTTACGCGAAGGGGTAAATAACACTTCCTTATTTACTTTCTCCACACTACTGATGATTTTATAGACCTCCATCATATGCCCCCTTAGTCATCACTTTTCTAAGCTGAACAGTCCTAGTATTTTTAATCTCTCCTCATACAGAAGCTGTTCCATGCCCCTAATCACTTTTGTCATTGTTCTCTGTACTTTTTT
The DNA here is from genome assembly GCF_026122565.2 of Emydura macquarii macquarii. Taxonomy (NCBI): domain Eukaryota; kingdom Metazoa; phylum Chordata; order Testudines; family Chelidae; genus Emydura; species Emydura macquarii. Next base: position 150,525 of record NW_027130338.1, read on the forward strand.
CAATTCTAACAAATATTTTCTGAGATGGAGTGCTCAGAGCTGCACAAAGTATTCAATGTGTAGACATACAATGGATGGATATAGTGGCATTATGATATTTTCTGTGTTATCTACCCCTGTCCTACTGGTTCCTAATGTTTTTAGATTTTTTGACTGCTGCTGCACACTGAGCAGTTGTTTTCAGATAACTATCCATAATGACTCCAAGATCTCTTTCCTGAGTGGTAACAGCTAATTTAGACCCCAACATTTTGTATGTACACCAAATGAACTAAATAAAACCATAGTTGTGTCTGGCTACATTCACTGAACCACCTAGGCAACGATTAACTAATACCATTTGTAATGTGATTTGGCCATTTCAATAAATGGAATTAGAAACCAAAGATGACGCTATGGGCCAATAGTGGGACCAATTCTGAATATTTTCACAGAGCAATTCAACCTGGAACACTTTAAAAACAAAAACTACTTTTAGTTTCATTTTCTTATGATCCATTTGTCCACTGAAGCCAAGGTTTAAACACAAAATCCTATTTAAATAACCAGTGACATGGATGCATTTCTAGTTTTAGGTTTATCCTGCTGAACATGTATAGTTAACCTAGGCTAAAATGCCTCTAAGTTCAACACATTAGTAACTAGGAAAAATAAGAGTCCACATTATTAATAAATTATTATATCCAGATATTTAATGTGTACTTCAGCAATCTGATGCAGATATTCCAACATTTTCAACCTGTGAGGAACTTGGACTGCTTTTGGGTTGATTCTAGGGAGAGCCAGAATTGGAGATCTGAAGATTCAAATGGTGAGTATGACAATATGTCTACAAGATCTCCGATAAAGAAGGGAGTTTGTAAATTCGACTGTTATTGGAAAGATAACCTTATGCTCTGAGCAACTGTAGCAAGAGACAGTCCTTTAATTGACTGTAGAATAGTAAGTCTTGAATGTATTTCACTGATTTGAAACAATTCCCTGGAAGTTCTGTTGTATTTGTGAAAGTATGGAAATAAAAATTACAAGAAAGATTGTCCCTTACAATAAAAAATGGAATTCTAAGAGACTCCTCCATAGACAAACTTGAAACTTTGGTGCCAAATGTTGTCCAATGTACCTGTTCTTTCGAGGTGTTATATAGTTCAATCTACATAAGGTGCGGAAAGCCACGGAGGCAGCAAAAGGTGTATTTGAGAGTTAACGCCTAGCAACCCCCTTGCCTTCCTGGTCTTGGGAAATAGAGGACTTTTTACCACCCCCAATGTCTGTTAAACTGGCAGCATTTTATTGATCACATCTATTCAGAGACACAGGTGGGCACTGATCAATGACCTCCTGCATTCCTGCAGAGGCCTTTTATGAATGATTTCTAAAAATAAACACAAACAAGGAAGTTTTGATGCCCTAGGCATCTCCTGATCTTCCCCACTATCATGAAAACTCTTAGGGAAAACACAAATAATGTGTGAGTAAGTATTCACCTCAATGCCTAAAAATGCAAGAGTGGAATTAAAAAGCCATGCAACATCTGACACCATGTTAGATACAGAATGTACTTCTGGCTCTTGTTAACTAACACGGGGCTGCTCTGGTTGTTCACCTGCAGGATATAGTAAAAATGTAATCTAAAACAAAAAACCTACAATAGTTTCCAGTTGTATTCAGTGAACTTGCCTGTAATTTCCAAGCTTGACCCAAACAATCTGTTTGTAACGTAGTTTCTTGCCAGCTTTACAGTCATTGCAATTCCAGCATCCCTCTGGCATCTCTAGGTTGAGACATTCAGGGTGGAAGGAAGCTGGACAGGACTCGCAGCACAACAACTTCCCACCTTGAAACAAACAAACTCACTCATTTTACAGAAATAGGGGCTTGGGGCTTTTGTAACATTATGTAATTCAATGCATTAAACTTGGATTTGCCTTACACCAAACACATGGCAAAACGAAGGGATCAAGTCAAAATTACATTGCTGGATTAAAAATAAAATCTTTTTTGGACTTTATACGTCTCTTCTCGAATATGTGAAATTGTAATTCCTGACTGCATCATGAATTGGGACAAGCAAGCCAATGAATTCCTAAAATGTAGGTTGAACCAGGCAAGTTGGCATTATATCAGATCTTCCTGAGAGAAACAGTCTTGAAAACTGCAGAGCATTTTTTTAAATCCAGACAGTCTGGCAGTGGCCAACACCTTTTCTTGACAATTAGACAAATTATGCATTTTTTGGAATACTTTTTAAACCAACATTGTCATGACTGAATCCCTTAGCAATCAGTTAGTGTGCACAAAAATCAGCCTATAGGTTGATCAATGTTTTTCTGCTTCCACAGTTAACAAGAGGGAAAAAAACATTAGAATTGTAATTATAAGTCTGTGCTTAATCTTCAAAACGAAGGTTGACCAGTGTGAGCACTATAAATTTAATCATATAAAACAGAATGAGGTATTACAGAAAGATTTCCCCCTCCCCCAGAGTTCCCTTTGAACACAAAGGGAATCTGATCTCACGTGGTAAACATCACTTTAAAAAAATTTAGACAAAAAGGTTCTTTTTTGGTTGTTTTGTTTTCTAGCAGATGTGTTTATTGTGGGCACCCACAGAACACCTAAACCATTGTCAATACACAAAGAAGCTCATACAATGAACACATTTGCTACAATCTCGATAAAAAATTAATGAGCTTTTTAATCCCAGAGTAAAAAGACTGGGAGAGATTTAAAACAGCATTTTAAGCAATTTGTATCATAGCATCTAAAGTTTGAATTTTTACTTTCAAATGTTCATCAGAAAATTTTGTCCACCTATAGACTTTCAAAACTGTCATTGAATTAATTGATTGTAAAATATTACAAAAAGCATTCCTTACACAATCAGTGACAAAATCACTTACTATATTTCCTCTGCTAAAAATGTAGTAAAACCCAAGCATTTGGACTTTCCTGAGCTCCCCCACCCCATGATCAAGTGTTGATTTTTTTAAAGAATTTTTGTAAGTGTTGTTTCAGAGGAAATACAGACCCAGCATAAATTACTGAAACAATATCCAACATGGTAAAATGCCAAGAGATGCGAAAACCAAACAAAAATCAAAAACAAAACTCTCAGAGCTAAGCAAGAAAACTTTGCTCTTGGGATGCATTAGTAAGATATTGCTCAAGCTAAGCAAACAGAGGGCTCAAAATAATTGTTGTGGTCAGAAGTTACACAAAATAACGAAAGCTGTCTACATCTAGCAACATCTGAAATGATCTAATTTTAAAGTGACTGACTAAGGCACCATTTCTGAACACCCTTTGGGAAGTTACATTTTTGTGGGAATAGACTATGACTTCTGAATCTTACAGACACACACAGGTGGATCTCCTTCCATAAATTCCTTTGAAAGCAATAGCATTACCAGCGTAAAGCAATCCATTTTTATTCCTGACAAAGCTCCTTTCCTAATGCTACTATAATTGCCCACCTGCCTGCCTTTCTTGACAGGGTAGATTCCCTGTTTGGTCAAGGTGCAGCACCTTCTGCCACTCCAATAAGAAGCATTGCTCCAGGAAGTGAGCAATCAGTCACATGAGGAGAGAAAGTAGAAACAGTTAGTCAGCCTGCACTAACAGAAATGAAATACAAGGCCTTTCGATTGTAACAGAAACACACAGGCAAAAAGCCTTCCTAAGTCTTCGGTCTTCCTCTGGAATGCCAACATACCAGTAAACATTCAAACTGATACATTCCCTATTCTTACTGTTGCGGGTTCTAAGCAGACTACATAATGGACTTCCTCAGATAAAGGCAATTTAAGACGTTTCAAAAGTCACTGAGCTGGCACTGAACTGCAACAATACTAAACTCCACTCACCTCCCCTTAACGTTATAATTACATAGATCGCCTCCAAAAAATTGGGGTAACCTACTGGCAGAAACATGATTTAACCTTTTGTAGAGAGGGAGAATTTAGTGATATTAATTATTTTAAGCCCTTTTATTATAGTAAATATTTTGCCAACAACATGAACACACACTCACAATAATCAATGAGTGAAATTTACTACAAGCAACAGGTGGTGCTTGACAAGCAAACATTTTTTATTTGATTTAAAAAAGAGAAAAGAAAAAACAGGAAAAGCGAAAGTAAACTGAAGAGAAAGAAACTATTTGGTTACCTTTCTCACATTTCTTTTTGGAAGCTGACGAAGGAGGAGGAATCATAGGTAATTTCATCAACTCAGCACGATTTGATTCATTCAGTAGGTAGTGGGACTTATAGGCATATGAACTGAACAGGGGGTCTGAATGATCCTGCACTACCAGCCCTATGTGAAACAAACAGAAAGAGATGAGTTGCAATGAAACTACCCATGATTCCATAAAGGAGTAAATAAAATAAATCAAACCAACCCCTATTATGCATATATATGTTATAAGTTTGAAAGGAAAGATAATATGAAGAAAAAGAAAAGTCTGACAGAAAAGGTTTCTATATCTGCTAAAGGAAGAGATTGTGTGTCAGACAGATGAATCTGAGCATAAGTGGAGGAAAACTGAAGAGTAAATAAAAAACATTTCTAAATGGAATTTTATTTGTGCAGTAGTTTAACTTGCACACTTAAAAAAAAAAAAAAAAAAGCACCAGAAAAGTACCTGCTGCTAGTTCCCTATGAGCCATCCTGCCCCCGAAAGAAAACAGCCAGCCAAATTACAAAATAGGGTGACTGCATCAGAAACAGTACTGGCAGCTTGGAGAAATACAGATGGCATATGCTGGTCCCCACATGTTCAGTGATTCCACAGCCATGGACTCACCCCTTGCCACAGAGTTGTGCTCCAGGATCTCAGCTTTAATTTTTTTTTAAAATGTACATTGTGTTTCTTGCCCTTACAGTTGCAGAGTAAATCTCAAAAGACGCGTACCAAACAAGCCAACACAGTGAGTCTGCACAGCACCTGAAACAATAGCTGTGAGATGCGACTTGCCCTACTTATTTTAAAGCAAAGCTCCATGGACTCTGCATTTCTATGCCTGTGGAATTTCGTATTTTGCCACTGTCGGACACTTGACATTTTGTTTTCTGTCTCCCTGCATTTGCATCCTGCTCTCCAAAAGCACAGCAGTTAAGGCCCTAGGAGGATGAAGTGCTGAAGTCAGCTACAAGTTCTTCTCTGCCCCGGCAACATTGAAATTCTGAATTGGGCTGCCTAGACAACATTGCAGAAGTTGACACAAGGGGAATTGAGCCACCCCATTGGGACAGCATAGCAAAAAAACCCTCATTCTCAAAAATAATCAACACATTTTAAGTTAAATGATATTTCCACTATGAGCCACTGAAGTTCTTGTGTGGGGCAGAAGAGATTGGGATGAAGGCTATTTGCATGGTAATAAAATAGACTAATACAACTATATAATTTGGTCCCATTGTTAAGGAGTACGCCAGGCCCTGGCCACACGTAGCTAACTATGTAAGTTTTTAAAATATTGTTAAAGAATAGTGTTTCGATACCTACATTTTCCCACTTTCTAAGGCTGCATTGGGTTAAATACACAACTCTCTCCTCCCAACACTATTTAGCATGTTAAGTAATAGTTGTCAGTTTGCACATGCAAAAAGTAACAGCACATTTGTAGGACATTTAATTCCTGATTCTTTCCCCACAAGGGATTCTCTCAGTGCTCCTGCCACCACACCGAGAATTTCACCAATTCCTCACTCCATGCCACCATCCTGATCAAAGGCGATTGGAACGAATTCCTCTGAGCCTACCAATACTGCTGAATAAGCTGATGAAGGTGCACCTTGCACCTCAATCTTTCCATTGGCAGGGGACACTGCCTCCCAATCTCAGCTGTCCTGGACAAAAACAAATCTATATTGAATATTATCTGAGTGTTGCTATATCCCTACCATAATACAAGGAGGTTTCATTTAGTGGCCAGTTATTTTGTACTATTTTTAAACTTTCAATAGACATAGTGAGTACACAGGAGTGCCAATGTATTTTAATTTCCATCTCAATGGTGCTGAAAGTTTCCTTCTATTACTATTAAGAGGTGCCCCAGATTCCAGCCACAGGGCTTCTAAGTAGTTCAACTCAGATACATAAGCTAGATGTGAAACATATATAAATCATATAACTGTCAAAACAAATTGGTGAAAGCAAAACTAGTTCTTCTATAACTCACATTTATACTTTAGAAAGTGGGAGAAATGCCAGATCTGCAACTCCATTCTCTGGTGCAATCACAATAAAAGAAAGAAGAAACCCTTTTCCATACGACTAGGCAACCAATATTTAGTTTTGGAAGCCTACCACCAAATTCCGCTTTCAGTTGTGCATGTTTCCCACTGACTTTTGATGGATGCCAAATACACGCAGGAAAAATAATCCCCAAGAGTTTCATTTTCATAAACAGAGATGAATACAGTTCTGACACATTTTACAGCTTTATAAAGGTTTTTGGAGTGTGTTTGTTTGCAGAACACAGGAGCAGTGAGATACTCAGCTTTCAGGAGCCAGTTCCATGTATGCTGCGGTTGGTTATAGGAACTAATACAATTCTCCTTCACAGAAACCAATACCGCATAATACTGGATAGCTAAGTATCCTGGCATTTTAGCTTAAAAATGCTGTTTGATATATTATAATATTACAACAAATTACAGCTGTTCTAGAAATTGTTAGAGTTCCTCTATTCTGGAAGCCTCTCCTGGAATTAGACTCAGATCTCATTATAAGCACAGCCTTTCATAAACAGAGACTGTCAATATCTAAACTCACTCATGTAAGTAACCTAGTTCCAAGCAATGGATATAACCCTATGACCTACCCTTTCATGGACAAAGCAACAAAGGTAGGTGAAGAGGCCGTGTCCCCGTATCAGATCCTTCATGTAAGTCTTTATAGTGTCAGGCTGAGGCCCCTGCTGGGCCTCTTAAAGAGGGATTTCTAATCTGATCTCTCATCAACCAACAAAGATTCAGTCCCTAATTCTCAGCTGATTCTTCATGAGTAGGACATATGCTCCTGCATCCGAGACCACCAGACTATTTCCACACAACTAGCATAAATCCTGAAGCTCTGGACAGTTTAGTTTTACATCTCTCTGCTCTGCTTACAGTAGGAATTAATTCAAGAGCTTTACCAATTCTATGTTGAAAGATAGAGAAGACAAGCAATATTTCCCCAGGCACCTGGACATAATTGTTGATTAGAATATTAATATGAAATGAGTGAGATTTGTTTGACATTGTTTTAACACTAGTTTGAACACCTAAGAGTGTATCCACGTGAGTCATTCTGTTCACATATACAAAGGGTTTTTCTAGTTATGATCGTGAGAGCTGAAAATAGGATTTTTGGTTTTAGATTGTGCACTTGTACACATGGCTAATGAAGTCACAATCAAAATAAAACAAAGTAGGACAAAAAACCTACACAGAAATCTACAACTCAGTAATAAAAGAATAAAGTACATGCAACATCATAAGTTTGTCTGCATGTGTGTACGCTTATGCAACACCAGCATGACTCACTTTGCATATTTCCTGTTTAGAAATGCCCCAAAGCACTGAAACAGGCTCATTAAAGGAAAAGCACTGAATCATGTTGCAAACACTGTTTCACACGCTTCAAGAGCCCCTCCCAGGCTCAGCATTCTAAGACTTACTGTTTCCCTCTGAATCTCCGGACGCCATTTCTCTGGAAAAAATTAGATGTATTTAAAAAGGCAAGAACTGTTTTACCTTGGATCCTATATGACAGCTCCATTTCCTGTACTGTAATTAAAACCAGAGAAAAAAATCCAACTCTGGAATCCCTCTTTCTTTCCTTTTCTCTAGATCCTGTACCTAGTAATCTGCTCTTGCTCATACAAATCCATCTTTACCACACAAACTAGGCTTCCAATTGCATAAACTGAATCCAAGCAAGTGGATTCAGGATTCATCATGTATTTCTACTCCTTTACCACTGACTGTCAAACTGTTGAAAGATCTGATGCATTCAGTGTGAACTTTTTGAAGTACTGTGTATTACATATGTGGGTTTTTTTTAATATATAAAAATGACACACAAATTCTAGATATCTAAATTTCAGACCCCACAAAGAACATAGTAGAAATATTTTTGCACAGGGCTTTCTGACCAAAGTAAAATAAAGCAACTGGAACATTTAGTCCTACCTTCTGGCAGAAGTTAAAATAAGTAAAGTGACTGACAAGACTGCCAGGGCTTCAAAACAACAGGAAAAAAATAACAGCTGCAGCATATGGAAAACTATATTTTATTACATTTTAAATGATTTAGGTGGTAATTCCTGTAATATTTTTCTAAAAAAAATATTTCTCAAATGGGAGCCGGATGTCAAAAAGGACATTTTCTAGCTTATAAGCAAACCACATCCACCCACCTAAAAGATGCTCCATTATTTTCAATTTACAGAGGATGAAAGCAATCCCTCTTGCTGAAGAGACAGAGAATCAATGTTTATTGAGTCATCCTGCAACTGCTGGAATTGGGGACTACACATGCACTTTCTTCCCAAATGGCAATAGTATGCCTTCTCAGCGCTTCAAAACTGTGTCTGAATACCAAACACATGGAACAAAATTGTATGCAAAAAATCTAGCATGAGAAATAAATGAATATCGTGTGTGCTATCCCAGGATTCAATGAGGAAGCTTAGAAGCCAACGGAGAGCCCCAAGAAAAAAAATAGTTTTGTAAAATATTCCAGCTTTATCATGTAACTGTAGTAATGACCACACCAGACATATAAAGGGAGGGCGGGAAAGTAGTGCTCACCTCTTGCACAAACGAAACAAAAGCCTACATTTACAGCTGATGAAGAGTGATTCCTTTTGGAATGGTTGCTACAGATGAGAATGTGGGATGACACAAACAAGCTTCCTGCAGCAATACAGCCATCTCCTGAGTGATAGGCAATGGGACATCTCAAACATCTCACCATGCGTCCTGTTTAATATAAATGCAGAAAAACACGCTATGTCACAGTGGAATTAGGATAGGGTAGAAGACATCACAGACTACAATACAAGTTAGGTTTTATTCTAACCAGGGTATTAGACATTAACCTCTTCAAAAAACGCAACAAGCTGTTTCATTCTTGTTAACTCTAATGGTTTGGATGCATAACTTCCAAGTTAAGACAATACCATTTGGCTGTAACCACTCTCAAAACTGCTTTGTTCGCTTGACCATTTTAGTTCACTTCTAAAGGAAAGGACCTCTTCTGAAGAACAGAACTGCTGTTCTACAGTCCATTGCTATCTAGCTGTCTAAGAGTATTTTAGCTTTGTACATCTGACCATTGACTTGTCCAAATGCCACAGAAGCTATTCCAGGTGTCCTTAGCACTACTTCTCAAGCCGTTGTTTTACATTGCCCCACCAAGACTGATGTGTTTCACAGCGAACCCACTGTATTAATGACCAAACTGATAATGAATCCCTTCATAATAAATTCATGTCCCAGCCCTCCATATTGCATCACATTATGAGTGTAAAGTATCACATTCATCTTCATTTTCTGCTACGTGTCTCACTGTCAGGTATTTTACAGTTTCCTGCTACTATCCAAATCCAGTTGTGCTCTCACCTTTACTTGCTTTGTGGATATCCTTATCCATGGAGCAGGCAGTACAGCAATGCTGTGGGCAACGGAATCCTCGTGACTCAAAGACAGCAGTGGCAAACTTCCGAACACAGGCTTCATGATAAAATTTACCGCAAGCATTGACAGAACAGCGCTTCACCTCTTTACCAGGAAGCTTGCAGGAAAAGCATGTGTGTTGTCCTTTTAAGAAAAGGAATAAAACAAACCTCAGCATGAATGCTATCAGTTATTTTCTGCAAGGCAAGTTTGCAAATTTGGCAGAGGGGAAAACAGTCTGAAGTTAATTCAGTTGCACCAATGTAAGCAGGACATGCCCCCTCGCTATAAAATAACAGATTACTACTACTGCACATTTATTTAGGACCCAATCAGGATCAGGGTCCCATTGCGCTGGGTGCAGTACAAACAAATAAGAGGACCTAGCCCCAGCACTGAACAGCTTACTAATTTTCATTTTAAAAGTACTTGCTAAGTGGAAACAGGAAGTAGTTAGCATTGGACTTTATTTACTGTAGAACACCTGTGCCTCAGCTCCTTCAGCCCAGAACATGATTACTGAAGCTTCCTCCAATAAGTGTAATCCATCAGGCTCCTAAACCAAGATCTTTCTCCATTGCTCAAACACAGTAATACATTTACCATTTTTACACTCCATGCAGATGAACTTCCCGTCAGGTACCGATTTCAGTCCCAGGCATTCCATATGGAAGACTCTACAGCACTCTCCTTCGCAGGACACCAGAGACTCACCAGAGCTTTCACAGATCTTAAACAGCCAAACAGCTAGTCAGAGAACAAAGCAGCTGACAGATATTTAAATTCTAGTAACTAACAGAACCAAAGCAAGGGAAATTAAGTGGCTGAAATCTCTTCACACTATGACACTACAGCTTCCTGGTTTCTGAACAAGACCAGAGAGTTGGCTGAAGCCAATTGACAGAACTGGCAACAGTGACTGGAAGCCTCCAGCAGGCGTTAAATGTGTTCCATCTAATAAGGTGCACCCATTCTTTTTGCATCAGCTTAGCAGGGTTAATTTGTGGTGCTTTTAGACGCCTCTTCTGCACATGCATGCAGCAGTGGCTGCCTAACATACTTCCCCTCCCAACCATACATAGTCTCAAACAATTGGCCAGACAATTGCAACATTCTCCCTCTGCTGCAGACATTGCCAGTTAGCTATGCCTATGTCTTACGTAGACAAGCATACTGTAATACTCTCGTTTTGTCTTACTCTGAAAGACCATCTGGAATCTTCAAATAAGGCAGAACACAGCAACTTGCTTGCTTGGTGACATTAGCCAGTACAGGTTGTATTGTATTTTCTATGGACTCAGGCTTATTAACCTGCAGAATGCTATTTCCATTTTTTGGTAGTGGGGGTAAAAAATCACCTCTAGAGCATTAAACCTACAAGGCCTTGGTCATTCCATTATTTTTAGGATGTTCAATGTCAGATGATGAGATCTGGTCAAAATACATTAATATCATTTTTTTAAAAGTTTCCTACCAGATCAGATTAAAATCAGAAGCAGACAGCACATCTTTAGCCTACAGCTGTTTACAATAATACTAAGCACTTTCCACCTACCTGACACACACTGTCCTTCTTATTTGTTCCAGTACCTCTTCTTGATAAGCTAGAGTCTACTGACTGTACATCAGAAGCATCGGCATCTGCAGTAGCTGATGGGCTGTCTGAATGCTTTCCAAAGCTACCCTATAAAGAAATCAATCCACAACCATTTTTAAATAAGCTACTTCTAAAAGCTAACTCTGGCATGGAAAAATATTAAATCAGCACTGATGAACAGGAAAATGCAGTTAATATACACAAACAATTTGAAAGTTATCTGAAAACTTGTGGACCTCACTAAAGTGAGGAACAATATAGTGCCCATTTAATAGGCATCTTTTTTCAGCACTGGGAAAATATACCCCATGGGAAAATATACCCCAAAATGCCTATGACCCCCCACAACCTGCCACTTATATACTTACCTCACCCTTCCGACAAAGTCTATCAGACTTTTTAAAGAGCAAAACCATTCAGTTATCTGAATGTGATTACTGAGTTACTTGCTTGTTCAAAACTTGCACCCCTCAACAATGCCATTTTTTGTTAAACATTCTGAAATGTATATCTGTGTGCAAATACCACACATTTACCTGCAGATCATTAAGTCCTCTTGAATCAGAGTCAGATGTGTCTCTGTATGCTGAGCTAGTCAGTTCTACATCAGTTGAGGCACGACTCCTTTTCTTTAGAGGTTTACAAGAATCTGAAATCTCGCTGGCACCTTAACATAACATACTGAAATTAATCCTAAAATATTGTTTTCATTTTTTCTATTTAAATCACATGGGGAAAAATGACAGATATGAAAAGATGAAGCCACGAGGCTGGACTTTACAAGCATCTCACTTGCTCTAAGAGTTTCAAGTTCACAACTATACCACTAAATATTTCAGTGCTCCAGGGCAAAAAGTAATTCAGTCAATGGCATTCAAATGCCATTCAACACAAAACAAAAACAAAAGTTTTTGTCAAACTGCTGGATAGCTCATGTATTGAAGCAAGCTACTGAACTACCTCCATTGAGTTAGGAATAAAACTCCAACAGGTAACACCACATGATTTATCTTCTAAATATGCCTATATTCTTCAGACAGTCTCATGTTTTTTATAAGAATCACACAGTGAAAACTTTGAAGCAGACCAAGAATACACTCTATTCTCCCAACTATCATTACAAAAAGAGGACTATAATTCAGAGGAACTAAGGTAGATCAATGCAATGGAATCACTAACAAACATCTAGGAGTTAATTACTTTCAGTTCATATAGACTGAATGACCTGTAGATGGGGTACTAATCATTAAAGTTTGTTTTTATTCAGCCAAACTCACCTTTCTGTAATCCAGTCTTCACTGCTGTCTGTGGAACCATTTCTACCTGTTTGGACAGGAAAATCCATAGTTAACAGAGGAATTTTTTCCCCTAGTATAAAAAAGGAAAAACATCTAAGTTTAAGTGATTAGCATATCTGAACTCAGATGTAGTCTGTCAGTCCCCTTCTCGGTGTGAGCCTTCTGTCCTGCTAGGATTTAATCCTAGCTGCCTAGGCTGAATACCAGGTGACAAGGTAGCCATATGTTCAATAGCAAGTCCTTTCCAATCACTCCCTTTGTGCTTGAAGACAACAGGAAAACTTTCTCCATGTCCAGCAGGCAGAAGAGGGGCTCATTTCTGTAGACAACCCTGATGTTGTAAAACCCCACACCTGTTAAGGTAAACTTGTACTTATACAGGTATGACACTCAGGTTAGTGAGACACTTAATGTATTGCCAGTTTAAGGCACTTCCATCAAGCATGCACTCTTGAGCTTCTGGGGATATGGACCTTCTCTCTGTATAGAGTGCTGCAAGGCCCATAAAGATGGGAATGAGGACTCCATAGAGAGCATTGCAGAGCTCTACACAGCTGGAAACTCATGTCAGTACAAACTTAAGTAGACCAGTTTGTGATCTCCCAAAAGCACTTCATGTTCTTGGTCTTACATCAGAAGGATGACATTAATTTTTTTCTGCCAATGTACATGTAATACATGTGAATTTGGTGATAAAAAGCATAATTAAAAGGAAAAAGTTGTTTCCTAAGTTCCTGGTTTTAGGCTAAGAATTGCAAGCTTTTATTTCTTTGCAATGTGGTTAACAAAGCATATAGAAACACATTTAGTAAATATTTAAGGATTATTCTATACTTTTTTAAAAAATATTTTATTTTGTTGTACAATAGGTAAAAACATACAATAGAAGGATTTGTATAGGATACAGTTTGTAATACAAATATAAAATCTAAACAATCACTTGTATTTCTCTACTTCTCACTGTAACAGTAGCATTAACATTTTGTTTTTCCCATTATTTGTATTCATTCCAGTTATAATTTTAAACCAAGTGGTCGCAGATTGAATTTGGTAATCAGTTGCAAGAAAACTTGACTTTGGGTAACAAATATTGTTGCATAATTGTAAGAAGTTAGTAAGATTTATTTTGAACATAATTTAATACATTCAAAATTATGTGCATTACAGTGCATCTCTGATTATTTTATGATGTTTTAGTCACATACTTTGCTTCAGAAAAGCAATTTAATGTACTATGTTGCCTTAATTAGCTACATAGTATAAGAAAGCAAAGTTAACCTGGAACCGCAGTGTTCCTATTGTTGGTTCTTATACCTTTGTTAAATTAAGAAGAATTTTTAAATGCAAAAGGATTTATTTAAAAATAGGGAAATCACAATACCTCATGTCAAGAAGTTTAAAGGGCCTGTGTGTCAGGTATTTTATACCCAACATTTAGGTTGCCTTTTTTTCAAAAAAAGTTTCAGTGACAAACTTTTTTAGAGTTAAAATTTCCTCTGTCGTTTTGGCAACCAAACACAGAAGTGTCATACTAGTGCATCAGAACCAAAATATGAAACTTAAAAAAAGAATAGATGAAGCCTATTTTCAGCCTTTAAAAGGAGTTAAGTGCAATAAAATAAAATAAAGCGTAATGGTCAAAGAATAAATTAGGGTTTTTTTTAATATCCATTTTATTCTATGAATTTTTATTTAAAAAAATTTAACCTGGCTGTCCCTTTTTTAAAAACCCCATTGGAAAAAACTGTATTAAGAAACATTTGTTATACAAAAGTCTCAGGTTTCAACCCTTCAAACCCTTATGGTTTAAATAGGGAAAAATTGATAGCAAGGAAAAGAACCAACAACTCTGACAAACATGTTAAAGTGTACTGAGTTAAATATTAAAGTAAGTCACCCACTCAACTTGTCTATTCATCTCCATTCAGAATGTTTTTTAAATAAAGCAACAACATTTGTCTGTCTGGCATTCAGATTAAAGGAGTTCCCTGTACATGTTAGTTCTACTTAAGGGGGAGAAAAAAAAATCTAAGATCTATTTTTTTTTATGTCTGCCAACATAAAAGTCAGATTATTCATCTTTAAGATAGATCATTCTTAGAGTCCATTTTCAAAAGTGATCAAATAAATCAGTAACTTTGAAAAACAAAACCTCAATACAAACCAGCAGCTAAAACCAAGAGTAAGAAGAGGAAGGAACCTGATGGTAATTCCATCAAATAGATATTATTGAAACATAAAATCATTTTGCTCACAACAGAAATCTCAGAGTTAACATGTAAGGTTCATTAGGAGTCTTGCATTGAGTTCCCATTATCCAAAGCCTGAACTGATACTGTGAAGATGCCAGTAGCAGAGTCACAGCAATAATGGTACTGACAGGGGGATTTCATGAAGGATAGTCCAAAAGGAAACTCGATGGGCAAAATGGAGAAAAATAAAAAGGCACCAATATAAGCCACAACATTTATGAATACAAAATATATTTTAACTCTCTACATGGAGGAAGCCAACCTGCTCCTTTTTGATCTTCTTCTTTGGCACAACTTCAGTGGATTTCTCAGACTCTGAGCGGGTTCGAATCGATCTTCTCTGTTGCTTCTTTTCTACAGAACCTGAGGAAGGAAAGGATTCTATTACGTGATTCCTTCTATTTTAGCTTAGGGTGATATGTTCAGTACCAAGTCAATGGATGTAGTAATGAAAACAAGACTTTTTTTTTCCTTTGCTCTTTTGATATTTAACTCACACTTTTTTTAAAAAAACCAGTCAGTTCAAAGGTTTTTTTGGCCAGCTGAAGCCCTGATTGCAGACAACACATCTCAATGTCATGGAGAGAAGCCTGGGTTCAGAAAAGATACCAATAAAAGGGTGATGGGAGAGGCTGGAATACACATATTTGGAATAAGGGGACAGACAGTTTGTTATGGCATGTCACTTTCAGAGCCTCTGGGTTGATCATTTCCTAATTAACTAGTTTGCCTTTGGCGTTTTTTAGAAGATACCCATAACTAAAAACCTTCATTACTTAAAATGTCTTGGTATTCTAAAGATTCAGAAGTTAGATTCCAAGCTTTCACTCTCCAAAACATGGTTCTCAGGACCTTTGACTTCATGGTCAGGTGGATAAACTGATTTATCAAATATCAGAACTCTAGATATTAGTACGAGCTTAGTCTAAAAGCTAGGCTACCGTAGTTGCAATGAATGAAAATGTTGACAGCTTTAGTTAAACATTTCAGGATGCTGATGAGGAAAAATGAAAACAAATGGTGGTCAATGGACAGGATGCTATTCTAGCAGACAAAAACTAAATTTCTTAAATTTATGCCCTAGAAAGCAAGCTCAGATTAATAAGGGTGATATGGGTACTTGAAGATACCAGAACACAGACTACTTTTAAAAAAAGATTTGGCAAGGCCAAAGGAATACTCTGTGTTACAACACTGCTCCTTGTTGAGGAACATCTACACAGCACTAGTGCAATGTGCAATTCTTGGAACAAAACACACAACTAAAGGTATAAAACTGACAGAAAAGCCCAAAATTCAAAAACTCTATTTTGTCATGAGTTACAGTCTTGTTCTTCAGCATCAGGTGTTTTTGACCTAACAAGACAGGAATTAACTATTTTTTGTAATTTTTGAAAATTATTCAGAAGAATAAAAAAACGTGGATCTGGAATTTTTTTTTATTCCATTAGGAGGAGTCATTATTGGAGGCCATATATGTGTCTGTGTTGCTTCCATTGATATTATAGTATATATCTAGAAAAAGAGGTAGGCTGTAACCAAAGGCTGGAAATTGCTCCAGAGGACTCTAGAAGCATGGAATTTCACTTTTCCCTTATATACTTTGATTAATATTTATTTAGTGAGTTTACACGCGATGTGCAATTACTCAGTATTATCTGTAGTTAATCTTGCTTTCTTGCTATTTAGAAAATTGTGCATCTACATTGTTGCAATGGAAGTTGACAAGAACTGTATTTTGTGGCAAATACAAATGGTCTTAAAAGATTTTATTTTTAAAAGGGACACATTTTAGAACGTTACATGTTCTGGTGGAGAATCTTAGTACCCTTCATGTTTGGATTAACGTAACTTTTGGGTCCTAAAGGCTGTTCCCATACTGGGATTTAGAAGGCAAGAGTATATCTCAAATTTTACTGTGTATTAAAGTTGCCCTGAGTGGCCCTAGGTACTTGATTTGCAGGCCCCTCTGTCCCCTCTGTGTTCAGCAGGCATGCCTTGTACTACCCATGGGAAGGGTTCACTAATTTTGGACAAGTTTGAGTAGTAAGGTTCAGCTAATCAGTGTTCCTCTTTTTTCCTCTATGCTCAACACAGTAGGAGGAGTTATGTTGCGATGCAAGACCTGTATCATAGAAGATAGTGCCCTTGGAGACCAATACCACTTTGTATGGGATGCTAGTGGTATGCACTCCTTTTTCCCCATTCCCCAAAGATTCAGTGCATCACCTCCACAATACTCCTATCCCACTTCTGTGCAATTTATGAACAAGAGCTACGTTCAGGCTGGTTTATAACCAGCAGTACACCTCACTAGATACCAAGTCATTGGGCCAGTTCCGTTTCCATTTATACCTCCAGTCTCCCCTTTAAACAGAATTCTCAAGGTAGTTCTTTTAATCAGATTCCAGGTTACAGAAATAGCTTTTCCCCAGTATTATGGAATTCTGTACATCTCACTGTGGGTTATGCATCAGGGCTCCCAGAGTCATTCTGTAAAATACTTTACCGTAAAGGTATTCTGAAGTTCCGGTGACCTTAAATTTGAAAAAAGGACTTCCAGTTATGTTCCATGAGAGGGGACCAATAATTGTCTGGACTTTGGAAATGGCTTTGAAAGTGACTGTTTGGAGTGTATACTGAAGTAATGCTCATGCACTGTATGGGGTGTTATCAGGTGATGTTTTACGTATCCAAAAAACCTGAGAAAATGAAAAAAAAGAGGCTCAGAATTCTCACCCTCCCTATGCCCTAAGAGCCACTGCGAATTGTGGAGGTGATGCCCTTGGTTTCCAGGGGAGGGAAACAAAACTGGGAGCACCTCCTCTGTTGTTGGTCAATTAACAAAGTAGCAATAGCTTGGAAAAAGCTGAAAGAACTACAGTAATCATAAGATGGAGAGACAACTACTCTGTTGTCAACAGCAGATGAAACCCCATCTTGCTCACACCAGGTCAAAAAAAAAAAAAAAAAAAAAAAAATCCAGAGTGGTCAACTTGCATTTGACAATCCTCAGGCACAGTCTGCTGTGAAAAGCCAGGGGATAGCAGATTTAAAGTAACACTACATCACAAGAATTACAGATGCCGAGGAGCTGAACTGTATGGACTAGGGAAAGTGTTCCAAAATATGCAGAATGGTGTGAGATTTTTTGTTTTAGTGTCTTTTGTTTAGTTTTATTTTTTGTTTTGGGAAGGGGAAAAAAAAAAGAGCTAACTACACTAGGACCAGGTCCTTTGCACAGCTACATAACTAAAACAAGGTGACACTGAATAATGTTACAAGATTAAAAAAATCTCCATCAGGAAGAATAGTCAGTTTTATGGCACCTAAGCTGCATCCAGGATCCCACTTTTTTGGTTCCAGGTTAGACACAACTGTTCATCCTGCTGTTGAGTATAAAATGAATGCGCTTTGATCCCACCCCAAACTTACTTTTTACATATTCATTATTAAAATAGAGGTTCTCCAAAAAGTCTATAATATCTATGATATGATTACAAACATATGTCCAAACACATATCTCTGCCGTATTTTACACATCAAGGATAAAGACTGTTTGGCTGAAATACTAAAACCACTAGAGGAGGAGGAGGAAGTACTTGAAGTAGAGTTGTTTAGAATGACTGAAGTTGTGTTTTCTCTCCCCATCATCTTCCCCACCCTATTTCTTTCTAAAGTATGTCTTATCAATTTGCTCCCAGAGAGACTTTCTGCTGGGATCAGTCCATTCCCACTGGAAGATGAGCCAAACCCCTAGCCATTTCCTAAATCACAGCATCAATAATCATTGCTTTTCTACTCCAAGATAAAAGGTACTCCATTTAAATGCTCACTCTTCTCTTCCAGCACATTACTAGTTCAGTTTCTTCAGAGAATGTGCCTTAGACCGTCTCTTTCCTATTCTAAGCCTGGATACTCTTGCTTGCTTCACAGGTTCTTCTCTCTTAAAGACACAATACTTTACACTTACACAGTGCCTAATAGAGAGGCCCTCAAAGTGCTTCAGAAAGGTAAACATTATCCCGCTTTACCAAGGGGATTAACTGTAGCACTGAGAGACTAATTATTCTGTACAAGGTCACACAAGAAGCCGGCAGTAAAGCTGGGAATAGAATTTACTCCTGACTCATAAAGCCTCACTCTAACTACAGGACTATGCTGATTCTGACCTCATTTGCTTTGGTCCTAATTGCTACTTTTGAAATTTGATGCCAAAAGCCACTGTAATGGTTTGCTAACACAGAACCATTTTACTGCCTCCCAGCTCAGTGAACTATTACACTACCCAGCATTCTCATCCTTTCTCCCCCATCACAGCCATGCTACAGACACAGTGACTTGTTTCAGACTGGCCTAGCACCCTTTCCTCACAGTCAAGATTCTAACCGGCTTAGATTAGGGCAGTTCGCCCATCACGTAAACTCTTACCGCCATAAAGATCACCCCCTCCCCAGTAACTGCACCCACAGTGGGTGACATGTGCGACACCTGCTGCAATCATTATGTAAAGATAAATATGTTCATGATGATTTTCTAATTCCTGAGGGAACCCTGACTTTTGCACCCTGTTTAAATGTTCATTTGTTAAGATTTAGTCAAGGAGTCCCAACCTTTGCCTACCTGTTGACCCAGAAGTTGTTTCAGGAGATGATAAATTTTGCGCAGTGGTTCTCTCATTTTTCTGGTTTGATGTAGAAATAAGCTTGTCTTGTCCTTTGACACTTATTTCAGTTTTGTTACCAACTCCCTTTCAAAGAACACAAATAAAGTTAGTGATTACCTAATCAGACTAATTAATTCAATAACCACAAAGTCTACAATGAAATCACTTACAATGCGGAATTCAAGTACACATGCCACAATGTTGGTCATTACCATGAGGGAGAGAAATTTGGAAGCAGTGAAGGAAAGCCCTTAAAACAATCTCCAATTTCCCCCCCTCAAATAAATATACTGCCTGCACCAGTCTCTCATTGAACAGCACTAGTTTTGTTGTTGTTTTACATATTCCCAATGTGCTTATCCCTGGAAGGGCTCCATTATATACATTTAGAAGTAAATAAATGTCCTCAAGGAGGACAGGGCAGAAGAGTAAGGCAGCCAATTAGCTCCAATCCTGTTCCTTACACTGACTGAGGGGGTGCTGATAACCTTCATAAGACTAAGAGGTGAAAGCTATTTTTAAAAAGTTTTTACCACACAGGATTGGTTTCTCCTTTTTTTTTCTCCTTTTAACTCTCTACTTATGCACTATCTTGTAATCCCACCTGTTGCAAACAGGCACCAAAGTGGCAGATCCAATTTAACCCAATACAGCTGAGCAGCTCAATTCAGATTTAAAGTGGGAAACTAGAATTAACCAAGTGGCTTGCTGTAGCTATTGACTTCAAAAGTTCTCAGCAATAGCTTGATGGCTTTATAGAAACTTCTGTCACTAAAACCAAAGAGTAACTTCCTCCCCCCCTTTTTTTTAAAAATCTGAGACCATTGGTTGTACTAGCCCTTATAGTTAGGTCTGGTCTACACTAGAGAGTTTTGTCGACAAAACAGTGGAGGTGTATACATTCAAATGCTCCTCCCACTGATGTAACTCCCTTGCTATGCCAACATAATAAAACCACGAGGTGCAGAGCTTATGCTGGCATAGACAGGGCAATGTAGTGTCAGTGTAGAGGCTGCATTCCTTATGTGGCTGTTGGCTGTCATTCTTGTCAATTTCAGGGCTCCAGAGTAACAGCTGGACCTGGCTCCCAGTTGGGAGTGGGGAGGGGAGCAGCCCCCAGCTGCTACTCCACCCACTCCCTACCAGGAGTTGGGGCAGCCTTGTCAATTTAATGGCTGAGCTGGCTCCCGACAGGAAGTGGGAAGTTGGGGTAGCCGGACCCTGCTCCCTGTAGACCAGAAGCCACGGGCGGCTTCCCCGACCTCTGACAAGGAACAGGGAGGGTGTGTGGTAGGGTGGGGAGGGGAGAGTCGGGGCAGCCTAGTCTCTCAGCTCCTACACTACCCTTCTTAGGTTGGTGGAAGAGATCCTGATAGGAGAGACACCATCGCCCCAAGGAGGATAGTGTGGACATGCACCACTGCAGTAATAACTGAGGTGGCTAGAAGTCGACCTAATGTAAGTCAACTTACCTTTCTAGTGTAGACTAGGCCTTACTAAAAAGTGTTAAGAAATTTCTATTTATAGGGAATGCTAATAAAAAGCAGGGCCTGATAGATTTAATGTAGTATCCAATACAAGCAGCCTCCATGCACCATCACATTTTGAAAGTTGGTGAACACTTAAGTTTGAGCCCCGTACTAAGTACCGTGGATGCGTGTTATTGTTACTACACAAATAAGCATGTACCTTGGTAGAGTAAACAAACTGATCGATGAATTTTCCATCACCAGCAGCATTCTGTAGGGCAAAAACTTGTTCAATTTTAACAACTGGAGACATGTTACATTTCTGAAGATCCAAGTTCCCCTTATGCATGGTTATTGAAGCTGGTAAGGATTTTCTAGCTGCAGCTGTTTTCCATGCTATTTTCACAGGCGGTGGCTCCTCTTCTTCCACACTTGACTGCCTCCTTTGACTCTGCCTTCGCACCTCAGTATTTGATAATGAGGGTGATGCCGGTACCGCATTGGTCTGTTCTGGCTGTGTGTTTAATGCTGGTTTAGGTCGCCGATTTTTTTTAGCCTCTGATTTAGGGGCAGCAGTCTTTTTAGCTTTGGACAACGCCTCCTCTGGCTCCTTGTCTATATAAATGAAGGTGTACTGTTCTATCCTTTCTTCCCGAGACATTTTCAATGCCTTCTCGGCATGGGCAATACCAATATCCCACTGAGCACGCTCTCTTTGTGGCCGGGGCTTACGAATCTTTAAAACAAAGACAAAAAGAGAACTCTATTACAAGTATTTATTTAGCTTCCTGGCTACATTAAAATAAATGTTTAGTTAAAACAAACTAGTTTAAAATGTTGTTCTGCTCTGCAAAGTGACCCTACATAAGCCATTCCAAGGTCCCTGGCGTATCTCAAACTGTAGATGAATGTTCAGTTTACAAGATATTTCCGGGGACCACTGCCAGTCTGCAAACTCAGACTGGAATCTGATAAGTCAAACTGGATTCTTACTGCCATCACCAAAGAAAGTTGAGATTCTGCTGTAAGTAACCCCAGGAAGACAGAGATAGGCAGAGTTTAATCCACAATTCTGTAGATACGTGAACCAGAGGATAATCCAATCTATCCACTTATTTTAATCCCAGTTCTTCCTCTGAACCTCCCTTTCCCCACTCATTACTTCTTTTAATTCACTTAAATACCTACTGTATTTTGGTGGGATATTTAAGTAAGTGATAAGCCTGGTGGTCTGGCTGATAGTTCCCATCTCAATTAAATACCAGTAAATTTTGCTTAATAGCAATTCTGGTATCAGCAACTTCTAGTTAATGGCAACATATTGTTGGGAACCAATCCCATCCCACTAACATCAATGGTGATAGGATTTGGATATTAGCAACAGCATGCCGCTTATTAGGAACTTTTTTTTAGAAGAAAGGAACCAGTTCCAGGCATGTTTGCCAGGCCACGCCCTACAAGGAAGCCTGGGGAATCTTGTGCCCAACACCCTCTGCAGGCACATCAGCCAGGCTGCAGCCAGAACAGAAAGTGCTGGCACATGCCTGCTCCGGCTGCAGCCTTACAAACCTGCCTGCGGCCAGTGCTCAGCACGTACCAGCGCTTCCTTCTGGGGCTGTAGCCTGACAAAACTGAATAGACACAGGGACCACACAAGAGGTAAGGGGCAGGGGGCTGAGAGGAGAGGTTGTGTGCAGAGCAATAGCCGGGACAGGACTGCAGCCCAGATGCCAGAGCTGCACAGTATCTCTGCTTGCCTGCTCCAGGCTGTACCATGCCAGGGGTTTGCACTGGGACATTCTGAGACCCAACCCACAGAGAGCACAGGGAGAGGTACTGTGCAGCTCCGGGGACTCCAACACACCCGCTCTCTGAGGAAAGCCCCAGCATCAGGGATGCAGCCCCCTTGCTGCTGCGATCTTCCCCGCAGGCAGGTCTGCAGGGTGCTGCCAGGGAAGTCACTTCCCAGCACCTCCTTCCCCAGCTGCTGTCTTCCACTTATTATCAAGTACTGGATAACAGCAACTTTTTGCTGGCAACTGAGGGACTGCTAATAAGCAGAATCTACATAATATCAGAAATGTGGGGGATACTGATGGGATCATAAACACCGCTATTTAAAACATGCACTGCTTACTAGGGAATATAATAATGAAAACACTGAAAATTTGTGATCTAATATTTATACTGAAGTCACACACACACACACACACACAAACTAAGTCTCCAGAAAAGGGCTACAGTCATGAAAATTTCATGAGAGAAGTGGGGGGCACAGATATCTGCATCTCAGTTTTACACTGGGAATAAAACAAGTTCAGATAACAGCTTATCCATAAAGTGGACATAAAAGAGCATGTGAAAACATTTAACTATCTTTGTGAAGAATGATCACTTAGTCACAGATGCAATGCACACAACACTTCATTTTTCCAACATTCAAATATAGACCACTCTACAGCAGGTTTCAGAACCTACCTTCTGTTTCTCTGAGTGATTGCTGGCTTGCTTGGTCGCCTCAGCCAATAATTGCTCATACTGTTTATGTCCTTTGTACTCTCGAACCCGCTTCTCATGCACCCATGCCCTCTCAGGCTGGTTGCTAAAAAACTGAACATGGTATTCACGGGCACCTGAAATTAAAACACACTCTAGTAAGCAGTATTACACCAACAGAAGTCAGTTCATGTATTTACTTGGATATATTAGCCTGAACATTTTCACTCCACTCTAATCACTCAATTTTTGCAGACAGAAGTTCTCCTTAGCACTACAGAAGCTAGACACTAAAATGCATGCAGCTCCTTTTCTTATACATCTGATATGGTTTTATAAAAGACAACAAGATTATGCAGTCAGACCAGAAGCTAAATAACAAGGGGTACTAAGTCAATTTGTGAGAGGCCTACTCACAGGGGGTTGGACTAGATGACCTCCAGAGGTCCCTTCCAACTCTAATATTCTATGATTCTACTCTGTCATCTTAGCCATCTATTTTTTGAGTTTGCTTTAAACTCTTCTATATTAAATAGAAAGTTTTAACAAAACTAATTTTCTATGAGAAATTGAATTGCACATTTCTGTATTGTAACAACTTTGCACAGCACTTTAGAAAATGAAGCAGCATTGTCCCTGCCTTCAGATTACAATCTCAGGGTAGCAGCACCTGATCTACACATTGAGCAGTATCACTGATATCAATAGAACTACCTGTAAGGATACGAACTCAACAAAAGTAAAAGTGGCAGAATCTCTCTCTAAATTAAGGTCATAACATAGGTGCATTTGTTTATTCATACAGCTAACCTAAGAGTTATGCAATGTTATGAGAGAATGAAGTTTCTCTATTCAACAGGCTGAATGCATATGCCCATTTGGGAGTCCATAAAGCCAGATATGCCAGAAAGGACCAGAGGAAGCCAGATCAAT
Source organism: Emydura macquarii macquarii (assembly GCF_026122565.2). Classification (NCBI taxonomy): domain Eukaryota; kingdom Metazoa; phylum Chordata; order Testudines; family Chelidae; genus Emydura; species Emydura macquarii. The sequence continues at coordinate 174,908 of NW_027130338.1, forward strand.
GAAGTTAACTATGGCACTGTTGTTTTTTTTAATCATTCAAAATTTTCATTTTCAAAATATCCAGGTACCCCCCCAAAAAATACCACTTAGTGGACAACTTTTTTTCTCTAAATTCACTCCAAAATATCATTAGTTATTGTTTTTATATGAGCCCAAGTACATTTATTCTAAAAACAAATATCAGAAAAATTAAAATTAATAATTTACTCAGTTGTGTACATTCCTGTTTTTAAATGAACAATTGAATATATTCAAACAAAAATCAAGAAAATTCTGCATTGTTTAATTTCAATAAGTGAACAACAGGAGAGAATTTGTTTGTCACCTTGCAAGAGTTAAATAAAGTTATTTTTTGGGCTCATCATTGCTAACGTCACACTGGGAGCCCTCTCCCAGTTGGCATAAGTCGTCAGTTGTATTTTACAGCAATGTTTTTAGTTAAGGAGCAATTACTGATACAGTATCACATGTCCACTCAATGGTTCTCCTTCTTTACCTCTTGTGTTAATTTTGGTATGAACCTCAAGCTGTGGATCACTTGAAACCATGCAAGGCCACCAAGGATAAGTTCCCACTTTGGACCAGACTAGATCGCCAACCTGAAACTTGACATCAGTTGTAACTTGTGTTGGAAGAGAATGTGAGAACTGCTGGACCTATAAAGAAGGTAACAATCATATCATTATAGAAGAAAACAATTTAATACCTGTCACTAATGCAGTGATTCATAAGAGGGGTTTTTTATTTTAATTTTTTTCTTCATCAATTTCGTTTTTCCTCTCTTTTTTCAGCTGGCACTAGTGGTCAAATGCAACCATGACAACAGGGGACACTCAGAATCCAATTGCATGGTTCACTGAGGACAAGCAATGACTGAATCAATACATTCTAGAGGGGAGATACGCTATAGAAAGTTTATACTCGGTAAACCAATTAGAAACATGATTTTAGTGTTGCTTTATTCTGTCACTGCATAGAATACAGTGAGCACTGGCCACAATAACAATTATATAGGCATTTCTAAGAACAGTGATTGATTTATTTGATAATAAGCTATAAAATGTTCATACTGTGATGAACTAGCATGACAATTTCTAGAATACTAAGAGTCCAAGATGTGTTAATTTATACAAGTACTAACCGGGGTTTCCTCCAACAGTATATCTTCTCTTGGCCTTTCTGATAGCACACTAAGCCTCTCATTTGGTCTCTAAAAAAAGGCAACAATAAGGAGAGAACAAGAAAATAAAAGTAAACAGGACAAGGGGATGGTAAATCAGAAGAACACAGGGAACAAAGAATAGGGACAGGAGAAAATAATTACCAAAGAGAAAAAACCACCACCAAATCAGAAAAACATGATGAATTCCTTATGACTGATCTACATTCGTGATGCTGTTCAGTTTTGAAATACTGATCTCTTCCACAATACTTAATATATTTTCATTACAGTAGCACTCAATCAGATCAGCGTCTCGCTGTGCTAGGTGCTGTACAATATACAATGGAAGAGTCATTGTCCCACAGAGCCTACAATCTAAACTGAGATACAACTCAGAGGGAGTAGGGAAGGGAGGACAAAGGAAACAGAGCAACATACAGTTACACACTGCAAATATGAATAGATTGCAGCATCAGAGTTTATTACTGTTTTATAAAAAAACCCAAAACATGAATGACAGTTGTCAGTTCACTGTAGATGTTATAGCATAGGCAGGTTTGGAGGAAAAATCTGAAAGAGAACAGGGTAATGGCTTTGCAGATTAGTTTGAGGAAGGCAGGCACTCCATGCTTAAGGAATACCATAGAGGAAAGCATTACGTACTTGTGGGAGAAGTAGATAAAGATTCAATAGGAACTAGTATTGCTGGAGGAGTAGATACGATGAGGCATATGTATAACAAGTAAGTAAATAGCAGGTACGTTGTGAAGGGCCTTAAATGTAAGGACCAGAAGCTCACGTTTAACATGGTGGAAAAGAGGTAGTCAATGGAGAGACCCAAAGGGAAAGGCAGTGGATGTATATAGAAAGCGTGTACATGACAGAGCATTCAGTCAGAAACTCTAATATACCATTCAAGCTAGATTATAATTAGTCCACTTTAAATGAAGATCTTTTCCCATGAAATTACACATTAGCCCCCATGATAATCATAAATGCATGCTTCACACTGAAACATCTAAAAATGCTCACTTAAAACACACGGTCTAGTACACCCAATTAAAGCTCTCATCATATGTTACTTTCAATACACAGAAATGTTAGTACATAGTTTTAAAGTAGCACACAAGAGTTACTCTCTACAGGTACTCTAACCTCATCCAAATTAATAGCCACAGTCTACAAATTCTTCCTTGCTACACCAACCTGTTAATGGCAAATATACCCACAACTTCTGCCTATGTTTCTGTTACAATGAGCTAACAGAAATTTTATTTCTGTCAGAACAATTGAGCTAATCACACAAGAGAGTCTGAACAAAAGATTGCATACTTCTAATTTAGCTTCCTAGAAGCAAATTCTAACCAGTTGTTTGAGTTTAGATTCAAAATTTTTGTTTTTAACAAAAATTCAACAAAGCATAAAGTTCACTGTTTTAATTTTGATAGAGTTTTAATTCCAAATTAATTTTATTTTAAACGTAACCATTTCCATGAAGAGTTTGGGTTGCACTAGATTACTACATTAGAAGCAGGAAGAGGGAGATCTGTATTTGGGCAAAGTGTCTGAAGCCATCTTTTCTGCTGCAGAAAGGAAATAGTCACTGCCAAATGCACTACTGAAACACAACCAAGTGTTAGAACAATGCCCTTTGGACTAGAAACAGGAGTTACTGGAATCTTGTGAGGGACTGTCTTGAAAGGAAAGGCTTTCTGACTGCTGGGAGGCAGCATTAGGTGCGACTCTTGACTGGGGCCCTGACTGCCTCTGACTCCACTTCTTCACTGTAATCTGCAGCTATAAAAACTATTATAAAATAGAAACAAATGTGAAACGATGGGGCCAAACCAGCCTGCTTTCGATGAAGGAAAGAGAGGTGGGAACATGTCAAGGACATGGAAATTATCATACCATATCAGACCATTGACCATATAGCATAAAATCCTGTCTTCAACAACTGCCACTATTAGATGCTTCATAAGGTGCAAAAAAGGTGCATGACCCTGCGGTGGACCACTACAGAATAACCTGTTCTACACAATTAGTCTTATCTGGTATGGCAATTCTCATATTCCTGACATGTCCCATCTCTCTTTCGGACAGTCCCTCTCAAACTAGGAAACAATATGAAAAGGACAAAAGTAGCACATGGCCAGCAGGAACAATTAGCTGTAAAGTGGTCAGGCTGCACTGCACACTGTGTGCTCTTGAGGTTGTGTGTGTGTGGAGTGGGAGGGGACGGGGGAGAAGGCCAAATGTTCATGGGGAGGCTCATTTTATTGAGCATGGGGGCAGAGAAAGTCTGCAGGCACTGAAAACCAGAGCACTAAAGGTTAACTTACAACGCTATTATTATTTCTGTGCAGTGTGTACATACATATTGCAAAATGCAATCTTGGCATCTCCTGCACCTGGCACTGATGGATACAGAATTCTCAATCGGTGTGGGCTGACTGAGTGAACTGACATTTCTAATTTGCATGCCACACTAGTACCCTATTTTTTTGCTGGCATGTGCACATAAGATACAGCCACCTCTTCACTTATTTAATATCTCACAATTCACCATACTTATTAAAATTGATTTCAATGGCAACTATCAAAAGCATGTGCTTTAAGCATGTTTAGCTGTTGTATAGAAAGCAGTATACTTAGATAGCGATAACATATTTTAGGTGCCTCTTAGAAATAAGTAACATTTCCTCTAAGTTTCTAAGAGCACTAATGACGAATACTTCAAATGCCACAAAACCCAAGTAAATCACATTTTGAAAAATGAGAATTCAAGAATCTTCGGAGGGTACACTTTTGTTGGCAGGCACTGTGTCTTCCTCTGTGTTTGGAAAGTACCCAATTTTGAGCACTACTGCAAACTAAATAATAATACTTGCAATTCTTTCCATTATTTCTCTCTCTCATACATAAGCTTTGCATTTGAGCTGTGGTGGACAATTGCTAAACAGTTCTGATCACTGCACACAGTGTTTGACAGTTAACTGCAGTCTCACAATGCTTTTTAAAGTACAAAGTAACAAACAACTAATATAATACAAAGCTGAAAAAAAGCAATTCCTTATTGAATTAAAAAAAATGAAACTTATTCCACTTACATTTTGTTCCTCTGGTTCTAGTTTTGGAATTTTGTGTGACTTGCGCTCTTCTGATCGGGAAGAGTCATGCTTGCTACTTTTTTTCCTTTTCTCCTTTCTCCCTTCATGTTTCATCTTAGCATACTCACTTGCCTGTACTTCATTCAAAAGATCCCCACACAAAGAGGACTCGAACAATTCCCTGCCATTCTGGATAGTTTTGGTTATTTTTAATTTGATTTCTGGTGAACCAGTCTTCTTTGGAATCACCATTTGTGGTACTGAAGGAGGTGGTGGGGGGGGTGGTTGTGGAGGGGAAGGTTTTTCCAGAACTTCATGTGGCCTCACATTAGAGTTTTCCATTTGGTAATACTCTGGGGGACTAAAGTTTCTAACTGCACCAAAGCCATTGGCTGAACCATTGGGATACTGACTGTATGTCTGGTATTTGGCTTGAGGTTCATACATGTTAATTGTGGGTGGATAGCCATTAGTGATCGGTGGAAGATCCTCCGTCGTTGGGGTAGGGTACTGAAAGCCTTGCTGCAGGGCAGTTTCATATGGTGTCTGACCACCATCTTCAGCGATGTCACTGCTGGCATCAAAGGCATCCTCCTGGCGGATGTTGGCTGAGTCAATGAGCTGAGGTGGTTGCTGAATTGTGTTTCCCATGATCCCTTGCATGAAAGAGAAAGAGAAATCCATTGTTCTGCTCCAGCATCCTTAGCTTTCCCTTTCTCTCATAGGGCCTAAAGGAAAGGGAGAAAAAGTAAATATTCAGTGTAAATCGTAAGAAGAGAATTAAGTAAGTGAAACAGTTAAGAAGAAATAGAGCTAACAAGAAGAACGTCCATCCCTCCAATTTCATTTGCCACTCTCTCATACAATCAATATTACCCTGCACACAAAGTACTCCCAATGCACCTAAGTCTTCACCAGCTGTGTAAAAACTTTGGACCACGCCCACAGTTCAGTTCTCTGCATGGGAAAATCAAGACTAAAGTGTGCCAAACGATATGGTAGTTTTCTAATGTTAACAATAATCTACTAAGGATTTGTATGGACTTGCCCAATTTATTTACACTCAAATTGTAATCAAGTTCAGAACTCATGCACACAGATACCAGGGTGATCAATAACATAGAATACCCAGATAGGGGTTCCAAAGATGAAAAGCTACTTTGCAAACAAGCCTCAGACACCTATTTTCAGTAACACAATAGCTAAATAATTTAGTTCCGTTATTTGTAATATCCACCTAAAAGTCTGAAAATGGAAATTCTCTCTCACCACACATTTGTACTGAACTTAAAAAGAACAGTCTTTTGTATACCAGCTTCAATGACACAGTCCACACATTTCTGTGCACAGGCTTTTTGACAAACTGCTTCTTTTCAGCCAGCAGAGGGGGATGACTAATTTTTTCCAAGAGTTGCATGTATTTCTCAGTAAGGGTCGTTTTTCAAGATATTTGAAACGGGACATTCTCAGCTCCAAGAGTTTTAAACATAGGTCAAACTGTGTTTGAATAATGGTTCTAAATATCAGATCAGAAGAGCTAACACATCAGTAAACGATGATGCTTATTCAACTGTGCAGAAATGCCTATCCAGGGCTCCACATACCAGACAAACACTATAGACTCAAGAGACCAGAAAGGCCATAGAAAGACCTCTCAAATCCACCAACCTGAGTTTCTTCTCTTCCTTCTCCTTAAAAATCTTATTCAAACTTTCCCTCTCCCCAGAAAAGCTTGGGAAAATAGATGAGCACTGATATATGCCCTGCAAGTCACCAGACCCCAAGCTACTGGCTTTTTTAAAAACAGTGGCACAATTATAGCAAATAGATGCTAATTATTCCACTCCAGCTGGTGAGAAAACCAGTCCTGATAACAGGATGCCACAGAGCAAACAAATTCAACAAACTCGGATGCAATCTTTCTAGAACAGCACAGCTAAGTAAAGTGGGCTTGCACTTGTGGACTCTGAAAAAGTTAAGTGGGGAAGGGATGCTCAGTTCTCATTTCCCCACCTTTTCCTATTTAATATTAAAAATGTGGAGTTCAAAATATTACCCTTTCCATTCAGCTACTCCTCCAACACTGAGTGTGATTAAAACAACATTTCCAGAAACGCTAGTTCACGGTGGTGTGACAAACACATGGGCAAACAACCACGATTGGGAAAGATCTTTAAAACATGCAATTGTTCTGAGGATTATATTCCACTTGTGAAACTGAATCCACACTTCCAAATTTCCATCTCATACCAAAATACACTGGTATGAAACAAGATACATTCTGAACTTTATTCTCAAATTGTCACTTTGAGATCATCTTTCAGCTTAGTCTTCTAATTTATAAATTGCATGGTTGATTGACCTGAGCTGCTTTTTTAAAGGTGGGGTGAGGAAGGAAATCACACACTGATGCATTTCATTTGGCGTTGGAAACTAACCCTAGAATTTTCTTCTGGCATGGATCCAGAAACGTTTGTTTTGTTAATATCAGACAGCCCAGTGAGTTCTTCTCACTCAGAATCCAATAGTGAAATACTCTCCACCATCACCTAAAAGCTGATTTCTGCCAATACAGTATTTTGCTTAGTAATCAGAAGGACAAATTATAGAATACCTCTGATATTAAATGACTGGAGAGGAATTAATTCTTTCAGAATAGTTCAGCAAGAAGAATATAATTTATGATCTTTCAGAGGCTATTTAAGTAGAGGAAACACCTAGACAAAGCTCTACCCAATGGAAGGAGCATTTTTCTATGCCCTTTGACTCTAAAGAAAGTATGGTAGCAATGGATTCCAGAGCTGAGGTGGTTAAACAAAGATGACTTATTTACTATCTTGCTATTAAAATGTTTACCTTGGCACACACAAAATAGGCCACATTCCTCTCCCAGGTGCCTCCTGCCCTTTAAGTCCTTTGGACCACGCCCCAGAAGAAGTTCCTCCTTGAAGATACAGAAAGAAAATTCTGCAACCCCCTCAGCCAAATTCAAAAAGAACAAGCCAACCCTCGGCTTCCTTTATTTAGAGTACCTAAATTGACCTGTCCAGGTTTGTCATATGGTAGTAATTGCACTACCTTTACCTTCATAGTATTTGAGGTCCTGGGAAATTATTTTTACAGGCAATCTTTAGGTGTAGATAAAAAAAATCTCATAAGATTTGAGACAGTTTTACAGCCACTTCAAACACAGATGGAAAAAAGCTGAACGAAATACTACACGCTCTCAGATTAATCTTCTTTCCTAGTCAAGAAAAGAAGTTTACACTTAAACCATTTTAATGCTTAGTTGGAGGGAATGGCTTAATGGGTTAAACCTCATGTTTGAAATATTGGTTTGCTACCCAGTAAGACCATTTGAGTCCTTTCTAGATAAATACATGGAGTACCACACTATGTGCATGTGTGTGTTGTGAGCACCGAGACACAGAATGCCCTTTCCAGCCAAGATTTTTTCTGGTCCGCAATTACATTACACAGTAAGGATCTGCTCATTTCCTTGATCAGGTTTCATTTTCATCCTCCAAAGCAACATATCCAGATATTTTATTAAATATTTTCCATCACAGACTTCCAAAAGAAAAAAAAAACAAAAAACCAACCAACCAACCAAACCCTTCCTCCTCAGGAACTAGCAGAGAGATGTAAAGACAAAGCCGTTAGAGGAAAAAGTAATTTCTTTAATTACATAGCAAAAACATGCTAGTTAACTAGACATTCACAGATTATATATGGACTTTTCCCATGCTCAGTTTTACTTCATGGTGATATCAGTCATGTTTCAAGTAAAGTTATCACTGTAATTATACAATTTAGTGGAGCAACTTAATATCAAAATGCTATGCAGCAAGATTAACTCTTTTCTGATAATTAAGATCCTACAACAGTTATAACCGTTATTCCTTGGGACAAGTAAACTGCACATCAGCTACAAGACTGAGCACAAAAATTGTACAGTGTTGATTTGATTGTGAGAGATCACACACACACACACACACACACACACACTAAACAGTATTGTGTATCAAGGTCATTCTAACAAAACAAGATTACAAACATCAGTAGGAGCTAGAAACACAAAAAGAACTGTTTGTATCACTTTATATATACATTGTTTCAGTTTTGTTTTTTAACTGAAGCCATCTCAATTTAAACAGCAAAATATATGCATATCAAATTACTAAAACACTGAAAGTTAGGTTGTTTCTTTTCTTTTCAGGTTCAGTCTAAGGTGAATTTTTGAGCCACTTTTGAAACCTATGGGGAGAAATGTGCAATTATAAAAACAAAAATAAAAAGTGAATTTGACTATCACCAATGAAAAGTCCAGCCAAACAGACTGACATTACTGATACGTAAACAATTTGTGATTAAGAAACCCAAGATTTGCTCTTTACTTCCCCACTGAAAGATTAGGAAGGTAACCATTGTTTTCCTCTTTACAAATTGGGACGGAGTTTCTAGTTCTTAGTCACCATTCCAGTAGATTTGCATTACCTACCGCAAACCAAAACTCATAATGGCAAAATTTAGAGAATTTTCTTGCGACGGGTGGGATAGGGGTGGGAGTTGTTCATTTATTTAAAGAACCTTTAATCAACTATTCCCCAAGATAGGATTAGCAAAAGGATATATTCATTTATACATCATATTTGGCAATCTTTCTAAAAGAGATGCTCTAGTGCAGTAGTTCCCAAACCTTTTCATGCTGCAGCTCATCTGTGTTAACAAGACACCCAGAGGCCTGAGACAGAGCCCCGAAACCCAACCCAAACCCAATGGGATCCAACTACAAGTATCAAAAGTTAAGTCAAAGGTTCCAGCACTAGGATTAGTGAAGATATTCTAGTAATGAGTGGAGAGAGTTGCTAGTTTATCCTGTGAAGTTTGTACACATGCATAATCTTAATTAGCAAGGGTTGCAGTTATAACAGATAAGAGACAATACACCCTTATTGTTGAAAGCAAAAGCCAATCACTAACTGATGAAGATTAGGAAGCAACTTTACCTCTGGACAGGTTATTCTTTAATTGTCCACTAAGGAATTTCTGTTTTCCTAGACTAGCTCAGACTTGTGATAATTCCTGTGTCCCTAACATATCTGAAACCACATTCATGTCTATGTTCACACCCACTCCCACAAAAGTTATTTTGTGGGGTAGCTTCCAAATAGGGTTCTAGGAAGATTAACTACCTGCTAAAAACATACTCAATATTTTTCAGTTACTGATTCACCAGCTTCCTCTTAGTGACTGTGTGGTCTTGCTGCAGCAAGCAACTAAAGCAGGTGCTGGCTACTCACTTCCAAGAGCTAAATGGCATTAAAAGTCAACTAACACCACATTAAATGATTTCCTAATATTACTTTTCCATGTAAGCAATTGCTGAAGTTCTCCCAGAGATATTACATGACTGATTAGGAAGGAAAACTGATTCATAAAATACTGTATTCAAAAGTGTTATATGTACACTATGAAAAATTTGTGGATGGCTAAATTAAAATATGCTTATTTTTCTTTTTGAATTTTACTGCTAAAGGAGTCAAGCTGACATGCTCATTTAATCATAGGCAGAAACTGCTAACAGTGGTAGTGGCATTTAAGACCCAGACCATACAAAGAAATTGCACTGATTTAACTAAACCTATTTCTAAATTGTGCAGCCTCCTTGTGTTGACTTCTGAAATTGGTTTAAGAGTGGGTGATATCATAATTAAATTCAGTAACAAACCTTTAGCAACCATCAACCTACCATCCTCCACAAATGGAGCAAGCCTCCATAGATTTTGCCCTAAAGATGTAAATACACCAGCTAATAGGTATCTGGATCCCTAGATTCCCCTTCTGTTATGTCACAAGTGGTTTCTGTGGAAATTATTATGTCCCAACAGCTGTGTGACTTTGGGTGAGGAAGATAATGATTGACTTTTAAAAAAGAATATTTGTTTGAAGTTACCAGCTTCCTCACCAAAACTAACGTCAAAATAATTTATTTGTTTATACAGTGCCTAGAACAATGGTACCTTGAGCCCTGATTGGGGGTCCTTAGGCATTACCACAATGGAAATTTACAAAACGCTTACCACATTTTTCTATGAGGCACCAACTGCTCTTTAAAGGCTTCAGTGACCTTTGGCACGTCATTTAACGTCTGTTCCTCAGTTTCTCCATCTTTAAAGTGGATGGCTGCTAGATTTGCAGTCATTCGCTGATGTTCATAAAATGTTTTGAGATCTTTAGCTTGAAGGCATAAAGGTGCAAATTATTCTTTTACATTTCTATGCCAAAGAAAAAAAGTTAAGCCATGCATTGCTGACTCCATCCCAACAGCTAATAAACCTTATGCTTTACACTATCAAGCAAGGAAGCTAGCTACTCATTTTCTTCACCATATTGAACAATGTCTATAACAAGCAAGTGCCTTACACTGCAAGGGAAGAAACAAAACGTATATCACTGCTACCAGACCAATGAATACTTATCCAGTTAATACTACCAAATTTTGATTTATAGCCTTCAAAGAATAACTGTACTCTTTAAATCAGCAGTGGCCACATTAAAGGTGAATTATATTTAGAAGAAGATCACCTTGCTTCTGTTCATATTTTAACTTTCCTCTGGGTGAAGCAAAGGACTTTTTAAAGACTTTTCTTCAGTTACCTCTAATAGTAAAAAAGACCAAGAATTTTTGGATAAAAAGTTCAGTCAGGAAGAGAGATTGAAATCTCTCATGGATGCCACTATGCCTTATAAATTATGTTATTGGCTAGCCATAGTATTCTCTAGGCAGTGATCTAAGAAAATACCTGCTCTGGAGCATCCAATAGGATTTTTGAGCCTCACTCTGACGTTTTGGCCACAATTAAATCCTACCTAAGGATCTCAGAAAAATTAAGCTACAACATCAGCTTGACAAGTGTATAAAACATATCAGTAAACAACTATACATAATTTACAACCAGTCAACTCACTCAGGTCAGGAGTCACTAAGTTCTACACTAACATGAATAAGAGGTCTTTTCTCCCTTAAAAAGCATTGTACTAACTTTCACATCTAGGAAATCAGAGCAGAAACAGGCATATAAGACACTGGAGAGAGGTTACACTACAGACTGCAACATACCTGTATGAATACAGAACCTGAGGCAGGCCATTTTTCATCTCTCTCACAAGAACATTTGACTTTTAGAAATTGGGATTTAAAAGTGTCTATTATGCATAGTATTTTGGCAATATAATCTTCTACAAAGCAAAGAAAGCAAGGAATATTTGATCTATGGGAACACTGCAAGATTATGCTAATCAGATTGTATCCAGCTGATAAAAACTCATTTCATTAGGCCAATGGTCCATATAGGTTGCACAACAGATCCTTTGACCATGAAGCCACAGATTCTAATCCATCCTATACAAGTATCAGCATCTTTTATAAATTACAAACTAATGGCTGTTCAGTGATTTAAATTACATCAGTTAGTGAGTAGTTGGCACTAATTAGATTCCTGTTACCATTCTGAGCAGAATCCAAGAACAGTATGGACAACAGATACTGAACCCTTACACATGGTGCCCCCAGGTCAGAGCTCATACATATGGTCGGGGGAACCTTGCATTGCTATTTGGTTTACTGTACCAGCTCCATGGTTAAATGGGATTCAGAGCTGCCAACTGAGCAGATTTCACAATCAAGTTGCCATAAAAAAGTGTTTTTTTAAAGACAGCATAACAGGATGTGGAGTTTTTTGTTTGGATACATTAACTTATAATTACATCTACTGATTTAGAAATTATTAGTAGAAGCTTTTAGTTTTTCCAAAGTTTTCAAATAGTCCCTTTTTGTGGGTTCATCTAAAAGAAATAGACCTTAATGTTATTATGCACTCTGGCTATTCAGGACAACTTGTTCATCTGGTATATTACCTTCCAGTACAGAATGCAGCAGCAGGGACTCTTACTTAACAGAAAGATTACACACAATGGTCTTCTACGCCCAGCAATTGTTCTCCTCCCACAGAGTTTACATCAGTAGTTCCATCCTCCAGAGTCTTTGAATTCATCATCAAAATAGTCAATACCCACACACTTTCCTATCCCCTTTCCTCTGCAAAACTTTAGTGGGCGTTTTGAAAATGAATATAGTAATATAAAGCAGCATCTGGATTATATTACACTGAAAGAATAGCCCTTGGGGCTAGTCAATCACTAGAATAATATGATACCATAAATTGAGGACTCCATCTCAAAATTTAACCCTAAAATAGTCTCTCAAGAATAATCCTACCTTCAACTCCTGATACAAAGAGTACCTTATTTCTCTGCAGCAGCTCTCTGGCTGCCACAGAAGTGGTATGATGGGCTAAAAAAGAGATAGGATCTAACTCACTCAAGTAGAAGAACAGTTTCTAAAACAGCTGGAAACGATGTTCAAGCAGTCTCAGCGAAGCTTAGAAGTATTTATTTTATGCAAAATAGCTCTCATGCATCTCTAACTGCTGCTGTTGTATTACATCATGGAGTCCACCTCCTGCAAGTACAGGATTCAATATCCAGATAGAGGATGTAATAAACTGATACTACACTGGATCTCAGCCAAAGGATCAAGAAGAATGTTGCTAAATTATTTAAGGCTTCTTAGCAGGGAAGACTTTTTGGCGCTATTGAAAAATAGTTTGAACAAAGATTGTGACATCTGCAAAACTGCAACAGGAATAATTTTTGAATGCCTACAAAGAAAGAAAAAGATTATTTTCCAGAATGATGCACTACATTGTGCACCTGTCTTTTCCCTACATTCCCTTTCTGGGGCCTAAGGCTATGTCAAAAGAACTTGTCAGTAACACTGAAACTAGAGACAAAATTCTCAAGCTACAATAATGTCCAAAGAGAAACAGTATTTAAAAAAACTTAATCAGTTTTCCCCCCTTGGAAAATGAAAATTATGTACTAGGAAAACAGTATAATCTAAAGTGGATTAGCCTAGTAGATTTTACAAGAAATGTTACCCTAATTTAATGGCAAATATGCTTCACTTCCTCCACTAAACTTTTATATAATATGCTGTGGCTGCAAGTGGCTGTAATTTCAATGATGGGTGAAGTGACTCACACGTAGATACATTTATAAAGTGCTCTGGAATCTTTTTGGAGAAAGCTGTTCTCACTGAATCACTATTACATTTATTTAATGTATTTTTAGGATCCACATCACCAGTCTAAAACTACAACATACTACTTTGGTGCTCAGATACTATTGACATGCGGTATAATAAGCTAAATAATTATTGTATTGCTAAGATCTCCACAGAGATATAACTAGACTCTGTAGCGGATGTTGCTGATCCAATTTCCTGTCTTTGATAATTACTGAAAGACTTTTAAAATGGAGAGCCTTGTTGGCTTCTTTGAGAATGTCAGCCTTGGGCTGTATAATTTACTAATGCCCCATGTAGCCTCACTAAAAGCACGGATATTAGCTAGTCTCAAAATAACGTCCAGCTAGGAATTCACCAGATTAGTAAGGATAACTTATTACATTCTAACATGCTTTGAAATATCTTGAGAAAGAGCAGCATTATTTATTACAGAAATGTATGAAGACGCCAATCACTGAATCTGAGCACCACCATGTAAAGTTAAATTCTATTCTTACTTCCCCTATACCAGAAATCATTAACCATATCGTTGTTAGCTGACCATAAAATACAGATTACCTGAAGTGGAGAGACTTTCATTGTTATATTTAATCTTTCACTTTTGAACATTACTGATACAGAATGAATTTGAATAGGTGACCTAGTGTCAAAGGGCTGAAAATTAACAATATAAGCCAACATGTAGGTTTAAATGTTCAAACTTTCTAATGTTCAACTTCCAACTTTAAATGTTCAAACTTGCTTTAAGGAAAAAAAGCAACAACATTCCCCATCAAGCCAAATAATTGCAGCATCCTGCTGAGATAAGACAGCCAAAAATGAAATAGTTTAGAAACTGGACTACAAAGTGAAATGCACAAGGTAAATACATGGTTAACAACTAATTAAAGGTAAATCAGATTTTTTTAAATGTTACTTTTAGTACATTGCAGTGACATTAATACCAAGAAACTATGTTTACAAAATTTTAATCTGAGTGTGTATAATTGTAAACCATATTGTTTGAAATGCAATCTGGATTTCTGACAATACTAAGCAAGACAAAAAACAGAGTATAGTGAAATCACAACCAAGTCAGGAATGCTGCATTACAACTGGATTGACTTCTCTAGATAGGAGCATGGAATAGAGAAATATGCCAACAAATATTTATAAAAAATATACAAATAGAAACAAGTATTCATAGCTCTCCAAGAACGACTTAGGAAGACTGCAGCTATCATTCAGCCAGGAAAGGCTCAACAGCATTGGGGAAGACAAGGTCTCATTTTCTAGATGAGATCTCCCAATGACAACAGTGCCCCTCCTCTTTCTCTCACCCATTACACATTTACTGAATCACAAGAGCACAGGGTAAAGTCCCCATAATCTCAGCACGAAAGGCCATCAGCATGATATGCTGAAACCAGCATTCCCCAGCTCCAGGTATTATGAGTAAATTGGGTTTACCTACCCACAAGCAAACTGCAGAAGCCAACACAACAACATTCACAACAGAAGTGTTACACCTAATATTTGTTCAGATACAAATTCAGAAGATTAACAAGAAGGACTGAGACCCACAGGTTCAATGCATTTCCATGGCAATAATGACATGCAAGAGGAGCTCCTGACTCAGAATGAAGCAGAAGCCCATTAATTTGCACCTGACATTTTATCACCACGCAGTGCCTGAGTTGAGTAAACCACCCCTTTTGTTGTAGGTGTTAGTAGCAGAAAGTTTAAAATTAATTTCCATAATGCATTTGATTGACCTTTAATTTTTACTGTCCACTGTTATGACACATTGTAGAACTATCTAAAATTGTATGTTAGAAAGTTTGTGGAGGTTCACATACTGTAGAATGTAGGGAATTTCGCAGAGATGAAAGGATCTACTTTAAGAACTGACATCATACTAGTGGCTCATCAGCAAAGGTAAAAAGAGCAACTAATAGGAATCAAATTTTTATTTTAATTACAGCTGAACATTCGGTTCAGTGAACAGTGCCACTGCGTGGTAAGGTTGACTTAGACTTTGCAATTATAGCAATTGCCTGGAAAACCAAAATTCTGGGACATATCCTCAAAATAACAATGGGACCTGCCTAGCTAATGTGCCAGTAACACAAGCAGGCGTTTCAGAGCCAACCCACAAAAATTCAAGGTTCTGCTCATTTTCTAAACCCTGAAAAAAACTGTCAGTTATGCACAAAGACTTCATTACTTACTTTTATCCTTTGTGCATATTTGTTTCTAAAACATGGAACAATCTGGTTTTTCCTTATATATGATGACACTTTATTTATGCAGTACTGGACATATAAAAAAGATTAACCCATGAAGCAGCTAAGCTCAATTCTTGTTTGTTGTATGTTTCTTATAAACAAAGAAAATTGTGTTGCTGAGGCAGGCTATTTTGTTAATTTGTTGCAACACAAAGAAATTAAAGCACCCAAACAAACAATTTACTGTTGTTTTAAAACGTACAACTACTAACTTTGTGAATAGGAAATTAATGTAATAGTCCTCGAACCGCAAAGAAACTTCTCACCATAGCAGAACAGATTTTGTATTTATACCGCAGGCACTTTTTATAGATGTGTAGAGACTCTTAGGTTTGCTACGCCAGTATTAATGTAAAACAATTTGATAGTAACTGGCCAAGACAATAAATTAAGTAAATAATTACGTAATAATAATTAATGTTTATACAAAGCTTGCTAGGATGTCCAGAACAGGACAATATAAAGCAGAGTGTTTAAAATATAATACTGAAATTAACTATGGTTTGTATATCTGAACTGCATATAGCCTCAACTCCACAAGACAATAATAAATTCCCTAAAACAATTTTTTCAACTGGTTCCTGACATACCTCTATAGTCTACAATTTTCATTATATAAAAATACTGATATATTTAGTTTTCACAGAAGTATCTATACCACATGTAATTAATTTTATCTAAAAAAAATTAAACTTCAACAAATTTTCAACACAAATTTAACATTTTGAAAGGAAGAATAAAGCCAGCGTCCATAACAAAACATCTTTTAAAAGGATATAAAGCAAGTTATTTTGACTCTCTGCAAAACTAGCCATTGCAAACAAAGTCATCAAAACAAAACAAAGGTACACTTGGTAAATGAAATGATAAAACAGTCTCCAATCCTACACTGGGATACACCAGTAGACCTCTGTACCTGCATGGACTCCCACAAACTTCAGTGGGACTATGCATAAACGCAAGGGTCTGTGATAGTAAGATGATGCAGGATGGGGCCTTAGCAAATTGATTCCTTTTCATCCTTTTAAAATACTAGTGAGTTTGATTACTCTCCCTGTACACATTTTCAAGGTCTGTTGAGGTTTGTTTTTTGTTTTGTCGAGGGGGGAAGATGTTTCCCACTGATATAGAAAGTAATCTCTAGTATAACAGTATTGAAAGTCCCAAGCATTCAAAACTCATGAACAAGGCCCCAAAAATCAAGACAGTGATTTAAAAATCAAGAGATTTGTTTAAAAAAATAAATATGGAGTGATCTTCATTTGCTTTCTAGTTTTAGAGCCTTTAAGGTTCAGCTGGGTCATATTTTTAAGCTTTTGTATGAAATCATAAAGGTAAAAATCTTGGCTTTCATTTTTAAAAAGTGTGATTTTTACTTAAACGACATGAATCCAGGAGCCAAGGCTTTAAGAAAACACCAAATATCGTAAGACTCACAATAGGTCTGCAAGAGTTGGCATGCTTGGATTACATTAATGCATACAAATAATACAAGGTACTGCTCTGAACTTTAAAAGTTCATACTGCAGCAGAGCTCAAAATTAACTCCACATACAAAGAATTCCAAAATGATTCCATACTGTGTTAATGAAAAGAACCACCCCTCTTCTCAGTCCATATTTTCCATTTTGCATCTGATCTCCTTGAGAACCAGAATCACCTTTTTAATTGGATCAAAGGACACCAAATGTAATTGTCAAAACATTTATTGCTGTACTGTACAACACCTGTACTTTAAGCCACTTCAAGATACACTAGGAAGTGACATTACTTACTGTGTCATTGTTCGGTCCAATATGCAAGATGTGAGAGTTTTAGTCCATTAGAATGATTCTCTCTTAAAATCTAGCAATAATACAATCAACATAAATTAAGATCCTAAGCCTGTCCACCAGTCAAATGTGTTGACAAAAACATCAGTAAAGAGATTAAAGTTTCACTGAATCCACAGCCAGCTACAGAATGAGAGAAGAGGCACACTGCAATGTGTTACTTTGAAAGATATATATAATTCTACATAAAATGGCTAACTATTTCTTAATGTGCAATACCTAGAAACTCATGGCTAAACTAAATTGTCAAGAGTGGGGATCAAACTACATTTTTTTTTTTAAAAAAGGATAAAAATAGGATTATGTAAATTGAGATTAGTGCGATACAGCCTCTAATTACAATACAGTGACCTTTTCTCACTGAAAAAAGGTGCTTTGATAAGATTACAAATATAAAACATGCCTGCTTCACACTCATTTGATCGCTGGGCTCAAAACTGTAAATAACCTCATGAGTTGTCTACTATACATAAAAGCTAAATAGCTACATTTTTAAGTGCATAAAAACGGGGAGGCCTAGTTACTTGTCTAAGAAAACACTCTTGCAAGCCACATTTTTTAGAAACACTAGCAAAAAAATACTCCCTATTGGCTAGATTTAAAATGTAGTCAATGGATACAGTATCAAATACCTTTAAATGCATTCCACAATGCCTTCTGCCAACAGCCCCAGATCAAATAAAATGGCCAATGCAATTTCCTTGTTTACTTCAAGAAATTGCAAAAGATATTTCGGTTACACCTGCGGTTTATAAGATAAATACAACTTTCTGCATATTTCTGTGTTTCATTCTTCTAGAACATTAGCGGAAATGTCAGACAGTGTAATCTCTCTGCAGATTTGAGTTGAAAAGGGTTAATTTCTGCACCGCAGTCCCCCAGCATGTACTGTTTGCAAGCCGGAGGAGGAGGGAAGGAAAATGTCGCTTTCCCCACTTCGCTGCCTAGGGTAGATTCCAGAAAGATAAGGAGAGAAGAGGAAAGGAAATGAGTATAAAGCCAGGAAAGGGGCAGCTGAGCCCCCAGGTAGGGGATTCAAAGCAGGATTTTGGAGGAGGAATGTATTTACGCTGCAGTATCTAGCAGCAAACATGGCTGCCTCTGCCCCTTTAAATCCAAGCGAAACGCCTCTCTCGAGCACCACCGAAACATCACACCCTAGCCATGGCTCTCGGTACCGGCCCCGCTTCCCCCCCGCACCAGTAACGCCAGCCTCGCCCGCCGACAAGCGGGGAACGCCGCTGGCCCGGCCAGCCTCCGCGCCGAGCGCACGCCACCCAGCCCGCTGCTGGAGACACAATGGGCTCCCCTCGCCCCAGCCCCAAACCCTCCCACGGCTCGTGCGGCGTGCCCAGCCCGGAGAGCCGCCCGCAGCCCGGGCCCCGCGCCGGTACCGTGCCGCGCCCCATCCCAGCGCTCACCCGGCAGAAAGACCACCCCGCGCCAGCCCGCCTGCCTCGCCGCTCGCCCGGCCGTGCCGTGCCGCTACCCCGCACCCCCGCCAGCCCCTGCTAACCCCACCCCCGCTCACCCCCACCCGCGGGCCCCGCTCACCGTCAGTCTGTTCCATTCTAACTCCCCCCGCCGTGTCCGACCGAGCCCAGCGGAGACACAAAGGGCTGGAGCCGGGGCCGGGGGAGCGGAGGGGAGGGGGGGGGGACAGGACCCCCGCAGCAGGCCGCCGTGGATCCCCGGCCTCGATTTCCGCGCCAGCGGCCCCCAGTTCCACAGGCTCCGCCCCAGCAGCCGCCCGCACCCCGGGCGGTGGGGGAGCCGCAGCGCCGCGGGGAGGCCAGGGAGAGGCCCCGGGGGAGGGGGGGCGGTGAGGGCAGAGCGGCGGCTGGCGGCGGGGGAGGGGGGCGCTGGGTCGCTGTGTCCCGCTCTCGGGCCGGCCCCGCTCGCTCTCCCGCTCCCTCCCTCCCCACGCACACAAAACGCTCCCGTCCACACCACAGGCCGCGGCGGCAGCCACCGCCGAAAGAGACGCGCTCCCATTGGCTGCCGGCGCTGCGCCAGCCGCGAGGCGTGCTGGGAACTGTAGTCCTGCACGGACCCGGAGCGGGCCTCGAGGGAGCCGCTTCCCAGAGCTGTGGCTGGGGCACGTTTAAATGCACAGGGCTTTGCTGGCCAGGCATGCTAGAAGCAGGGTTTTAAATACACTGCCCAAGGCCTAGGAACATGCAGGAGCTCAGAGGGGCTGGGATCCAATTCTAACGCACTAGGCTTTATATACAGGGCAGAAGGCCTGCACCCAGGAGGCTGGACATGTTTGACCAGCATTTTAATAGCACAATGTTTGCATGCTCTAGCGATGAAAATGCCTAACTCGGCACTGCCTATCTTTCTGAGTCTGAGGAACATATAAATCCTGAGATGTACTGGATGCATATGGTTTTCACTGAACACTTACTAATAGGATTTTAAATGTCACACGTATTGGAGACAGGGATTGAAGTGGAATTCACAGGATCTTGGAACATGCAAAAAACACTGCAAGGTGCTGAATACATATTTGATGTAAAAGATTGTAGATGCAATCCCAAAGTCTGATGACACACAGACAATGAGGTGGTGGATGCATGATTAATCTGTGCATCAAAGCATGCATCTACAGTGAGCATTTCCATGCTACAATAATGGGCACTACAGAAATGCCTAAAATACAAAGATGGCTTTAAATTAAATGCAGATGGTCTTGTGACATGGAAATGCTAAGATGTGCTAACACATTTAATCCAATTGGCATTAAATGTTTTGCGTGTTGGAGGAATTCACATTTGATTCATAGGTCTGGGAACATGAGGTGCTCTGATACTCTTGTTTTCAGTCTAGTATAAAGAGCTAATTAAACAGATGTCGAGTGAGATGTGTTGGGTGCATTTTTAACACAAAAAGATTTAAATACAATGCATCAGGCCTGAAACTATGGAAACAATGGAGTACTAACGGTCCAGATTAGTTTTGTATTTACCCAGCAGCAGAAATGTATGCTGGTTACATATTTATCATAGCTCCCATTGTTAAGTACTTAATACAATGACATTTTTAAATGCAATGCATAAAGCATACATGCAAACACTGATATGTACTGATGCATCTTGTTGCCAACCTTGAACATGCAATTCTGCTGGAGCAGGAGGGCAACTGTTAGGTGCTGAGATTGGCCAAGCTGTGCAATTCATTTGCATGTTTGTTATGAAACCAGTGTAGCATCAGCTGAGATGTGCTGGATGCATTTAATTACTGATGTATTGCATAAGGCCTGGGAAAAAGAAAATTCTGCTGGCGAGATTACAGGGTCTCTGCCTTGGATTCTAGTTTTAGCGACTGAGTTTTGGCATCTGGGTGAGAGCGAGAATGCTGTCATATTCAGTAGTTTCTAATCTGATTTTGGCTGAAAATATATCCATCGAAATGCTTGTAATTAATTCCCCACCTCCACAAATTCAAAGTGGTTCCTATGCAAAGATAATTCAAATATTAACTATGCATAATAAATCTCCTGCAACAAAAACAATTAATTTATACCTCACAAGCAAAAAAAAAGGGGGGAGGGAATGGAAAGCAACAAAAATATATGAGAGAATGAGAAAGAAACAAGATGGAAAGAGAATGCAATGCCTGTTACCAGAAAGATCAGATAGTGAAGCAAGATGAATTAGCTGGAAAAAGAGAGACATGATCTAACATGAAAGAGGAAACTGAAGAAATGTGGGTTTTACGAGTCACTGAACAAAAGCTGAGTAATGGTCTCAAAATGTACTGCATTTCCCATTGTCCAAAGGCTGCAGGCTGCACCTCACAAGAATGAGACATTTCTCATGTCTAGGTTCTTGGAAAAAAAATACACTGTAATAAGGTACATTTAAAAGTGCTCCTCCTCCTACCTAAATACAATAAGCCATCAAAAATGGAGTTGACCTAGAAAATACTTCCTCCCTCCCCTTCCCTTCTGTAAATTCTGCAGCACTAAATTGGTGGACTCACATCTGAATTAGTCAGTGAAAAGGAGGGGAATTTACATTCTTTTTGATTTGGTACTAGGTGCTCTTTAGGCAACTAACCAGCACACTTACAGGAAATCTGGTTTTCCTCCATGTATCTCCTCTATAGTGTTTTCTTTCCCCATTCATCTTTCATTGTTGTTGATATGCTTGCACTAATCCAGCATAGGTCTTTAACACCATTTGTTGGTCAGGACAATGCTCACAAAGCAAGGAACTGTAGGCACTAAGAATCCAGACCAGGTAAGCATAATGACAGGAACTTACCTGTTTTTCTTCGCAGGCAAGATTGTCTACTGAGTCATTTGTGTTGTGAGGCAGTATTGTCTAGTGGTTAGAGCAACCAACTAGCAGGCAAGATTCCCAGTTTCAGTAACTGTCTTTGCCAGTGGTTCTTTCCTACTGGTTCTTGGGCAAACCACTCTGCCTCTCTATCAAATGCAGATAATATTGAGCTAACTCATAGGGGAATTGTGAGACTTAACATTGTAACATACTTGAACTCCACTGATGACGGTGCTAAGCATCACATCTTTATTCTTCAGAGGTACAGTGGATTGTAAGGACTAATATTTATACAGTAGTGCCTAGAGGCATCGAACTCGATGCCCCATTGTACAAATTTATAGCAAGTGACAGTCCTTGTCCCACATGGGATTCTTGTTACCTTTTAAGAGTTTAGTGACAGTGGTTTACTTGGACTCCCCGGGCATTTGGTGCACATATATAAAAGTCAGGTACAGGGACTGCAAGTATGATATGGCTGTATTCTTATAGCTAGGCACTAGGAACAGGAGATACAATCACTGGCAATTAAGGGTCTTCACCAGGATTCTCTGATGCCACTTCCAACAAGCCCTCATTGCTATGCATATCTGTACATGACACCACTTCGACACCAAGGTCCAAATGATCAGAGATACTTAACTCCCAATGCGGCCTATGTGTTTCTGAGGCTCTGGACCAGCTCCCTGAATGAGTGAAACCTTCCCAGGCACCCAAGGAGAGGTGGGGCTCTGTCACACTCCCTTTCTTAAAAACACACAATTCCCTAACAACATAAAAACCATGCAATTCTTGTTTATAAGAGGTGCCACAAGAAGTACAGCCCAGGGGAGATCTGGGGCTACTTCAGCAGCAAACCCAAAAAATCTTTGGGGGTCACTTTTTGCTAGCGGCTTTGTTCCAGATTGTGCTGCATACACAATGCTGGCAAGAGGAGTTTAGAACTGAAGTCTGTATCAATGGAAGAACACGTCTGTGTCTGGTGCAGTTCTTACAGGAAGGAATGATACTGCCAGGGCTGTAAATGTTTCAGTGGTATGGGGACTCTGAACAACAGGTTGGAAACTTAGAACACTGGTGGACTAGTCAGTCCTTCAATGGGCACAATCAACCCAACTGTTGCTGATTCTCTTCTGTTCTTGTGGTGGCTCCATAGATTAGACTAAAAGGGGCTTTCCTTCCAGTCAATCCTATGAGGCACGGCAAGGATCTATACATTGCAGCCCAGCTGCTGGGTGACCAAGCAAGCAGAGCCATATTGCTGCGTTTGTGAAGACAAAAGTGCTCTTGTAATCAAATGCTGTATTTGGATTTTTAAAATGACCAGATAATTGTTACTAGTAATATTTGCAAATGGAAAACTCACATTGACTTGTACGGGCTTTGGTTCAGGCTCTCAAATGTGTATGCTCAGCTTCCACTGATTTCAGCTACACAGGCACATCTGACGACAGACTGTCCCTAGAAAGGAGTAGTGAAATCAGGAAGGAATTCATGCACATATCCACCCACAACTCCATATTAAAAACCTTGCACAAAGAGAGGTATGCTGGGTGTTTTCAATCCTCTGAAGCTTCACAGCTAGTGTAGCAGATTAAAATCCTCTATTCTAGTATAGTGAACAAGGGATGCCTGCTTGATCACTTCAGAGAGCAGGGTTCTTTGTGTTTGGCTGCGCAAACAGTCTCAGTGTCATACTGTTATTGTACATCATTGCAAATGAGAATCTCTCCCAGCAAAAACGTCCTCCTCTATGAAACAGGAAGTATGCTTAGTCGCTTCCTTCTTTATTCCATCAAGATTTGTTCTACTATAGAAGGTTTTGCTGTAAAGCTTTAATATTAAAAGGCCTATACTAACATAATACTTCAAGAATTTTTGTGGGGAAAGAAAGAAGACATGGATCAATAATATTTCTTAATCTAAGATGTCTGAAGAACAGGCCTTCATTGGCATGTCTTTACTGGTTGAAAGAATAAACACAGACATAAAGAGATCTCTAGTGGCTAAATTAAGGTACTTTCTTCCAACCTCTATTTATTTTTTAAATACAATTCATCTGCTTGGACACTAGCTGGTAAATCTGCCTACTGGATTAATAGCAGTTTGCATTTCAGATTATGTTCTAATCTTTACCACATCATTCTTATAAATGCAGAATAGATTCAGAGTAACCTCTCTAGTTCTGTCATCTGCTAAGGAGGAGATTTTCTCCTCCTTGATTTCAAGAATTTGGGGAGCCCTTAACATTTGTCTTGAGACTCGCTTTGATTCCTGATGCCACACAAACCCATTTTGGGAAGGCAAAACCTAAAATAATGTCTATTTTTATGTCTATTTTTTCTTCTCACATCCTCCCCAATATAATTTATAATGTACTATATAGAGAGAGATATCAAGTGGAATAATTTAAACATAGATCCTTCAAATATAGGCAACACATTGCTTTATAAAATTAAAGAAAACTGTATGATGCTTTTGGTGTATTGGTCAATACTAAGAAATGAATCATGGGTCACCATTACCTTTTCACTTCTGAAAATCCTGCAAATGGACCAGGTCATATAAATGAAAAACATTTTGTACTGAATTTAACATTTAGCCGAATTAAACATTTGAAATGTCAGCATTGATTTGATTAACATGCTTTTTCTTTCCTTTAAAGCAATGATTTTGCAAACTTTAAGCCAAGACTATGTAGGATCCAGCAACAGACAGCATAGAACAGAAAAGTCACTTCCAGCCAGTACCTTGTCTTCATACATGTCTGTAAAGCTCCTCTCTCACACACGTGCGCTATGTAAATAAATAAGTAAAATAACAATAGGTAAAGAGATGCACATGCAGGAATTCCTTTGTTTTAATGCTTGTTCGGTAGAGGGAGATAATTTTTCAAAGGAAGCTCCTGAATTAATGAGTTAATGTTTGTAAGGCACCTTGAAGAGATAATGGTCTAAAACAATAATAATAATTAATAAATCACAAGGCAGAGCAGAAAACAAACATTCAACATTCATTTTTCCTGTTTTTCACACAAATTTTGTTTTGAAGGAAACTTCCATGCCTATGCTAACCACGATTATTACATTCAGCCTGTGGAGTTGTCATGAACACACAAATGGAAACTTGCACATACAAACATTGAGAGCAGGGAGATCGTGCCTAGGCACATCTCTTGAGGGCTTTTGCAAATGTGTAGGATGTGGGGCTTTTTTCTTTTGGGAGCAGAAAGAGAAGAAAGGTCTTTCTGACTCATTTATCTTTCATGGGGGAGAAGCTGGCTGTGTCCTAGTTCACAGCAAAGGTGGGGACGCGCGCTCATTTTGTGGCCTAGGGACATGCAGCGGGCTCAGGGAGCGGAACAGAGTATCGGGAGGAGTGGCTGAGTTAAAACAAAACAGACACCCCCCCTCCCCCCCACTCCCTGCAGCCGCCCATTGCCTCGGGCTGAGTCACTGACCGCCCTGAGTCTTGAGTCAAAGACTCCAAGTGACAGAGCCCCCCCCCCCCTTTCCTCTAGGTCAGGCCGGCCTGTGAGCCTTGCCCCAGGCTGCAGAGGAAGGGCCGGGCCGGGCTGGGCCGAGGGAAAAGCCCTTCCCGACCCCGCTAGGGCCTCACTTGGCCCGGAGCCTGTGGGCAAGACCCAGAAGCCGCAGGGCGGGAAGCAGCTCTGGGTGGGGGCCGGGGCCGGAGGCGTGGACTGCCGGGCCGGCCCAGAGAGTCACAGCAAGCGGGTCTTGGGGGGCAGCGTAGCCAAGAACGTGCCCTCAGCCATAGCCCAGCGCCGCACGTCACACCTGTCTCCACGGTAACAAGCGATAGCGTCACGCTGACGTCACACACAGCGCCCTCCCCACAGAGAAGCCGGAGCCTACCAGCCGGCGCAACAGCCCCAGCAGCGTCAACGGCGGATATCCGGTCAGGCCCCGCCCCGCCCCGCCCCCTCCGGGTTGTGAGCTCTCATTGGCTGGCTCACAACAGGCCCCGTCCTTCCCCCCCTCCCCCACCGTCCTTCTGAGTCCTGTGCTCCCATTGGCTACCTCCGAAGGGGGCGGAGTCCCGCCGCCATGGGCCGAGAGGGACGGAGGCATAGAGCCAAGCGGTAGAGCGTCCCTCTGTTTCCGATCGCGGGGGGCGATGGGAAGGAGCTAGCAGCGGGGGAGCGGAGCGGAGGCCCGGCGAGAAGCAGGTGAGTGGGCCCGGTAGCTACGGCCGGCAAGGGGCTCGGCTCGGCCCGGCCCGCGCCTGCCCGGCCATCCCTGGCTCGCCCCGGCCATCTCCCAGCCCGTCACAGGCCTGGGCCCGGCGCTCGGGGGAGCCAGCCCGTCGGTACGTTCCGGGGGGTCGGACTCCTGGGAGAGGGGCCGGGCCTGGCGGGGCGGTGCGGTTAGAGCGAGGGACGGGGGAAGGGCGGGAGCAGGACGCCTGGGTTCGTTTCCCTAGGTCTGTCAAGGAGGCGGCTGGACCCCGCTTCCGGGGGTATCCGGTGGGGCCGCCACTCGGCCCGGCCGTGCCCGGCGCTCCGGGTCCCCGCCCCGCTGGCAGGGGCGGTGGGCAGGGCGCTAACGCTCCGGCGTGTGAACGCTCCCAGCACAGCGCGGGCTGATGAACGCCGCCGTCCTGCCGGGACAAGGTGCAGCCGGTACCCTTCTCCCCTCCCTGTCCTGTCCTGTCCTGTCCTGTCCTGTGGAAACCCTGGCAGCAGGCCGAGGGCTCGTGCAGACTGCTGGGCAGGCCGCCCGCCTGCCCGCCCGACCGTGCCTCTGCTGCCAGGGGAAGCCCCGCTCCTGTACTTCTGGGACAGCAGTCAGCGAGCTGCCCAGGACCAGCAGTGTGCATTCGTTCAGGTGCTGCTTCCGCACTTCACCTGGTGGTGACAGCAGGAGATGGAGCTGTCTGCCTAACTCTGATCTGCTATGGCTTGTCTGGGGCCAGCTGAAGATTGTAGAGAGCGCGGGTATTATTTTGGAGACCTTTGGAGTCGTGGGAGGTTATGGGTATGTCTGTCAGGAACAGAAGGCAATTGTAATGAGTCTTAACACCTTGCTAAAGCTATGTCTACCCTAGCACTTCTGTCGGTCAAACCTTTGTTGGTGGTGGTGGGGGGAACACCCCCTTGGCCAACATAAATTTCATGACAGACACACCGGTGTAGACAGCTACGTCGGCAGGAGCTGCTCTCCCACCAACATAGCTACTGCCACTGGTTGGGGATGGTTTAATTATGCTGACGGGAGAGATCTCCCGTGTAACCGCTCTATGCTGACAGGAGACCTTACAGCAGCAGCGGTACAGCTGTGCTCCTGTAAGCTCTTTAGTGTAGACTTAACCTAATTGAGTGAATCTAAAGTTAAACTAACTCTTTCCTTTTGTATCAGAACATCCAGCAGATAATTCCAGGGCAACATGGCGTTCTACAGTTGTAACATACTCCTTGCAATAGCCAGGTCAAGGTAAGAAATTTACTAAGACTTATTTTAATCTTATTTTGCTATTTAGAATTCTTGATTTGTTCCAGTACTTTTTGCATCTTTAGTTGTCTTAAATATATTTAAATAGTAGCCACTTGTATGTAAAACATCTGAATAAAGCTTTATCTGATAACTGCCTGATAAAACTGTTGCTATAGTGATGGTTAATTTCTTCAAGTGACTGATGCTTTGTTTTAGTTCTGAGGCATTGTAAGAAGTGTATGCAGCAATTAACTTTTCATTCAAAATAGGCTTGCTGCTGTTGTAAATGAGGCTACGTGAGGTAAAACAAAATGTTTAACCTTCGTTTGAGAGAGTTCAGTCTCTTTATTTTCCAAGCACTGAAATCGATTTTGTGGTTGGTTAAATGTCAGAATGAAATGGAGGTATTTATTAGAAAGGGTATGGTAGTTGTCGTAGTACATACTAATGTGATAAGTCTTATTCCTATTACACAAGATAAGATTAAAAATCATAATGTAAAACCTCCTTCCTTGGTGTTTCTAACATGCTGTGCCTTTTTGTGATACCAGTGACATTCCATTGGTGCTATAGATAAAATAAGAGAATATGAGGGATGTTCCAGGAAGTAGCCTGGCTGTGGTGACATGATAGGGATAAGGGGTTTGTTTGGGTTTTTTTTTTTTTTTGTTTTTTTGGTTTGTTTATTTGTTTGGGATTTTTTTTGCTTGTTTGCTTGCTTGCTTGTTTGTTCTTTCTCTCTCTTGGGCTGATGATCTTCTGTCATAACCATTAGTAGAATGGCGGCTTCTTAGAACTAGACTGAAATACTGAGTTGCTCCTTTGAGAGGACTGCTCACCAGCTAGAACAATGCAAAACCTTTAAATGCTTCATCTGCCAGTTAAAATCTGCTCCCACATCCTTTTTAGGAGGCCTATAGGAAGATTCTGTGTGATGAATTTGGAGTGAAGAACACTAATTCAATGCTCAACTTTGATAATTAACTACGGCAGAGAATTACATGCTTAAAGTAACTAGCTTCTCTTCCGTTTCAGAGGCCCTCATCTTCTAGTGCACTCCAGCTGTTCTCCATATTCCCCATCAGTTGCATTTGTCCAGCTAGTGGATTCTCATTTAAACCGAATGTATATGAAAGACTCTGAAAACCAACAGTTACTACACTGCACACTGCTGGCCCCTGGACTACCTCAACTACGAACTAAAGCAGTGCGAACACTGCATACATCTACTTACAGGCATCAAGAGTTCCACGATAAACCTCAGCCGCCCCAAAGTGCAATAAACCAGGACACTGAGCATGCTAAAACTCTGTCAGACCAAAGTACAGAGACTGGTTTGGGGAAGAAATCTTTACGCCAAAGGATAGTGGATGAACTGAAACATTATTACAGTGGTTTCCACTTGCTTTGGATTGATACAAAGGTTGCTGCCAGGATGGTATGGAGGCTGCTACATGGGCAGATTCTCACTAGGAGAGAAAGGCGAAGGGTGAGTATGAACTACCCTACACAGACACACTGGCGATAATTTGCTAAACTGATGTGTCGAGAATCTTAAAATATCCAAGATAATCTTAAAATAATCTGTTCTGTTTCCAAACATTCTTTGAATAGAGGTCAAATGTGGACATCTGTTTAAAACTTCCATGTGAATTTAGTGCTTGTAAAAGGGTAACAGCTCAACAGTCCAGAAAACTGAAATCCTCTGTGCAGTCTCCATAAATAGTACATTCTCCACAAATAGTACAGCACAAACAAGTGGCAATGCAGGTCCCCTGGGTTCTGCCAAGAACCTTTATCCCTATTCTGGAGAGAACCCCTCTGAAATGAGAGGAGCATTCAGTTTCTGTCCTCCATTAGTTTCTACAAGACTTTGAAAAAATAGGACAATTGCTAGGGTACTTTAGAAGTGGCCAGAGTAGTTGTTCTAAGTACATAGATGCAGTCTTAAAAGCACTATTAATTCCTTTGTCAAAGGAAGGCCATGTGATAAGTCCTAAATTTAGATACCATGCTGATATTCCTCTGGGTTATCCAAGTGACTGGTAATGCTTGCACTAAGATTACCTTTAGAAAGACTTCATTAATAGGATCCAAAATAGATTTTCTTTTAACTCTGTCAAAATTAAAATAACTCCTGCTATGCACTTCTCTCTGCAGCTGCTGAGAACTTGTGCTGATCTCTTCCGACTGGTTCCCTTCTTGGTGTTCATCATTGTGCCCTTCATGGAGTTCCTGTTACCTGTATTTCTGAAACTCTTTCCTGAAATGTTGCCCTCAACTTTTGAGACGGAATCAAAAAAGGTTTGTGTATCAGGCTGTTGACAAAGCAGACTGCTTCAGTAATTGAGTCGCCATTAACTAGGAGAGTGGGTGCTAACTCGCTAGAAGGATGTTAGGATAGCAGCTAACCTAAGCCATACTGCTAGAAGCTGACTAGCCATCATGCCAAGATGAATTGTTCTCCAGTACTCATCAAAGAATAGCGAGTTTAAGCAAGTGTAGGAAGGTTGATCTAGTGGAGAGAGCAGTGGAATGGCACTCAGGAGATCTGGGTTCTATTTCTGGCTCAGATTTCTTCTATGACTGTGGCCAAGTCACTTAATCTGCCTGTGTCTATTTTTTTTGAAGGCGATAATACTGTGAGGATTAAATCCATGAACGACTGTGAGGTACTCAGATACTATAGTGATTGGGGTCAGACCAGTACTTAGATAGGAGAGGTCTGCATCAAGGTTATTTGATAACTGATTAAAGACCGGAGTAGTACAAGAGAACTGAAGGGTTTTACAAGTATCCTGCCCAGAGTGGGCTGTCTTTCTCTCTCCTTATCTCCTCGCCCTTTCCCCGCCCCAATTTCTCCTTCTTCCCCAAAACTCTAAACTATTGAGAGAGGTTTTCTTCCCCTTCCAGTTCAGAATAATGTTTCAGATTAAATGATTGACCCTGATATAGACACCTTAGCTATGTTTGGTAGGTAGGCTCATTTTAATCAGGTGCCCCTTATCACTCAGTAGAGGCAGAGCCAGTAGATCAAACATAACATGCAGAGAGTGTGATGGCACGAGTTAAATACTGTTAGGTTTTCACTTCACTAAAATGTTGATAGCTTCCTCCTTTCTCAAGGATCTAACTTGGGCCAAAATCCTAGCGTCACACATGTGGACAGTTTCCCTAGACTCTGATGGCGATTTCCCACACTTCCAAGGGCAGGATTTCCCCTTTACCCTCCAACCAAAGCCACCTGAAACCATGAAGGCTAGTTCTATGTGACACATTGGGCCTATCAACTTCTCAGCCCTCCTCAGTATCCTACAATTGGGCTATTGTCAGCTGCAAAAGGAGTGAGCAAGTAGTGGGCAGAGAATAGTTGAAATCTGGGTCACTTAATTCTTGCTGCAGTGCTTGATACTAACTATTCAAAATGTCTGTTACTACATGGGCAACTGTTGATTAGCACCCATAACTGTAAATTAGTTCAGCCTTGACTCGCTGAGTAAGAGTGTTTGACCCAGTTGCACAAAGTGGATTCACGTATGCAGCGTTATAGCAGAGTCTGAAGACTGCCCTCCTATTGATCAGTCCATACATGGCATGCAGAGTAACCTTGTTCACTCCTTTCTACTTGGCTCCAACCAGAGCAAGGCAGACTTTAAATGAGGGATACAAACCTTCTATATATTTTACCTTTTTGTCTTTCTCTCACTGCTCCGTGTTTGGTTTCTCTGCTAGAGAATTGATTTTGATACAGTCAGTGAGGCAGAGTGACTGGTAGAATAAGATTCACGTTATCAGATTTTGCTGAAATCTCGGCACTGCTGGTTTATATGCATATTGTCCCCTGCCCTTGTGGTCCAGTGTTGTGTGCCTTCTACAACTATGAGCAAGCCAGTATTAAAGATACTTTAATGGCCTAGTAGATGCACCATTCTTAACCTCAAACCCCGTGGATTTAAAGCACTGTTTGGATGCAAAAAATAGTTACATTACCAATGACACAACCTCTATTCTAGCTGGGTTTATTAATATTAACCATAAGGACATTGGAGGTCATTATCAGGTCATCCTGGCTCAAAGCCTAGGCTTAGTCTAGTTTTCACACACAATATAATACAACTTATATTCATGTGAAGAATCCTCCCTCAGTAAAACACTTACATTTACAGCACCTGTCTAGTAAGTGGGCTTGAAACTGATACTTCACTTGTCCAAGCCAACATGCCAAGAATAGTCAGCAGCAATGATGAAAAGTACATTTAGGTTTTCAGAGATTCAAGGGTGATTAACAAAAGGAAGGGAACTTATCACAACTTTCTCTCTCCTGGAGTTCATGATGAGCCTTTAACTAATTTTTGTTTCCTAAATTAAGGAAGAAAAACAGAAAAAGAAACTAAGCGCAAAGTTAGAGCTTGCGAAATTCCTACAAGAGACTATTGCAGAGATGGCCAGAAGGAACAAAGCAGATACGGGAGAGGCCACCAAGCAGTTCTCTTCCTATGTGCAACAGGTACAGCAAGTAGTAAAATAGGCTGGAGGGGCGAGGAAATCCTGTGCAGCAGGACTGCAATGCCGGTAGATACAAAGACCTTTGAAATGCTCTTGTGCCTGGGGATAAGGAAGTATGGGATTTTTAGGAAACAAAAATCGGAAGAAAATCTGTAAAGCAACATTGCAGATTAGATGAATAGAGTAAATTCTTGCCCACCTTCTTGCATAAATGAAGTGCTGGTTCATAACCTGTACAGAAACTATCACAATATTGTTGAACCATTCTGTGACCTGTAACTGCACTGGCAATCTTCTCTGACAAACCCTGGATTAGAGAAGTTGCAATTCCTTGATTCCAGGTTTCAGTGGGTGGTGATGGTCTGTTGTTTTAAAACAAATGCTAAATGGAGGAAGAAAGTTGTTCCTGTCCATCTATTGACCAGAAAGCTGCCGCTGTTGTGCTCACTGTTGAAACTTGAAAGCTGGCAGAGCCTTGCTGTCAGGCATGTATAAATGCTAAGGGTTATTGGTAAACGGAGTGCCCTTTGGTGGCCACTGCCTTGGGGAAGCCTTGTGAGCCCAGCTATCTGGGGAGACTGTGTCAGGATAGAAACACTTATCTGATCTTAACTCTAATCTTAACCAGCAGAAAAGCTCTTTACGTAAAGAAGTTCTTCAAGTGGCCACTCTAAGAGCAAATTAGAAACCTTTTTCTATTTTCAGACCCTGGGCCTCTGAACCTACACAATATCAGTTTAGTAGCCACCAGCAAGAAGCAAACAAATGCTAAAATGAAATGATTTTGGGGGGGAGTGTTAGAGTGAGGACTGGATTCAGGACTCCTAGTTTCTGTTTCCAGCTCTGCCACTGGCTCTTGGGATGCATTCATATCTGCTGCCTTTGCTTTGTTGTGCAGGTTCGTCATACTGGCCACCAGCCCAGCACCAAGGAGATCGTGCGCTTCTCCAAGCTCTTTGAGGACGAGCTGACCCTTGAACACTTAGAACGGCCCCAGCTGGTAGCCCTCTGCAAACTGCTCGAACTGCAGCCCATTGGCACGAATAACTTGCTCCGCTTCCAGCTTTTGATGCAGCTGAGGTCTATAAAAGCAGATGATGAAGTAAGAGTCTAAAACAAATAGCATGGATGCAATGTGATCCGCTCTTAGTACAGGAGACCTGGGTTCTAGTTCTGATTCTGCAAGTCACTTCCCCTCTCTGAGCTACATTTTGCCCATGTGATATTATAGGTAGGTTGCTCCCCATATTAAGAGGGGAGAATGGTTACTATTTGTAAGAGTGGGATTGTCCCATGAGAGATTCTAGAGAAGTGGCAGTTCAGACCTCCAGTGCCTTCTATCCGCTCTACCAAGGGGTAAGAATTAAAGAAGGTGGCCTCCTAGGATTTCAGTAGCCTGCAGCAGTGAAGGATTGCAGAGCCCCTCTCTTATACTTCAGTTTTATCATATGCCGTTCTGCAGAAACTTTGCGCTGTTTCTATTGTGTAACTAGCAATCTGTATTCAGAGTGTACTTATGCCAGGCTCATTCCTGTGGCTGTCCAAACATGGGAGCATGACAAATGAGGAAACCTGGCACTACCATGAGACTTGAATGAAGAATCTGGAGGCCTTTTGTTAGAAATTATGCTGTTGTTTAACTAAGTGGCTCTTAGCCACCTCTGACTTAAGTGTATGACTATAGGTTCATTTATACAAATAAAGGCCCAATCCTGGAAATCCTTGTGCATGTGAGTAACTTTACCCTGTGAGTGGTTGCATTAGAGTGATTCAGTAGGACCCCACACAAGAGTGGAGTTACTCATGTGTAAGTCTTCAGAGGCTCAGGCCTGTCACCTTTAGCTGTGTTCAGCGTGCAGTTAGGCAGTCAGGAATGCGATGTCTGCTGAATCCCTGTTTTGTGATTTACCTCTTCATATTACTGGTTATTGCTTTGTTTGTTCTTTATTCCCCTCAGTACATGCAGGTATCAATTCAGTACCAGGCTTAGTGAATAAGCTAGGGGCTGGACTTCAATAGGCCTGAATGTGAATGTTCCTTTTCCTTTCAGATGATTGCTAAGGAAGGTGTTAATGGGCTAAGTGTGTCCGAACTGCAGAGTGCATGCAGAGCCAGAGGAATGCGATCACTGGGGCTCACAGAGGAACAGCTGAAAGAACAACTCAGACAGGCAAGTAAGGTCTTGCCTGCTACACAAGTCTTGGAACTTTGCACAGAGAGTTTGTCTTTTACTTAACGGGACCTTGTCAGATGTTCAGCCTTCAAATTCCCTGGCTTTAATGGTTGACCTTGTCCTGAAGATTCATAGCACTGTTTTGTTGTTGATCCGCATTTGCATAGCTGAACTGTAAAGCACGAAACATACAACTTCCATTAAGGTTTAATTTAAAGGGATAGCGACTCATGAGCACCAAGTGCATGTGCCTATCAGGAACAGGACATAGTACCCAGGGGATTACTTAAACCACGAGAGCAACAAAGGCCTTGCATAATGAAAAGTGGGCAGTGCTGGAGTGGGGCAGATAAGACATTGTAACTTGTCTGTATAGTGATTCGTAGATTCCAAGGTCAGAAGGGACCTTTTGAGATCATCTAGTCTGACCTCCTGCAGAACACAAGGCCATAGAATGTCCTCAAAATAATTCCTAGAGCATATCTCTTTTTTTTTTTTAGAAAATATCTGAGCTTGATTTAAAAATCACCGGTGATGGTGGCAGTTATTCACAGGTGGCACTGCCCTTGGCCTCTGTATTGGGGCTTTATTCCGCCTGGGGTTAGGGCCACCATTGCCACAGGTGCTCTATTTTTGGATAAAACGTAGAGTGGAAGCTCGAACACTTAATTCTCCAATGGTAATCTTTCAAGAGTAGGAATGTTAACTCCAGTCTTGCAGTCAACTTCTATGTAAGGAAGTAATCTACCTTCCTATACTTCCTCTCCAGCTTCAGCTGGATGCAATATTCTTCACTCCCCTCTGAAACTCTTTAGTGCTACTGTGAGCTGGTAAATAGCTGTTGCCTTCCACCTTGGGAGGTAGGCAACTTGAACCTCTATTAGCTTAATTGGTCACATGCTCTGGAGTCCTTCACGATGAAAGGTGCTGTGCAATGCTCCAGTATTCTCCTCAGTGAACTGGTGTTTAAACAGCTGACTCCTGAATCAATTCTAAATAACCCTCTTTCCCTCCTCTCTCCCCCCATGTTCTGTAGTGGCTAGATCTACATCTGAAGGAAAACGTTCCTCCTTCTCTGCTGCTGCTTTCTCGTGCTTTGTACTTGATAGATGTGAAGCCGAAACCTATTCAGGTGTCACAGAATGAGGTGAGTGGGCTGAAGAGTAGTTAGCCTGTGGCCTGGGTCCCATTTAACAAAACAAGAACTTTCAGAAGGATCACAAATGAAGGCTTTAGTTACAAACCAAGCCTCAGTCACACAGCACATGTCCTGCTGTATAGTCCACTAGACACCTGCTCTAAAACGGTGTGTGCACCATAATGACTAGTTGGTCCGTAGGGACCTGTGCCGACTTGGCGTCCTCAGACAGCTGGGAAACATCCCACTTGGCCTCTTAGAGAGGTAGTAATGGACGGGGTTTCATATTGTTTATCTGAATTTTTGTTCGTCTTAAACTAGTCACTGTGCTAGAAGCTAACAGATTAACAAATTCTGGTTGTGGTAAAACAGCTGCCAAACTCGAGTGTTGATGGTTGAGATGACAATACCTGCATGGTGTACTGGAAATATCTAAATAAATGATTTGGGGCCTGATTTGCAGAGGTACTGAGCACACTCAGTTTCAGTTGACTTCAGGTGGAGTTGAAGGGTGCTTAGCATCCCTGAAAAAGCTATCCCTTAGCATGTAATTCTAGGGACTTGGTCTTCCCATATCCATACAGTCCCTGGCATGGTTTACGCTCCTGCAGGATAAATAACTGTCTGTCCAATTTCCATAATGGATATATGCTTCAGACTTCTGCCCAGACAGATGTGACAAATGCCTAATTCAGTGCTTTTTTGCTTGCATTTTTCTTCCTAATGTTCTAATTGTTTCTGAAAAGCAGACTGGGATCGAGACTGAACCTGAACAGTGCAAGAAACATTGTGCTAAAAAACTAAACTTTGCCTACGTGTTTCTTAACCTGGAGTCTCCTCCTAGTCTGCATAAAATACAAGCAGCCATATTGAGCTCTTTTTTTCTTTTTTTCCTTAGGTTCGGGTTAGTGAGGCTTCTGCAGAAACCTCAGTTCTTGAAGCTAAAGAAACTTTGGTGGATTCCGCACCCATTGTGCAAGGAAGGAAGGTTAGAAAATGATTCATTTGCAAAGAGTCATCAGTTAGATTGGTATGAAATGCTACAGGTTTGGGAAGTATGAATGAGCATACCTTATCTGAATTTGGAAGGAGATGACCTTTTGGTCTGGCGTCCTTAGCTAGTATCTTTGAATAGAGCACTGGAAGGAACAGAAATCATTGGGTCCGGCAAGTTTCTCTGTCTGTCAGACTCTTGCAGCAGCACTGCCTTTGCCAAGGAAAGAGGGGATGTTGAAAAGGTAGAGGAAGCGGCAGTGGCATCACTTCCTTCACTAGTGCTGGAAATGCTGCTGACTGTTCAAAACAATGTCACCACCAAGGTCCGACAGGAGAGCACTTGTGAGATCCTTAGTTATTCAAACCAATTTTCCTTAAACTAGAGAGTCACGTGCTACTTTCTTCTGTTCACATCTCAGCTGAAAGAGAGTGTTTACATTCTGAACACATTCCACGCTCCTCCCCAGATGACTTTCCTGAGGGAGTTAGCTACAAGCATTGGAGGAGTTGGGGGTAGATTAGCATGTGACACACTGCATGCAGCCAGAAAAGCCAGATCACCAAAGATGGGGTGAGTTAGTGTGAGCCACCGGGGTCAAATGAACGGTAATAGTTGAAGTTCAGAAAAGGAAAGCTTTAAATTCAGCTAGAAAGATTTCTTAATAGATACTGACTGTGGAATAGTCTCCCAAGCGAAGCGATGACAGCCCAAGCATCTAACATGAAAATTAGAAGTGCATCATGGGGAGTTCCTGTGCTCTAGCAGGGAAGTGGCGTGTCTGGGGCCCAGGTAGATCTCGTCTATGTTCTCATAGAGTTCCCCGATTGTTAAAATGCTTTTTAAAATATTTTTCTCTTGAAGGGGGAAGAATTTCTATCACAGCCATCGGAAAAGTTACCAGTCCCTGAAGTATCAGTCAAGCCTCCTCCAGGAGAGGTAAGCACCTGGGCAGGTTTTGTGGGTTGTTTTGTGGTGTTCGTTAACAAGGGACGTTCTAAACTGAGCCATTTAAAAGAGCTGAAAACCAGCAAAGAGCTTGCTCTTTTTCCTGCCCATTCTTTCTGTAATGGGAAATCTATTTAGTTGGCTGGATGTGGGATTAGGAGCCTCACTTGAGGCACCCAAGTTTGGCAATTTTGGTCTGAGTTGTTTCATTAATGGAAAATCATGTTCTTTACCTTAACTGGAGAAATCTGCTGGTCTGGTTTACAAACACTTGGTATTTTAATAGGTAAACACAAGCTGTCTGTCTGCCAAAACCACTCTTTCCCACACTAATAATTACTAATGGACATTAGTTCATTTAATGGAAGATGTATCTCAACACCCTACATTGATTTAAAAGTCTCAGTATTTATTGAATTTTAATAAACACATTTGGACTGAGCCTGCTTTTTTTTTTTTTTTTTTTTTTTTTAAGTCTACAACTTTCTCTTCCCCCTAGACCAAAATGGAAGCATCTCAGAGCAGCAAGGCCAGTGCCAATGGAGTCTAGCCCTGCGCCAGCCAGGACCATGGATCAAGGGCACCGGAGGAGGAAGACTCCACACCTCTGTACCTCATTGAACCAAACAACTGGATTAGCAGTGTGTTGGCAGGCTCCCTCCCACACCAAGGCTTTCAGCTGTCCAGGGGACCTCCTCAATCAATTGTAGATTGTTTTACTAGCCGCTAGGCCACACAAAGGACACATCCCATTCAGTGCCAACCTGTCATTTAAAATACCCCCTATCAATTAAGTTATATTGTAAATATGTAAATACTTCTATTAAACTGCTCTTAGCTGTAACTTGCCTGATGGCTGCGTTAGGATTTGTGCTCTTAAACTTTTGTAAGGCAGCATTTGATTTGTATGAAGAGTTGGAGAGCAGAAGTGGGCTGCGTTTGGTGCTTCAGTACAAATATCCCTCATCCACATTGTGGGACTCCTGTGCGAGATCTTTGCCACCCAGTCAGGGCTTGACTGGACTGCTGAAGCAATTGATATAGGCCACAAGCCCTTGATTATTACGGAAACCTCCATTTGTTAGCTATTATTCTGTGTTAATCTAGCAGTTCACGTCAGTGGCTATCAAGTTTTCACTGAGGAGAACGAACAGTGCGCTGGAAGAGACAGAGGAAGGGCCTGCAGTATCTTTAGTGGAGAGATCAAGACCATAAGGATTTAGAAAGGCTTTGCTACTCTACTCGTGTTTTCCCAGTTTAAAGAGGGCATCCTCCGTTGCATGTTGCATCTGCTTCCTGCCCACAGTTGGCTGCGATATGGAGTATGCCAGGGTCCCAAATACCGTTCTAGTACAAACTTGCAGTAGGCCTTTTCTATGGCAACAGCTTGCTGAATGGCAGTGACCGGGGCTTTCAAATTAAACTGCCTGCTTGTTTTAAAATAAAGTGAGATCAGACTTGCCTCTTTAAATCTAATCATTGTATTCTTAAAACTACCCAGCAATGAGTACTCTTTTAATACTGTTTTAAAACAATGTTTTCTTTTTCAGTGGTAACGCTCTCTCTGGTAGATTGTATCGGAAGAGACCAAAAAATGTGTGGGTTCTATCACTTACTCATTTTGGCCGCCTGTGCCTGTAAGTGTTCAAACTTGCTCATTTTATGGACATAGTGAACTGGATGTTTCTGATGACTGTAGTAGAATGTAAGTCAGACTGAATCACCAGAACCACCCCTGGCTAGAGCAGTCTGTTTGGGCATTATTTCAATTTGTTACACCAGGCTCTTGTTTGTACAGCAGAACCGGCTCAGGCGGCAGGGATGTTTTGCTTGTACTGTATTCTTAGTTAGTAAACACCATGTACCTGGAGATACAAATCTCTGCTTTGCTAATGCAAGTATTGTATGAAGATGAACAGCTGTGGTGTCTTGCTAGTGGTTAATAGAAGACCAGTGTGATTCCAATAAATGCCCTGCTGCTCCAGCATCACACTCTCCTTTGGTTATTTTAGTGAGGCTATCTGGCCGATAGTCATCATTACACTTTGCTAGATGAGGGCAGAGGAACCTTTAGCTGCTTGCTTGTTCACTTTGCA
This sequence comes from Emydura macquarii macquarii, assembly GCF_026122565.2. Lineage (NCBI taxonomy): Eukaryota > Metazoa > Chordata > Testudines > Chelidae > Emydura > Emydura macquarii. Next base: position 214,027 of record NW_027130338.1, read on the forward strand.
GCTTTTGTGTCTTTGATAGCTCAAGCATTTGTGTGAGACCCTGCTCTAGCAAGTTAATGCTGCGTGACCTGTGCACGGCAATGCACTCTAGGTGTTGGACGGTAAAGACTGAATTTAATATATAACACTTGTTTTGGTGGAACTCAGTTTTCTCAGAGAAGCTGCTTTTCACAGATGAGAGAACATGGAGATACCTGACTTGCATGACTGCTCGCTGTTACCGGAGGGTGCAATCACAAGGTGGGACGATGGAGGGGGAGGTAGATGACATTACCAAAGGTTCACTCGAGCTCAGCTCAAGTTACAGATCTTGGTTTTGCTCACAAATGGCATTTTGCAGTAGCAGCAGTCCAATCGTGAACTGCGGGAGCTGTGTAGTGTAGCTACTATGATTTCAGTGAGCTGCACTCCATGTGAATACACAACACAATTCTATTGCTATTGATGATCTCTTCCAGCTCTGCTCTGCCCACTATCAGTAGCTTCTATTACTATTACCAAGGGACATGTCCTCTAGCATGATGCTGAGGGGCCATGTAGCAATTAGGCCATACATAAGTCATACAAAGCAATCTTGATCAATGTTTCTGCAAAGTCTCAGGGTTGGAAACTATTCCAGACATCTAACCAAATTGAGCACCATGCTAATTAACTTCCTAATTAATTAAAGGGGAATATGCTTCCCCTTAGAAGTCTTTGTTTTATTTTAATCTTTAATAGACCATCCCTCTTCAACCCAAAACAAGACTTGAGCCTGTGGGGTTAAGTATATAAATGGGAGGAATTCTTCATTAACAAGACCTGCAAACCTGTTTCTTGCTGCTTAATAACTCACTATACAAAGGCTCAAGGTACAAAGGTACTATGCAATCCACATGGGGCTTGCACTTGTCAGAACAAACATTTCCTGGGAGGGGAGCAAAGGTGGAAGTTCCAGCTAAAGAGAAGGAAGGAGGTGGGGTGAGAACAAGGTTCATTTCCCAGCAGCAGAGACATACCGAACGAAGGTGCAAAGTAGAGTTTGGGCAGTAGAGACTAATTAGGCTACATCTACATGCCCACTTTAGTCAGTATAACATGTCGCTCAAGGGTGTGGGGGGGAAAAAAAGCACACCGCCAAGTGAGATGAGTTCCTTGGGGGTGGTTTAATTATTGTGAGCGGGGAGCTCTCTCTGTGACAGACAAACCACCCTGTGATATGATAATGCCGACTGCGCTAGCAAGTCTTTGGTAGTATCTTTTCTGAGAGTAAAAATAAGGCCCCAGTTATTCACCAGAGGGAGACTACAAGGGACATTCTGCATTATGAGCAAGATCCCACATTCTCTGCAGCAATGCAAGGTGCCAGCTGGACGGACGGATGGTGTTTCACAGCCTCTACCACTTTCCTCCATCAGGGAGCAGCAAAACACAACTTTTGTACAACTGGCTTCCCTGCTCCCTCCAGCCCCCACCCCCAGCTGGTTTCTTACATTCAGCCCCTGGTTTGTTTTTGGAAGGCCCATCTCTCTAGCGCACTTACGAGCCCCCTGCAGCCCTAGTAGCCAGTGCCCTCACAATGCGGCAGACAGGCTAAGGTCTGGATCCCAAGGTGATTTTCAGGTATGGTGGGACCCCCCGCTCCAATACCATTGAAGATCTCAGCCTACTAACTGGCCCAAGGTTGCAGAGTGCCTGTAGCACTCCACAGGTCCTGGGTGTGCCTGGGCGTGTGCAGTTTGCATGTGCAATGCAATTCCAGCGTGAGTGTGAAAGGAGCCTAAATATTATAGCTGGGCTCAGGGCACAAAAGTCGGCTATGAGTTTTACCCTCCTCCTCTCCCAGAAATGTGCGAGGGTCTGTATGAGGTGCAGCACAGACCGTGATAAATTGTCCCAGCCCCCAAGTGAGAAATTGGGAGCCAGATCAAGAGCCGGGTTTTGATTTTTGGTTCTCCCCCCATTTGAAGCTGGGGCCAGGTTGTTTCGGGCCAATCTCTAGTAAATGTTAAAAATGACTCAAATCCCTAAACATGTCTGTGCTCAGGCTATGGGAGCTGCCCTGGACATTTGCAAAAGTTCCTGGGCAGCAGGAATATGGGTGGAGCGGAGGAGGGTGTTTTCTGGTTCACTAGAATTGCATGGTGTGGGGGTGGTTTACTGGGTGTAGCTATAAGGCAGCTGGTTGTGCAGGGACATTGCTGCACCCCATTACTACATAGCCAGTTCTCTCCCACCCCACCACTACAGCCTGGTTTGCTGTCTCCCTTCAGAACCCCAAAACGATCACTTTTAGGGGGGTTTCTGAATAGCAGGACATTTGCAATGGGAACCAGCTGCCTGATTGAAGTTTGGCTGTGAGCTCCTCAGGGCAGGGACCTTGCACGAGGCACATTTATGGCGCTAGAGAAGCAGTGCAATGATCATCGTTAACATCTGCTTGGGGAAGCTCACTCCGTCTGCTGCAGAGGATGGTTCCAAGACGGATGGTAGAAGCATGCGCACGTTGTGTAAAGGGTGGGGGCCATTAGTGTGAACATGGGGGTGGCTACAGAAAGACACAAACTAGAACTTTCATGGCTTAGGGGCTTTACTGAGGCCTGGTCTGCACAGAAAATGTAGCTCAATCTAGCTAGGTTGCTATGGGGTGTGAAAAATTCAGTCCCTGAGTGCTAATCCCTGGTGTAGACACACCTAGAACAATTCTCTGTTGCTCTAGTACCACTGCTCTGGGGGGTGGATTAGCTATGTTGACAGAAAAACCCCTTCTGCTGATATAAGATACAAGAAGTATCTATACTATGGCACCCCTGTGGCATAGGTTTGCCTCTGGGACTGCCCTGGGGGTGGGCAAAGTGCTGAAGAGGTTGTCCGGACTTTTTCCCATCTCTGGTCACCTGACTGGTCACAGGGAGTTGCTAGCTGAAAAGCAAAGACACTGTTCAAGAGCAATTTGCAGAAAAAGAGACAGATGGAGGGGAGAAAAGTCACAGTCCATGCTATTCTTCTGAGCATTTGTAGGGGTCCAGCTGCACCTCTCCTCAGAGAGGAAAGCCACATGCACACTAGAACTGCAGGACTTTTCTCATTTTAAGAGCTGGCAGCCGCCCTACAACCCAGCACACAAACAGCTTGGCCCTTGCAAGCAACCCTACAATAACAAACCCATGTTTGTGTGCCAGGAAGGGGAAGAGTTTGGTTGAGAAATAATTTTCCAGGGGTAATTAAAAGCCAACAAGAGGGAATGTTACTCAGAAATGAACATTCTCTTGACAGGGCTCTTTTGAAGGCAGCCGTCCTGTTTAAAGAGCTGCCCTAAGAAATTCAAATTCACAGAATCAGCCGATCATTAGTGTGTGTCATAATGAAGAGTTGTCTGCACCAACAAGACTTCAAAGGGTTCTGTTTGCTCCATGCCAGAAGCAGCAGCTGAAGCTTCAAAGCCCAGACCCTGGTGCTGCATCCAGACCGGTTCCAGCCAAGTAGAAATGAACAACAAAATTACTTGAACTTCCGAACTCTGCGGCTGGCTCCTTTCAAACCCCCATTTTGCAATCCCATCTGAGTGCCGTCCAGCTGAGCCGTGATTGGCTTAAAAATCAATGAGAGTTTACAGAAATAATAAATGTCATGTAATAAATGTCTTCGTATTTGTCTTCTGGGTTTTGAACCTGAGGGCTCACTTTGTCAGGCTTTCCGCCATGCCCACAGAGAAGCTAGAAAGTTACTTTACCAAAAAAACTAAAGCTGAGAGGTTCACGTGATAGCATGACTCCAGGAGAAGGGGCTTTAAAGAAACCTTCCGTGAATACTGCGGGAGAAGGGACCCTGCTCATGTACGCTGCCTCTGGTTCCTGCTCCAGGGTTTGTTTCCAAGGTAGGAGAGGGAGTATTTTCCAACACTTCAGAAGAGGGGCTGAGATCAGCACTGGCTAGCTGTTAGCCCAGAATATTTCCATCCTTTCCCTGGCTGCAGCCAGGTAGACTGGGGAAAACCGCCGCACACAACAGCCAAATTCCTTCGGCATGCACAGGAGTTACAGGAGCCAAACAGAGCAGGCATTGCTTAGCCCGTGAAAAGGGACGCTGTAAGTTTTAGGCCAGGCATTTAGTGGGGTAGAAGAGGAGCATTGTGTAGGAGAAAGGGCCATCTCCCATGGAATAAGCAATGACGCAAAGATAGACTCACCAGCTGGAAGATCAGCAGATACAGCAAGAAGCAGCTGTTCGTAAAACAGCCATGTTAGGGCGACAGCTGCTTGTCTGTGCCAAATGTAAAGGGACAGTCCCCAGAAAGGCATGCTGGGGAAGACGTTCCTATAAGAGAGCAATTAACAAATGACGTAATGCAATAAGACGGCTGATCTAGAAGTGCAGGGAGCCCCTTCCCCAGAGAGACTGGACAGATCTAGGAGCGGAGACAAGAGAAACGACTGAGAAGTAATCATTTAAAATGTGAAAACAGAGTAAGCAAACTAAGTGTGGGGCTTGGCCATCTCCCCTGGTTTCCTAGATGCTCTGTTCCAGCAGCCAGATAGCCAGCTCTCTGTGCACTCCTGACCAACCCGCATTAGTCCTGGGGCTCTGTTGCACCGCTGGCCACTCGCCACTCTAGCGATGCTGTTAAGAGCTGCACCCAGGAAGCTACTTGCCATGCACACCACTGCCAAATTTTGCTGGTCCTATGGAACCAAGGAACTAAGCTGAGCTCCTGAGCTCCGAATGTTGGTACCATTGCCCTGGGCAGCTAGTAGGAAGTAGAGATTGAAGGAGCTCGGTGTTTTCTTTGGTGCAGTCTAGTTCATTTACAAGGAATGCACCGAGTCCCCTGCCCCCGAACGCAGAAGGAGCCAGAGCAAAAGAGGCAGCTTCTCAGCTTACAGCCCCCAAGCCTGGTTAGCCAACACCTGCCCCTAAAGCTCTCTCCAGAGCTGCTGCCAGATTGGCCCGGGGGCTGCCTGTCATTGAGGCTGATTTCCTTAACAGCGGGCCAGAGGAATCCTTGGAGTGTCTCCCTTCCTCCACTGGAGTGGCAGGAGGGATGAACCAGGCCCATGGCCACAGCCAGCTCCATACAGTAAGGCAGGACGTCCTGCCCCAACTAGCAAACGCCACTGCCAGGGTCGAAGCAGGAATGCCTTATTTTGGGCATGTATGTCCAAGAAATCCCCTCAATGAGCAGGACGAGGCAAGCGGCTCCTCTACAGCAAAGCATCCTGCAGACATATGCTCTGCACAGACGGCAGGTTACTTATGGCTCTTGTGACAATACCCAATAAAGCCGCTGAAACTAATGGAACTGAACACTCTTCAGAAGGTATTACTGTCCATCTGCAGTACATCCCCCCGGCCTGCAGCACAGCAGCGGGGGGAGAAGCAGGCTAGACCTGACTGACATGTTCTGTGGAGAGAAGAACTATATTCTGCTCAGGCCCCTTCTTTAGGAAAACGTGAGTGGCAAACAAACTGGCAGATATGCAACATCCACCTAGATGGATCCCAGCGCCCTGCTCAGCCAGCCGACCCCATGTTTCAAAAACACCAGAACATTTCAGCATGCAGTTCGAGGGGTCGCGAGCTCTGCACACAGCTGCGGGTGGAGGGCTGGCCTTTTGCATGATGGCTGCTCAGTTATTATCCTCATCATCTGGGACAGATCCTCATCTCAGCTACTCTGGTGCAAGCCAGTGGAGGTAATGGCTCTGGATTAAGACGTATGTGACTGAGATCAGAATCTGATACAGTTTGACTTCAGCAGACCATGGCCTGGGAGTCCTTTTGCCACACTGACATGCGTAGTTAGTAAAAGTCTTTAATTTTCTTCCTTAAATAAAAATCCACCAGACACTTATTTGGGCAGCACTTTATCTAAAGAGAAACAGGGCTTGGTGTGTTCCTACTGCTGTTAGACCTTTCTGGCCAGATCTGCCGCTTGTTTAAATCAGTCAACCTAAGCCTGCAAAGAGAGTGCTGAAAGGGCAATTATCTGGTCAAATTACCTTAAACTTTCGTAGCCAATCACTAAGTGCACTTAGCAAAGAATTGAGTTCAGAAGCTGGAGCAGACACAGATCTTGAATACTAGTCTGGGGAACCTGCCTTCTCCCATTATCCAATATTAGATTGTATAAGATATTCTCTTAAAACACATTTAAAGACTATCAGAGAAAACAGCTTTCAAGGGAACATTATCCATTTGCAGGAAATTAAGGGTATTATCTGAGTAATTTTCTGCCTACTTCTTGCAGTGAAACTAGAAAAGCACCCATCCATCTGAAACTGAACTCCACGCTCTTCAACATTCTTAAAATATTACGGCCTGTCAGAATAACGTCTTCCTTGTTCCTGGCTATGCGGCACGGATTGGACAATTCACTGTGGAGACAGAGAGTCCAAAAAGCCCCAGAAAATTCTACTGGTTTGGAAGGCAGTTGTAAAATAATTTCCTATTTTTATTGTGCTAAAATGTGCTACTTCTTAGCTGAAGATACGGTGAACAGTGATGGAAGCTATTTAATCGATACCTCTGAGCGCTATCTAGGGACTAGAGACCAAAACAAGACTTTGTTCCTGTCAGCCTTGCAGAACCAACACAGCTATGGGAGAGGGAGCTGGGTTCTATTCTGGCTTGTGTATCAGCAGCAGAATTGCTAGCTAACTTCCAAAAACTGGGGTTAACTCTGCTTCCCATTGCCCGAGGAGCCTCTAGCGTGAGACGTGAGAAAAGTACCCAGCTTGACTCTCAGATCCCTGGGGGAGCTTGCAAGGCTGGCAGTTAGGAGAAAAGATTTTTGCTTACTTTTAAATTGAGCAGATTTGTTCTGGACATGGAGGTCCAATAACCTCGGACTCCCACATATCATTCTGATAGAATCACTCTTCAGACTGCACTTAAGGGGCCTGTTTTTTCAGAGTCATTGAGCATGTTATGAGAGTGTTGCACATCTGAATATACGTTAATAGTGAACGGATAAGGTATTATTATGAGCCAACCTTGTTATGGGTTGAGTTAAAACCCCACTGGGTTGATAGGTGTGAACTCACCCTTCAATTAACATAATTGTAAGCATCAGTTCCCATCAAAGACAAAAGCTGTGGGTGAACCCTTCCAGGAGCTTTTGGGTGAGTCTTGTTTTGGGTGGAGGACGTATGGGAAGAGGGATCCCACAGAAACTGAGAAGAGACAAGAACAGAGAGGGGCAAAAAAGCCAAGCAGGAGCATAGTGTGGTCCTGGATAAAAGATGGGACAGCAGCAGACAGCTGTAGTTGCAGAATGCATTAGTTAATAACTACTGACATTATAAGCCCAGAATTAAGGTTTTCGTAGAAACCCAACACCAAGAGAAATGTTGCCATGGGAATTAAAGAAAGAAATAACATTCCCCTGCTGGGCTTGCCACCCAGCCACGGCAGCATCCAGGCAACTTCTGCGTGACCAGAAAGAGAAGCTGGTGCAAGGCTGCAGACGAGAAGTGATCTGCCAAGCTATTCCCACTGTCCAGTCTGAAAGGTAGAGAGTAAACAGAGTGGGAAGGGTGAAAAAGAAATGCCAGGTTTGAGGCAGCCAGTCAGTTTTAATATTCAGTTGTTAGCCACACAAGCAAGGAAACCTGCTTTTAAAGGAGATCAGTTTTCATCTGCCAGTGATCCTTTAAGACCCCGCCCCATTAAGGAAACACACATAGATTCGAACAGGTTTGTTTGTTGAATAAGAATAATGCCTAGCGCTTGTCATCAGCAGAGCTCAAAGCGCTGTACAAAGGAGGTCACTATCAAGACCCATGTTTTACAGATAGCTCTCAGTTCCTCTGTAACAGGGGGACACAGCCTTTAAAGTGTCTCTCATTCACTGAGGAAGAGACTGCGCCAAAAACCTTCAGCTAGGAGAGGGCACCATTTATTGAGGGCCCAGCACTTCCCAGCGTTGCTGCCTATGCGTAAATTTCCTTTCCTTTTGCTGAGTACCGGTGGCACGTGGCATGACGCAGCACCTCTGTAACTGGGGGTGAACAGCTCCGCATCCCTCCCATTGCTGCTAAGGACCCCACCGCTTTGGTCCTCCCTCTCCCCCACATCCTTTCCTTCCCACTTTGCTGCTGCCTGTGGAAAGACCGGGATTCATTCTCATGATCTCCCTTATCCTCAGTCAACAGGAGAAAATCATGGCTCTTCAGTTACATTCATGCTCCTGAGGAGACGGTTCCAAAATCCCCATTTGTGGCTGCCAGGCGCTTCTCAGTTTTCTTGCAGTTTCTTGCAGAGGCGACTGTTTCCCCCTCCAGCCACTGGCCCTTGGCCAGCCCTTTTAACTCCTCGCCTGCCACATGGGCTCTTGAGTCACCGTGGCACACAGTTGCTAGATTGTTGGGAAAATAACTCTCAGGCTGGTCCTGCTGGAAGTTCCCAGACCTTCCAGTTTGCTCAGGGACTCAGAGGCAGAGTCTTGCTTCCACCTCCTGCTCATCCAGGTCAGAGTCAAAGCACTCTTTCCCGTTCTGGGAGGTCACAGGGATGTGTATTGCAAGCCCTGACAGCTTAGCTGATGGGGCGGGCAAATGCTGAATCATTAGCAAAGAATTCCTTTCTCCCAAGAGGTCATCGGGCACTGAGGTAAAACAGGGGTTCACAAGAACAAAACAGAGTCTTACACAGTGTAACTGTCTAGGGACTTCTACATTTTCTGGCTGGAAATCCATTCCCTTATGATTGCTTATCTTGGACTCTTGTGATGTCATAATCTCACTAGTTCTCTAGACACCACAGTGTTTTCCAGGCTAGACAAGAGCTGGCTTTCTAATGTGACAACACATGAGGCCCTCCTCTTCCTTTGGAGGGGCAAAGTCTTTTCTGGGTTTATTTACTTGTTACAAAGTAGAGCACAAGCCCTTGTTTCCCTTTTGCAGAGCACGTCCTAGCTGTGGGCCACCCCTGTTCTAAGACCTTCGAGTAGAGGCTGAGCAGCCAGCATGATGTTAGCAATCTGAGGTGCGAGGTATTCAGGCATGTGTGTGATGTGATCATGAAGTTCAGTGCTGGGCCCAGAACTTCCTGGTTCTGCCAGTCCCGGCTTCTCCCTTGGCTCATGCCCAAGTTGAGTTTAAGCAGCTTGATGGGATCCCGTTATTGGACAGACACAAGAAAAGAGAGTGTCAGCATTCTGGCGAGAAAGACTAGTTCAACGGAGCCCCATAAATTATAAGATTTCGTTCTGCAGTAACGGCAAATTAAACTGTTCAGAGCACCAAGCCAGTGTGTGCTTTGGCTTCAAGATAACTTTTCCAGTCACGCGGGTGCCAAACACCTTCCTGCCTGCTCTTATTTTCAGAGATCCTGCTCCTTTCAGGGTTATCCTTCTCTAAGGGTATCCCTCAGGTAATCAGTTCTCGTTTGGTTCGCCTTTGCTTTTCAGTGCATGGGGGGACCTGGGGAGGGAGGAGGAATCAGAACTGGCAGCAGGTGGGGCTCAGTGTGATATTCCCTGCAAACCTGTCCTTCAATCCAAGCTGCAGGCAGGGAAGCCAAGCTGGTTTCTACAGGAACTTGAACAAATTTACTGACCTCTTCTTTGGAAGGCAGAGGGAAACCATTATGGACCAATCTCTATTGTTACTCAGCTTTTTCCTAGTCAAGATAAAGCCTCAGTGTAAATCTGGAGTGACTCCATAGCAGTCAGAGGAGTTACCTAGCTTTACATCAGTGCAACCAAGAGCAGAAGCTGGCCCCAAAGTGCTTAAACGTGGCCTCTTCTCAACACCGGCCGGAGACAAGGCGCCACTGTAATGGCAGATGCATGCGCAGAGAGCCCCAGTGTTCTGGCAGTAGCTGCTTTGCCTTCTCCCCCCCTCATCTCCTTCCTCCCTGCTTGCTGGGTAGCTGTGTGGAGAAAGTATGAGCTGCCAGGGAGAGGCGGGGATGGGAGAAGGCAGGCAGAATCCTGCTCTGAAGAACATAAGAACGGCCATACGGGGTGAGACCGATGGTCCGTCTAGCCCAGTAACCTGTCTTCCCACAGGGGCCAATGCCAGGTGCTTCCGAGGGAGTGAACAGAAGAGGTAACCAGCAAGTGATCCTGTCTGGGGTATGCCTGTAAGGAAGGAGATGTTTTGGGCAGGAGAAATGGCAGCGACTGAAACGCCAGCCCCGGGAGAAGAGGGGACTCAGACAAGGGGCTGCTCCAAGGAGATGGCAATGGAGTGCTCCTTCTTGGCCACTGGTTACAACCCACCCGAGTTCAGTGACCAGAGGGAGTTACCTGCTGGTGCCTGGTCGGCCCCTTGGCTGGGTCTCAGTCCTGTTCCCTGACCTCCACAGGCTCTGCAGAGGATGGCAAAGCACTGACCATGCTGGGAGACTGAGCTCCCCCATCGGCTCTAGCAATGGAAGCAGCGTCTATTAATGAAGCTGCTGCTGCTACCTGTGCCATCGCTGTTCTGTCCCCCCGGCAGCCAAGCCGGCCCTTCGCTGTTCCCAAATTCAAACATCAACGTGGGAAGTTTGGGTGGCTTTGTATGTCTGCAAGCCCTTGGGGGACCTCCCGCCCCAGGTAGTTTGCTTGCTCTCACTAGCTAGAGAGACTCAGGCAATTGCCTATCTGCATGCACAGGCCTCATCCTTAGAGGACTGCCTCCCTCAAGGTAGCAAATCCACCACGGCAGCCCTGCTTTTGCTCAGTTGCATCCCCAGCGACAGGGCTGCTCTATGATGCCGCTAGCCATTACCAGCAATGATGCAATGCCTGTTTGTTAGCCAGTAAAAGTCACTCTCAATCAGGCAGCCCCAGCAGTTTGCCTCAAGAATCCGTCCCCTCCTGGATGGTCAGTGTCATGCACGGGAGTTATTTATGGCTGGCCACTTTGCAGGTGCAAACCCTGCTTTGGCAGCTCTTTATAAAGCCACGACTTGCCTGTGTCAATGGCCCTAGCCCGCCCGTTCTGGCTGCTGGGCGGGCCGGGGAGAAGATTGATTTTATCGATGTTCTTGCTACAAGGTTGCACATGATTAACTCAGTCTCTTAGCGACTTCATCATAATTCCCAGTGTGTTCATTAATTATTATTAGGTAGTGGCCATGTCAGAGCAGCTTCCCGCTGGCATCAGCTCACACAGGCTCCTTGGCACTCCCCTGAGAGGTGGTGCATATGGCCCATGAGGGCCTCAACTTGCGTCTGTGCCAGGGGAGTATGCAGGGTGCATGCACTGTGCATCCGCTTGTACTGTACCAGGCTGCCAGCTGTGCTTCAGCTCCCACGCGCCCATGAGTGCACTGCACCTATCCCTGGAGAATGGGGGTTGTGACGTCGCACAGCCCCTGCCTACTCACAGCCGTGGAAGCAGCAGGCAGAACAGAGGGAGGGGACAATGGGCTGGTGCTGCCAATGCAAACATCAGCATCGGGGATGTGTGGCTGGCTGCTCAGCTGGCAAGCTCCGGTCAGATCAATTCGTAAGCCCAACTTCTAGTTTGGGGGTCAGGGAGGCTGAGAAGGGGACGTTTGTTTAGGGCCATAAGAACATAAGAATGGCCATGCTGGTCAGACCAATGGTCCATCTAGCCCAGTGCCCTGTCTTCCGACAATGACCAATGCCAGGTGCTTCAGAGGGAATGAACAGAACAGGTCATCATCGAGTGATCCATCCCCCATTATCCACTCCCATCATCTGGCAGTCAGAGGCTAGGGACACCCTGAGCATGGGGTTGCATCCCTGGTAGGGATCAGACGTGGGCCCTTTGCCTGCAGTGCCAGTTTTGGGGGATGTCCGAGCTCTAGATGTTTTAAAGGTGGGTGATGTTCGACATGTTTTATAAGCAACAGAGTGGCCTGAGGGGGATGGATACACACTCTGGCAGATGCCTGGGGCCTGTCGTGGGGAGAGTGAATTGCACAGGTATCGACCTACCAAGGAGCCCTGCCCATACTGTCCCTTGAGCTGGTTTCTAGCCTTTTGCATTTTATATCACTAGTGCCTTGGCGCTCAAGCTCCACCCCATACAACGGAGAGGTTTGTCTCTTCCTATCCATCTTTCCTAAGCTGGTATTCTCCATTCTTTCCTCATGACAGCACACGGGATGTGTTACAAGGGAGTGATCACCTCGACTATTAGATCTGCGAGTATCTGCATTGGAGTTTCTGCCAGTTTTCTAGACCCTTGGCAATGTAGGAAAATGTGTTTTATCCATCACCCGTACTTGCTCCTTGCCTTCCCTGGATCAGCATTTTTGTAATTGATTAGCATTCTGAGAGAAAGGAATTGAGTTAGCGAGCTCACACAAGGCAGCCGAGGCTGGGATTTATAGCTCTTTGTATTAATAAAGCAGTACGTTCCTAGCAGGCTTTTGTTTCTGTTATGAATTCATAATGACATGATGAAAGAGGGTCTGGGGTTTACAGCAGCTTTAAATAAATTCAGAACGAGGCTCTGTAGCCAAAAAGTTCAGAGCAAAAGAATCCCAGAGTGAGGAACGGGGGGAAACACAAGAGAATTTGCTTAGCTTTCTACGGAAAGCTATGAAACATTCGGTGGAATATTCTCTTCCCAACCGAGGAAAGGAGCGGATGTCATAGAGCCAAATGTAGCTCCGGCACTCACCAAAAGCCATGTGCACCTTCTGGTAAGTCGCTATTTGTTGTTCCTCTCTGTGGCCCTGGCGCAGCAGAGCACTTTGGCGCATGCAGTGGTAGACCCAGTGTTTTCAATGGGACGGCACACATGCTTGACGTTAAGCATTTCGTTCTGTACCTTCTGGATTGGAGCCTGAGGGATTTTCATACGGCGCCGTGTGTGCTCAGCCCAGCATACTGGGTGATCTGTGCCAAACAAATCTTTGTCCTCAAGAGCCAGCCATCTACGGGCATGAGTGAGAACAACACATTCTTCAGTGAGCAGTTGCAAGGCCACAAACATGGCCTCCGAGGTGGGTGGGGTGGAGAGGGAGTGGTATTAGCTGTGGAGCTCTGAACCAATCTCGTTTCCAGGCAAATATCCCTAGGTGAGCTGGGCCTGACCTGTGACCGCCTCTCAAATGTGGGGGAACTCCCCATTAGGATCCCAAGGTCCCCGCTCAACCTTTAGCTCCATCCTCCAGGGAGAGCAATCGGTGGGAGGCTGAATAGCAGCAGAAGGGCTTTAAATAAAACTTTCCCCAGAGTTTCTCAGGTGGTGTAGGTGGCTCTTCATCATCCCTGAGATTGCACTCACCAGGATTCTATGCTGTCTGGCCACCGGGCCCCAGGCCACGAGAGGGCTGCCGGTTCTTCTCCCTTAGCGCTACATGAGCCGTTAGACTCTCTGGCAAGGACCCGGGAAGGGGCAATTTTGCGTCACCAGCTCCCCGGGGAGGAGGATGAGCAGCAAGCATCATAGGCAGGCAAGCGTTTGGCTGCGGCGTCCTTAAAAATGCCAGAGCCATACATTCCAAAATGTTTCCTCCCCGACTTGTCATGGTGTCAAGTTCCCTGCTCTGCTGGGTAGGGGAATCCTGACTAACAGGCTCCGCTGTGCTCCAGGGCAGCTCCCTGGCACCGCCTGGCACCCAAACCCCCTTGGATTGACAGCAGCGGTCTTAGATGAGACGTGCTTGGTGAGCAGACTCGGTCAGCTGGCAGCACTACCAAAGGGCATGATCCACGGCCCTGCTGAACCCCTGAATTGGGGGGAGACTTTATCTGAATAGCCATTTGTTTCTTGAAGTGCTGCTGATCCCTCTGGGGAGGGATCTGTCATCCTGCCCTGGCTGCCTTTCCCCCCCAACACTGTATGATGGGGAGATTTCCATGGCAACCAGGATCCTTTATTACTCATTTCCCCAGCTGACTTCACTCTCTTCCTCAGCATGACATAGTGCGTAGCCATGGATACAAATGAGGTCACAGTCTGGCTCCGGGTTTAAGCCCGTTGCACAGAAAGACGGGGGGCTAGTCTGTGCCCTTTGGACTAGACAGAAGATTTTGGGCTCAGGTTAGAGACAGAAGAAACTGTTAAGAGTCAGCATAGGCCATTTGTCATCCCAATACTCAAAATACTCATCCAGGAGCCCCATCTCTCCATTCATTCAGACACAGGATGGCTTCTAACAACAGCCCAGCCCTTCCCAAGAGCTCTGACAGACAGACATTTCTAGCTACAGGCTGGCACCCAGACTAGCCTCAGCTCACGCCTTTTCGGCCTCTTCCCCAGGAGTTTGGGTGCTGCTGCTCGCTGTTTGTAAGTGGGACTTACCCAAATCACAGGCTGGTAGGTACCAGCAGCAATCATCCTTGTTACCTCACCAGAATAGGCAATAGAAGCCAGAGGGAAAGGCCTCTAGCCCCCTAATCACCTCTGGCAGGCACCCAGCATGTGTGTGCTGCCAGTGAGAAGTGACCAAGCAATTTTCTCCAAAACGAATGAGCTGCTCAGGCCCCCAATCTGTCCCTGTCATAGGGACGTCAGGAAAGCACTTCGTTATCTGCCACATGCTAGTCTCCCAGACCTTTGTCGGGAACACAGCGTAAAGTAGGCCTCGGTTACTAAAGACAAGGGTGAAAATAAGCTGTAAAAATAACTAAAGTGTTGCAGTCGTAACAATCAAAGATGTGTCGAAAGACAATAGGCAGACAGGGAAGAAATGAGCAAAGTATGTTGCATATAAGTAGCATGAGAACGAAGTCTGATATGTACAGAGACTGTTTCTGAAAATAGCCTTAGCAATCACAGCGTGTGAGACACAATGTAGAATGGAAAGATGCATGCACCAGGATACAGTTAATTACGTATATTAAGTAACTGATACTCATATTCTTTAGATTTGGGGTATAACCCTGGACCCACCCCGTACACTTGAGCCTGATCAACTCAAGTGCAGTGTGATTGTATGCCATAAAATATCACCTGAGCGATGAGTCTGGAGTTGACCAGAGTCCTTGGGAATCCCAGCACACAGCAAGTTGTCTCTGAGCCTGAGGAAACTGCAATCAAGAAAAAAACACCTAAGTCCTTCTGTGCCTCCAGCCTGTGCTATCACAGCCATATGCACAGCACTGTCAAGGGAGTGGTAGCCTGTTGTTCTCCTGGGGCAGAACCAGAGAGAGGGGACATAAAAAGAACCCTTGAATCCCTCTGGCTTTGCAAAAGATGTGGGGGGGAAACCTCACAAGAGAGGCAGTGGCAGGTGTGGCAGACAGCCTCACCTAATGGTCAGAGCACAGGCCTTGGAGTCAGGGGCTTGGACGTTCTGGGCCTTGCAATTCTCTCCCCCCAGTTCACTCCTTGTGTCCGGAAAGGCTCTTGGCTCACAGCCTTTCGTAGCCATCTGCGCAGCACTCCAGGCTCCTGGGAATGGGTCCAGGGAGCAGTGCCAGTTGTCTGAAGGTCAGGGCAAGAGCCTGTGCAAGGGCACATGGCATCCACAATCGCCTTCATTTACCAAGTGACTGGCTAATTACTGGCTAGTGAAAATGCTTTAAGAGCACAGCTCTGGGGGGGGCAGAGCACCCCGTGGGCAATTATTAGAAATATCAACACGTATTGGAGTCTGATCCGTTATCCCAGCACCTTTAAGACATTGTTAGCAGCTTTTGTATCAATGCATGCATTGCTAAACAACCTGGCATTCCAGGGCGCAGAGCAGCAATTGCACATGGCAGGCGGAGTGTCTGCCGCTGTCTAGGGCCATGCCCAGAGCTCAAATGCACCCTGGAGCTGCTAAGCGCCCGTGGCTTCTGATGAGGTGGTGCTAGGAATTTCCGAAAGCTTTCCATCATTGGCGTCCTCGGTGCCAGGAGCCTTGGGCTGTGACTGTTCCGCAGCTGCAATTCAGGCTGAGGTCCTAACGCGAGTGGCACAGGGGCGCTTCGCGAAGGGGGAAGGGATGTGGGTTAAAATAGCATTGCTGAGGACTGGCTAGCATCAGAGTTTGGGGTCCTGGAGAGCAGCACACAGGCCTGGGACAATAAACACCGCCCATTGCAAGTTCTGCATTCACTGCAAAGCTCTGATATCCGGGGGGCCTGAGAAGGAGGCTAGGGCCCGCAGACAGCTGTTGGGTGTCCTGAGCATAGAGGCTAAGGACTGCATGGACCATGAGACTGAACTCCCCTCTCTCATCCCAGAGAGCAAAGTCTGCACTCGAACTCAGACCCCTGTGTGAGCAGCATGGCCCTGCTTGCCCTCATTTAGCTTTCCAGGGCTCGATTCGCTTTTGGGTGATATATTCTTACCTGCGCAAGCCTCATGCCAGCGTGTGTGATGGGGCTGCCCAAGTGCAGCGTACCCAGCAGAGGCTCAGGCTCCGTTCGGATCAGTCTGGGAAGCAGCTGGGCTTTGGCAGGAGCTGGAATTACCTGCAGCTGTCATGTTTCATAGCTGATGTTTTGTCTGGATGAAATTGAGCTGATAGTTTGCATCTGATGGAGTCTGGTGCTGGAGCTGTCAGTGTGAGTGATGTACAGTGGGAAAGCCTCATGAATAACAATTGCAGCCCTGGCTCTGACAAGCTCCTGCTTCAAAAGGCCTTGATTGCTCTTTGAATTGGGTGTAGAACCAAGGAGTCCACACGCTGGTCCGCCCGGCCAGGGGTCCTGCAGCAGCTGGGCTGGTTCCACTGGCACTGCCGTCACATGCATGGCAACACCTCTCCAGCAAGTCACGCTGTCCTGCGCTGTGCATGCACTGAGACAAAGACTGCATACACAGGCACATGTACATGCAGGGGCACACATGCATTGCCTACATGTGCACTGCGCACGCTGGTGCACACTAACAGGCATCGTACACTGGGGACATGCTGGCACACTAACATGCACTGAATACAGATGCACTAGCACACACACACACACACACACACACAGAGTGCACACTTTGCCCAGGTTATAATCTTTAGCAATGCCAGTTGCAGAAGGTGAAGGCCACAATAAAGGAGCTTGCACCACCCTAAGCAGGAATCTAATCTCTCCCCTTTCATTATGCACCAGCCTAGGGTCAGTTTCACCCTGGAGGCTTGTTGGTAAAGTCTTCCCTGTCCAGTGCAGGCAGCTCTCAGCTCCTATGGGCTGACTGCCATCCGTTAGCACTGGACTGGAGCAGCAGCCGCACTCTGGCCCAGCTTCCTGCATTATCCGTATCAGCAGCCCCCGGGCTCTCCGGTGGCAGAATGATTTCCTCCGAGGAAGTAATTTAGGGCTGGAACGTTGCCCTGGCTCGGCCTCTGTGATCTCACTCCAGACCCGGGTGCAGGAGCCCTGGAGCGTTTTCCACGGGGGCATCAGGGCTGCTGGGAGGCAGAGGTGCAGTGGCAGGAGATGGCCCAAGGCTGGGGGTTGTCGTGAGGGCTCTACTGAGAGGAGCGAGCCCGCAATCACGCACACGTTTCACTGACTTAGAGAAACACACCCGAGTTGTGGTCACAACTCCCACGCTGGCCCTGTGGCAGCTCTTCCCTTATAATCCCCAGAGAAGTCTTAGGCCCTGTTGTGAAAGGCAGACGTTTATCTGAACACACCTGGCATTCACTGTCTGTTAACACAACGCAGTCGCTCCCCAGTGCCCCGGTCAAGGATCAGTCCCAGACTCTTCTGTCGGGGGAGCCATCCTTACCCACGTGGTTTCTGGGGTGTCTCCGCTAACACAGGAAAAGGCTTCCCATCCCACACTTGCTGCAATTCCCAGACCCTGGAGGCAGATTCTCCTAATCAAACACGGCTCCCAGATTATCTGGTTTAACCCCCTCCAGCCTGGTCTCTGGGAAGCAACCCCACCCTGATCTCGGATTAACACGCCTGGCCCCTCCAACTTGACGGGGAATAGCCTCTTCCCGGACACATCGACATTCCCCACCCTGAGAGTTGCTGTGTGTGACTAAGGGGGAGCACAGGGAGGCTGGCGCATGCCCTAACAGACTGAGCAAAGTGGTTGGCCAGGCCCGCGGGGGTCAGTCTACAGGGAGAAGTGCACCTTGGTAGCAGAGTTTACTTCATCTCGGGCTGGATCAGTGCTGGGTGCCACTAATGCCGGCTGGAGGAGGGGCTGAAATACGCCAAAAACTGCCTGTGCACAGACCCAGTACGCATGGGCCCACCCCGCACTGCCGGGGATGAGTGCTCGGGGTGCATGCGGAGTGCCAGTGTGGGCCCGTAGCCAGACCAGGGCACGCGTCCCTGGGTGGGTTCGGGTGGTGAGGGTCTCGGAGGCTCTCACAAATACCTGGACTGCCCCCTCTCGGTTGCAAAGCCAAACCGCCGCTTTTATGAGCAGCGCATGTAGTTGGTGACCTGGCCTAAATCCTGAGCTCTAATACAGGGCCTTGGAGCGGTCAGAGATACCAAACAATTCCTAGTCACTTCCCCACTCCCAGCATGGCCACCAGAAGAGCTGCTAAGAGCAAGCTCTCTATTTGTTTGAGTTACTGCAAACTGTAGGGTTACCTAAACAAACTGGAGTGTGGGTGGCCGGGGCTGCTGTGGAGATGGATTGCCATCTGGGCCCGGCTCCCTTGCCTTCTGATCTAGTTAGACTACCCTAGCTCAGACGGCTGGGATGGGAAGCTTAAATGATTTAGCTGGCTTTAACAGCATCACACAAAAGGCAGAGTGACAAGAGTTCAGTTCTCTAGTGGGCTGCGGGGGTGCACAGGTTTGGAAAGCCTCAAGGGATGAATAGCAAGGGCTTTGCTCCTGTCTCGCCAGTTAAATTGTTCTCCCAGAATTAGATTCTGGATCCTCGGTGTCAAGGTAAAATTACAAGCAAGGTTTTCTAACGTAATTGGCAGTGAGACAACGTGCAAGTCAGTGCTGCAGAAACCAGCAAGACCCTGGGCCTGGGCCAAGAGATTGTCTGGGGACAGTGCAGACAGAGGGCTTTAAAAGGAGAGAGAGAGAGAGAGAGAAAACTTGCGTGAGAATGAAAGAAGGAAACCAGGGATGCTAGGAAAGCAGAACGTACAGTCCTGGGCAAAGAAACCCCTCTCCCCCCAGTGAAAAGCACGTCCTGCCACCCACTTGGGATAATCCACAGACAGCAACTCCAATTCACTGTGATCTTTTGCTGCAGTCATTTTTAAAGTCAATTATATATGACCAAACTCAATGACTAAACTCAATTGCAATGATAAAGGCAGGTCAGCCACACTGGCTTCCAGTTAGCAATGCTGAGGGGAGAAGGATGGGCTGAAAGGACCTCGCCTGAAACTAAGGGAGGGCAGGACAAAAGTGAGCCCATTGTCAGCCATGGCATGGCAAACTGCTACTAGCCAGTCCCTGGGCATCTAGCATAAGTTTCTCTCCCTGCTCAGAGCCGCAGGAGCAGCAGGGTACCCCAGGCAGCAGCTCTCTGGGGTTCTGCACCCCTGGTGCCAGAGACATTTAAAACTAGATAGGACAAAGACCTGGAGAACAGGCTGGAGGGACAATCCTGTCCTGGGGCGAGGAGTTCCCGGAGGCACAGCTGGCTCCTTCCAGCTGAGCTGATGAATCCCAGTTGCTGCCCACCCCATCCTCTGTTCGCAGGCCCAGCGTTTTGCAGGGAGCACCCATTGCTCAGAACTGAGGGTGCCAGCGAGCCAAAGCGGGTGCTGAAGCCTGCCAGGAGGCGCGGAAGGTTGTCTGCAGCCATTAAAGGCCCCTTGGGTTTGGAGAAACATGGGGGCCGTGCGGGTAAGGTTCCTGCATTCAGAAGCAGGCTGCATTAGGTACAGCCTGGGGATACACTGAGCGGGACAGACACTGTTAATTGTGTAAATACAGGCGAAGATGGGTCTCTGGCTCCCTGAGGAAACTCTCTGGCCCCTACAAGGGTTACGCTGTTCACGGGAGCAGGGCACAGCACCCCTGCCTCAAGGTTAGACATGTGGGGCCTCGTCCCCTTTCTCCCACAGGGGCTCAGTGGTGCCGCTGGAGCTGACGGGGTCTAGAACAGGGACCCTTTGGCAAAGAGGGGCAGGATGGTCTGGGGGGTAAGGCAGAGACCTGAGCCGCCCAGCTTCTTGGGTGACCTCGGGCAAGTCACCGCTGTGCCTGAGCTCCTAGTCCTTAGCCTACCGGGGAAGTGGCACCTGCCAGACAAAGGGAGGGGTCCGTGCTGCTCTCCCTTTATATTGATATTTGCTAAAGCTGAGTTCGTAGCGAAAACACCATTTTTCAGCCCTCTCCGATTTATGGGGCAGGGATCGAAGAAGCTATCCAGCGCCTGTAATGAGGTGGTTATTCCCCCCGGTGAGCTTTTAGCGAGCGGCGCTGCTGAAGTCAGTCCTGTATTAACATATTTAATTGCCCTCTTGGTAACCTCTGGTGAATGATCAGAAGATTGTGCTAGCAGCAGGTTGTGATGATGTAAACACGAGTTACATCTCCAAATCGCCCGGCCTAGCAGCTCCCATGGAGAATGATGATTTATGCACATCCCCGCCCCTCTGCCCCGTCCCCTGCAGCTCTTGGAACTGTACGGTTTAATCTAGTGTTGTGAGCCAGACATAAATCACTTGATTAAAAGCTCTAACTAATGTAAAGGGGGAAGGGTCGAGCCAATCAATTTAATTTACGCAAGGAAACAGCAACTAGCGGATGATTTTAAAAGGGCTAGCGAATCCCAAAGAAAACAGAGTGGGCTTGAAAAGGGGAGAGACTGAAAGCTTGAAGCAGGCCAGGAAAAGTTCCATGAAAGCTGCTCCGACGCCCACTGGATCGCACCCGATAAAGGGGCTAACCCCTTGGGCGTCATAGAACGGACGACTCAAGCTGATAAGCAGGGTCCTTGGCCAGAAGGTAAAACCATCGGCGTGGAGCAGCACCAGAGTTCAGAGCAGCAGCAGGATTCGTTTCAACGTACATGTTCCTAGGTTTGCTCAGCTGGCAGCACAAAGCTGCGCTGCAGAAAGCGCTTACGGCGCTCTGCCCATAGCCCTTGCACGCGTGCACTGTGCTTAGATTACGCACCGCCTCCCGCTCAGGCCAAATTCGCCGTCTAGAGCCCTTGCTGGACTCCAGCCTTGAAGGTTTGGCGTGAAAGTTTTCTAGTGGCAGGCAGCCATCTCAGGCAGGTCATCCGGTCTCTTCTGGGGGCCTGAGCATGCAACAGCCCCATCTTGGCCAACACACCAAGGATTGAACCACGGCCTTCCAGAGCGAAACGCATGAGGTGCTACTGCTGGAGCGAAAAAGCCAAGTCTCTACCACTGTGTCCTGTAACAACTCTTATCGCCTGTGATCAGCTGGGCTGCAGGACTGCAGCCCACTCACCAAGGGGGAAAAATGGATCTTCCAAAACTCCTTTTGCAGACCCACACTGGACATATGCTGCTGAAAGGACAGGATTAGCCATGAAATTGGCCTCTTCTTTCCAGCCCTAGGAGGGTGCAGTGGGCTTAGCTTTAGTGAGTCACTGGTTTGAGGGAAAGGATCTTAAAACCTCCTCCAAGGCAGCCAGGTGGGTAAGGACAGTGGAGTCTCTTCCATAGCCAGGGCCAGCAATTTTAAAAATTAAACTGTGATTCATGTGACAATTTGAGACAAACGTTGCTAAATAAAGATGCTTCACACTCTCCTCCATCCCTGTACCCTGCATCCTCCGTCCCTGTATCCTCCAGGGTCCCTGTACCCTGGATACTGTTAGGCGAGATGGAGACACGCTGTTATTTGTTCAGCACCAATGGTTTGCTAGGCAATTTATGGACAAGTATTTGCATGATGGGCCCCGCCCAAGGAGCTTGTGGTGGAGACCTAGTCAACCAAGTATGATAGCGTAGGGAGGCCAACCTCTGCCGAGCCCAGTCCTAACTACCCAGACTGCCAGAACTCCAGTCTCTGGGGCGGTCAGGCTCACTTCTTTCGCCAGCTCTCCGCCGCCCCTACCCCCAAAGGCATGTCTCCTCTGAGCCCAGCTGCCTTACTCTCTCCACCCACCCCAGCTCTCTGTCCCGGGCTCCGTGTGCAAGTGCCTTCTCGAGTTTCAGCCGCTTGAAGCTGGAGGAGGGGGAAGCTCAGCTTTTGATCTGGAGAAAGCTCGTGGAATTTTCCAGCTCTGCACTTTCGCCCGTGTGGTTCCAGCTGATGCGGCGGGTGACTCATGACTCAGCAATGCTGCGCTGAACCCGACGACACCAAGTCCGCAGGTGGCCAGATGGGAATGGCAGGCGTTCAGGCCCTGCAGGTGGCGCAGGCACTTTTGAAGCGCAGGCCCCATTTTAAGACAGTTTTTCTAGGTTTTATCACCTCAAGACTCTCAACAGCTGAAAAGCATTTCTCAAGCGTTGAACAATTTCTCAAGGCAGCGGGGTCAGCTCTAAATCCAAACGGCTGTGGTAAGACAGAGTGAGTCAGGGCTGGCACAGTATTCGTCCTCACAGGAGAACGAGAAGCAAGAGACAGTGAAATCTCAACAACAGAATCAGATGGATTATCAAAGCAGCTGGAATTTAAACTAGTATCACAGGAGAGGTTTGGGCCCCCTGGAGCTGGAATTGAGTCTGGATTCAGGGGTGGGGCTGCTAGCAACTTCGCAGCCAGTGTACAAACACTAGGCCCAGTTCCTCCAGCCAATCCCAGTGGCTTCAGGAGGGCTGGCTATGGAGCAGGACGGCAGGGAGCACCGAACTCAACCTCAGCAGCTGGGGTTTTTCCACAGCTCACCCATGTACACCCAAACCTGCAAGAGTGCCCTCTGCTCCCAGAGAAGTCAGTGGAGTGACTGTGTCTTTCCCTCCCCTAACCATCGTGCTTACGTGACTGTCACACTATCACTTAACGTGACGCCTTCTTCCTACAAGAGGAAGGATGGTCAAGCGAACAGGACATCTGGCTGGGACTTGAGAAAATCCCCATTTCCATCAGCTCTAGTATACTCTGCCTGACAGAGCTATTGTGAGGCTAAAATCCGTTAATGGCCATGAGACGCTCAGCGGTTACAGTGCTGTGGCCACCTAAGAAACTAGCTAGATGGCAGAGTGTGTTTGAACGTGACCTGATTTCCTGGTCGAGAGGAGCCCAGAGAGGGACGGTCGCAGCAGATCACCCATCTTCTCTCTGCAAAAGTCAGCAAGGGATTGAAGAGGGGCGTCAAGGTTGATAAATAGATGCCAGAGTTCATGCAGCTCTGAGAGAGGCAGTGGAAGTGGTGAAATCGCACTGCTTGGGCAGGAACGTGACAGGGCAGGAGAACAACGGGAGGTCACCCAACATCAAGGTGTTTATTTTCTGCTTCCAAAGTCTCTCCGCTACAAAAACCTATGAAGGGAAAAGGGAGCCTGGCCTGTGGCGCAATCAGGGAGGGGAGCACAGAACTCAGTACAGGCAGAGGCGTGCGCCTGAGGTTCTGGCAGGAATGGAGTTAAAGTTCCACGCTCAGTTGGTCACATTTTAGTGTTTAAACTCAAGCCCAGCTGTCCTCAGGATGAAGTTATTTCATGAGAGGAAAGCAGCACACATGGCTGTTGCCAAAACATCTGGTTACAGCCCATGGCTAATTCCTCCATTTGCTGCAGCAATTCTAGCATCGACCTCTCTGACGGAGGAAAAACAAAAGGAAATAAACATAATCCTTTGTGCAGAGCTCTAAGGCCCTGGGATGAAAGCCCCACGAGGCTGTAGACCCCCCCATCCAACCCCAGAGCAGGAGGCGGCAGCTACCAAGTCCTTGGCTGAGCTGTTATGTCACCCAGCAGCAGAACCCAGGTGTCCTGAGGCCTAGCCACAAAGCCTCCCTCCAGAGCATCCAACGGGACCTTTTGGAGCCCTGAAGTCTTTGCTCCATGCCCTCCTGGCTGTCTGAGAACCAGGCAATGCTGGGAAGGCCCCACAGCAGGCTCAAGTGCTCAGCCATACAGATTATCCCCCCCAACCCCTTATGGCATTTAATTTATCCCAAATCTGAGTGGCCACAGATACTCAAGAGTACTTGAAATCCAAAGGCACAGCCCTTTCACCCGGTCACAACCTATGCGACGCCAATATGTAGCTGAGTCTTTACCTGTCCCCTCCCCTCTGCCCCACCTCCCAGAATGCAATTAGAGAGCACACAAGCAACCCAGCCTGCAGGCCTCCCATCGGAGCGGGTACAAATTGCAAGGCTCTACCAAAAACTCTTGGTTAAAGTCTTTAATAATTACAAGAATTCCAGATTCATCACAGAAGAGCTTAGAACAATAATATTTCTCCGTACAAAGGCAAAATAAACTTTTCAAGTAATAGCATCTTGGCTCTGGAGTTTGAAATGCCTGTGACTGGCAGGAAAGGTCTACTGCTCCTGGCATCAGCCAAGGCACAAAGGCACCTTCCCCCCGGAGGAACTGCTCCAGGTGGCGAGAGGTTATGAAATCTGGACTCTGCCTTCAATGCCTGCAGCTAAGAGGGTGAGTTTGCTGATCGCTGATAACGTGGAGTTCAAAGAAATGCGGGGTCTGGCACAAGAAGAAGCCAGCTAAGGATGTGGCCTCATGTAAAAACAAAAAATGCACTTCCACAGCCCGAGCTAACCAGCTCGGCTTCATCTCCATGCTAACCACAGCGGGTGTTTACAATAAAAGGCAGGGCTGGGGTTTCTCAGAGCTGAAAGTGGCACTGGAAAAATAGCATTCAAAGACACAAAAATCCACTGGCCAAACTGGCCTTGCTGAGCCTACGCAAGGAACCTGTCCTGCAACAAGCACGCCTCTTATTTTGCTTTGTAAGGGAGCTTCCTTTGGCCTTCCCCCAGGGAAGGAACAATCTACAGACTGCCTCAGCGCAGGGCTCCCTTGCAGCTGTACCAGGCACATGTAAGGCACTCAAGGAATTCATTCGAGGAAGCACAGCACTGGTCAGGGAGGAGGAGATTCAGGGGCTCACCAGCCCCTGCACTCCTGCACTCTAGACCCAGGGCTGTGATCAGAGTGCCCGGCAGGAGCCATGAGGAGCCAGGGAGCAGAGCTGATTCAGAGCCAGGGCTGTGAAGGGATTGAAGCAGGCTTGGATCGTGACTAGAATGTATGTTGCAAAGCAGGATCAGAGATAGCTTAAACACCATTGATGCTGGCTCAGTGCTCTCTGCTCTCTCCAGGTCATCACGCACGGCACACATTATGGAACCAACTCAGCTATGACAAAGCTCTCCCCGACTCAGGGATGGGGTGTATGTTATTTACTGTTCCTGCAAAGAGCAAACACCCATGGCTAAGGCTGGGAAAGGCGTTCTGCCCCTCCCTATACGGGCAGAGTCCCCACTCCATCACTGGCAGTGTCCTAAGCCCTCTGTTTAAAATTTTCAGAACACAGTGGCACATTGCTATCACACACCCACGCACCAATATGGTGATCCAAGTGCTTCACAAGCTGTGCCCAAGTCCAAAGACCGCAGAAGGGCCTGTCAGATCCAGAACCCAGCACCAGAGCAGATGCCAGCAGAGGGATTTACAGGGGGTAGAGGACTCAGAAGGGAGAAAAGGCCATTTATATAATGACAACATATTCCCAAAAGGCAGCCACATTGTCATTACTAATATTATTACTGTTGAATACAACCCCATATAAAACTGAAGCAGCAGCAGCAATTTTTATTGAGGAACCTAAACTGAAATAAGTTTAGAACATAATTTAAAAAAATAAAAACAGCAAAAGTAGCAAAATATATGAACTTTTTTTTTTTTTATAGCAACTGATATCTACCAGCCACTAGTAACTTACTACCAAACTGGTATATCTCTGGTAACAACCCTTTTAAAAAGACATGTAAATATATATTCATATTTATACATATTTTTGCTATGTACATAAGATTTGTTTGTTTGTTTGTTTGTTTTTAGCACTGGTATATTTGGCTGCCTCCTCTGCTATCAGTACTGAGCAGGTGTATGTGCTGCGTCTGGCCATTTCCAAGGTATCATGTGTCTGATCAGCAAAGCAAATTAGAATTGGAATTAATAACCCATTGGCCAGTCTTAAAACCATCTCACATAGCAATAGCCACCCAGTTAGGGCTCCCGCACCATCCAACACAGAGATGCTTCCAATGCATTAAGATTTCCCAGCCTACACTTCTTCACTGGAGGTTGAGCCGCACTCAGTGCTGGAATTAGCTTATCAAGCTGTCAGAGTTTGGATCGCATGGGTTTGAAAGTATAAAAGATCACAGGAATAGCCCAGGTTTCCACGTCCTCCTTCCTTGGGAATATCAGTCTGTCAATTCCTTGCAAAGAAGGGAATGCATATTATTGGCTGGTTCCAGAGGAGGGAGCCTGCAGCTGGTTCTCTATCTGGGCACTGGCCAAAAAGCGGGGTTCAGTTTTAGTCCACTGGAATTATTCAAGCACAGATTTCATGGAAAGGAAATTAAAAATAAACCTCTGAGATGCAGATAGTTCACAGCTAAGATGATTGGTGAAGCTGGCATGAGACATCGGTGGATTTGGTTATGGGAAAGGCTATGGTTGTGTCTTTGAAATCCTTTATACAATAGCTAAACGTGACTGATGGCTGCATAGACAGCTTCCTGGCAGCAGCCTGGATAGCAGAGACGCATGCAAACACACACGCACACACACAGAGTTTTCAGTTTGTTGCATGGAAGTCCCAGCCTCAGCGTCGTTTAAGTCCACCGTTGGCATGCTGCGGGGGGCACTTGGGAAGACAAGGTTCGTCTGGAAGAGGATCATGGGAAAAAACAGAGTCCTCCCCCGAGGAGCAGGTGGAGCTGCGGGTATCTGGGAAACTGGGAGAATACTGATCCAGCGGCATGGAAAGATCCAGGTATTCCTGGAAGGGACAAAATCCCAGGGACGCAGCTCAGACTGAGAATCCAGAACCCCAGGGTCACAGCTCAGACCGGGACTCCAGACCCCAGCTCAGAACAGGCCCTGTGGGGAGCACACTACACTAAAGAAACAAGCACAGCCACAACGGGAATCTCGGTTCCTCCCCATGTGAGGGAGCCTTTGCCCTGGTGGGCAGAGGAGGTGCATGCATAGATCTCCCAATGATACCCACAGGCACCAGCAACCACGCTGCCCAGAGCCAACAACTCCAGCTAACACACTTGGATTGAGGATGCCAAGTGAGCATGAGTGAGGCAGGGTGATGCAGAGCTGCTGGGTCTGAAAGTCTCCCAGTAAACGGGACGGGGGGAGAGTTTGCTTCTGGAACAGGCATGTCTTACCTGGTTGGAGGTCATGGCCACGATCCTGTCCAAGTCTTCTACCAGCTGCTTAAAAGTGGGTCTCTGGGACGGGACCGCGTGCCAGCAATCTCGCATCATCATGTATCTGGAAAAAGAGCAGGAGGAGACTGAATAAGGGTCCTGGGGACAATTCCTATCCTGCTAGTCTGTCTGTGAGAGCACAGGTCAGAGCACCTGGGCCTATAAGCAGCCAAACTGAAGCCCACCAAACCTTGGTGACATAGAGCAGAGTGCAACAGGCCCAACACAACCCTGCAGTCCACAGGGATTCTGGCTCCTCACACAGATCGCAATGGAGCACAGCACACAGGGAGCTGCTGTCTCCCTAGGGTGTGCATTGGTGGGAGGGACTCTGTGGGCCACCCAGGCTGCAGTGAGCCACCGGGCCACACCTTGGGCCATGAGAGAATCAGTCAGTGAAGATGTTATTTCTCAGGATTAGTGTTAATCCTTTTCATTAAAAGAAGACACTCCCCCAGGGCTGGGCCTGTTAAAGCACCCTGGGAAGGGTGCTGTGACTTGTTTTAAGAGGGGGATGTAACTAAAGGCTCAGCTAGTCCCTGCTCCGGAGTCAAGTTGGGATTCTCTCTTACTGAGAAATAACAAAGGAAGATGTTGATTATTGCAAACAGATTTAGCTGAGATTTCTGCAGGGCTGGGAAAATAACTCTGAACATCTGCCATTCCCCAAAACATGCACCTGCCACTCAGCTCTCAGCTGTACTGTTTGCACTGCTCAGGAGGCTACGTTTTTAATATGGTCTCTGTAGATCTCTGCAATAAAACCCTTCACTGTTTTATTGAGCTAAAATCCCAACTCTGGCTTTGCTGCAGCCCCAGAATCCTTGTGCTAGAGGAAGGGACAACTGGTGAAAGTCCAGCAAGAAGCAGCATAGAAAGGTCACAGGTTAGAAAAAGGAGTTGGAACAAGCTGGGAAGGGGCAGGCCAGAGGAGAGAGATCTGTCCCCAGATCCAACAGCAAACATCATACAGAGGCCAGCATCAATTTCTCTCTTGCGTCCCGAGCAGGATGGAAAGAGCTGAAGTGGCACCAGGAGAAATTTAGGTTTGACAGGAGGAAGAAATGCAGCAATATGTGAACAGGCTGGGGATGGAACAAGCTGTCAGAAGAAGGGAAGGAACGCCCATCGCTGGAGACACTCAAAGCTGAGATGAGAAGTCAGGGAGCGGATTTCAGCCATCACCACATTCCTGGAAGCTCATCTTCTGAGTTCTGTAAAAGATTCCCCTTCCCTTCTCCTTTTTCCAAGGACATTTCTTTTAAGGACATGTCCACCTAACTAACCACCGGCTGGTGCTATTCGCAATACGGATGCTGGGCCGAAAGCTGCTTCTGTGCCGGGGCAGCGAGGGGAATAAAATTAATCTAAAGCAACACCCCGTAGCAGCCCAGAGCAGCTCTTTCCTCAGAACCAAGTGGAACTGGAACCTTAAAAGCTCAGCATTCTGGTCTGAATCAAGAACGCAAAGCTTGCCAGTGGGCTCTAAAGGCTCGTCTACACGGGGAGTTAGTCCCAATTAACTCTGTGTGTGGACATTCTCATTCTGGAACAAGAGTGCCTTATTCCGAATTATCTTAATCCACTTCCACAGCAGATTAAGCTAATTCACAATGAGGCACTCTAATTCCAGAATAAGAGCATCCACACATGGCATTAATCTGGGAGCAGTTAATCTGCTTTAAATTCACACCCTACTTTATTCTGGATTAACTGTCATAGGTTGACAAACCCTAAATCAAGTTCCCCAGACATTCATCTGTCAGTGAGGGTCCTGGCAAAAAGCAGGGGGAGGGGACAGGTAACATTAGTCAGGACTCTGCCCCCCCTTTCCCACCTCTGCTCTGCTCCCTGGCGGAGAGCTGCACTTACAGTTCATTGGTGCAGTTGCTAGGCTTGTCCATTCTGTGGCCTTCTTTCAATAATTTGAAGAGCTCTTCGACAGGCACCCCGGGGTACGGCGAGCCACCCAGCGTGAAGATCTCCCACAGTAGCACACCAAAGGACCACCTACCCAGACACAAAACCACAATATTGAACCGGCACAGCTCCCACCCCAACACTACCTCGCGACCGGTCTCTCCGCCCGACACACAGCTCCTCAGGCAGCTGCAAACAGGGAGAGGAGAGGATGCCAGTGCTACCCGGGTGTTTCATTAGCTCACAAGAACTACCCACTGATGAAACAATGCCCTGGGTCCATGCGTCGTAGCCCTTAGCCAGCCACTGCCCAGAAGTCACACTTCTAGCTCACTATCCTTTACCTTTTGTTAGGACACTAAGGCCGTGGTTTGCATAAGTGCTTTTGGGTGTCCAACTTGACATAGCTCACAGGGGCCAGCTCTTCAGAAAATGCTGAGCACCCATGCAGTGAAAATCAGGCCCCTTTAAGGTGTCTCAGGCTGGGCATCCAAAATAACTGGGCACTTTTGAAAAACCTTTGCCTAAGTGCCAAATTCAGCTTCCAGTTACACTAGCATAACCGTGCTGGCTTCAACAGCATCACACAGGTGCCACTTGAGAGTGCAACTTCGCTTCCAAACATTCAGCATCGGAAGGCGTACAGGAAAGAGTTTAAAAGCTTTGGGTTACTTATAAGATCTTAGCTGGAAAGTGAAGAGCTGCAATTGGCAACTCAATTCAGTGGCATTTGGAAGACAAACAAGCCCTGCTGCCAAATAATTTAGACTCAAGATATTGTGTCTGCTTATGACAATGATTGTTTCATTAGATTAAGATGAATCACACCTGGTGCCTTTCACCTTTGGGAATATACCCAATACCCAGGAGGCTTTTGGAGCAGCTGCTTGAATGCAACCTGGCAGGACACTGGCTAAATATGAAGGGGAGACATGCAGATAAAGTCCCAGCAAGATGTAACACAGCATGTGTGCTGGGAGAACAGTATGGATGGGCCAGCAATATGGAGCTTCACTCTGCGTCCAGCTGCACATCTGTGTTTGCAGTGGAGAATGCTCAGCACACCGGGCCGGGTGAGAGCGGATGTTATTCATGAGGGAGGGGAGAGAAAAAACATTTCCCTGGAACAGTGACTTTGGTACAGTCCCTCCCACAACCCAGCTGGGCCCTAATCAAGTCTTTCATTCGAGATGTGCGTTGGCATGCATAGCCATGCAAGGAACATGCTGTGCCATAGAGACCTCCCCATGGCTGGTAGGAGCGGTGGGGTACTCACACATCACTCTGGTGGGTGTATATGCGGTCAAACAAGGCCTCCGGCGCCATCCACTTCACTGGCAAGCGACCCTGGAATGCAGGAAAGTCCCCCCTCAGCTCAGCCTCAAGGAGAGAAGCACGCGTAATGCAGATACAGAGGGGAGGCTAATGTACAGCTGAGACAGCCCACCTTGGTTCATGAGCCCTGGGCACTGCCATCAAGGGAGTCAGGACACCTACTCTCTTCAAGCGTCTCTTTGGCAAACAGGGCCCTTCGTCCTGGGTTCTCCTAGTGCTCCCTCCCAGAGGGCTTTACTGACAATCACTTGTTAGGGCTCCCCCGCCCTCTTCTTTCTCGGTTCCCAGACACAGTTCACTGGAAAGCTACAGTCCAGAGTCCAATCTGCAGGCACTCCGCAATGAGTTTATTGGGGGTTACACTGACAAGCTTAAAACCATAACTGCACCTCCAGGCCCTTCACCTCAGTTGGGCTTGTTTCTTTATACGCCGATAGAGTTCCCTGTTCTGTACACCCACAGAACTCCCTCTTCCCCTGACCATGGCTCCGTGCGCCCACAAAACCCCACTCCACCTCCTTCTTCTTGGTAGCCTGAATTATA
The DNA here is from genome assembly GCF_026122565.2 of Emydura macquarii macquarii. NCBI lineage: Eukaryota > Metazoa > Chordata > Testudines > Chelidae > Emydura > Emydura macquarii. Next base: position 244,935 of record NW_027130338.1, read on the forward strand.
CCTGTAGCCCCCCCGTAGCACCCCTTCCAATATATGCTCCTGTTCTGTTTTAGGGGGTCTGGGGGCTTTGGTACAACCCCTTTTGTACCCCATGGGAGAAGCAGGGAGCAGGGTCACATCTTGGCCGTGGTCACTTTATGGCCCCATGTTTATGTTTCTTTTTAACTCCTCCCTTCACCTCCCTCGCTTTCCCCGCCCATTGCTTGGCTTTGCTCTGGCATCTGTCTTGAAGAGGAGTCAGAGCCGTCCCTCATTTGTGTATCCATGTATCACACCTTCGCTATGCCTATGCCTTGAAACATTTTAACTGCATCCTTTATCTTTCCACAGTGATAAGGAAAACCCACCTAACCGCGGGCAGGCCGAAGGAACACCCTCTGTCTTTGTTCTTTGCTAACGTGTATCTCAGAGACTTCTGCTGTCAGGCAGGCCCCAAAAGCAGGCCCAGAATACCATCTCAGGCAGATACACAGGCCTAAATACTTCTAGAAACCGAACTTACAGACTTGTGTCCTAACATCACTGAAATGCAGCCTCCTCTGGGGGGCAGTGGCAGCTGTTTAACCCTTTTCCCCTAACTAGTTAATGCCGCCCCCCTCCTGAGACAGGCCAGGGAGCGTTCAACAATCCCGTGCGCTTGGGACCTTGGCACCAGGAGGGGAAACGCGCCGCCTGCCCTCTCCCAGCCCCAGTACGTCACTGTACAGCAAGGCCCGCTTGGGAACACGTCAGGGCCTACTCGTTGCCATGGCAACCGAGCAGCATGCGAGGCAGAGGCCAGGCCGTGGGCAGAACTCATGTGCCGTCATGTCACGGCTACAGTAACGAGGAGAACCCCCCTCTGTCTGCATGGCGGCCCTGTTCAGAGAGCTCGGGACTCCGGGACAGACCGCCCTAGAAAGTCTTCAGCCAACTTATAAATGTTGGCCAAGGCCTCAGGAGAAGCCTGCTAGCTCTAAAGCAGAGCTTCACACGTCCTCCCCACGCCCCCTCTGCGCCACTCACGTTGGTGGTCTTCTTGTAGTAATCTATGTGGTGGATGTCCCGGGCCAGGCCGAAGTCCGCGATCTTCATCACGTTGTCTTCCGTCACCAGGACGTTCCTGGCCGCCAGGTCTCTGTGGATGCACTGAAGAGAACGGGGATCCCGTTAGGCCGAGGATTCCTCGTGTTAGCGCAGAGATGGCCTGGCACCGAACTGCCGCCGGCCATCACAGGGCCACAGCCACCATCCCAGAGCACAAAACACAGCCAGACACAGGGGGAACAGCATGCTAAGCCCTAATCCCTCCCTGGCCAAGGCTGGGTGGGACCCTCTAGGGAGGCTATTTCTTTTACTGCTGAGGTTTGTGCAGCTGGCCAGGGCTACTCCAGTATTATTAGAGTTCTCTTTCAAGCATTATAAAGGTGCCCTGATTCCACATAAAATGCAGGCAATGGAGGTTTAATTACATCAATCACCTCCTTTGCTCCGGCCCCACTTCTGTTCCAGCGAGGATTTCCAGAGATGGACTCAGAGCCACTGCATTGCTTGGCTTTTAATTTTCAACATGCTGGGCAAAGAGGCCAGAGCCGCACCTCTGAACTGTTAATATTGGTGCTTATCCACAGAGCCCGGGTAGATGTTCGGGTGGCATTCACGGGCCACAGGCAGTGTCCTCGGCTCTGTTTGGACAGAGGCCACTGGGGGGAGAGGGGAGTTCAGTCTTCACGGATCACTCAGCCCTTGGCCTCCTCCCTCAGCCACAAAGGGGCCAGACAGTGGCAGCTGCAGTGGTGGTTTTGGGGATTTGTGGCCAACAGGACCTGGAGCGAGAGCCCCCAGCTCATTTCACGCAGACCAGCAAATCACCCCCTGAATTTTCAGTCAGTCTCTGGGGCTGTTTCCATGCCTTGGGGCAAGTTCAGACTGGGAACCCAGGGCCTCCACTGGGCAGCGGGTCAGGCTCCTAAAGGGTGCCCAACCACCAGCCCTATGAGCTGCCCCGGCCCTCCCTCAGCTGACAGGGAGGTGGATACAGAGGGCACTCCCTCAGAGAGGGCATTCATGACCACTGCTCACCTTTTTGGATGCCAGGTATTCCATCCCCCTGGCCACCTGGTACGCACAAGACACCAGGTCCTTAAAGGAGAGCTGCTCATCGGGGATGTGGGTGGGGTTGTAGCAGTACTCCATGCCGGGCGGCCGCCGGGCCTGCAGGTACTCCCGCAGGTTGCCTTTGGATGCGTACTCCACGATCACATAGAGTGGGCCTAGTGCAAACGGGAGGGGACAAAGCGGAGCGTCTCAGGCTTTGGGGTTGGATGCACAGGCAGACGTGGCTGTATGGGCATTGAAGTGGCATACTGTGCCCCCCTGCATAAGTCCTTCAGAGCTCTCTGGCCACAGAGCCCCAGGACTGCAAAGTGTCTATTTGAGGGGCTCCCATGGACTTGGACAGGGGTTTCATACAGGGGAGTCCTGCAGGAGCCAGCCCTCAGCAAGGAATCAAGGTCCCGTACGTACATTCCCCCTTCCTCCACCACATACCCCAGTACACTCACACACGTACACACACCACTTATTTGGCCGGTCAGAAGCTGCTCCTCTGACATGTGAGGAGAACAGCTGGCCTTGCTCCCACTCTGTGGTGAGACAGCTTCACTCTACGCCAGAAAAAATCCCACAACAAAACCAAATCCAGGCTCACATGCAGGCTTGGTGTGACGTGACTCATCTAACTCCAGGGCTCTGTGACTCGGAGCTGCAGCCAGCTCTGGCCACGTGAAAACAAACAGCCCTGTTCTGCTCTTCCCCACCACCTATATAAAGTTAGCTGTGTGTGTGTACACACACGTGTGCCTGCACAAATACAACACCGAGGCTTTCAGGCACTGCATGCCTTCTGTTCCTTCAGGCCCAAACACAGAGACGCTCCAGAAACAGTCTGACAACTCTTACGCCACTAGCGTTTGCCAGGAGAGGGGCCTCCATGCCAGTCACAGACTCCCTCTGGTCTTCACTGGGCACTGGCACTTTCAGACAGCGCTGGGATGGCCAACCATTTGCAAAGCTCTTTTGGAGTAAAGTCCTTGTATCTTTCCACCTCCACAACCTCACCGCTGGAGCCCCAGGCTGCCCCAAGCATTCTTGCTGTCCGAGCAGAGAAGCTGGTTCCTGGACTCTCACCCATGCACAAACAACTTACCATCCTGAGTGCAGGCTCCCAGGAGATTGATGATGTTCTTGTGCTTGCCAATCATTTTCATCATCTCCATCTCAGATATCAGATCAGATAAATCCTTCTCCGTAGCATCAGCTTAAAGAATAAAGAAAGACCCAGGTCACATTTATTCAGGCCGGGTTAAGCTAGAGCGAGCCACGGAGCTAGGTCTGCAGCAGCTTCAGTCAGGTAGCTTTAGATATATAGACATGGTTTTCTCTGTCCTCCTCCTTTGAAGAGCTCGCTCACTGTGAGAGATTCACATACAGGCGTATCTTGCTGTAGCCCCATCAGAATGATTTCACCCCAGGAAGTGCTGGAAGTTCCCCTACCTCCGCTCCCCACAGCACATTTCGCAAAGTCAGCAAGGCTGATGCTAGCCTGAACTGAGACAGACTCAGAGAGTCAGCTGCAATGCTAGGAAAAACCCTGTGGTGCCTATGGCCACAACTTACACTTCAGCATCTTGACTGCCACTTTAGTCACTCGGTTCGGCTTGTCCTTGTCAAGGCCAATGGCTTCGGCGAGAACCACCTGCCCAAAGCAGCCTTCACCCAAGGGCTTACTCAGGATGAGTCTAGATGAGAAGAGAGAAGAAGATAAAACCGAGGAGGAAGGGTGCAGCTCACGTTTGCAGAGAGAGATACACTCACACAGAACTAGACACAAGAGATAACCATGCAGAAAGAATGCACCTCCTGTTTGCAGACAGACAGACACAATGCAACACAGGGGGTGTCTTGCAATTTCTGTAGCCACTTGCTTGTGATGGCATGGCATTGCTCTCCTACCAGCAATATTCAGCATAAAGTTTCCCCTGCCTGTTCCGCTTTTGATCACACTGATTATTATTGAAACAATTGAAACTTGGGGTGGGCAGCTCTTCAAGACATAGCACAAGGGCAGCACAGAGCCAGCTGGTGACACGCTTTGGGGAAGAGGGCTGTCTGAGAGACAGCTACTAGGATAACGTACAAGGGATACACTAATACACTAATAAATCCCTGAAGGGACAATGCTGTCAAACTGGCACATATGGCAGCTAATCCAGCTACACAGAGCAAGCTCCCGGCAGTCCCATGGCACAGGGCTAGGCCTGAGTCTCCAAGTCTGTTGTGCAGCTCCGAAGCCTCATGCTCTGAGCTCCGAAGCTAATGGGACCCTTTCCTGATGTTCACTTTTTGCTAAAAGTACCAAAATCCAGAGACTTGAATGTTCCCCACTGTGATTTTCCTTCCTCAGACATCATCACAGGAGAGCTGGTGTCAGCTTCCAATGGGGAGCGATTGGACAACAACCTCCTGATCCACTCCACGCCCCCCCAACAGCAGCTGCCAATGGCTGAGCTGCGGGCCTGAGACAGAGCATTCCAGATGGGAATGTGTGCTCCCCTGGGAAAAGGAGGGCCAACACCCCAGGTGTGCATGGGAATCTGAGAGTCTGTTATGTGCATGATATTGCACTAGTGAGTTCAGAACAGACTCCAGCAAGGCCATAAGCCCTTCGTAGGCCAGAGAAGTCTGTGTCCGAGCTAAGGAACCCACCACCGCTCAGAGCGCATGGATATTTTTGCCTACCAGGATGCATTTTAAAGGAGAGTTATAGTCAGAGAGCAGAGACTTCAGGACAAGCTTGTGATCAATGCAGTGTGCCCATATTAGGCTGCTGGAGACAGATCAATTCATGTTCCATGAAAGCCTCACCTTCCTTCGATTTTAGTGTGGGTGTAATCTCTCTGCAGGGCTGGGAATATTCTGAGCACCTGCAGTGGCTGGGGAAGGAAGAGAGGCTGAGGTTTCAGGAGCGTCAAAGGCTGGGAATGGAGGGGTTAATCGCAAAGAAAGAAGCACACCCAGCAGTCATTTATCTTGGCTCGTTGAATTCACGGAACAAGTGCACGGAGGGGTGCAGTTCCCCCCTGCTGCTGGCCTGGAAGCAGCCATGGGAGAAGGGAGAAGCACACAGGTCCCTGGGAGCAGCGTCTAATACACGCTCACCCTAAGCCTGCAGAAGCAGCACACATCCTAGGGGAAAGTTCCCAAATGGCTGCTTCTGGGAGGAAAACACCAGCCCTGAGTCTGTAATTAAGGGACATGATGTGCTAAGACTTGATCACGCTTCTGCTGACACCAGCAGGAGTCTTTCCTTGACTTCAGTAGCATTTGGATCAGGCTGTGGAGGAATTGTGATCAGGTGCAGGAGCCAGCTAGGTACAGAAACGCTGGGGCCACCCCTCTGTGGAGCCCAGAGCAAGAGAGTGCATCACCTGTCCCTTGGCAGCTCCCACCGAGGGTCTTCGGGAAGCTCGTATTCCGAGACGCCAGCCAGCATTGGAGTACCACTAGAGGAGAGCCGCGAGGGCCTGACTAGCATCACCCCGGAGTTCATGGAGGAGCTGGAGTCTGCTGACACCTGCAGTGGAGAGGGCCAAAGGACAGTGGGGTTATCTTCAGGAAACACCTGAGTGGGGACATTCTTGGTTCCAATAAGGAGAGAAGCTGCTGCCCAAGGAACTTTAGTTACCTGCTGGACGTGGAGGGAGTCCGCTCGCTGTCCTGAATCTCTGCTGCAGGATGCAGTGGCCTGGCCCTTCTCTAGCCCTTTTCGTCTGGGCACCTCAAAGTGCTTTACAAACCTCAGTGAACCCTCACAGTCCCCCTTGGGAGGCAGGTCCAAAAAAAGATATCACTCCACCCGCCTTGTCTCTCTAGTGAGCGCTGGGAGGCACGCGTGTGAGTGTGTATAAGATGGTGCTTATCTGTTGTCTTACAGAATTGGGGGTTTTAAAGAGCCTCTGCACAGCACCAGACGGGCACTTTATACATAGCTTAGAAACACGGTGGAGATCAGCCTGGTTTTTAACCCTCTTAACAAGCCCACCCATAGCCCCTACATGGAGGCTCTGCTTTGCAAGCAGTCCAGATTGCAGTAGTCTGTAAGCCACAGACACAGACTATGCATGGGAATAGGTGTCCCTTGCCCAACTCAAACAACATGTTCTTGTCCGTTCCCCCTCCTGAGCCCTCAGAAAGAGAGAGAGGAACCTCCCCTTGCTGATTGTGCAGCTGGCAGGACAGGGTGGCCAGGGTGGCACTGCTGGGCAGGCAGCAGGGGCTCTGAGGAAAGGCAGTATGTACAAACAAACCCCCTATCTACTTTCTGTTACCTGTCTGCGCAGTGGGATGCTCTTGGCCAGCTTGTGCACAGCCAGCTGGCTGTTGAAGTCAGTCTTCTTGGTGGTGCTCTTCATCTTGTAGATGATGACGGTCACCAACATGCAGGAGATCAGAAAGGCCCCCGTGCAGTAAATGATGATCTCCAGGTACAGAGGCGAGGTCATCATGGCCGGCCTCTCTTCAATAGCTGGGTCAGTGTGAACAAGGCGTTAGTGCTGCAAATCCTTTGTGGGGCAGTGTGTTAAAACCAGGAGTGGGGGGACGCACCCACAGAGATTGGGATGGGACATAACCCCCCTCCCCCCTCTCCTCACCCTCACTGGCCCAGAGACACTTTAAACACAGCTGAGTCCAAGCCAGGCAAACCTCCTGGCTCCAGCTATCTCAGGGTCTGAGCCTGTCTAAACCAAAGAGGACACAGAACTCAACACACATCAGGGAACAGCTGAGGCCAGCCGGCTCCACACTGCCCCAGCACGCGAGTGACCATGCGGTGTTACCGAGCTGCCCAGCCAGGCTAGCTAACCAGAGTTTGGAGAGACATTAAGAACAAGCACAAACCTTTATATAAAAGGGCAGATATCCCTCCACTCCTGCCCCACTATGAACAGAGGTTGGCTGGTGGGAAAGAAGTAGCTGAGGGAACCTGAGACCAAACGGCCAGGCCATGCAATCCCTTCACTGCAAACCAAGAGGGAGCAAATGCACATGCCAGGGAGAGACGGCGGGACAGTAACCTCCTCTAAGGAGCAGAGGCTAAATAAGAATTACAACCATACAGTGGGGTTCTCAGCCTATTACCCCTGGGGGCTGCATATGCAGCACGCTGTGTGTTAGGTCAGGTGGGCTGTATCCAAACGATGTATCCTACCTGTATGGCCCTGAGAATGTCACATGGGCCACAGCTGGGTGCTGACTGGGCCACAAGTAGCCTGTGGGCTGCGGGTTGAGCACCACTGACATGCATAAAAGTGGGGGGATAGCAAGCAGAGCACTCCTGGGCCTTGCCATGGCTCCTGTGTGGTCAGGCTTAGAGATCAGGGCAGAAGTTAGAGCCAGGAATCAGAACCAGATTATCTGAAATCACGGAAGGCAGGAGCAGGGCTTGTTCCAAGGCAGGCGTGAGACTGGGAGAGGAGTGGAACAAGGCCGGGTGCAGGGCAAACTCTGGGCCAGAGCAGGGCTTGTTCCAAGGCAGGCGTGAGACTGGGAGAGGAGTGGAACAAGGCCGGGTGCAGGGCAAACTCTGGGCCAGAGCCGGGCTTGTTCCAAGGCAGGCGTGAGACTGGGAGAGGAGTGGAACAAGGCCGGGTGCAGGGCACACTCTGGGCCAGAGCAGGGTAAGCACAGGAAGGCAGAACATCCCCAGGCATGTGCACTGAGCAGCTGGCCAGCTGCTGCTGCTAAGCATAGGAGCAGGCCTGCTAGCTTCCTCGGCCAGTCAGGCAGGGGGGTCGGTCAGGTGGCCCAGCTAACGTGGCCCAGCTGTGCATGCTAGGCCATCACAAGACTGAGTGGGCGCAGCTGCAGAGCCTTTGTCCTGACAGCCAGGAGAGTAGCAGAGGCTGTGCTGAGCTCAGCACCATTTCCAGGGGCTCTGCTGGAAGGTTCTGGAATGGTAGCGACTTAGTTTGAACCCAGGCAGCAGGGCAAGATCCGCCGGCGTTGTAAAGAGGTGCACTGCTCCTCCCCTCGGCAGGGGCTGAGGCCTGGGGCGGGGACACCCCCTTTCTGTTCCTGGCAGAAAAGGGGGGATTGCGGGACATGTACCTTTGAGGATTTTCATCCCCAGTCTGAACTGGAACTGTAGCTTTCCAGGGGGGCGTTCCCAAGAACAATGCTGGGACAAAGCGGACAGGCTAAAAGAAAGTGCTATCTGTCTGAGGCTGAAAATGGTTTGAACAGGCGTCCCAGGCATTAAAAATAAATTACCGTGGGGGCTGGTTTTTATTAAAAAAAATATTTGCTAGCAGCAGAGAGTTTCATTTTGTCAGGAGACAACACCTGCCCCCCGCCCCCAGGGGTTTGCCTCCTTTCTGAACTGCAGGGGGAATCTCTACTGGCAAACCCACAGCTGAGTAGTAGCGAGAGTGGTGGATGTTCAGGAAAAATGTCGGCACAGGCGCAGCCCCGTGGCCCGGTGTATTACAGCCGGCACCAGAGACGTCACGGGTGTTGCGGTGTATTCAGAGACAAGCCCCCAACCTTCCCCTCCCGGAAGAACAGAGAGCCTCAGAGAAAGGCATGAGAGGGAGTCCAAGTCTTCCGTGCTATGCTCCACTGGAGAGAAGCAGACACGGTCTCCCGTTCAGATCCCAGAGCTCTGAACAAGGCAGGTCTGACAAGGGAGGAGAGGCTGATAACAGAGGAAGTTTTTGTCTGAAAAGCACCACCAGGCTCACCCCAAAAACTTCCTGCAGCTGCTGGTTATCAGGCCTTGTCAGGGAAAAGGGCATGGCTGGGCCAGACCCATGCCAAAGCAGGAGCACGAAATGCCCAGCCGAAGCTCATGCAGAGGAAATAGCACAGCAGCCCCAGCACCCAGGGGTCAGGTTCCAGTCCTCCTCAGGGCAAAGCCAGGGCTACTAATGCTCAAAATGCCCCAGGGCAGGAGGCTCTGGGGGGGAAGGAGAGGGGAGATGGCACGAGGAATGGGGGCTGCTGCTGGCTCACCACTTTCCTTAATTGAACCAATTTGTTTTAACTTAGTTCTATTTACGGGGGGCAAAGGGAACCAGGAGCCTCCTCCAGGATTCCCTTCTTTCACCCCCGTCAAAGGCCCAGCCTCAGACTAAACGGCCTTTTCCACTCAAGATGGCTTCAGATCCAATCTGTGCTGCCCCTGGGCTGGCGAGAAGGGTCTGAGAGCACGGCTCTGCCTCTGTAGGCTGCATTCGCTGTCCCTCTGCAGTCCCCGCTCCTCACCACCCTCCACGTGCTGCCACTGAGATGTCCTCTGGGTTCCCTCCTCCATTGAAACAGAGGGGCCACCTCTTGCCCTGAGGCTTCCAGAGGCATGGGCGGTTCCTAGTGCTGCTCCTAGCATGGTGGAGACAGAGACATTATTATAGCACCAGGCTAATGCTTTGGAGCTTTGGCCAGCCGGTGTGGGGACTAGGGGGTGGCAGGACTGGATTGGTAAACCCTGGCATTGCCTGAGAGGACGGAACCAGCCTGTTCTAGTTGGACTGAACCACTGGTTAAACTGAAATCATAGATATGCATTGCCTCGGCCTGAGAGAGAGCCTTGGCCACCGAATCTGAACCGCCTCAAAGGTGGAGGGAGGAAGGGCCCTGGCGCCAAGCGGAGAGGGCACCTGCTCCTGCCAGCTCTAGCCGGAGAGACAGACCCATTGGGCAGCATTAAATTAGCCCCCTGCTCTGGAGTCTGACTGGCAGGCAAGTCCTAATTTGTCATCAGTGCGGACTGGCTGAGAGCACGGCCTTTACAGGGGAAGCCAGGTATCTAGGCGGGGATGAATTGACTGGCAGGCCCTGCGCTTTTCCCCAGCAGGGAGCACAGGGGTTGCTAGGAAAGCCCAGGCTCTCTTCCAGGCTGCAATGCATACTTCATCAAACGTGGAAAGGAGGTGGGACAAGGACAGCAGCAGGAGGAGTATGTACCTTCGAGAACTGTCAACCATGCAGAGTGATGGGAGATCCCAATAGAATTACCCGCCAAACATGTATACTCCCCAGCATCCTCAAATGAGACATTCCTTAAGTGAAGGACTTCCATTTCTTTGTCCGTTGTGTTAACTCCAGCCGTCTAGAAGAAAACAAATGGAAGCAAAAAACGGACAAGCAAACGACATGAGATCTTCTCGGAACCACGCTGGAGGAGGGGGAGGAATGTGCCCTGGTGTCTCATTTGCCAGACCCCCGGGGTAGCAGAGAGAGACCACTGTAGACCTGTTAAAGAGACCCTTAGGACGACCTTTGATCCAGGCTGACCTAAGGAGATGTTTGTTAAAACCCTTCACCAAACTGAATTCCCTGCCCATCTGAACATGCTGGTGATGGGCTGCATGGAAAAATGGACCTCAGGAAGAAGGGCCGGCTTAGTTTCACACAACACAGATGCACAGGGGAGGCGATGGGGTTGGAGGGGAAACATGACGGAAGACAACATAGCGGAAGGAGTGGGGTTTGGGTAGGGAGATGACCGACTGTGAGACAGAGGGGAGAACACAGCACTGTATTGTCGTCTAACCACAGTCAGATCCGGTGCATAGATTGAGGTTTGAAAAAGAGGAAGCGTCAGCAAAATAAGGCTGGGTCACTTCTTTATTTTGGAAGGGGGTCTAACTTAGCAAAGACCCCAAACCCAGCTGTGCTAGAAAAGCGCAGCTGGAGTGAGAAGTGACAGCTCCTGTTTTAACAGGAAGATGCTGGGGTGGTTTGGATGCACCTATCAAATGTGTTTTGCTAATACAGTGAGAGAGAACAGGGGGGAAACGTCGAGGAGGGGAAGGTGGGCAAGCGACACAGAGCATAAAACTAAACTGGCCACTGCGAGTATTTTTCCATGGCTTGTGGCACCAGAAATATAGCAGAAACAAGAGAGCCCAGAGTTTTGTTTTCCACCGCTAGGGACTGACTGTCCAAGTAAGATCCCAGTTGGTGTTCTTCAGTTTACCTTTTGCCATGGGTCTGGTGACAGAGAGCCACGCAGACTGGTTAGCCTCGCCAATATAATTGGAAACCTTACAAATATACTCCCCGCTCTCGGCCTCTGTCACATTATACAGGGTCAGCACCTCCGCATCAGAGCTATTAATTCCCGAGTGCTAGAACAAACCAACAACACAGGAGTCACATTGACACAGTCAGAAATTGCAGCCCCAAGATCAACATCAATCACATCATCAGTGTCTTGCCCAAACGCTGAATCAAGGGGCGACTAGTTCAAGTCCTCTGTGCCCCATCCCCTCCTATCAAGCAGTGGCATTGTCTGTTTGCAGAAGAGCAAGGGTCGGATAATAAGCGAAACGCGCACAGCCCTGAGGTGCCTACAGCTTTAAGGAAGGAGGGTGTGTGCACTGAAACAGCTGACTGATGCAGTGGGTTGTGGCAAACCTGGAGTCATGACAATTTGGTGACCGGTGCAGAAAGTCAGCAACACCGCAACCTTTCTACCCGCCATTTGAATGAACACGTGAGCACGCCCAGAGCTCCCAGATGAATGCGCATGCCCTGCTTGAGAAGGAACAGATTCATGGTGGGGCACTATGGTGGCCATAAAACCACTGGATAAAGGGCACAATGGTTTCCGTGAAGTGGCACACGCTGCTGTTAGGTACAACATAGCAGAAATGTGGGTGCAAGCCAGGGGTTGCATCAGCTGCTTCAGCTCTCTGCAGGCTTGTGGTGGAGGCTGCGGGAGCCGGGCTCACATGGGAACTGTTACCTTGCTTTGCACATTAGCTATTTTTAAAATAACAATTCACGGAATCGGAGTGACCCTCCCCTAGCCCGCTGCATCTCTGAGCATGCAGATCCAAGAGCCACCGAATGCTCCACTGACAGTCCAGTCCTGTGCCAGTCCCACTCTCTGCCCCCCACCTCACTCTACACCAGTGTATTTAGTCCAGCTTGGTGCTTCGGAGAGGGCACCTCATATCCACATTCTGCTGAAAAGACCAGCGTCTTCCAGTCCTAACCACTCCCCGTCCCCTGCTCCAGGCTTTGCAGGGAGGAGAGGACAGGAGAAGGCTCTGCATGTCCAATTGTCTTGGCTCAGCTGGGCAGAAGCCTGGTACCTAACCCAGACTGAATGGCAGCAAACACCATTCCCCTGCCCTGTTCCAGGTAGGCCAGTTCCATCCCAAATGGCTTCCTTCCCCAATTCATTTCCTCCTCACCAGCTCCATTCCCGGCTCATCCTGTGAAGGAAACCAAAGTGGCCACCCAGAATGGGATGTTACCTTCAGGATCTGGACGTAGGGTAAATTATCCGGCCCGATCTTGCTGCCATTGACTTCTATGTGCTTCAGCCACTGGATGTGGGGCTGTGGGTCGCTGTAAACTTTGCACACAAACTCCACATTGCTGCCCAGCGCCACTGTCTTGTTAGCAGGGAGCCCAGCTTGAAGGATGGGCCGGTGAGGTGATCTCTCTGGAAGGCATGGCAAGAGAGGAGAGGGTCTCACAAAACCAAGGCGCCAAGTCCGGTGGGCAATGAAAGGGCAGGTCTGGGTGGCCCAGGCATTGCTCTCCGTCTAACACACATACGCTTTGCCAGAGAAAATACCTTTTCTTGGCTACGTTTTTTTCCGTGCTGCTTGCAGCCCAGTAGACGCTGTTTCTTATGAGGGCCTGTGGCTGAGGTTCCACATGTTTTAGAAGACTAGTCTTAGCACATCACGGGCTATCCTGTCCCAGACTTGTCTCTCCCCTCCTGCAAAGTGCTCACACAGAACCTGCTCGAGAGCTCAAATACTGGAGGGCACCTCAGGAGTGACAGCACAGAAGTGGGGGCCTAGAGTATTTAGCATCACTCCTCCCTCACTTCCACTCCCGCAGTCCTGGAATAGCATTATCAGGTGGGTTGACCTGGTGTCTGGCTATCGGTGGAGGCAGGGCATTGAAATCTACCCACGAAGCTACTTTTTGACACTCCTTATGTGTGCGGCAAGTGAGAGAAGGCAGAAGTAGGAGAAGTGCCAGAGACCCATGAACTCCACTCCAGACTTTGCTATTGATTTTACGCGGCAGGTGGTCAGACGCTAAGGTGGTGGGCGGCAGCCTAAAACTTTAAGACAGACAGAAAATGGTTACAGGATGAGAGGCAAGCCCAGAACACTGGGAGCCTCCTGACCTCACTCTATGGGCCAACAATACAAGCAAGGCAACATGGAGCTACTGAAAACACAGACCTGTCCCCAGCCTTGAGAACAGAACCACTGCTCGAAGTGGGCCGGGCACGGGCAGGGATGCAGTCCAGCTCCTCTCGTGCTGCTCAGGCTCAGAAGGCAAGCAAGCATGAACAAGACAGATGTGGGTGCAGCTTCCCAGAAACAAAGAGAATTAGGCACATGGCAGCAGGAGGAGGGAAAGGCCCTGCAGCCAGCCACTGCCTTCGCATCTTCACTTGGGATGTGACAAAGCAGGGATTAAGGGGTTATTTTTTCACTGCGAGCAGCCGGAGCCAAGATCCTTTTCATCCCAGCCAGTCGCTTATTAAAAATACAAAGGGAAAGCTTCACAGGCTGCTTTCCCCTCTAATCCCTCTCGCTAAGGAACCTTGATGTGCGGCCCCCTGTATCCTAAAATCATACTCCACTTCCTGAAGTAAGTGTCACAGGGCCGGCGCATGCCCTGCCAAGAGCTCCCGGTCCCCTCTCCTGGTGCTCACATCCGCCTGGAATTCCACTGCGTGCTCTCTGCACTGCCTCACCACTCCCCTGCTGCCCCCGCCTGCTTCCTGTCCCGAGAGCCGCTCGAGGCCTCGTCGGAGACTTACAGCCAGGCCTGATCACTGCGGAGGCCAGACGACAGCTGGCTTCTCTGGCCAGGGGGGAAAGAATGGACAAAGCTGACGACTGAGAGCCTCGGCTCTGGAAGGAGCTGCCAAGGACAGGCCCGTGCCCCTAACCCTGACCAATGCAGCAACCACCCTGGCAGGGGCCTAGAGATGCCAGAGGTGGCACGAAGATGCCAGGAAGCCGGTGTGGCTCTCTGTGTCACCCTCAGCACTTGAATTTCCACTCGGGGGAGAGTGGAAGGGGAAGAGCTGTTGTTAATTTATTCGTGACCGCCCAACCTGCTCTCTGATTCTCTTGCGCTCGCCGCTGGCTGGAATGAAATGGAAGTACCGCGCAGTGTAGGTGTCCGTGGATGAGGACAGGTCTGATACTTTGTGACCAAACCTTCCTGAGCTGGGGCATGGCAAGGAAGGATTCACATGGGGTACTTAGGGGCAGTGCTAGCCACTGACCTCCAAAAGGATTTCCAATGACAGATGCCCAAAAAGCCCCTTATGAAACCAAAATAAAAAGGCCACCCAGCCAGTTCTGATGGGTGACTTTAGCAGCAGAGGGCAGTTTGATTCCATCTGTCTTTCAACAAAAGGTGGCCGTGGGGGTGAAGGGAAATGGGGCAATGCAATCAAGCAGGGAGGAGACCTTCCCTTCCCAAGGACAGACAAGAGGGCATGACGGGACTCTCCCCGACCCCAGACGGGCCCTGAAGCCATGCCAAGGATCAGGTGCAAGGCCAAACGGAGTGGTGTGCAGAAGCTGCAGGAAAGGCAGCACGCTGCTCCAGAGCGGGGATGGAGGTGGTTTCCTGCTGGGATAGTGAACTGGGGTGGTGAATGGGGCTGACCACCCTCCCTAGCACAAACAGACACTGTTCGGAAACGGGGGCGTGGGGGGCAGACAGGTGAAATTCTTGTCAAGGAGCTAGGGGGAGGGCGGTCAACATGGCTACCTATTCATCCAAGGTCAAAGGTCAAACCAACCTAATTGGGCCTAGCCGCTTAACCAAGAGTTTGCCACTCTTTGGTGGTGAGTGAGCATTAAGAAACCCCTTTGTTCACGCTGCGCACTAGTCCCTTCAGTTTGCTCAGTGTAATCAAATTAAATCACATTTGGAACGGTTCATTTACTGACACATGTGGAGCTGCCCGGAGTCCAGCCTCCCCGGCTGGGAGTGAAGGCTAATACGGCGATTAAAATAAAAAGGGTCCGCCTCAGTCGACGAAATTATTTTAACTACCAGAAAACAAAAATCCAAAAACCAACACCTCTGAGGCCAAGGCCCCCGTCTCCCAGTGGGGAAAAGCCGAGCTATGGGAAGACAAAAGAGAGGAGTCTGATTATAGCCTAGGAAGTGACAATTAGAGGGGAAAGCAGAGTCCATCTAGTCTAGGTGCTTGGGTAGCCCCTCGCTGTGCAGTATCCAAGCGCCTCCCAAGTAACAACAGCGCCACACACCAGCTCTCTTGCCCAGGAGTAGAAACTGGGGGAGGTAACCCATTTAATTTGAATTAGCGGGTGCATGTGTGGTGGTGTAGACACATGCAGGCAAGGAGCTTTTGGAGGGAAAGCTGAGTTGGCGAAAAGGACTTTGCGCTTGGCTCCGAGCGCTGCGAGGCCCAGGGGTGGTTTGCACTCTGGTGGCAGCCCTGCTTGTGGCGTCTGGGCGCCTTCCCGGATGAGGTGGAGTGGCATTTGTGAGAACACTGGCAGTACGCCGGTTCCCCTCCCGGAGGTGAGCCAGCCACTAGAAACTTGCTGAATGCACAGCAGTGATGTGTGCTCTATAGCTCACCGCCCTGCTGAACACCTTCGCTTCCTCTGGGAAAGTGCCATGAGATCCAGCTTCCTCTTGGGCTGCAGCCGGCCAGAAGAGACTCGCTATAATGTCTCCGGCTAAGCAGTGGGGCAGAACTTCACCCCTAGCCCCCAGTATTGTCCTGCAGTGGCCGTGTGGGATAACAGCCTGGTGTGGGAGCTCGACCCATGACCTTTTGGCCCAAAGAGGAGACAGCAACCAGCTGACACCTCATCTAAGAGGTGGGCTGAAATCTTACACCGGTCCCGGATTCCCACCATCACACGCAGCGAGGTGACTAGAGCAAGTTATAAAGCTTCGGGCAATTCCTTTCCTCCCTCCCCAGAGGCTTTGCTGCAGGGGTGGATCCTGGACCCAGAACACCGCTCTCCCAACCTGGGGCCTCAGTTCAAGAGCTCAGATTCTCAGCATCTGCCGCTGCTGCCGCAGCCTTCAAGTCAGCAGCTGTAATCCCCAACCACAGCCCTATGAGGGCATCCCCAGGACCCAGAACATGGTGCAAACGGCTGCAGCTAGTGGGACAGAATCGTTCCAGTGGCCAACAAGCCATTGTAAAGGCAGGCAGCCTGCTTGCCAGAGGGCTCTTTGGAACAAAACAGGACCTCTGGGGCGTCCCCTCCGCTGCATGACAGTGACTCCCTGGGCTACGTTTTATGGCTTCTGTCACTGGTTTCCCATGGACATATGTGTCCAGTTTTCCCTCCTAATCTGAGAGCCAGGCTTCCTCACCCACTACGTCGAGCTGATAGGTGTGGTTGATGCTCCCGTATCTGTTCTCCACGATGCAGGTGTAGTTGCCTTTATCAGACGGCACCACTGAGTCCATGATGATGCTCCAGGTTGCGTAGCGGACCTGAGGAGGCAGGAGAGGTGACAAAGCCAGTTCAGCCTGGTTATCTGCACACGGCTTTGACACCCGCTTACTCCAAACGATGTGGTGAGGAATTAGTGGCCCCAGCCCAGGCCAGGGCTGTGCTGGATAGAACACATGCACTCTCATTCCAGAGCGCATCAAAGCCATCTCGGACCCCTTGGCCTCGTGCTCCAGGCAGGCCATAAATCTCCCCTTTACCCTTGGCTACAGGAGGACGGTAATCACTCCCAGTTGTTGTCAGTGGAGTCTGATGGGCTTGCACTGACTGCAGGAAACCCCTCTCCAGGCAGCCCCGGCCCGCTCTCCTGCTCACAGCACCCGAGGAGCAGAATTTCACTGCTCCAGACTGTCCCTGTCTGTGTGACCCGGCTCCCTGTGACTCCACAGGAAGCCATGACTTGGATAAGCGCGGCTCCCTAGCCAGTCCTCACCACCAAGCGGGGTACAATTCCAGTTCAGCAGACAGGACAGGGTTAGACGGTTTTATACACAAGCCTGGATCTGGAGCCCATCCCTGAGTGACCTCCCAACCCCCTGATTTTGTCCCCATTTGTGGGTCAATCCTCGTCCCACCCTCACTCCCAGGGCCAGCCCTCGGCACCTGACCGCAGGGGGCTCTCTGTCACATCAGCCCCTTGGGGATTAAAGCATGCAGCTGAGCAAGGGACCTCCTGAATTTTTTCACAGGGGTCAACATGAGACTGTAGGCCAGACGCTGCCCCATGCAGTTCACAGGACCTCGGCAAGCTCCAAACTGCTCCGCATGCTCCAGGCCGGGGAACTGCGACACATGCACTGCTCAGCTGCAGCATCTTGGAGCAGCGAGACTGTTTCCTGCCCTCCCAACCCCAGAGCAGCCCGGATCTTGGCTGCTTGGCTTGGAGAGGGCAAGGGGTGACAAGGAGGGGCTTGACTGTGGATGTCCTATGCTGAGCTAGCCTCTCCCCTATGGCGCCCTGGAAGCTGCAAGCCGAGCTCCCTCCCCTCAACTGGCCATGCTCGCTTCTGAGGAAGGCTGGCCCTCGGCTGAAGGGCCCCGCAGGGCACTCAGAAGATTGGGATTCAGGGCGTGGCTATAAGTGATCTTGGGCTACCCCGTGCCCCCGTTTTCCACCTATAAAAAGGGCTCCCAGCACTGGTACTTCCTTTCTCCTGGGCTGTGTCTTGTCTATTTAAATGGTAAGGAAGGGCAGGAGCCGTCTCACCGCGTGCAGCTATGGCCAGCACCTAGCACACCGGGGCCCTGATCACATGAATAACGAGAACGGTAAATATAAAACATCCCCTCCTAGTAAAAGTGGAGGGGCGGGGAGGGAAGGCTTGTGTCAATGGCAAAGGAAAGTGGTTTTCCATGGTGTCTCATGAGCACCAGGAGGGTCAGAATGAAAGCGCACCATGACAGGGTGTTAGAGGGATGAAGTATTCATTAACACTAAGGGGACTTTCCTTGTCTGAAAGGCCAGTCTCACTCTCACCTTTGATTCCTTAGGATCAGACAAGAGACTCTTTGAGCAGATAGCTCCGCCCCAGGATGTAATACAACGAGCTTAGCAGAGTCATGATGTGGCTGAATTCCTGCTGGTTGTGCTGGCACCTTGAGGGACCCTAACCGGACATGGTTTAATTTGCACAGTAAAGCGCATGAGTCAGTGGCCAATGAATAACCAAACTCTGCTAGCTGAAGGGGAGGGCAGAGCAGAGGCTGACTCAGAGAGTGTCTCTGGCAGGAGAGGCAAAGTCTCCTGGGAGACCTGTGGCTCCTATCCACAAGCACAGGGAACACACTATTGGAGGTGGCAGCTGCTACAGAACTGGCCATACAACGTTCCCCGCCTGAGTCTCTCTGGCTGATGCCAGCTCCTAGTCGGCACAGGGAAACCATCTCCAAAAACAGATCTATGGCTGATCTGCTTCCTTGCCTGGCGCCCCGAACAGAGGTGCTGACGCAGGCGGGAATCCTCATCTCTTGGGCACACAGAGATCAGAACCAGCGATTGTTCAAAACGCCTCTTCCTCCATTCCCACACAATGCAGTTGGGGTGCAGTTGGCAGTAACCTCTGCTAGACCAGTCCTGGTTCCCCCGCCCCAGCTCTCCTCTTGCTGCACTCCTGGACTCCAATACACAGCTCTGTGGAGTCTCCTAAATCGTGACCCACAGCCCCCTATTGCTATTCCAGTTCGGACCCCCTCTGTTGCTCTCCTGATGCCCCTCAATCCTACAGGCACTCAGGGCCAGTCCCCCTTTCCCTCTCTATCAGAGGGAGAACTGTTTGCCAAACTGTCTTATGATTTTATTGTCAGGGTTTGGACGAGGCCCACCAAATTTGCTTTCTGAGGAGACCTGAAAAAGGTTTTGAACTCAGGTCTCCATCAACGAAAGGCTAATTCAAGAGCACACAAGGCCATCCAGCTGCTCTAGTGTTTCTCCAGGCCCAGGAGACTGGCCCACTCCGCCAGGCAAAAACAAAAAGTAGCTGCCACAAATAACTGTACGACAAACAAGAGTGCATCAACGGGGCTCAATTTCACTGCCAGAGGGAAGAGTAATTCTCATCTGAAAATGGCACGGAACCTTCTTCAGATTGGTTTGATTCCAGAGAAACGAGGGTAATTATCTGATGCATGAATCATGGATTGTGTCTCATTAAAACCACTATTGATTCCTCTTGAGAGGCCTTGACCAACACTTCAGTTTGAAAAAGAGAAGGAAAAAAAGGCCGGTTCCTCCCTCTGGCTGCTTTGGCGACGCAGGAGTCTCTGAAATGGAGCTGTGGCAGCAGCACCGCACTCCCAAATCACTCAGCAGCAAGATACGCTGTTCCGCGGGCAGCCGAAGAACAGGAGGCAAAACCAGCCAGCAGAATGCCAGCACCAACTGCCAGAAAGTCTGTCACTTCTCCATAGGTGCAACCACCCAACTCATGTGAGCGCTAAAGACTACAGGGAAAAGCTCCCCGGGAAATCACAGGGTAAGCTGTGCCCTCGGCCCGTGCTGCACAGTACTGACTGCAAGAAAGAAATGGGAACAGCAAGCGCTCTCTCTTTTGGCTATCCGCCTCCAACACGGGCCATCCCCAGAGGCTTCCACAGTGCTCCCAGGCCCTCTCCCTGCTTTGATTTGCATTCGGAGCCACAAACAACAGCTTTGTTACAAGAGGCATGAAACGATCAGATACCAGCCCTGCACTCCCCTTGCGAAGCTCCAGAGTCTAATGCTACATTCACCTGCTTCAGGTCATCCTCAGGACAGCACATCCCTGGCGAACAACAAACCCTCATGGGAGCAAAGCGGCCTGTCCCTGCTGGAGCCAAGTATCAGGGAATGAATTATGACCCGAGATCTGGGAGACTTTCCCAAAGAAACCTGTAAGCCTGGGGCCTCTAGTGCTTCTGCTGCCCTGTAATAAAATCATCTCCCCCCCTTGCAGCCCCTGGGCTGTGTCCTGTGACAGCCCAGCAGCGGGAAGGACCCAGAGAGTTCCCCTGAGTGGGGAGGGAATCTGTGATGTGTGTTGGCTTGAGGCAGAGAAAATCCCACAGCCTCTGTACTCCAGACCCCGCGCCGGCACCCAGAGCTCCCGTACCTTGTATCCGCCGATGCGGTGGTCAGGCTTGAACTCCTTCCCGTTCTTCAGCCAGCGCAGCGTGGGGCTGGGCGTCCCGCTCGACGGGCACTTGAACTTCACCGTTTTGGCAGCTGGGACAGCATGGAGCTTCTTCTCCATCTTCTCGGGGTACGTCC
Organism: Emydura macquarii macquarii; assembly: GCF_026122565.2. Taxonomy (NCBI): domain Eukaryota; kingdom Metazoa; phylum Chordata; order Testudines; family Chelidae; genus Emydura; species Emydura macquarii. Next base: position 265,230 of record NW_027130338.1, read on the forward strand.
AGTAGGGCGCCACGGCCACTGAGCAGAGAGATGCCAGTCAGCACGGGGGGGACGCAGGCAGGAGAGACCAGGGGCTCAGTCACTGACCCTCGGACGTCACGACAGACCACGTGGGCTTGGAGCTCAACCCCGCAGGCTGCACAACGCCCCCAGCACAACAGGGGCACACCGTTAACAGACCACGGGCTGTCTGCAGTGCACAGCTAGGCACCAGCAAGCCACCTGTGGCAGGGAGGGAGTGCAAAGAGGGCAGGATCGTGGCTGCAGCAGTCTACAAAGCCTTCGATCACTTGTCTCACAGCATCACCTGAGACGCCTGTCCTGCGCCCTGGGACACGAGCTTGGAGCAGAATCCGCAGCTGCTGACCTGAGAGTGATTGTGGCAGGAGGATTTGGCAGACAGGAAAGGTGCAGGACTTTTAAAAATACTGAAGGGTATCCCCACTGGTTTAACCCTGCAATCAGGTGGGCCGGGAACCCAGCGCTATGGTGGACTGTGGACAAGACATCCTATCCCAACCAGACAGCTCATGGAGACAGGTCAGAGACAAAGGAAGGAGACACACAATGTTTTAGCAGCACCCTTATCGAGAGCAAGGGCTTGGCTACCTGGGGACTTTTACTGACATAATTAGAGTGGGAGAATTAGACCGCTAAGGTTATGCCACTACGACGCTCCATGGGGACACTCTCGTTCTGGAAAATTACACGGGTGAGTTGTACCATGATCACTCGAGCAGGATAATCAGCCCCGTATAATTATGCCAGTAAATTTCCCCAGGGAGACACACCCCTAACTGGGATACTGGCAATACCAGGAAGCTGGAAGCGTCACCTCGGCCTGCCCAGGGGATGCTGCTGTGCCCTACCCCAACCCCTTGCGTCCTCCAGGTGTGAGGGGCTGGCGCTGGAGTCACCTCCCAGAGCAGCTTCCCTTCTGTCCCCCTTTGAGCCTCATTCAGCTGTACGCGCCTGGCTCCTGCGCACATGGCCATCTCCTTCTGAGTCATTCACACCCTGCCACCCTTTGTGTCCCAGGCCCCGGTGACCGTGACATTGCCAAAGAGCATAGTCGTCTGGGTGACTGAATGAGAAGGCAGCATTTCCTCCCAGCAGGCTACACCTGCTTGCGGGGGCAGTGAGGGCACCATGGGAAATTGGCAGGGAGAGCAGCATATTACAGCACGCGGCACGCGGGCTGGGCCATTACCACCAACAGCCTGGCAGGGCTGGGCTCGGCCTGGTATAAAAACGCAAAGTTACTTTAGTGGAATGACAACGAATAAAAATGAGACCACCCCATGAAATGTGGCGCCTGGTTTTGTGGGGCCGAGACCCTTCCAGGCTCCGGAGAGGGACTAGCCGATGGAGGGAAGTGTGAGCGAGGCTGTGTTAGGTAGCAAATCGTATCCCATGCGTACGGTTCGGTTTGGTGTTATCTGCCTCCTTCTCCTCCGAGGAGGAATCATCATCGTCGTCGTCATCCTCAGCTGATGGAAGAGCATCTGCAAGAGAAGAGACGGCGGAGTGTGAATTTTGCGTCTAGCTGCCTCGCTGGCCATCCTGCAGGAAGAGGAACCTAGCAGATCTCCACAGCTCCACGTCCCTTCTCGTGTGTGGCTTTGCCTCCCTCCCCCATGTGCCGGCTCAGCTGTGAGAGACCATCCCCTCACATCGGGGGCCAGCTAACCCCCTGGTCCTGTGTCTCCGCTCACCCAGCGTCACCGACATGTTTAATCCGATGATGGTGGAGTTACAACACCACGTGGGGCTATAGTAGTTCCTAAGAGCTCATCAGACTTTGTGACAAGGACCCAGCTCCAAGCTCCTGCTACCCCGCTTCTGACAGCTACGTCCCTGGAGTCTATACCATGCGCACGTCACTCCCAGTAAAGCACAGGGGTCAAGTTTAAATTTCTGTGCACGCCTCTGGCACCCACTTATCAGCACCACGTCATTACATTAAGAGGGCAGAGCACACAGGTACCAGCGCCCACGCGAAGGGTCTGTAATCACCGGAGGCCGGAGAAGGGTGCCCAGAAGGAGTCACCTTGGCTACTCACTGGCCCATGCCATTTTGTATGCTTTCATGTAATAGGGTGGGCTTCCAAAGCTGGGCGCTGGGGAGCGCAGAGTGGGAAGCTCATGCGGATGGAGGAAGCCAGGCTGCACTCTCCGCTGCTGGCACGTGCACCCTGAGGAGCTGGAGGGGACACAGAGGTTGAGGGTCTCCTCTCCGGCCAGCATGGGTGGGAGTGAGGGACTGCCGCACATAGCCACCTGTCTATCACATGAATTGACTAGGGAGCTGTACAGAAATCTGGGGTCAAAATTGGCCATCCCTTCAGTCCTGGAGCATATGGGTCCTGGGACAGGGAGCCGAGAACTTTGGGTAGTTGCTTCCTGGGAAGGAATCTGCACCCCTGCTCACACCTGTGCTCTGTCGGCCCTGGGAGAGAAATGGGGGAATTGGCCCCTCCCTTGATCTCCTTGGCTGTGCTATTCACACATGGGCTCCCGCAGCACACAACAGCCCTGCCAGAGACAGGAGCAGGGGCAGAGCATTCCCAGCTGCCCCCACACACCCCAAGGCCCCAGGGACTCTGCCGCAAACCTGGCCTAACTCTGTGGTGCAGGCCCGATATGTCGCAGGGGGCCAGACGTTCTGCAGCAGCCTCATTTCAGTGAGAAGAGGGGGATTTTTAAACCAGTTCAGCAGGACAGCAGGTGACAAGTGACGTGGTCAGTGCGAGAAGGCTGGCCTTGCTGAGTTTCACACTGCATTCAATTTGATGTCCATGGTTCTGTTTTCAATGCGCAACAAACTGTGGTATTGACAATACAGCCCATGGAGGTGCACCGGCAGCTCACTGCCCTTGAAGGCACCATTTCAGTCTGACTGCAGGCTCAGGCAGACAACGCTAGGCCAGTTACACTCAGTTCACGTTTCTAAGTACACAATTCGGAGTCACAATTCACCGGTGCGGGAGAGCCGAGGTTCTGCCGGCACCTAAATACCTACACAGCAGCTCAGCTCCCTACTTGGCATTAGGCACTCCGGTTCCAACACCACGAGACGGGCCAGTCCTAGTGACCCGGCCACCAGTTCCCGCCCAGTTCCTCTGCGTTCACCAGCTACGGTATTTATCGGGCACCACGGTTATCTCGACACTGCCCAGCCCGCCTAGGAACTGCTCTGGGTTTGAGCCTAGCCTACGCTAACGCCTGTGAGCGTGTCTGAAGTGTTTGTGGCCAGGCATGGCTGTGACACGGCATCCAGACCCCAGGTGGTACCAGCCCAGGCTCAGAAAGCACCCTAGGATTCACTAGTGGGGGTAAGTCTACAGGGAGCTTTTCGTTAGTGAGGTTGTTAGAAAGCCACCTGCGTCCCCCACCAGTCACTGCAATCAGCCTAGCCTGGGGCTAGCTGCACCCCTGCTGGAAAACGCAATGCCAGGCCGTGGCAAGTGCTAGCACGGCTGCCTGCCCAGACCAGAGCAGCTCAGAGAGCTTTAAAGACAGGCTGTGCAGTCCTCTGGCTGGTGAAAGGGCAGTGACCTCGCCACCTCTTTGAGCGGATAAAGGAACAGGAAGCCTTTCTGGCTCTGCCCCCGTTTGTACTGGATGTACCTGCCAGCTGGGTCCGAAAGAAACTCTCGACCGAGTCAAAGGCTGAGCCCCGGGTCGCTCTGTGGGCAGCTCCCAGCATTTCTGAGAAGTCCAGCGTTTGATTTCTGAATAGCCTGTGACCCATCTCCTCTCTTCCCTCCCACATCTCCCCTGCTCCCTTTGCTGACTGCTCAGCGACAGCTGCTGGCGCTCCCAGCCTTCTCTTTTCAGAACACCGCCCCATTGTTCCCGGGGCAGTGATAACGCGCAGCGGCTGTTGGTCTGTAACAGAGGAGAGGACGGACTCCATTCGCCTCACGTGTGTTCCCCGCCGCAAGCGGTGTCCTGATGTGCACCAGACCCCATGGTGACCCCGCACCGCACGGCAGAGCTCTCTGAGCAGTCAGCAAAGCATGCAGCTGGCCGGTAAAACCTAGCTGGCTTTTCCTGCCCCGAGTCAACCCCATGGCAGTTTTCTCCCACACCTTCCAGAGCTCAAAACAGCTACGCAACATGGTTACAGTGGGCCGCGGTACTGAGACAGACAGGCAGGCGCCCAATGCCCTCTCGGCCTCCAAGACCAGGTTTGCAAGCTCATTTCAAATTACTCTCCGCAGGAGCCAGATATTTCTTAGCAGCTAACCTGCCCCTAGTGTGTCACCTCCCATGTCCAGCCAGCCCAGCAACTGCCCTGAGCTCCCCCATGTCCACCCTGCTATGCAACACCTTAGCTCCAAATTGTTCCAGGCAGTTTCCCGCAGCCAGCGCTGAGAAAAGCCAGAAAAGAGACGCCCTGGGGTGGAATATATTTCCATTGCACCCCCCCATCAGACCACGCCGGGATCAGCCCCATGGGAACCGAGGATACAGCATGAATCTGCGTATTATAGGAAAAGAAGCTGACACATTCAGCAGCCGCCCATTCCCAGCGAGGGAGCCAGCGCTACTCCTGAAAGGAGAGGGGCGCGAAATCCAACATGTTACTCGCGTGCATCAAGGATCTATGGGCGTGCAGTGCTGTGCCCCAGAGACTGCATTAGCTTAGTCCTCGAACTGCTGCAGGACACACGGCAGGGAGGGCGCCTGGCGATGCTCTGGGGTTGCCTGCACATCCAGCCTCTGTAAAGCTCTGGGCCTCCCTGGCCAGGGCTCCAAAGACCACAGCAGTCCCCCGCTACCGGAAGAAAGACAGACAAGCTGCAGACGTGGGCACCCAAGATGGACACCCCATCCCCGCACACGTCAGCTGCAGCCCGGCAGTGGGGCCACCCTTCCCTCTGAGCCAGCCCCAGGGCTGCTACGAACCTGAGACATTAACGGAGAAGTAGGTGGTCTCGCTCCCCGAGGGGCTGTTGGTCATACAGGCATAGAGCCCAGAGTCCTCGGGCACGGCATCCCTGACCTCTACCTCCTCCCCAGTGATGCGCGTCCGGTTGTTCTCTGACAGCTGGACCCCGTCGCGCACCCAGTTGATGCTCTGGACGTCATCCCGCAGCCGACAGCGCAACTGGAGGAGGTCGCCAGGGTGAGCCGAATGCGACTCCACTTCAATTTTCGCTTTGGGCAGAACTGGAAGAGTTAGGAGAGAGAAGAGAGAATAGAGACAAAAGGAAACCATGCTGTGAATGGATGTTTGTTGGGGTGCGCCTCTCCTGCCGGGAGTCTCCTGGGCCACCCTCCTGCGGCGGCCCGGCAGGTCTCGGCTTTCCACACGTGGCTGTCTGGAGAAGCGGCATCGGTGCGCAGCGTGTCCGGCCGTCGCCTTTTAATCCAGCTGCGGTGACAGGCCCGGGAAGCAGCTGACGACAGCTGCAGCAGGGTGCCAGGCTTGCCCGAGGCAGATGGCTGCATCCGGCCGGGATGTGCCAGGCCTGAACTGAAGATGTCTTGGTGCGAAGGGAAGTCCAGCTCATTGACCGGCCTCAGCGCCCTGTTAGTCTGGAAAGCACAGCAGCTAGCTGGCCTGTCACGCAGCCCACCGAGCAAGGGGGAGGGGGGAAGAAGAGGCAGAGGTTAGAAGCAAGTGCAGCAGGATTAAGCATTTCACCTTCATTTTACCACCCAGACATGAGCAAGGAAGTTGAGGCTGTCATGCACCCTTTGACCTGTTACCGAGCACCACTAAACCCAGCCACGTAGGGCAAGAAAACACCTCCGCAACAGGAAGTGAATCCGGGGGCTCAGCTTGAGACGTCTCAGATGAGCCTGGTTTTCAGAGGGGGGGATGCTGGGCATTTGCTGAAAATAAGAGGGTCTGAGGTTGGGCCCCCAAAATTGCAGCTCATTTCTGAAAATCTTGACTCTCTCCTGCCTCCCATCCCTCCAGTAGCTGAACACCCCCTTAGACAGCACATGCAGATGCCACCCGGAGCCACCACACAATGTTCTGCCCAATCTCTCAGTTTCTGCAAAGCTCAGAGAAGGCAGCCAGCAGAGCAGACCTGGATTTCATGCTGCCTGATTATCTCTTGGCTTAAAGCATTTCAAGGACAGGGGAAGGAGGAGATTCAATTAAGGGAACGGCATGAAGGGCAGGGAAATGCTTTTGTAGAAGCATCCTCGCTGGGCAAGGTCAGCTCAGGTGAGCCTCCAGTTGAACAGGTCCCGGCTGGAGGATTCCAGATTGCCAACTATCTTACAGCGGGAGAACTGCAGCTGCCACCAAATGCAACATTTGGTTTAGCAGCACAAAGACCCGTTCTCTTCACTCCAAGATTCTCCAACTCTCTGTGATCTGTTGTCTCCCGACTACGTTAGCGCCTGTCTGACCACGTGCAGGGCTGGGCCTCGGGCACTGTCTTTTAAACCGCTCTTTCTTGCAGGTCACTGGTCAAGGATTTCGCTCCGGTTCTTGCATTAGAGAATTCCCGATGCAAATGTGTCGCTGAGGAGCCAGGCTGCAACATCTGAGCGCATGAGAACGGCCAGAGCCCTCCAGGCTCCGTGTGTGAACCAACCACTGCACCGCCGGACCCCAAGGAGGCATTCAAAGGCCTCGCAGCCCTGCTGGCTTCAAAGCCACTTGAGATGAGTCCAGCCTGGAAGCAGCACGCGCGAGGCTCCCTGAATGCTGCCTACCTCTAATTTCGAGCAGTGTTGCCCGACATACACAGAGACCCAGTCGGGCACTTTCCTCGCCCAAGCTCCACCTCGCAGAGCAGAGTGTAACGAGGAGACCTTGCTTCTAAAGCCACTATTCTCCTAACCCGTGAAATGTCACGATGGTCTCCCGCAGAGACGTCATTACCCCTGCAGAGGTCTGGGGGTTCAATCCCTCTCCTCACATCTGCTCAAGGCATGGCAGCTGGCAGGACTTGGGAGCTGGCGGGCTGCAGGGCCAGGAACAAAGAGGGGCAGGAGAGGCAGGGTGTCACAGGAGATACCTGCCAAACAATTCATTGCTCCAGGTTGGTGCAAGGCCTGATGGTAGCAGGACACTTTATGAAAGCCTCCGGGGCATGGCGTAGGTGTCCATGGCTGTATAGGCTTGTTTCAGCTCACATCCAATTTCCAAAAGGGTGAGTGCATGCCCCACCCACCCGCTGCCAACCCTACCAACCTGTTGGGGCTCCAATTCAAGGTGGAGGCTTTTCCCACCAGCGTGATATTGAACCCAAGAGCAAAACATCAACTGAATTTCCTACGTGTGTGTCAGACTTCCCATAGCCTCCCCAGTGCCTGCGGGGCATTACATGGCCCCAGCCCCAGTGCTACGCTACTTTATCAGTGCACTCATCCATCCAACAGAGAAGAGCTTTCTGGTGGATGCTGCCAAAAACACACAGCAGTGCCCCTCTGCCGCCCCCAGACAGGAATGCACAAAGAGACACCAGTGGGATTGGCGTTATCTGAGGTTCATCTCCTCAGTGATGCAGAGAGCTGCAGACTTGACCTACAGCGTCTGACACCTAAAATCATGACTCCGCCTGCTCCCCGGGCCAGTCACATACAACAGATGACTTGCCTGCTCTGAGCCTCTGGTGCCTCTGCTAGGAGGCTGAGCACTTCGTAGCCAGCAGCCGTCAAACACACACACACAAAACCTGGGCAAACTCCGGCGCTGCAGAAACAAAACAGCACTGGAAAAAAGCTTGCTGAGGTATCAATTGCGAAGTGCAATTTTCTTCCCACGCTGCCCCATGGCGTTATCCTGAATCGCAACATGGTTTTGCCTCATCCACGAAGTTACACCGGTTTAACTTGAAACAAGGTTTTAAACTATCAAACTGGCGTAACTTCTTGTATGGACACAGTTCAGTTGAGTTTAAAGGAATTCCTAATTGAGTTCAGCTCAACCAAAAAGGAAAAGAAAAAAAAGGCTTGCATTGGTTTAAAATCACCCCTTCAATTAAACCAGTGCAACTTCAGGGCAGAGAATGCCACTATATTTATGTACAGCACCTGGCACAACAAGGTCCTAATCTCTTAGGCACTACTGAAATACAAATAATATTTTGGTATTAAAAAATGAAAGATCCATTTTAGAGGAACTTCACTTTTCTCTGCTATAGATCCTATCTTGGTCTTTTTAGGCATTTCTCTATTTCTGGCACATAGGAGATGCTATAGGGAAAATGTATAAGAGCAAACAGCCAAAGTGTTTTCATGATTTTTTAAAAAAGCTTAAATGGACAGTTGGTTGGGAGCAAAATTCACCATTACCCATGCAGAGCTGTCAACCCAAAACCCAAGGGTCTGATGCTAATTGCCTCCAAAGTTTTATCAATAACACAAATACAAAGCTCTTTTTAATATGGGAGTTTTAGATTGACAGCAACCCTTTAAGCAATCAGGGAAAGCAGTCTCGCTTTCCTTGATTTTGTACAACCTCGTGAAATGTGCATTTCTAATAGCTCGGGCATTTTGTGTTTCAAATTATTAGTCACAGGCACCTTACAAAGCAGATACAATCCCCGGAGTATTTCCAACCCATCTATGCGCTCAGGCACCAAAGAACTCTGCAGTGTAATGTTGTGTTGTTCCCTCCTTTCCAACAACAACAAACAGCAAGGGCAAAGGAAATCACTTCAGAAAATGATACCATCTCGCAAAAACTCCTCTCTTTCTATCGCATCAAACATAAGCTGCTTGTCTTCACTTCCAAGGCCGTTTATAGTCAGTCCCCACCCTACCTGCCATCTCTCACGCTCTACTGAGACGTCGATCCTGCCCGTGACAAGGATGCCAGCCTCCATCACCCGCTCACTAAACTTTCAATCAACTTTGTACTTTCTTCCGCTCTGCTCTATAAACATCTGCAAAACTACCTCACATGATCCACCTTCAAACGCCTGCTTAAAACCTGAGCTGAGATCCCAGCCCGTCATACTGACCAGTATTGTCTCCCTGTTCCCTGTGCTCCCCTCTTGGTCCATGTCATTGGTCATCTCTTGTCTTAGATTGTAAGCTTTTGGGGGCAGGGACTGTCTTTTTGTTCCGAGTTTGTACAGCACCCAGCACCAGGGCTCCACGACTAAGCCTCCTAGGTGCGATGGTAACACTAATAATAAGAAGACCCTTTTCCCTATTATCTTTTTTGCCCCTGTCTGTGTAAGCATCTATTCCCCAAGTGAGGTAAGCAGGGTACAGGTTAAAACATATCCATCTCATGCAGTTATTTCTTCTAGAACAGAATCACCTGTTGAAGGCTTGTGGCCTCTTTTTTCACATCTCCTACTGATGTCATGGAGGAGCTGTGAGCACTGATCACCTCTAGAAGCCAGGCCAGGCCACCTTGCTTTGGTTTTGTACCCAGCTTGCTCCTGAGGTTACTTGGACTGCGAGGTTTTGGCTTTGTCTGTGAAAATCCTGCCAGCATTTCAGCCTAAGCCCAGCCAGTGCCCTGTGCATCCAGGGACTGAGAGAGTCAAGAGCTTTGATGTGAATCAGATTTGGAAGTTCGGAGTCACACCCAGAAGCGCCATGGACCATTCCAATATCGCCAGCTTTGGTTACTGTGCAATTATCTGGCTGCTGCACATGCTAGGAGATTCGGTGCAGGGATTAGTAGACCCTTCAGATTCCCAGTGCATGTTGGAGGTGTGCTCTTCCATTAAACAAACTCTGGGCCAGTAAAAATCTGCCTCTAGCCAGGAAGAAAACACTCCAGTCCAAGAGAGCGGAGCTAGTACAAATCATCAGCACAGGGATTGTGCGGGGGACCAGGGCAAGGCATTGCCTATCATTTAAAACTCAAATTTCAAGAAAACTTGCCAGCCATTCTATGATAGTCTGCAAATCCCGAAGCGCGCGTCAGCTGGACCTACAGAACTGGAGAAGATTGCTTGGGGTGTGGAGGGAGGAATTGTCAGGAGAACAAAACTTCGGGACAATTTACAACACATCAGCTTTATTTAGCATTCCGGGGGGGTTGCATGCAGAACCCCAGCTATGCTGTTTTTCACACAGGTGTTTTATGTAGGAACATGGACACTGTGCTGATGAAGGACCCATTTCTCTCCGGGCAGGGATCCCTATGGTGGGTTCAAGACTTCACATTCTAAAGGGGCAGCTTTTTTTCGTTACAGGTTTTGCTTTTTCTCCGGGAGGGGCTAGAACTGGGGGGATGATAGCGATTAGCATGGGAGTGTGGGCGAGATCGTTTCCAAGTCAACAAACCCTCCCCCCGCAGCCCCTTAAAGCCAAAGGCTATTTTACATTCACTGCATGACCAAGGCAGGCTCAAAGGGCAGAGGTGCTGGCGTGATGGACAGAGGTTCTCTCTGAGCCCAAGCCCACGAGCCAGCGGAGTCGGAAGGCAAGGCAGGCTGCTGGCCTGCGGTAACCCAGCACATCTCTGCACTTCGGAGCAGAGCTGAAAACGAGGCATGGTGGGAACGCTCAGAAAATGAATTCACAGGCTAACGAGCACCTCCAGGGTAGCTCACCCCTATGGAAAGAGAGGAGCTGGGTTAGAGACACAGCAGCCAGATAATCCAGCAAGGTCAGACGCTTCCACTGGAGGCACAAAGGCGGCGGGGGTGGAGGGTGTCAGTATGGCATCAGGGTAGCTTAATTTTGATGGCAGCTTATTCACTCAGGCCCCCTTCCCTGGCTCTGGAAGTGCAGCCTGTGAGCAGCTGCTAATCCAAGAGGTGGAGGTGACCACTTACAGCAAGCCTGGGGCATCCCGGCAGATTGCCTCCCAGCAGCATGGTGCCCTCCAGGGGCAGAAGGACGAAGTGCCTTTACAATCAGGAGGGCCCCGTGGCTTGGGAACTGCTGGGCTGTGGGTGCTGTTGAGCAGGGCACTCTGCACCCTCCCGGCCAGCGCAGAGGAGAGTCCAGGGTCTGGCAGGGCCAGCCTTTCAAACCGGGCGTAGCTGGGGTTTTGCTGCCTGGCACTCAGAATTTTTGTGCAGCCCCCACCCCTGAAAGGGGCCCAGAGCAGCAGCAGCCCAGGGGGCAGACATGCTTTTAGCATGGGGGACAGAAAGCTGGAAAAACATTTGATTGGGCTTCAGCTCCATCCCCTGTAGCCCCCTGCCCTGCAGTAGGCTGGGCAAAAACCAACCGGCTGGGCAAAAACCAAGCCACCGAAAGCTTTCCCTGGCTAGGACCAGTTCCTGTGCCCTCCGCAGCAAGCAAACAGGAGCAGGCAGCCCCTGAGAACATGTGGCCTACAATTCCCACAGACTAGTTGCACCCCCACCCCCCTTCCCCTGGGAGAGGCCTGCCGGCTCTGCGAGCTGCGATGCTGGTTTGTCCTTGGTGCATGTTAATTAAGGTGAGCCCGTTTGATCACTGGCCTCTGTCAGGCTGAAACGTCTCTTTCAGGCACACTACTACTTTGTAACTTAAAACAAGCCAACAGGTGCAGCTCCTCCAGAGAGGGACAAAGCCTGCCGGCTGCTCGACTGTGCTGGGATCTCTCCAGAGTCTCCTCCAGCATCGAAGCCATCCCAGAACAAGCAGCCCACTCTAGCAAGACTTTAATAAGCCAGATCAACTCCCAGCTATTCTTCCCAGACCTTTGTCTTTCCCTTTTGTGCAGGGAGGCTCTGAAAAGGCGACTTGGGCAGCTCCCCACATCAGAGAAGGCATCTCCCTTTAATGGACCCTATAGTAGTCACTCACTCACTCACTCAAGTACCATAACTCAGGGCAAGAGGCAGGGCTCCCCTGCGGAAGAGGTGGGGGGAACAGAAGGAATATCCGGGTTAAAAAACATTTTAAAGTACCCAGGGCTGCGGTGCGGCGTTTGTCGAGGTGGGGGCAGGAAAGGAGGGATCGCAAATGAAATACAAGGAGGTTGCTGTCCTTAAGAGAGTGGGGAGACCTGGAGGTGTTGTTGTGAAAAACCTGTCACAGAAAAACTACCCCTCTCCCGTTCGTCAGGCCTCTCTTAGCTGGGGGGCAGCACAAGACATGCCCTTGGGCACCGCACCGGCCTCAGCTCTCCAGCACCCGTTGTTTGCCTGCCGCTTTTCTGCAGCATCGTGTAAACAAGCACAGCCACTTCAGTTTGAGCCGACCCTTCCTGGCCTGGGGTCTGGGAGTCCAGGGATCTCTCAGGACACTTCCTGACTGGTCATGCCCCTTGGGGAAAGAAGTGCTTCACCCAGGGCACCCGCCCCAGAAGACCTGCAGCCTGGAAGACGCCCGCAGCGGGGTTAGCACACAGCCCGTCAGGTCCCTTTCAGCTCTCCCACAAGCTGAGCCAGGACTGGTCCCAGAACTTGGGCGGGAGATGGCCTAGGAGCTGCAGGAAGGGGGCTGGCAGTTTGGTAGGTAAGAATGAGTCCCTCTGTGGCGTAGGGAGTGCGGTGCTGCTGCCTTCCAAAGGAGATGCCAGGCTGCGGTGCTCCGGGCTGACAGCACTTTCTGTGAAAGTGGGAGTGACCCCTGCTAGCCTAGCCAAACTCCTCAATGGGCGAATCATTTCTGCCCCCTTCAATTCCCCTCTAGCTTCAGTCAGATACAGTGGTTTTTGCGTCCTGCCCTAAAATTCCTGTGCAGTCGTACTGTGAACTGTTAGGTTGCTAACGCCTTGTGCCCCAGAGAAGAATTGACCGCTCCTTCCCTATCTCATAGGCTCAGATAACTCCTTTAAAAGTGCTTGGAGACCCTTGGATGAAAAGGCACCAACTATAACAGTCCAACGGTACTGCCACCCAAACTCCTACCTGAAGTACCCAGCTATGAGCTGCGCTTCATAGATTCCAAGGCCAGGAGGGAGCACTGCGATCATCCACTCTGCCCGCCTGCACCACGCAGCCCAGAGAGCTTCCCCAAAACAGATCGTTTAGAAAAGCATCCAACTAGTTTTAAAAATTGCCAGTGATGAAGACTCCTTAGGTTCATTACTTTCACCATTACAAATGTACACCTGATTTCCAGTCTGGAATTGTCTAGCTTTAACTTCCAGCCACTGGATCGTGGAGACCTTTCTAGCTTCAAGAGCCCATTCTTGAATATTTGTTCACCATGTCGGTACTATCACGCTGTAACCAAGTCACTCCTTAACCTTCTCCTTGTTATACTAAATAGACGGAGCCCCTTGAGTCTATCCTTTAATCATTCTTGTAGCTCTTTTCTGAACCTTCTCCAATTTATCAACATCCTTCTTGAATTGTGGGCACCAGAACCGGACACAGTATTCCAGCAGTGATCACACCAGTGCTAAATATAGAGCTAAACTAGCGTTACCACTCCTATTTGAGATTCTCCTGTTTATACAGCCAAGGATCGCATTAGCTCTTTTGACCACAATGTCACACTGGGAGCTCATGTTCAGCTGATTATCCACCACGGCCCCCAAATCATTTTCAGAGTCACTGTTTCCCAGGATAGAGTCCCCCACCCTGTAAGAATGGCTTACATTCTTTGGTCCTAGATGTATACATTAAGCTGTATTAAAATGCATTTTGTTTGCTTGCACCCAGTTTGCCAAGCGATCCAGATCACCTTGAATCAGTGACCTGCCCTCTTCATTATTTACCATTCCCACAATGTTTATGTCATCTGCAAACTTTATCGGTGATGATCTTGTTTTCTTTCAGGTCATTGATAAAAATATTAAATAGCGTAGGGTCAAGAACCAATCTCTATGGGACCCCATTGGAAACACACCCGCTCGATGACAATTCCCCATTTACAGTTACATTTGGAGACCTATCAGTTAGCCAGTTTTTAATCCAGCTAATATGTGCCATGTTAATTTTATATCATTCTAGGTTTTTTTCATCAAAATGTGGTGTGGTACCAAGTCAAACACCTTACGGAAGTTTAAGCATACTACCATTTGATCACTGGTCTTGTGAATCATTATGGTTAACACCTCTGAATCCATTCTAGAGAACCAAAACGAACCCAGATCTTTCAAAAAAGGTTCTGAGAAGCTGCCAAACTTATCCCTCCTCAAATGAGCAGACTCAGGGGCATGAATGTGTCTCTGTGTGCAGAGGCAGTATTGTTATTTTCAGCTGAGACACAGGTTTGGATTTTAAAATAAGTTTTTTCATGAAAAAATTGCAAGCTCTAAGATTATTGACTGTAACTATACAAATCCAACCGCACAGCAGCCCTCCAGTATGCTAGACCAAAAGAGAGAACGCCAGATCCTAGATCCTTTACGCGACACTTTTTCTTTTTTGAATTCCAAATCTGAGGCTGTAACTTGAGCTTCTGGAGGGAGGGTGCATCATTCCTGGGCTAGGGGCTGCTGGTGAGGGAGTGACAGCCTGGGGGGAAACCTGACATCTCTGGCTCGATGAGGGGCAATTCTGGCTCAGGAGGAATGCCTAATTGCTTTGAAACAAGCCTGAAAAGTATCTGCATGATGTAATGTCCACAGTTCTTGGCAGGTTTTATTACTTTTATTTCAGCTTTGAAATGGAACTAAGCACTGAGTTTAGTCTGGCAAGTTCCAGCCAGATGGTAAATGTCACTACGTTCATATAACTGTCGTTAGCTTCCCGAAGAGCTGGCCCCTTTGAGGGGGGAGGAGGGAAGGGAGGAGAGAGAAATAACTTCATTGCAAGTAAAATATTCATCGCCCCCAACCTTAAAAAGAGTGAGAGGAGAAAACGCTTGGCAGCGGGTTAAAGAGGACAGAGCCGTGGGAGAGCCAGAGGGTAGGAGAGTTTACGGAAGGGAGCAGTGCAAATTAACCTTTAGCCCTTCAGAATTCAGCCAGGCTCTCGATACAGCTCTTTTTTTTTTAGGGTTTTGCATGCAAATGGCCCTGTGCCAGACTAGGCCAGGCGCATGTGGAAATGCTGCACTCAGGCCTCACAAAACAGCGCAAACTGCTGGGTTTGCCAGAGGCAGTGCAATAAAGCAGCCAACAAAGAGAGGCAGGGAACAATAAAGAGCTGAATGGCTTAGATCAGCAGGTCCTCTCGCTGGTTGCCATGGAGACCCCACCAGGGCTTACTAAAGGTATTTCCTGAAGAAAAAGCGCTCACATGCCCAACAGCTCTGCTAATCCCAACAGGAAGCGCTTACCAGGACTTGGGGATTGGGTTCTTTCTTATTTAAAAAGTTTCTCTCTCTCCATTTTTTTTTTTTGTGTGTGCGCCTTTCCGTAAGGCTGCCTGTGGAGATGCTGGGGAGGAGGCCAGTACAGGTTCACAGCTCACTTCCCAAACAACACCCCCCCCCCCAAGTTTCTGTTATTATTGCAGATCGATCCCTGGCTGCAATACTGCAGCTGAGGGGGGTGGGGGGGGGGAGCTGTCATTCTCCCATCCCCCTCCACACACAGACATCTTTCACTTCCAAATGCTCTGGCATCACCTGCTCTGGTTTGCAGGGCCCCAGCCCCTGCCAGCTCGAACGAGGAGAAACAGCTTAGGTTGTGCAGAGCACAACCACCGGAGCAACCGTCCCTGCCTCCAAAAAGGACAAGCAGCCTTGTCGCTGGAAGCTGAGGCCGGGAAACACACAGGCCCAGCGACAGCAACCCTGTCCCTGCTCTGTGCAAAGCGGGGGCTGCCGCCTCCCCGGCTCTGCGTGGGAAGCACATATGGCTCAAATTTAATATTGACGCAGAGGCGCATGTGCCCCTAAGTCTCTGATCCACGGTGCTGCATCCTGCTCCCCAGCTTGCAGCGCGGGGGAGACGGGCCATCGCGGTGTGATTCATCTCTGACACAGCTTCACCTGCAGAGGGGATGGAGAAAGTGGTGACGATCCCGCAGCGGGGAAACTTGGCCCTCGGGGGGCCAGGCACCAGAGGAGTTACCTTTAGCGTGAGCTGTGCTGGCCCCCCGCCCCCGCCCTGGCACATGCACTGGAGACACCCGTGTGGCTCAGGGCTCCCTCTCAGGCCTCGGGGGCTTTCCTAGCCCCAGCTCTGCTGCCCAGCTGACAAACTGGCGAGACTCCACCCCACCGAGCGCCCCAGTGGAGGGGCTGGCCCTGGGATCCCGCAGCGTTGCCAGGTGCTAGGGGTTGGGAGCACTGGTCAGTCTGACTCGCCTCCCTAAGTCCTGGCGACGTAGCGAGGGGGCGTGTGACCCGAGCTGGCGTTCAGCGCACCTCCGGGTCCTCCCGACGCCCTGGATGGGAGCTGCCATGCCACACGTGCTCAGCCTGACGCCAGCACAGCCTTCGTCAGCGGCTCACTGAATTCCCAGATCTGCCCCGGCTTTGGGGGTGGGGGAGGGAGACGCCTCACAAGCAGTCTCCCCCACTCCTTCCTCCAAATCATGGGGCAAACCCTGTAACCCGCAGGGTCGTGCACGGAGCTGGGAGAGGGTGGAATAGCGGAGACTCCTCCCGACGTCTCTGACTTTGCAAGTCCCTCTCTGTATCCCCAGCCCTGCCCAGTGCCATGCAGCCTTGCCCCCCCCCCCCCGCCCCGTCACGCTGCCTTCCTACTTTCCACACTGCTAACCCAGAGGAATGCTGCCTGTCCAGGTTCCCTGAGAGGAAGGAATGCAACCTCTCCCCCATCAGTCTCCACCTCCCTTGGACAACACCTCTGGGGGGAGAGGCACAACGACCCCAGGAACCCACCAGAGATCCTTTGGCTTGCCCAGGCTGGTGCTGTTAGGGCACCGCGCTGGACCAGGCAGCAGTTGAAGGCGGGACACCCCAGCCATCGCTCTTCCTGACATCAGGGGCTCCCTTCATCACCTGGAGCTTCATGACGGAGCCCCAGGAGGGACCAAGACCAAAGTGGCTTCCCTCTTAAGAGGAGGAGACGCACGTGCCCAACGTGGAGAGGGTGACTGCTAACCGGGGAGGATGTCAGACCCTGGGCACGTCTGGCACTGTGGCAGTTCTTTCCTCTCCACAGCTGGGGAACGCCATCTGGGATGCATCCGTTATCTTTTAAAGCCCGTTGACGTATGACAAGAGCCCGTCTATGAAGCCCCAAACAGCAGACACAACTCCCCACCTTTTCCTCTTGCAACATCGTCCCCACCCATGGCCTCCCAGCAATTCATGGACATCCATTCATTCATTCAGTCTCACGCACCACTGAAATGCTGCCACCTCTGGGGAGGAATGCGGCAGCTGTTTAACACCACACAGCAGCACATTAGGCCCAGAAGAAGAGGGTTGGATGGAAGTTTACAAACCTTCATAAAATCAACCTGTCTCATAATAGTGGTCTGTTGTAGCTTCCTATTCGCACTCGGAGAGGTGTTTCCTCCCCAATCCCTGGGGAAAGGAAATTAATTCACTTGTGCCCCTGGGATTCCTACATTTTGTGTGAGATGAAGCAGCATTTAATTAACAGGCATCTCAGTGTCTTTGCAAAGCCAGCCAGAATAAACCTGTGCCATTCCCCTGGGATGCGAGCACCATCCCCCAGCCTAGCGCAGATCTCTCCAGCAGCTGGGACCCTTTTGAGAAGGAAGGTGTTAGGGTATGAGTATATAATATAAGTTTGTGTAGGTATTTAGGCCTGTGCATGTGCCTGAGATGGTATTTTGGACTCGCGTGCCTGCATAAAAGCTAAAGTTTTTAAGATACATGTTAACAAAGAACAAAGACATGGTGTGGGTTTTTTTATTATTGTGAAGAGATAAGGGATGTAGTTAAAATGTTTCAAGGCATAGTAAAAGTGTAATGTCTGAGTGCACAAATGAGGGAAGGCTCTGACTCCTCTTCAAGACAGATGCCAAAGCAAGGCCAAGCAAGCAGCTGGAAAAGCAAGGAAAGTAAAAAAAAAAAAAAAAAATTAAAAAGAAACATAAACATGGGGCCGTAAACTGATCATGGCCAAGATGTGACCCAGCTCCCTGCCCCTCCCATGGGGTACAAAAGGGGTTGTACCAAAGCCCCCAGACCTCCCAAAACAGAACAGGAGCATATATTGGAAGGGGCGGTACCGGGGGGGGGGGGGGGGGGGGGGGCTACAGGTATAATTCAGGCTACCAAGAAGAAGGAGGCAGAGAGGGGTTTTGTGGGCGCACGGAGCCATGGTCAGGGGAAGAGGGAGTTCTGTGGGTGTACAGAACAGGGAACTCTATCGGTGTATAAAGAAACAAGCCCAACTGAGGTGAAGGGCCTGGAGGTGCAGTTATGGTTTTAAGCTTGTCAGTGTAACCCCCAATAAACTCATTGCGGAGTGCCTGCAGATTGGACTCTGGACTGTTGCTTTCCGGAGAACTGTGTCTGGGAACCGAGAGGGGATAGGGCAAAGGCACCCTAACAGAAGGCTACTCAGAATAAAAGCCACACCTAAAATAGCCGCTTGCAAAGAGCTCGCAGGCGGACGCGGCAATCCCTGGCTGAGCCGTTTTCGCTCCTCTCCTCTTTGTGCACTCGTTATGGTCCCGGCAAGCACGAGCAGCGTCAAAGATCCCCGAGATGGACACTTTTTCGTGCAGTAATTCATGGCTTTTCTGTAAAGTAGTAAATTAGGGCCTCGATCTTTAGCTGGTGGGCTCTGGCGACGTGCTGCAGTGGAGGGGGTTGCCCCAGTGAGGACTTTGTTCTGCTGATGTTTGCATTGGGCAGTGGCAAAGGTTTCCCATCCGCACTGCACGGTTAGGTGGGTTCTTGTGTCAGGGAATGTTGCTGAAGCTCAAGGAGGGATGCCTGGGCTCTGGAGACCTCCTTGTTCCCAGCCACACAGTGTCTGTGAAACACCTGGGACCAAAAAGGCCCCAGCTCTCCGGTCTCCTCATTTGGGTGCTAATGCAAAAGCCACTGGCAACAAAATGAGGCTGCTGATACCTGAGGGATGTTCGGAAGGGAAGGAGCCAGGCTGATGGCACTTGCAAATGGGGGAACTTTACATAACAAACAGACCGGTTCCCAATGCACCTGGCTTACAGGGAGTAATTCAAGGCTGATCATTCAGCCAAGAGGCTTGAGGAAAGGAGATGAGGCAGGGGAGAAATTTCACCACGTGGCACTGGGGCCCATGCAACCAAGGCAAAGATGGGGTTTCATGCAGGCTTCAGAATCGAGCAAACCCACCCCAGATCCCTGTGTCCCGTCACCAGCTGGACAATGAAATTAGCCCAAAGACCCAGGACAAGCAGTAACCCAGAAAGCGTGAGGAGTGGGGGAAATCAGTGATAAAAACCTTTGAGGCAATTCCAGTCCCCTTCCAACTGCACGGCACCCCCTGCACTCACGGAGGAGAACTCGGTCCCTGACTGCAGCCCATAGAAAGCAGGGCCCGGGGACGTCTTTCTGGGCTCGCCTGGGAGCGGGGAGGAGGCCCTGCTATTTGCTGTTGCCACTTATAGTGGTTGAAAAGGAACTGCTCATAGCAGGTGCAGTTTGGTCCATGACGCACCCCATGAATCTCCTCTCTTGCATCTCTGACTCACTGCTCCCTGTGGGCACTGACTCGCAGCGCAGAGCGCTAGGGATCTGGGAGGAGGAGCTGATGCTGAGTGAACTCCCTGGAAACCCTCCAGCCCAAGCAGCTTATGTTTTATATTCCCAGTTCCTTGGGAGCACAAGAGAAACCGCGTGCATTAAGTCCATTAACTAGCTCGCCCAGGCTTCCCCTTTCGCCAGCTCTGGCCAGGCAAGACTGCATTTGGACAGGGGCAATGAAAGGGGGTTGCTAACAGAGCAGGACACTTCATCTTTTACCCTGGCTGGCGGGACTCCTTTTTCATTCCTTCCTTCCTTCCTGAGTGACAGCCCGGAGCAGAGAGGACTGGAGGGAGAAGGGGAGAGTCCAGGACAGGAGCTGGGGAAGAGGATCTCTGCTCACTCAGAATATTTGGAGGGGAAGGGACGCAGGTGAAAGCTGGTTCCCGGGGCTACTCTTCTAGGTGCTTGTTATCCTTGTATTCCTCTACCTGTTTCAACATGATGAGCAGAGGGGTGAGACTCAGCCCAGCTCCTAACTGGATTAAAATGCTTTGATTTCAGGCAAACCCTCTCCCCTTCCCATATGATGCCAGCTGTCCCCCCATTAAAATCAGAGAGGGGGGCACAGTTAGACCCCACAGCAATGAAGCAGGCTTTCTCCACCAGGATGCCCATAGCTGTTGAGAGCTGGGCACCCCAATACATCCTCTCCTGTTCCTTTCCAGTGCTTCCCCTGTCCCTGCATAGCATACGCTGCTCCAGCCCCCCAGGCTTCCCTCCAGAGCCGGCTTTGCCATTGTCATCCGTCCAAGCGCAGGAGGCTTTGCTGCAGGGCAGAGGAACTTTGTTGTTTGTAACACTCCAGTGAGGAGCTGCTGGGATAAACCTGATCCCTCTGTCCCACTCGGGGGGACGGGGAGTTGTAAAAACAGTGCCCCAGCTGCTAAATATGATCTCTGACCTCTGGCCATGCACTGCGCGATAATGGCTTCCCCCACTCATCTTCTTCCCCCGGAGCTCAGCAATTAATCACAGCACCAGACACAAACCATCGCTCGCTACATCCTGCTTCGACTGGCCTCCTGAAATTGCCGGCTGAGCTCTGCTGGGCTCCGGGACGCCTCCCAGCCCAGACCGTGAAGTAAGGGGAACCCACCCAGCTGGGACAGTCAGAAATGACAGCCAGGAGAGCCAGAGATGGCAGTCACTTTGCTCGGTCCTAGGGCATATCTGGGGCAACTCTGCAAAGTGGCTGGAGTTCCCTGCGATTTACACCAGCGTCAAAGAGACGAGCGTGACTCGGGTCTCACAGCCACACAGAGAGCAGCTCCTGCCGGGTTCTAGGGCAATTCTGCACCAGCAGTGACCAAAGTCAATTCCCAAATCTCTGGACTCAGAAAAATCCCCAACCGCTCTGAAGCAGCTTGCCAGCCCCTGAAAGGAGCCAGCCAGCCATGGACAGGCCCGTAAGCAACCCCACAGGAGTCTCACTCAACTCCAGCCCTGCAGCCTCCCACTCAGTGCCAGCCGCTCCCTCTGTGAAAACCCACTGTCCTGCGAAATTCCTTCCAGCCTGTTGACTTTGGGGATCTGGCTGGCAGGGTGGGAGTGGAACTAATGGGAAAGAAATGCAGAAGGAGAACGACACGGAGAGCCAGAAACCCACCCAGGAAGCACTGGGTCAAGGAACGCAGGCAGGCAGGGGCAGATGAACTCCATTGGCTCCATCCCAGAACCATGCGAGCTTCTTCGGGGGTGGCTTTCTGGTACTGCATGAGCCGTGGAGCTGAGCCGTCACGCCGCAGCCAGCCAGCGAAGGTCCCATTGGTTCTGGCTTGCCCAAGGCTAGAGCGGTCCCTCACATAAGCCCCAGTACCCCAGACACCCTGCCCCTCTGTGTCACTCATCGCCGCCGAGCTAAGGAACTGGGATTCCAGGAAGTGCGTCTGTGGGGGCAGCAAGAGCTTCACCCAGGCCTTTCCTGCATCCCTGCCTGGAGATTAGCCATAGCCTCTGCACCGTGAGGTGGGAGTTCAAGGATGGCCTTGACCCTCCCACACCCAAACGCCCCCTGGCAGGGCATGGGGAAGAGCAAAGGACCCACAGCCCAGCACAAAGTTGCTGTTCTCAGGCAACTTCCCAGGGAAGAGCAGGCTGAGCAAACAGCCTCAAAATGAGCCTGGAAGATGGGCTTCCTCTCCTACCGCCCACTGGAAGACACCAGCGAGACAGAGCTCCCTGCCCCCGTAGAGAGACCCCTTGCTGTACGCAGAGCTGCTGGGGGAGCTACGCCTTTTAGCCAGCTGGGCTAGTGTCTGCAGTGGGAAATGGGACAGGCCTTCCCTCCTTGCTGCCAAGGGGAGATGTGATGCAGTGGACGTGCTGGCGCAAGGCACTCGTGCTGCTCCAGTGTTGGTGGCAGACATGATGCCCTGCAAAACCAACAGCATTGGTCCAGCTGGCCTGGCCCCTGAAGGGATGTAAAGCGACCGTCCAGCTGGACACAGAGCATCAACAATGCCGTGAGCCATTGCAGAAGGAGGCGCCAGCAGCGCCCAGCTCTTCGCACAGCTGGTGCTGCAGGTATCCATCCGGTGCTTATGGGGGAGCAGCAGCACACCCCTAAACTGCTCAATGCACAGGGCTTCCTGGGGCGGGGGAAAGGACGGTGTGATTCCTTGCAAAGCTCAGCTCACACGCTACTAGCAGAATCACCTCCCATGGAACGCGCCCCAAGGAAACCCCGAGAGAGCAAGGGAGGAGGAGACGGAGAGAGGATTCAATGACTATGGGAAGAAACACCCCATCTCCTGGGAAAGGCAAGACAATGGGCCTCTAGCCACTGCCCTGGGACTCTGCAGATCTGCATCCAGTTCCAGGCTCTGGCCCTGATTCTAGGAGAGTCATCTCTGCCATCTACAAAATCATCCCTTGTCCACCTCGTCTGTGCAGACTGCAAGAGGCTTGGGGCAGAGACCAACGCTTACCAGGTGTCTGCACAGCGTGCAGCACCAGCACATTGGGGCCCAGATCTCGGTGTGGACCTCCAGGTCTACTGCAATACAACTAACTGAAGAATACTAAGGCTCAGTGCTTCTGACTCGGACAGTACCACAGCGACTGGCGCAGTTAGGTAGGAGCTACGGACATACCCTGGACACACAGATTAGATAGACCTCAGAATGGGGGTTAGATGGACCTCAGACAGGGAGCGTCAGTGGTGGACGAGCACAACAGCACGTTGGGGAAAATAAAACCTCTGCGAGTTGCTGCAGGTTTTCATTTAACCTGAAGACAAAGGCAGGCTTTGTGAGGGAGGCCGAGTCTGCTCATGGAAATTTCTTGACTTTCCTCTTTCACTAGATGTTTTACCACCTCCAAATGTAGGTAACTAAAAAAGGCAGTACGTGCCCATTAAGATTTTATTTGCTGCAGATTTCTGGAGGGAGCCCTGACAAAGACAGAATTTCACCAGACTCCGCGAGGAGAAGGGTTGGAGACTTAAAAAGCTTTCTCTCCCGCTAAAGCAGAAGCTGTTCTCCCTGTGTGAGCAGTGGGGATTATTACATCTCTGAGAAGGGCGTGGAGGTGCCTCTAAAACAGATGTAAACTGAAACCCTATAAACATACAAAACGTACTCCAGAAAGCTGCTGCCTTGGCAATGAATGGGACCCCAGTGCAGTCACTGGCTTGCCCCTAGATTGCAGTACCAGGCCCGTAAGACACTGCAAGAATTAAAAAAGAAACAATTCTGTTGCCTGCCTGTCGCCCGTCCCAGGGAGACATCGGTGCCAAAATCGGTATGCTAGTCAAAGCACGGTGCCTGTTCATGCTTTAGGCTGGGATGTGCAAAGCAGCTAAAGGGAGTTAGGCGCCTGTGTGAAAATGTACCCACACACAGCTCACGTGCAGGTACCATACACGTCACGCAGGGCGTTCTTTAGGATCAGTGTGACGTTCCCAGTGAGACACGGTACGCCCGATTTGCAGAGCAGGAAGGTTTAACGTGTAAGGTTGTCTTAGAGAGTTACTTCAAGACAAAGCCGACTGTTAACTACAACGTATCACACTCACTAGACCCAAAGAGTTGTGTGTTCACTCCAGAGGCTGTATACAGGAAGGACTTGCTTCAGGAGCCCTGCCAGGGATCAGGCTGACAGCATCTCCTGCGGAATCAGGCGGTGCTGAAGCGCGCTGGCTTGCCTGGAGGTGGCTTTTTCTACTTTTCTGTACACATTGTCTTTTCAATCGCTTATCTTGGGTGACGTTCGTATGTCCTTCCCTTCCTCTGTACTTCATTGTTACTACTAACTGCGGATTTCTGTTCTCACCACGACCATTAGAGCAAAACAACATCTGGTGGTGGAAGAGGCGGTGATGTGAAACGTATAAACTCTTACCCTTGTTCGTTTTTCTCTGTACACAACTCTAAACTAACAAACGCTTTGCTGTGCTGTACAAAACCCGCTCAGGTTCCCAGCTGCTGCGGGGCGCAGACACTGTGACACCACAAGGTTACTCAGCACTCTGTCGGTCTCTGACAACTGCAAGAAGCCGGCAGAGGCTGAGGCCCTCGAACAGTGGCCCAGCAGTTCACCAGTGGCCAGCCAACTTGGTCAAATAACTCAGGCCTCCACCACGCCTGACCGTTCCCGAGTTGCTAGGTTCCCCTAGGAAGGGGCAGGGCTCGATGCTCTCCTGCAAACAGCAGCCACCATTTGGTCACCCTTCCGTTCCCCACCTCCCAGCCCTCAGCCACAGACAGACAAACCACCCAGTCACTGACACGGGTGCAGAGGAACATCAGCACTGGGAGCTCTGCTCTTTATCCCGGGCCGTGAACGGAACAATCAGCTCTCCCGGTAGGCGCATGAAACGGATGCCAAGCATGCAACACCTCGGGCTTTTGGTGGGAGGAAGGCAGGGGGCGGGAAGGGGGGACGAGCCCTAAACACCGAAATGCCCCACCGAACATTCTTGTGTAATTAAAACCAAGACGCAGTAAGTCGGAAAGCCTGTGCCTTGGTGCCTAGTCTGTTTATTCTCTGCCGAAACCTGGTGCTTCGAAATGCTCCGGCCAGGGAGAAGCAGGTTCCCATGGGCCTTGTTCACAGCGTTACTGGGTGTTTGAGGGCTGTCTCCAGTGCCCAGGCTGGCGTTGTTCCAGGGCTGTTAAGACGTGGCCACTCACCTCAACGTGCCACCGGGTTACAGAAAATCCCCAGGGCAGAAGTGAAACAAAAGCCTCCCAGCCTAGCCAGGGAGAAGCAGGTTCCCATGGGTTTCCTTCACAGCTTCTGGCAGAGAGCACGGGAGGGGCTGTGACTGGGGATGGCAGAGCTGCCTGTGAGTCAAACCCATTAGACGCCCCTTAGTACCAAACGGTGCTTACAGAGACGTGGAACGCTCTAGTCTGGGGACGTAGTCTCCAGCCCCAGGAAAATGCCACTTAGGTTGTGGGAAGCCAGTCTAGCAGCAACAGGCCGAGGCAGCGCTCGCTCTGACATCGCCCTGTGAGAGTGCCGGCAAAGCTTGGGAACCACGGGAGACCCACCAGAGTCTGTGCCGCAGGCAGCACCAGGAACAGCAGGGGCTTCTGCACAGCCAGGAGCTCAGCCAACCCGGCTGAGCCGTGAAACACAAACAAGCGACAGGAAACATTCCCCAGTTCCCCAGCACAGCTCCACTATTGACTCCTTTTCTGAAGGGTGCTTTCATCAGGGATACGAGTGGCCAGGAGAGGCCAGACCAAGCACTCATGATTCATGTCATTAGGACCCCGGCCATGGCTATAACGCAGATCTGAGGTATGGAAAAGCTAGTGCATTCCATGGCTGAATCCCTCGACCTTCCCAGCGGTGCCTGGGCCGTACGTCAGTGAACCATTTACCAGGAGTTATTCCAACGTCTTCCACAGGGTCCCGTTCAACACGGACTCCCAACACCCTTCAAAACAACGATACCAGGCCAGGGAGGTGCCTGTCTCATCAGAGAACAGAGGGAAGTCACCACATTGATCTCCAACTTCAGCTCATCACAATGCGGGAAACGATTACCATGAAACAGAACCATCTCTCCCGTAGATGAGGGGGACCCCTATTCGCTTTGAAACAGCCCTCTGGGACCTCACCTGCTCAAACCTTTCCAGCGGCTACATTCTTTTCCAGATGAAAAACAGCCTTTTTTCAAAAAGTTTCTTTTGAATTTTTCCTCTTTTAAAAAAGGTTCACTTTTTTTTTTTAACTTTTATTTTGGATTCCGATGCTCCTTTTGGAAGATGTACCATTCTCCCACCAGCTCTAGCTGCTGGCTGCTGAGACGTTTCTGCAGCATCTCGGCTCCGGTAAGCGCCTTCTCCCTTAGCACAAGCACAAGCTGTTCTCTGCAGCAGCCCGCCATACTCGCTGATCTGGTTCCTACTGCTGGACTTCAAAACAGGCTGTGCTTGTTTCATAAGAAAGTAAGAGACACCCAATATCTTCTAACCATTCAGGAGCAGCAACGCAAAGAAAAGGGGCTCAGAACAGACGTGCCTCTTATCCCAGCAATCTGCCCTTAAAAGGGCGCTCTCTGTCACCCTAGCAGCAGGAGCTCCTGACTCCGGCCAGAGAGACTCTAGACATGAGACAAGACGAAGGATGTGGTTTCTCTTACCTTGATCTGGCAGTGTTGGTGCTGGTCTGGCAGTGCACAGCGTGGCTGTGACCAGCACAGCCCAAAAGAGGAGACACCTCCAGGTAAACATCCCAGTTCTACGGCTACTGGTGGGCAACTGGGCTCCCGAACTCCATGGGGACTCCGGTCTAGGCTGCCGGCTTGCTAGCTGGCGCTCACTTGCTCTTCTCTTCCGAACGTCCAGTCCTCGCAAACTGTCAACGAGGAAACAAGAGGGGTTAGATCGTGAGTAACTCAGGCACCTGCGCTGCGACAAGCAGAGATGGCGGTAAATCCTCTCTCAAATTAAACAGCACCAGACGTGTATTGTTTTCAAAATTGTTTGTTCACAGTGTTAAAAGCTATGGGGATAAGTCGCTGCTATTTCTAGCCCTCTCTGTTTGATTTAAAATACAAGTGCTTGCAGCTCTTTTTGTCAATGGGTGACATATGCCAGTGCTCAGTAATAAAGTCACTGTGTGTGTGTGACCATCACAGCTAATCTACAAACTGTGACATTTCAGGCTGGACTCAGCTGGGAATCTGTGGGCTGCACTTCCAAATTTGGGTGCCTAAAGGGAGGCACGCAAAGCCATGTTTCAGCACCTCAAAGCCACCACCCGGTGCTCAGAAGTGCGTTTCTCATGGCTGCTATAAGGCTGCAGGGCTCAGCACATGAGCTGCTTGGGAATTTTTCAGCGAAAAACGCCAGTCCATCAAAACCGAAACTGTTTGCGGAGAGGGTGGGTTTCTCTCAACACAAACAAATGTTGAAAAAAGTTCAGAAAAAAACAGTCAATGTCCAGTTTTGGCATTTGCTAAATGAAGTTTTGATTTTCAGTTTGAAATAACTTTCGAAGTTTTGAAGTTGAACTTAATTTATACTCTAAAAAGGTTTTAAAAAGAAATAAGGTTGAAATCAAAAGAAAATGTTTTGAATGACCCAAACTAAAATTTTCTGTTTGGTCCATTCACAGAAATTTTGAGATTTTGACCTTTTGTCCCGATTCAGGATGGCAAAAATTGTGGAAGCTCAAAAATTCTCATGAGACAGAAAAGCCATTTCCTGCCTAGCCCTCCTCAGTACCTCTGAAAGACAGGCCATTTCTCTGATGTGCCTAACCACGGCTTCAGGGGCGTCAGCTGAAGTACCCAAGAGTAAAAAGGCTGACCTGTGTCACATTCGTACAAGATCTCTGGCTTCTACAGCATCTCTCATCTCAAAGCAATTCATGACCTTCCGAAATTAGACCCAAATACCTCTTCACCCACCACTGGGATGCAACACAAGTGCCCCAAGAGCTCCCCAGCAACACTACCCAGCAGTAATGTCGTATCCCAGTTGCTGCTACAGAATTGTAACTGCCCTTGAAGAGTCTCAGGCTCTAATCAGGGATGTAAAAGGACGGTGGGGGGCGCACAAGCGCACAAACACACATAACACAACAGAACCAAATTTATCTGAGCTCTTCTGATCCAAAGCCTCCCGCTATCCAAAACCAAACAAACTCCGTGTCCCCTCTGATGGAGGAGAGCCGGCTGCATCCAGCAGTGTGAACGCAGGTTTTGCATTCTGGCAGCCGTAGGCTCCATGGGCTGCATTGCCCTGTTTAAGCGTATGGGTGCCAGCACTCAGGTTCCTGGCACGTCGCCACGGTGGCCCTCTATTTAGCAAAATGTAGGTGCTCCTGGCCTTAGGTCTCGGAGCCGCCTTCAGGAAGAGTTGGCACTATGACTGGTCTCCGAAGCAGCACGCGCTAGAAGTATTGCCAAGACACGTTCAGGGAGAATGGTGACAGCCAAAGCACAGACCCACTCCGGCACTCCTGGCCGACACCCTCAGCAGTGGGCTGGGTTCATCCAGAGTGCTAAGCCTGGCCGTCTAAGCTCCATCCTTGACTTTGCAACGGCATAAAAACAAGGTCCTCACCACTCAGTCATTAATGGTCCCAGGGCGCTGCGTCAGAGCCAGCCTGTTAGAGACCTGCCCAGCCAATTACATTCTGCCTCCCCCTGCATTTTAGTTGGCCATGAGAGTCTTCACTTCCTGTCCTAATGCATCAGGTCATTTTACTGTGCTTGGTTAAACAGCTGCTGTGTCCTGGCCCCAGATGTGGCTGCCATTCCGGCGTGGGGATGGGAACGTAACCATTAATGGTTACAAAGCGACTTGAGACCTGGGGCTGGGACGTGAGGTAGGGGTAGAGCTCTGTGTTATTATCAGAAGGATGATATCATGCTCTTTGGAAGAGCCTTACGGCCGTGGAAGATAGCCTGAAGGGGAGCTGTAGTTTTGCTAGTTGAACTTTATAAGGATTCAGCCGGGGCGCTCGGCTTTTGTGCCACCAAACCCCGCAGAACGGCTCTCAGAGGCGGTCCTGCTTTTCTAGGTGGCTAGAGTTTGGAGGCAGCGTATTGATTCAGGCACCCAGATGGCAAACACCAGCACCCGACAGACAAACACCAGCTTTATCTCCGCACGCTAGCATGCTCAGGCGCCAGGCAGCGAGTCTTAAAATAGTTTATTGAATGTTAACAATTGACCAGGGCTTGAGAGAGGGAGGGAATTCTTTGTGGAAAAAGAAGCCCTTGGTATTTCTGGAAATTATTTTCTGTCTCCAAGTGGTTTTGTTTATCGAGCGCACAAGCTGCTCGGGACATGGCCTAATGTGGAATGTCCTTGCTGAGGCCTCTCCTGAGTCCAGGACTTTGCCAGGGTCCACGCAGGGAGAAGGTAGCACAACTTGAAGCAGCAGCCTACGCAAAGTGAGTCAGTGCTGGCACCAGCCCCACAGAATTCTTCTCCTACTACACCTCCGAGATGGCTCACTTCAGCTGAGTCAAGGGGAACTGCTTCCTGTTTAGCTCACCGGGAGTAAACTACCATGGAGAATCAGCAGGACCAGTCACTAGCAATGAGCTGTCCCCTGACTGATGCCGGAAAAAGCCACCGAGAAAAGGAAAAATGCTGCTCAGAGCATTGGAAGGAGAGTGCCCCTACGAGGCACTGCTCCCACAGAGCAGAAAAGCACGGGAAAGAAGCAGTTGCCTCAGCAGAACAGAGGCAGACACACAGGAGGAAAGGTGCCCCTTCCACTCGGGCTTCACCAAACATCCAATCTAGTCCAATCAAAATCAGCACCGAAAAGCAATCACATGGCCAGAGGCAAGGAATTTACAGGGGAGGGCAAAACTGGGACTTACCGGCCTTGCGCTTTCCTTTCTAAAGCTAAAACTCACCCTAGTGGAAGGGCTGAGCGGCCAGGCCCCCGCACAGAAGTGTCCTCTACCCTAATCTATTGACACATCCCCCCATCTGAACGACACTCCAGCTCTTCTGCCTTCTGCCACCCCTCACTTCCCCATGTTGGTTCTGTGCCGAGGCCCTGGGCATGGGGTGAGGAAGCTGGGAGAGCATTTGTACCTGCTCAAACAAAGATGTGACTCTTCTCGGTGTTTGTACAGCTTTTCTATAAATCTGACCAGAAAATTGTTCCTTCCCAAGGGCTGGCAGGCAAACAGGGCTGCCCTTCAGCTCCTTGCAGCCTATGGAGCCCACTTACCTACTCCCGTCTCCTCCCCAGCACACGCTGGGCACAATGCAGAGTTTGTGTGTTCCAGGGGAAGATTTAAACAACTAAAAATGGAAATGCTGAGAGAGAAACCAAACTAAGTGCCCCTTCGAGACCTGGCTGCAGAGGCTACAATTATAACCAGCCCAACTACACCCACACTTCTATTTTAAAAGGCTGACAGCTCGCGTGTTCATCCATGTGCCCTCCCGCACCTGGATGCCCTCACTAAGGCAGAACCACACGCGGTGCATGCGCAGTTACCTGTGCACATCCTCCACGGCGCACTGCATGCTCGCACACTCACATGGCCACTCAGGGTCACACGCTGCCAATGCTCAGACACCCTTGCACTTCTTGGAGGCCCCACAAAGACATGATCTGCTCTCGTGCCCCTTGCTGACATATACACAAGGGGTGGGCAAACTTGGAAAGGTTCCCAGTTTAGACCTATCTATGTAGTTGTCTCCAGCACTGCCCCTCACCCTGGCACCTGATAAAACCCCCAAGCACCCAGAGTTTTATCTAACCTCCTTGAATCATCCAGACTGAGCCGGAAATCTCAAGAGAGCAAGCTTAGCACACAAAGGGCATTCCCGCCCTCGGCTGCAAAGCCAGACTGAAGGTGCATTTGTTCTGGACGTCTCAGGGCTGGCTGGATGAAGGCTGTGGAGGATTCTGACTCTGCCCAATCCTGTTAGCTCACTCTTCGTGCATGTGAAAGAGTCAGCGGGTGTCCAGTTAAGGTCCGCACCTGCTCACACCCCCTCTCAAGCTGTGCATTATTTGCCCTAATGGAATCAAGCTGTATTTTACCTATGCAAACACTAACAGGCACCGTGTCCCGCTGTCCCCCAGAGACACGCAGACACTCTAGCGATCACAATGCAATGCAGCAGGTAAAACCCCTGGCAGGATTCTACAGGGCTGGAACTTTGAACTCAACGCCCAGGTCAGCGTGTCGCTGGCTCAGGCCAGTCACTGTGGAAGGGCTGTGTCTGGTCTAAACGGGTGGCTCTCACCCTATTCTCCATCACGTGGGCCGCATCCACGCGATAGATATACTAGCGGTATGGCCCGGAGGATGTCGCGTGGGCCGCGGCTGTGTGCTGATTGCGGGCCGAGAACCACTGGTCTAAACAAACCAAAACTCGCCCACTGTTGGAGTCCTACAAAGGACAATGTCATTGTCACAGGCAAAGGTGGATCTCAGAAGCAGGGTGAGCTCCAAGGGTCACCAAGCGCCAGAGAGGAGTAGGTCAGCTCAAGGGTGGAGTGGGAGGGTCCTCTCCAAAGGGCTGTGGCCGGCTCCCTTCTTGGCTTGCTGTGCTTTTCCAGTCACTGCTCCTACCAGCGGCTTTAGAGTCACTTGCTCTTTGGTGGGGGTGGTCAGCATCTCACCCACACATCAGGGAGTCTCCATGGCGTCCGTACCTGACACTGAGCCGGTTTGGGAGGGGAGCGCGCTGGGGAAGGAAATGCTCAGCAGTGGACAGGGAAGGCCGGCGGGATGGGCTGTGCGGGTTTTGGGGGGCCACATGCTTTAGTGTTAATGGAGTCAATCACCAGCGCAGGCCACGGCACCTCCCTGGTTCCCAGGGGAAAGCCACGGGGCTAGCTGGGTAACACCCAGCAGCTCCCCGTGAGCACAACGGGCACTGCTGGGCGCCGAGCCACACTGGAAAGCTGGGCACGACTCAACAGCTTCTCTCAAAGGCTGTACGTGGCCTGCAGCGCAGGGCTGAGTGCCACCATGGCAACCGCCTTCAGGAAGAGTCCTGGCTCCAGAACGTCCCTCCGCAGGCCAGCAGGGTGGAGGACACTGGGTGATATCTCAGTTCCCCTAGCAGTGAGCCCGACACCCACCTGAGGCTCAGGGTCCAGTGGCTTCAGAGTGAATCCCCTCGTCACAGAGATGTAAAGGCTGGACTAAAGGGCGCTGAGGAGGAGGTAGGCTTCCCCGTCCCCACGAGAACACAGGGTGGCAGGGACACGTCTGAGGTACCGGGTGCCAGGTCCAGACTCCCCCAGGCAAGCAGGTGACTGGACAAGCACTTCACTGGAAGTAAGCAAGTAACTCAGCTTGGAAATATGCCTGGCTGAGGGGGAACTGCATATTTTTCACTTGAATCTGAGATAAATAAAGCCAGAGCGTCACTGCAAACGAAGGAAGTTCTAGGGCAGAATTCAGCCGGCTCTGTGACAAGAATGATGCACGCCCCTTCCCTCTCTGCCCCGCACTGCCCTCAGGTCAGGAACGGAGTATTCGCTGAAATAAAGAGCAAACAACTCTAATGGCAGCTAAGGGGGAAAAGAGTCATGGTTAAAGCAGCCCCAGACTTGGAAAAACAAAACCTGCTCTGAAGTCACATGTACATTTCTAACAGCACGTCGCAAGGGCCCCCAGCATAGTGGCTTCAGCAGCTTGGAGGGGTTTATAAGGAGCATTTTCCTAACGGCTAAACGAAGACCTCAGTCAGTAGCCTCCTTCAGACTTGCCTGACTTTGTTCCATGCTCCAAGTCTGATGCAGCCCTCTCACAAAGAGCCTAACTGATGAACTTTCAGCACCTAGGTGGAAATATGGGGGATCAAGAGGGAGTGAGGAGGGGAAAGTTGCACAACACTGGATACCTCTAACATCTCAGAAGTTACCCAGGATGCAATTACTCCAGACAAAGGGAGAGGGACTGAGAGGTAGGATGCCTGCCCAGCGAGCAGCCCGTGGTCTGTTCCCAGCTCTGCTACCAACTTGCCCACAGCAAAATCTGAAACCTTTCTTTTTCAGAAGTAGCCTCAGTTTGGGGAGCTCGGTGTGAGACGCCTGGGGCCTGGTTTTCAGAGCTGTGCATTGCTGTGGGTGCTCACTGCCTCTGAAGAGAGTCAGGCCCAGAGTGTCTCAAGTTGGGCACCCAAAATCAAGATATGGGCCGTAACCTCTCTATGCCCCATTCTGTGAAACAGGTCTGATCATATTTACCTACTTGTCAAGAGTCAAATGTTTGCAAAATGCATTCAGATCCCCAGATGAAAGGTTGCTAGAGAAGGGGAAAGGATGAACACACTCAGTTCCAGCAAATATTTTCCTATGAGAGATAAAGACAAACCCCCACCAAAGAGAAGAAAGAAGGTCTTCAAGACCTGGAAAGCAGAAGAGGAAGCTGAATTATCAAGGACTAGAGCCTCTGTGAGCAGATCAAAACCCAGTGTTCCTTTCAGCAGGCTGAAAGCTACAATGCAATGAGATCGTGGCTGGGACAGGTTCTACTTCAGGTTACATTTTTAAACAGATAAATAAGCGAGGGTCTGGAGGGAACCATAAAGTCACCAGCTCTCCTGAAAGCAGGAAGGGCTCCCTTCCCAGCGTGGGTCAGAACAGCCTGCGTTCCTTATTTTAAGGCGGAATAGGAGTCATGAATAGGGTGCAGTCGGACGCTCACAGATTTGTAGTTCCCATGGACAAGAGCTGGTGGTGCAGAGCATAGGAAGAACCTCGCTCTGTCCTCTACCATTCCAGGGCAGAGACTGTCTTGATTTATTTTAATCCTCTCCAGGCAAGACAATGGGAAGGCACCAGTGCATGCCAGCCACCCCTGAGATTAAGGGAGGAAGTGCTCATGTGTGGGGAAAATGGCTATTGCCAAAGAAATATGTGCGGACCTGTTCTCCTGATCCTTCCCCAAAGCCAAGACTTGGCAGGATACCCGTCTGCCTCTTCTCCCCCAGCCCCACCACCTCCCCCACGCTGCCATCTGCACAGAGAACTTGTTAGACCTGACTGAATAGCGAGGGAGAAAGAAACTCTGCATCTGCCTGAGTATGAAAGCGAATTTCGACTGTCCTATATATTCAGGACTCTGGAAAACAAACCCCTTCCACGCACACAGGTGTTATTAGCGCAAACAGTCTGATCAAGTACATTTTAAGGTTCAAATATTCATCAAAAGGAAACCTTATATTCAACCCTCACAATTGCAATTTACCAGTACCAATTTGTGGCATGCTGGTTACTCAACTCATCCAATCAGAGAACAGAAAGGACACTAATGTGATTTCAGTAACTAACACAGTGCAAAGTGCGCACATTACAACTGCATACAAAATTCAAATTTTGATCTGCCTTAGTTAGATACATAAGTCAAGTGGTTTTGTTTGCATTCCTTGATTGGCTGATTTATGCAACTAACGGAAGCAGTATAAATTGTAAGTATCACAATTGACTATAACATTCAAATTTTGCACTGTGTGGTTAATTACATATCATAGAAGCAAACTAGCCACCACAATGCAGATTGTGAGCTTTTACAACCCGTAAACGAGGCTTATTTTCTTCAATAATTTGTGAATAACTTTGAGTAAAGAATAATTACAGAATCTCATCATCTATTCATGATGAACTTGTGAATAAAAAGTCAACATTTGTTGAACATATTATTTGAAGTATTCCCAACCATTCAAAAATTATGAGTCAGGCCCCACCAAAATCAAGAGATTTTTAAAAATAATAAATGTTGGGTTCTTCTGATTTTCCCTGGTTTTGAGCCTGTATTGCTTGTATTTATAAGATATTCTAGGCAACCAGTAGGGCTAGAAACTTACTTTAAAAAACCCCAAAAGCAATTGCACGTGCAATTACTGGAGCAGGGCTTGAAGGAAAACTCAAATATCATGAAACATGCTAAAATGGTGAGAGCTGGCAGCATGGTTTTAATTTGTTAAGAGTTATTCACTCCACTCCGGAAATGTTGAAACGTCTTAAAAAGTGCATTTCAAAAATGCCAAATGGTTCACGCTCTCATAGCAAAGGCATGTGCAGAGCTTTCACAGGGGCGAGTTCTCTGTATGAAGGGCCTGATTACATCAGGGATTTTTGCAGCAAGGCAGCTACTCTGGTGTGGTGAATCTCACTGCCGGATTCAAACCTCACTTGACACCGGCACCTCTTCACTGGAAGTTTGCCCCAGCGTAATATCCTTTCTATACACACAGTGCCATGCCCCAGGCCTCATGTTGGAACAAACCCCTTGCAGGAAGCTAGAGGAAAGGCTCCTATCCGTTTTACTTTTTTTAGCGACGCATTTTAAAATGAAATGTCCCCCATTTGGAGCAGACAGAAGAGCGGCAGCATTGTCAAGGGAACCTCCAGGAATTCCCTGTAGCTTTGTTTCTGAAAGAGAGACTGACTGATTGGAAACTGCAGATTCTGTGTCCCAACCTAGGGCACTTAAGATCCACCGTATGAGGCCAGGCCTCAAGAAAGTAAGCTCACTAGTAACTTAAGATCAGCCCAAAATACAGCTGCAGGCAGCGTTTGGACAACCTCAATTAAGAGTTTACTTCTAGCCATTTCTCACTCATGACCAAGGATAAACAGAGGGTCACATTTTGCTTCCTGAAGCTCAATGGTGTTACAGGAGGGAAGACAGAGCACAGCCGACATTTTTTAGACTCACTAACAACCTGTATAACATAGGGGCAATATCTACAACAGGACCACCTTAATGAGACACTCCAGCCAGGGCCTCCCCATGGCATCAATACAGGCTCCAACAAACTTCCGCTTTAGCAAGGAGAAATATGTAAATAAGACATTAGTAGGCATGAGAAGTCCAGGCAGGCATCTGCATTACAGGGCATTAGCACACTGCATGCCTGGAAAAATCATTCCGCTAGGAGGAAGGTTGCTGGGGTTTCAAATGATTAGTGGGACTGGAAAACTACAGGGCAGTGTTTTACCGGGATGCTTTCAAATCAGCCCCAAATATGGACTAGTAAAGCAAGGGTGGGGAGGCTTTCGGCTAAATTGTCTGAGGTGTGCCAGGTAGTAAAAAAACCATTCCTCAGACATTCAAGGAGCAGAGTACATCTGCAAAGGAAGAGAGTAAGGAAACGTTTAGCTTAATTACCATGTCCAGAGAAAGTGCTATTCCATTACAGGGACAAAATCAACAGGCTGGAAACCAGAGGAATGTTTTCAATGCGAAAGAAATTTTCTTCCCCCACTAAACTTTGTACCTTAAGAAGCTTTTTTGGCTCAGAAAACCCTCAGCTTTCAAAAGGCAGTCCTTATTTTACATCTTAAGGCAGCACTTTTAAGGTCCCATGTTCTGGGCTTCAGCGAGGAAGGCTGCTTCAATCCCGACAATCCTGCAGCAGCCCTAAAACTGGCCTCACTGGCATTCCTCCGATCCCAGCATCGTTTTAATGGGAGAATGGAAAAAGCAATGCAGGGCTGCGGCGGTGGTGATACAATGCAGGGCCTTGGGGGGGGGGCAGCCCTTCCCATGAAGGCCCCAATCTGCCCCTGCCATCTCCGGCGGCTGCTGCTGGGTTTTGTTAAATTCAGAGAGGCATTTCTTAGCCCCTTGCCAGCGCTCTGTGAATGGGCCAGGCCTGCCAGGAAGCTTGCGATAATCAATAGGATAAACATTTACCAGGTGACAACTATCCCCAGAGTTCAGGCCAGGTCAAGGAACAGCCAGTTCCACCTCCCGGCCCCTCACCAGCCGCCTCTCCCCATGGGCTAGAGGAACAAATCCCTCCTTGCAAAGCAGCGAAGCAGGGGCAGTCTCGAAAGCCCGGTGCAGACCGGGCGCATTCAGCCGCATGCCCGGGTGTCCCTAAACTGCCGGGAGCAGGCAGCGGAGGGGGGAATGGAGCCCCTGATAATGGCTCTGTTCTGGCCAGTCCCTCTGCAGCACCGGGCCCTGCGGCAGGGCAGGGCGCCGGGCTAGGGGCCCATTGTCTGAGCCAGTCCGGCCCTCGCCCCAGCCCGGCGAGCCCAGCTCCGATGGGACCAGGTGCCGCTCGCTCGCCTTCGGGGCGGGCTACTGCAACAAGCCAGGCTCCGGGCCTCCCGCGCACATCACCCACGCGTGGCCGGGCTGGAGCTGCCTGCGGCCCGGGTCTTGCTGGGGGACCGACGAGCCGGCGTGGGGGCCCCGATCCTGCGACCCAGCCGCGCGCGCACCAGCACCTTTGCTCCGACCCGGCTCCTCGGGGATGGGGCGGCTCCCAGGATCGGGGCCCGTCCGAGCCCGCCGCCAGCCCCGGGCACCGCCGGCCGGGCGGGGGCTAACCGCGGCTTTGCCCCAGCCATTGCGGAGCGAGGCCGGGCCGCTTCCCCCGTCCCTCCCGGGGGCCCCCCACGCCCCAGGCCGGGCGGGCGCAGCCTCCATCACCCCCCAGGCGCGCACGGACCCTCCCCGGGGAGCTGCGGTTCCTTCCTCCGCCCCCCCCCCCCCCCCCACTCAGCCGGCCCCGGCCCCCCGACGCGAGCCCCGGAGTTGGGGGGAAAGTTTGCCGCGGCTGCGATGGCGTCTCCCGGGCCAGGAGGGCGGATCGCGGGGGTCGGGGGGGCGGATCGCGGGGGTTGGGGGTCGGGGGGGTTAGCGTGGGGCGCCCCCCCTCCCCGTTACTCACCGGGCCAGCTGGGCAGAGTCCGCGGAGTCCACGGGGGGAGCGGCCGCCCCAGGCGGGGCCGGTGCCGCTCGGGGCCCCCGGAGCCGCCGCCGAGACCCAATCCCCCGGCTGCTCTGCGGAGCCG
The DNA here is from genome assembly GCF_026122565.2 of Emydura macquarii macquarii. Taxonomy (NCBI): domain Eukaryota; kingdom Metazoa; phylum Chordata; order Testudines; family Chelidae; genus Emydura; species Emydura macquarii. Next base: position 302,349 of record NW_027130338.1, read on the forward strand.
AGCCGAGCCCGAGCCGCCCCGGCTCACAGCCCCGGCTCCATCTCGCCCCGGCGCTCCCCGAGCGCTGCAGATCCGCCAAGGGGACCGGCCCCCGGGGCAGGGGGGCAGGGAAGAGAGACGTGGCCCCGACGCCCCCTCGGCGCCGCTACTCCCGGGGGCCGGGAGCCCCGGTGCCCGCCCGAGCTGCGGGGGATGCGCTGCGCTGCGCTGCGCCCCCGGCCGGCTCCTCTGCGTGCGCTCCGCAGTAGTCCGCGCCGCGCTCTCTCCGGTCCCCGTCCCCGTCCCCACTGTGCGCTGGGGAGAGCAGCGCTGAGTCCCTCCCTCCGGCCCCTCCTCCGGTCCCCGCACACCTCCCAGCCCAGCCCCGGCCTTCCCGCTCTCTGCTGCCTCCGCCCCCGGCCCGGCCCAGCCCGCTCTGCCCCGCTCGCCTTCCTACGCCTGCCTCCGCCCGAACCTCGCGGGGCTCTGCCCCTGCCTCCTGGATTCTCTCTCAGGGCCGCCCCTGGCCGCGCTGGGCTCCGGGCCGAGGAGCCAGGGAGCTGGAAGGGCTCTGGAAGCGCTTCCAAGTGCGGCCGGAGCCGCTGGATGGGGGAGCGAACCGCTGGGGATTTGGATGGCGCAGGGAAGGTCTGAGCGCCCGAAACGCGGCTCCCCCTCCCGCCCGCAGCTCGCGGCAAACCTGGGCTGTCGGACTCAGCGAGCTGCTCACTACCGCGGACGCATGTCCGGCTTTCCTCCCCCGGCAGATCTGTGCCCGTGGCCAGCGCTCCGGTGACTTCCCATGTGAGTGTCCCGGCAAACAAACACACCTTGTTTCTAAAGGCTGCTTCCGACCAGCGCGGTGTGTTGTGCAGGGTGTGTGTCAGGTCCCGGTTGTTTGTGTGTGTGAGGGTAGCTCTCAGACGCCCCATCGTGATCAGGGCTCCATCGCGCTAGGGTGCAGGACAGAGATGTAGTGAGGAGCCAGTCTTTGCCCTGAAGAGTTTACAGTCTCAGGCCTCCCTCCTGCAATGAGCTTCCTGGAAGCAGCCGAGGCTCAGGCAATGTGGCGCTGCCAGACACACAGGAATGGACATGGCACAAATAAAACAACCGAGCAACAGCGGTGCAACGTATCAGAAGAGCAGGACTTCGCCAACCCTAGCCACATGATCATCTCCTGAGATTTGGTGTGATTCTTACAGCCCAGCTTCCAGGATCAAGAGGTCACATGAGAATCTGAGATTTCTTTTTCTTTCTTTCTTTCTATTTTAGGTGAGTTTCTAGCCCTCATGGCTGCAGAGTTAAGCTTGAAACCTTGAACTGATTGTGAGCTAAGGGCTCCAAAACCTGTAGGCAAACCACAGAACCCCACATGGCTGATTTTACTTTTTTAAAACCAATTTATGATTATTTAGGGCTTGACTTACGATGTTTTGAACACTTGGCATTGGTGATCTTGTTTTCCCCCTCCAACACACATGAACCCTTCCCCGCTCTTTGTTAATTCATGCCAACTGCCTAAAGCCTTCTGGAGTTAAATAACAAACAATGAAAGAGAGAATTCAGAGGCAAAGGCTAGGGAAAAATCTGATTTTATTGTGGATAGTTTGTTTTCCAGTAGAAAGACCCTTTGAATTAAAATCACGCCCCTCTGCCTTTTCTGGGAGAAATGGGATAGCAGAGTTTCTCTTCTCTGTGTTTGATACTTCCAGCTCGCAACCATTTTAGTAAGATTTTATTATGCACCGTCTCAGACCAGGATCTCCTTGTTATGTTTGTGTGGCCAGACCCTTATGCCCTGAGGATTCTGCATGGATCTGATCACAGGATCAGCACCTAAATCCTCAAGCTGCAGGGTTTGCTTTGGTTTGCAAGATGGCTTTCATTCAGATTGTTCTGCCTTTTGTCCCTGACAGACTGAAATATACCAAACTGCAGCATGTGGCTTCTGGTGACTTGAACAAACTATTTGCTCTCTTGGTATATTTGTTTCCATCAAGAGCTATATGCAAATATCCTTCTTATGTATTGCACAGATAGGCAGCGTTTATTCCCTTTATGCATACGTGGTCTGGCTTGCGGAAGTGATGAGCACCCATGAAAATCAAGCCACTCGGGCACAAACTTTCCCACTGTATCTTTCATTCTGACGGGCTGGGGAAGGATTGCCAGACCCAAATCATTTGCACAAACCGCTGAAGAGTCCAGGAACAACTGACTGCTGAAATCACTCACCCCCTCTGTCTCAAGTCAACGCTTCAGCCAGGTCTAGAGGAGAAACCTGGCGAAAGTTCAAAGCTGTGAAGCACTTGGGAAAATCTCTGTAGGCACAGGCACCAGCAGGCCAAGCTTTGGATTTTTTGGAGGCCCCAGACACCAGTTCTACTAGGAGGTGGCTGGAGCTGGAGTCACATGCTGGGTATATTGTCATGCAAATTAACCTGCCAAAAACCCTGCTTGGCTGCAGAATTCGGAGGCCCAGTAATCCCCCACTAAGCAGCTTCTAGAGAGAAAGCTGTCCCCGGGCTGGGTTCACCCAGGCTGGGTTCACCCAGGCTGCACTAGGAGGTTTGCATCAATGGCGAGGTAGTCCTGACTCCTGAGTGACTCCAGTGCAGTGTAGGCCAGAATGAAGACATCTCCTGGCTCGCTCTGGAAGAGACAATATGTAAATGATTAAGTTATAAAGTGGAACAAGACAGGCTGAATTAGACCCATCAATCACCACGGCTATATCTAAACCAAATGCGAGGTGTCCATCTTTAGACCGAGATCAGCTCATTGCCAGCTCCAACAACTGCTTCGATTTTGATGCCAATGGCTAATTAACACGGGTTTCCAGGGATGATGGATAAATATTGGCTGAGGTGCGGAATGGAGGGAAGGTAACATTCCTCCCAAGACTCTCGTATCTTGGTGGAGTGCTGCAAAAGAGCATCTCCATTAGGGAGGAGGGTTTGTGTGGGGGATAGTTTCTAAAAAAATATGCTCTGACTGAGTCACAAGATATGGGCTGGGTGCAGGAATCACGGGGCGAGGTTCTCTGGCCAGTGTTCTGCAGAAAGTCAGGCTAGATGGTCACAATGGCTTTCAGTTCTATGGCCCCATGAACGGGTAGGGTGAGGGAGCAATGATGCACTTTCCCCCTTCTAATCCCACTGTAGCTGTGACTCTTTCCCTTGCAATTGCTGCCTTTAGGCGAGCTCCAGACTACGTCTCCTCACCTCCTCACGGTTCCTCTCTGATCTAGTGAAATACACACCCAGGCACTGCGCCTGCTTATGAACACACGGGTGAGCAGGAGGGATTTGTTATTTGTTTTGGTTTCCAACCTGCATTTCCGTATCCTGACTTTCTGTTTCTGTCTGGCTCAAGAGATATTCTTTTAAGACAGAGAATTGTGAAGAATGCAGTCCAGGTTAGCCGCCAAAGCAGCAGCACTGAAGGGAGACGGGAGACGGCTAGCCAAGCCGGCAAGAGGAGAGAGAGCTCCTTGCAGTGAAGAAGGGCGGAGCGTGAAGGCAGTTGGGTTGTGCAGCACAGGACAGCCAGACCCTAAGAGATGGAAGAGTTTGGGTTAAGTTCGGGTACGTCCTTGCTGCAATAAAAGCCTGTGGCACTGAGTCCGGCTCCCAGGGCTGCGGGGCTACAACCAGCAATGCAGACATTCACCCCCCTCGCAGGGTTTCAGCCCACCCTGCAGCCCACAGGAGCCTGAGTCAGCTGACACCGGCCAGCTATGAGGGGTTTATTGCAGTGTAGACAAACCCTGAGAGTCAGCAGCCTTTCTTCCCAGCCCCTGTCCCCCCAGTCCCTCGGAATTCAACACCCCATCAGCTCTGGCAGGGCGGCCATGGGAAAGTGCCCTCCTAGCTAGACTGGTGACCGGGACCATGATGGGCTCAGCACAGGCAGGCAAAGAGCTCAGTGCGCTGAAGCTCGCCCAGGTCTCCGGGCCTCAACTGCAGCGAAGTCTGCTCTGGAGAGCGGGTGGGCAGGAGCCCGGTGGAGCCAAGGGAGCACATTGTCCCCAGCAGGGGCGTTCTTACCTGCGTTTTACTGTTGTCTCTTTGTGGCAAAGCAGCCCCAGTGCCCTGCCAGGTCACGGGTCCTGCTGAGCTTCTGTCAGCCCTGACATGCCTGCATCTCCACCCGAACCCCTCCATGGGGTGGGGAGGGCTCGCGCCGCTCTTGCTAGGAGGAGGGAGGGACACTGTGGAGCTGCCTTGAAAGGAGAAAAAAGCCAGAGCGAGAGGCTGGCACTTTTCAGGAACAATGGAGTTTCGGGACGGAGAATGGCCTGCCTGCGTTCCCCACTCCCACAGCCTCCACAGCCTTCCCTGCCTCTCTTGTGCAGCGTGAAACACTGTGAAAATCAGGGCTGAAATGCTGTTAAATCTCATCCTATATGCATGGGCAAACACACACACAAGCACGTGCATGCACACTCAGGCACACTCAGACAGTCCATTTCGTCCTTTGTTTTTCAGTGTAAAATGGGCCCTAGGAAAAGTTATTTTTCGTGTTTCAAAATCGGTGTCTCCCTCCCTTGTAAGTGTTCCCCGGGGCTTTTGGAAATGGATGACTTAATGAACTATTCTTCCGACTCCTCCCTCTGTCTTCCATTGCACATGGGCATACTGGTTTGTTATTGTAGGGTCGCTTGTGAGTGCAATGAATGAGCAGCATGGGCGCAGTGCTGTATGTTTGCTGTCATTTTAGCCCGTGTAGAGATTACAGCAAAGAAAACCTGAGGGGTTTCCCTCTTTTGTGAACTTGAAAGGGTCTGTCTTCCCATGACTACACTGGGCTCAAAACCCCCAAACGCAGAACTCTCCACCCCCACAGCAGAGCACGAGGTATTTCCTTAAAGCAGTGGGTCCTGGAATAGGTTATTACATGAGAATCTCAGCTTTCCTTTCTTTTTCTTTCGAAGTAGCAGTCCAGCCCTCCTGACTGCAGGGAAAAGCCTGAAAATGTGAAGCCTAAAGGTCAATAAAAAGAACCCACCATGTATCATTGTGCAAAACTCTCATTATTTGAAGCCCATCTCATGGTTATTGGGGCCTGACTCGTTACTGTGGCATGCTCAGGGTTGGTAACGTTTGCAGGGTTCTCTGCAGATGGATGGTGAGGGTTAGTAGATTTTAAGCTAGGGCCTTGTCTTCCTCTGTCGTCTGTAAAGCACCTAGCTCATTTTGGAGCACTCAGTAATAAGAATAACGAATAATAATGTAGGCCTGGATCCTTTAAAGATTTCACTGTGTGCATTGTGACCACTCCTATCAACTGCTATGGGGCGACACACAGCGTGTAAAGTTTCAGCAGGTGTGTAAGTCTTTGCAGGACTGAGGTCTTAGATTGCACACTCCTCAGGGCAGGGACCATGTCTTTATTGTGTGGGGGGGAGTGCACAGCACCCAGCAATAATTATTAAATTAATTAACTGCACACTCATTATTCATAATGTCAATTATTAAATTAATCAGGCTAATTTATTATCATCACCTTGACAACATACTCAGAGCTGGATGAGACGCAGAGTGAGCCAGCCCCAGCCCCAGGCTGGAAGATTTCATATCCTTCACTAGCCAGCCCACTACAGCGCCTCGTCCCCAGCTTCCTTGGATTAGAAACCACAGCCCTGCCGGTGCAGAACTATAAAAGATTCCGTCTGCAGCTGGGTGAGGATGAGAACTGTAGGACAATAGAGCTGTTTTTCCCTGACTTTAAGTTGCCTGGTTAAAGATCTGCAGCCCCCTCAGAGGGGCTCTGTTCAACCCCTAATTCAGAATTTAAAAAACAAAAGCCAATGAATTTCGTTTAGCTTTGGAGCGGGGGTGGCAGGGAATAAAAGCTGAAGGACAAAGAGCTGCCCCTGAAAGCTCTGACTGACAAAGACGTTGTCAGCTTCATCTCTCCCTGAAAAGGCCAGAGCACATCAGGGTGTGGAGCTGTCCATGAGACAGCTGGCTTAGGGGCTTGCAAGCTCCGTGCATTAAGAGCAAGACAAGGATGCTCTGCAGCCCTCCAGTGGGTGTGTGCATGTGTGAGAAAGTCCACGTACAAGCATGTGTGTGCATGTTTGTCTCTGTGTGTGTGCATATGTGTGGTTGCATGGGCAGCTTTTGGCGTGTGTCCTTGCAAGTTTACATGTGTATCTGTGTGTGCAAGTGTGTCTCTGAACACGCACGTGGCTCTCCGTACATAAAGCTAATTACCACAAGCACGGAAAGGGAGATACTAACTACTCAGCAGGATAGGATGGAGTCTGGTTTCATGCTGAGCAGGAGACTGGCCATCAAGATTCCTCAGTTCCCATCCCACATGCTCACTGACTCACTGTGTGACTATGAAATCAGAGAACCGCTCTATGCCTCAGTTTCTCCATCTGTAAAATGGGACTTGTACCCCTCTCCATCACCAGCTTTGTCAATGGACATCTGTAAATTGCTCAGAGACTGCCCCCCCAGACGCCCTGTATCACTCTAACTTGGTGATTTGCCGTGTCTCCTTGAGCTAGAACATCTGAGTCACTAGGATGTGACTGAGTGACGCTGTCCGAAGGCTAGCTGAGTTCCTGGCACAGCCGGGAGTTTAGAACAAGGCAGGATTCTGTAATAGCCAACCGCCAGCCAAACACATTTGGAAAGAAGAATGCTGGGTCCCTAAGCTAGCGATGAATGAGGACAGAGCCCTAATTCCTCCTTCCCAGGGGGACAGAGAGGCTGCAGAGACTGACAAGGAGACGCGCCAGCTTCCCTCGGGAGACGTGACATTTGAAAGTCAGCAGCACCCGGAATAAAACATTAGCTGCTGGGCATGATTTAGAAACTAACTGCAGTGTTTTACGGAAAGAGCCCTCTGCTGCCTCGCCGCTCTAACTCAATAAAGCAATAGGAGTGGATCTGGGCTCCAGGCGCCCCACCACCATTTCCAGCAATCGTCTGCGCTTCCGATGCTGTGGGGAGCCTAACGGCTAACCAGCCCCTTCTGGGATCTCCAAGAGCCAAAGCCGTGCTCTGAACAGGGGACTGCAGGGTCCTTCTGGTCTCTTGGGACTGGTGCTGTACTCTGCTTGTTTTGGGGGCACTGGGTGTGGCTGCATTTGAAATCATGCCCTGCTTTTCTGGAGCACGGCATCTCCTCCTCACTTCCAGGGGGACGCAGCGGGTGTCTGAGGTGGTGGCGTGTTGCACTGTACATCATGTCCCTGGTACACTACGCAGCAGGGGGGCGTGGCAGCCTGGCAATATGGTAGCTGTGCCCGGGCAAACCCTTGGTGTTGGCAGGACGTAGGCTCTGGGTTCCCGACTTGTGCTGCTCTCGCTAAATTGCTTCCAAACCTGCAATCTCACGCTGACATTTCCTTTGTAGTGAGCATCCACCAAAACCCATTTTTTCCTTTGGCTGCATCTCAAAAGCACAGCAACATCCCCCAGCTGCCGCCACTTAGCTGTTTATCTGATGGTAATTAAGGGAAACTGATCCATCAGATGCCATCCTCACAGACCAGCGAAGGCATCATTTTGGCTGCCCGTGGGAGAAAGGAGAACCAAGACAAAAGTCAGAGAAGCCCAGCCCAGGGCACCCACATGATTCATCGTGGGTTAACCCACAGATCCAGCCTTGAGAGGACTGGACGTTTTGTCAGCTGGGAAACTAACAAATGGCTTTAATGGATCTTGTCAATGATACCAAACCCTGGAAGTCAAAAGAGAGGGAATAGAAGGCAAAATCACTGAAGGGACAGAACATACACTGAGATCCCAGGCTTGTGACTAGGCGATGACAATATCTGGGAGACGAACAATGAACCAAATCTCTTTGCTACCATAGTAAGCACCCCAGAACCAGCTAGAGGGAGTGTAGGTACTGGCAACAGCTGTGGATTCAAATTAAACGCCCCCCTTTAGCATGCGGGCCTTTGCTAGAGTCCCTGGGCCTGCTTCTGTTCTCAGTCACGTTGCTGCGAGTGAGGAGTGATGGCACGGACTTGGGTGCAGTCCCTCTACACCAGCACCCGCAGAACCCCCAGCGGGGCGTGGTCCCTGGGCTGCCTCTCTGCCACGTGAGTCACTTGTCTGGGCTGATCGACAAGTGATCAGTGGATTGAACCTTTTCTGATTCTGGGTATGTGTGTGGGAGGGGCCCATGTTGCAAGTTTGTACTGGGCCCGAAAACATGATGCGTGGGCCCTGGTTGGGTAAGGCTGTCCAGGTGGTGGGAGCAGGGCTGAGGTCGGAACGACACCGCACGTGGCCCGAAAGGTGCCGGCAGCTCATTGTGTATTGCAGCTGCTGAGCAATGGAGCTCTTCAAAGCGCTTGGTGAAGCAGAGGGTGGCTGGAAGAAGTGCAGGGAGCAGGAGGCGCAGACGCCGGCGGCCAGAGGAGAGAGGGTTGCTGGCCTGCTATTGTCAAATACCAAAGAGCTCACTAAGCCATCACACGATGTTTTATTGTCTGCAGAAAACAATTGGGCCAGACAGTTACGCGGCGGGGTTTGCAGTCAGACCGAGGGTTAATGCACTTCTCCCAGACTTGAGGGATCTAGAGAGAAGCCACTCCTGACAGCGCTCGTTTCTCCTCCTGAGCAGTGCTCTGCGTACCTGAGCCGTAAAGGCAATGACTGGCCTTGGAGGGACTCCTCTGGGGCAGGAAGGGAGGGCAGGGAGAGTTGGTTTGGTGACCGCTGAGACCCACGCTGTCCAGCAGCCGTTGCGCTAAGCAGACCTGCAGGCCACGTTGTCTATTCTGCTGATGTCTCTGCACCTTGGCTCAAGCACGTGCACAGCGTGTTGTGTCCAGGTGAGCCCAAACTCGGCTCTGCATGGCGAATCCGGAGAGGGATGGACAGGGAGGCGACCTGCCTGCCCTGCTGAGCTGTTTTCTTTTCCAGACACGGGTCAGGTCTCACTGAGACGCTGCATCCGAATTCGCAAAGAGAAACGTACGTCTCAGGAACGCTGGGCTTGGAGTCTGAGGGAGGCTGGCGGGGACTGGCAGAAAACAGCCGTGGTTCAGGAGGTAGCTTTTTGGTCTTCCCAGAGTCTGCCCCAAGCAGAAACCAGGAGAGGAAGCATTCCCCAGAACATTTCCCAGCTGCACAGCACTTCCAGGGACGTTTAGGTTTTATCGTCCTTTGCTTACACCTTGAAATCTACCCCCGACCAGGCCTGGTTATCCACAGCACCCAAGGCTCTGCTGCTGCCTTTTACGGTCACGGGCAGGGAAGATCCAGATTGCAGCAGGCGTCGCACCCCTTGTGACTCTGAATGAAGCCAGGTGCCAGAGATCCGGGCTGCTGCTGGACCGTAGGAGCTAAGCTAAATTGGCCTCTGGGTTTTCGGCTGAAATCTCCACTGAGCCGCGTTACCTGTGATGGCTCGGCTGCTTTGGTCACTTTAGGACGGCAGAGGAGGCCCATGCTGGAGGCAGATGGAAACAGCTGCTGGGTGAAGGCATTACATAAAAACAAGGACTGGGTGAGCATAGGCTTCAATGGGAACTGCCCCCGAACACACAGCTCTCGGGGTGGGGCTGCAGGGCCTGGGGAATGGCCCGGCTCCTCCTTTTGCTTCTTTAGTGACTGTCAGGTTGGTGAAAAGCACTGAGTGGGCAGCCTGCGGGGTCCCAGAGCACGTGCGGGCAATGGCAGGGTAAGCTCCCCGCTACCCCCAGACACACGTCCCTGCTTCCACTGGGCCTCAGTCTGTCCTGGAGGGATATTGGCAGGCACAGGGGAGGAGGCTGCGCTGCTGTCTTGGAGGGGCTGGGAGACGGGGAGAGAAACAGAAAGGGAGAGGCTGTGCCCGGAAGAGACAGGGTTAGCCTGACACAAGCAATCTGCTGCAGCTCCCCGGGGCTGCGAGGGCAGACTTTCAAAGGCGCTTGGCTCACAGTTAGGCCTCTAAGGAAGGGCCAGTTCTGCATAAATACCCAGCACCCAGCAGCTCCCATTGCGGTGCTTAGGGCCAGATTTCTCAGCAGCACCCAGCACCCGCCATTCACCCAGCACGCTGGGCGCCGTCCAAAACCTGGCCAGTAACTGTGGTGCCGAAATGGGCCCCAGTCTCTTCTGCAGATCTGTCCTTTGGGGACACACGGGAGAGGGAATTCCCAAGTGAGACACGTGTCTGCAGCCCTTGGGGAACAGCCGGACGTGGGACTGCCGGTCACCCCCTGAGTTGCCTGCCTCCAGGTTATTTCCCCAGCGTTACGATGTAAAGTAGCTGCAATTTTAGAATGCGATCGCATGAGAACTGACGTGCACAGCATCTGGGGCCTGCTGGATCCACACAACCGGAGTGAACGTCTCAGCGACTTCCAGCCCTCGTTACCAGAGCCTGCACCTCGAGCCGGGCGGCTCTCCCACGAACCGCCCGCTCACTGTAATTTACTGTAACAGACCATCAATTCTGAACAGTGTCTCAGCTCCCCAGCCCTCAGGCCGCCGAGGCAGTCTCTTTAATTTGCTCCGAGGTGAACAGTGCGCCCCTGGAAATGCGCCCTGTGGATCGCTGCCGTGGGGACAATTATTCACGGCAGTATGGTTTCTGCGTGAGGCAGAGCTGACTTCTGGCCTCGGATTGATTTGCAGAAGGGAATTAATTCTGTGTGTTTGACATGCCCCGCTCGCTCGCGTCGCAGAGTCGAGCCTGATGCATGAGTGTCAGGCCATTCCCCTTTCTCTGGCAGCGGTGGTAATGGTTAATAAGCACTCAGCAGAGACACCCAGCACTGCTCATTAGCTGCACAAAGACCCCACACGTCCTGACGCTGCTCAGGCTTCTGGAAACACCTCATCGCGCTGGCATGCACAGAGGCTTACCAAGAGGGCAGATTGTTGGCATGGAGAAGCGCCGTGCTCTGCGCCTAGGCGCACTGCATTCAAAGAGCAGAATGGGGACAGGTACTCCTCACCAGCTGTATCTGCTAAATCCCCTGCAGGACACGGCAGCGACCCGCAGTGTGCTGGATGCAGCTGTGCCGGGGCCAGCCTCATCCATCGGGGACCCATGTGTCGGATGTGCTGGGACGGAAGCCCAGGGACCAGCTACGGCCTGCCCTCCCTGCCGGGACTCCTGACCGTGCGCCTGGCTCTCCCAGGCCTTGTGCTCAGAGAGCGCTGGGGTGGGGCAACAGATGGGCTTGCGAGCAAACTGCACCGGGGGCCGTTCGGCTGCGGCAGGGGAGCTGGTGGGTCTGTTGCAGGGCGTAGGTTAACTCTCTTCAACCGTGCCGGCAAAACAGTCTGTTGCTGAAAGGGCCGTGCCAGCACCCGCTGGGGGAAAGGCTTTCCTCCCGCAGCCACGGCGCAGGCTGACGAAAGATATGGGGGTAGCAGGGGAACAAACTCCACTGTGCTGCGAGGGGCCGGTCAGCCCGCTTCTGCCTGCAGAGGGGTTCTCGTCTGATTCCGGCCACTGTCACGGACCAGATACAGGGCTAGATGGGCCTCGGCTCTGATCCCGTCCGGCGATCCCCCTAGTCAGAAAAGAGGGGCAGCGAAGGCCAGATGGGCCATCCGGGCTTGCCCCCTCCTACTCCCACGCCCTGCGCTTTCATGGCCAGAGCTCCCACAGCTCGTCTCCTCACACCCCCCGTTTTCCTGCCCCCGGTCCATTCCCGCTAGGGCCTGGTCTACACCCAGAGCTTAGGTGGTGTAAGGAAGAAGAAGAACCCGGATGTTTTCCCTGGTCTCGGATGCAGTTGTCTCCATGTGACAATTAGGAAAAGGCTCCGTTTGTTGTGTTATAAATGGAGCGCATTTGCTGTGGAAATGAGCAGAGCATAAACACAGGCTCCTACTTTGATTAACTCGGAAGCTTTTAAGCTTCTCCCATATCCCCCAGCACCACAATTTGCTAATACAGCCCAGGCCTTAATAAAAGCCGAGATGGAAAGGAACTTGCCACCTTGCTCCTGGGAACCCAGGTGAACAACCTGATGAAGCCAACCAAAGTCACTTACACAAAACACCCCCTGAATTTTCAGGGTTGGATAGTCTGAGCCTTGGATCTGACCTCCCTTTGCTTCTCCAGCCCTGGGATTTTCTAGCCGTGGGACATTTCCCTCTCCTTGGACTAATAAATGACCCTCTGGGGGGTCACAGGTGGGGGGAGGCTTTGCATCGATTGACTTGGGGAACAAAGCAGGGGGAACAAAGTATTCAGGCAGGTACCCAGTGCACAGCAACTCCAGGGCTCTCCTGGCTACATGACGGGGTGGGTCAAACCCTGCTGAACGAGACTCGAGCTGTCTCAGAGAAACACGTTGCTACGAGCTCTCTCTGAAAACCAGCTCTCAGACACCACCACCAGGCCAGCCAGGAGCCGGGGGGCGGAGGTGGTCCCAGGGGTTCGAAGTGGGAGTCAGAAGGGCTAATGCTGACTCGCTGTGTGACCTTGGGCACGTCCTTTCCCCCCTTTGTGCCTCAGTTTCACTAGCTGGGGGGACAGCGCTTGCCCAGGCTGGTGAAATGCCGGGAGTCGTGCGTGTGGAAAGCCCTGCAGAATTGCACCGTGCTGTTTCAGGCCTTCTTCCAGGTCTCGGGCAATGAAACACCACAGTGGGCGTCTCTCCATTGACGTCAGCGGGCTTTGGAACAGACCCAAACAAAGCTGTCGAGGAAACCAGGCCCACGAGGGGACCAGATCCCATTTCCCTAACAGCCACTGATGCAGTGACCACGTGGGGCCTCCAGGTCAAGCATAGCGCCTCAGGCTCCAGCACCTCCGGCCTATGGCTCCCTCCTCCACAGCGCACAGCTGAGCTCTGCAGGGTCTCCGCAGGTCCCAGCCTGCCTGGGCATCCCTGGAAGGGTCCGGCCAGCCCCCATCACATGTAGTTTCCACTGTTATGGCTGGAAAACTTTCACAGCTCCCTGGAACTGCCCAGACGGGCTCCAGCGGGTCCGGCCAGGCTCCGATTAGCCATTCTCCCTGGCGGTGCCCTCTCTCCTGGCTCAGCTGTGCCCCTGCAGCCAGCGTCACAGGAGCCGCCAGAGGAGCTGGTGAACCTGGCATTGCAGACTGAGGAAGGGAAGAAAGCTGCACGGAGCCCTCCCCCTGACGCCGGATGGGTGTGGGCAGGCGTCACGTGCCATCCGTCCTTGCCAGCCAGGTGGGAGGGAGCTGCGATGAGGGGGCCGTAGAGCACAGAGGGGTCCCGTTGGGGAGGAAAAGGGAAGAGACCCCCACGGTTCCCAGCCTGGCTCGTAGGAAGGGACCCAGCAGGAGCAGTGGAGGCTGCGCATCACCCCGGGACATGGCCAGTGTCCACGGCTCCCTGTAGCCTGTCCTAAACCTGGCGGCGCAATGCAGACCGCGGGGCCAGTGCTCCTGGCCGCGCTGGTGGCTATGCAGGAGATGTGGAGCTAAGGAGGCTTGGCTGAGCCCAGGGCAGCAGAGCTCTGGTCGGGGATGGAAGAGGGAGTAGGGGGCACGGCCAGGAAGGGCCAAGAGATGCATCCTGCCACAGAGAGGCTCAGAAATGAAAAGGACTGCCGAGAAAGAGCTGACTCCGGCGGGGCCGCAGCCTGGGAACTGCTGCTCACTGGCACCTTCTGGTTTCCCTTCTGCTGCTTCGTCACCATTCCTGAGCCCCGGCGTTCGCTGTAAAGGGCCCCAGCCCACTGGCGACCCGGCAGGCCTCTGATGTTCGCAAGCAGAGGCCAATCGACCTGACCTCTCCCCCACAGAAAAACGTACGTCATTGCATGTTAGCAGCTGGCAAAGCGGAGCTGATCCCCAGGGCACCGAGGTCACTGGGCGGCTCCGGCTTTGGGTCTCCTCTTCACGTATTGCAGAGACCCGCTGGTAATAAGAAGGAAGGGGGTGTTTGGGTTTTTGGAAGCAAGGAGTTGGACACTTCTGCAGGTCCTAAATGAAGGGAAAGGGGGAGCCCCAGAGCCCGGCTGTGTCCCTGGCGGACGAGGCCATGGTACAGACGTGCCAAGAGAGCAACTGGCCAGCGCCCAGCGTCAGAGTTCAGCGCTGGCCCTCCTGGCGGAGACGAGCCCTGAAAGCCGGGGTGCAGGAAGGGGAGCGAGAGGGGAAGTGGGAGACAGACAGACAGCAACAGAAGCAGGGCACTTAGTGGAAGGGGCTGGACCTACTGCCTCGTGGTCACATCCACCGTGCTCGCTCTCCGCCACTCTGGCTCAGCCCCGTCCCGCGGCATTACAGGAGCTCTCCTGCTCCCGCCTTAGCTCCCCCTTGCCCCCCTGGGGCCCAGCCCTGCCTTGCCCTCGCTCTCCTCCTTCCTCCCAGGCGGGGGCTCTGGTCGGTCCCACCTCCCCGAAGTTCGCCAGCTCTCCCTGCCCTGAGCCCCTGCGGCAGGCTGCACCCGCCCGGGGGGCACTCAGATGAGCCTCTCCCCCGTCAATGTCCCCTTTAAAAGGGGGAACTTCTGGGGCACATCTGTAAATATTTTGGTCGCTGACTTTCTCTGGGTTCCCAGCACTGGCTGCTTGGCCTGTTTGACATTGGGAGTTTTCTCCCCCGTCACAGCCTCCCTTCCTGTCTAGACAGCACAGAAGAGCCTGCTGTATTTATAGAGGAGAGCAGAGAGTTTGCCCGTGCCTTTTGCCAAACCCGCATGGCCCTGGTGAGGCCGGAATGAAGATGCCTCCCACCCACTGGAAACGGAGGAGGAGGAACCGCAGCTGGTGAATAATCCAGCCTGCCCCCTCTCGCCTGGAATCGGCTTGGATGCGTCACCTGCGCCTGACACCCCCTTCAGCCTCTTGCGTCCCACCCCCCCCCCAGCCCTCTGCCCCATTCTTGAAAGGTGCTGATCCCCAATGAACACATGCTGCTCTCTGCCCGGTGGGCGCTGGGAAGGCAGGGCTCCTTGTTAATGCTGCCGGTCGGGCCCCAAATCAGTGAGAGGGCTGGACACGCAGCACCGCTCAGACCTGGGCCCAGAGATGGCATGGTGATTTGCCGCCTCTGCTGCTGAACGCCAGCCGGTCGCCCCCCTGCGCAGGATCCCAGACAGCTGCTGCTGCGGAAAGCCGTGTGTACAACACGCTCTGCAGAGCGCAGCGCTCACAGCCTGCGTCCCGCACCCTGGGCCCGCTGCTGTCAGTTTCAGCGGGAGCAGGGCTGAGCCCTTGAGAAGGGCACAGTCGATGTGGGTCTGAACTAACCCGCAGGCCTGCCCTGAGCAGTGACCGAGTTTAGCCTGCCCCTGGCACAAGGCGAGCTCCCGGAGGGCTGCCTGGCTGGCTAGCGCCCCTCCTTCCCAGCCGCTCCAGAGACAAGGGGTCACTCTCGGGCCAGCTGGCTGACACGGCTCTGACATGTGGCATCTCACAGCCAGCAGCTGAGGGGCTCAGCCGTGGCAGATGCTGCCCGGGGGGCTGGGTGATTTATTTCCAACGAGCTGGGGAGAATGTCTCCCTCGCAGCCTCCCATTCCCCTGCAGCAGGCGCGGCAGGCAGGCGAGTGCAGCGAGGGCCCACAGCTGGGGGAGCCTCTCCCTGCCATGCCCCGGACTCCAGCTCGCCGCTCTTCCCGGGCTCGCTGCCCCCTGCCCCACGCCCTGGCCCTCAGCACAGGGTGCCCTGCTGCCAGCTGGCTTCCTTCCAGCTGCTGGAGTCCGAGCGTTTCAGGTGCCAAGCCGCATGCTCCAGGGAGCCCGCGTTCCCTTGGCCGAGGTAACCCAAGCCCTGCAGCAAGCGTCCGGGGCCGGCTGCACCTGGGAAGGACGGATGAGCTGGTGTCTGTCACTCGATAGCCAGGACGGTGAGCACAGGAATGCTGAACCCTCCTCCTGGCCTCGGGGCTGCCTTTCCTGAGAGGCCAGCAGGCCCAGGGCAAGGGAGGCCCGTGTTTCAGAGATCACGTTTCCCCTTGACACAGGAATGTAAACTCAGGGGAGAGGCTTAACCCCTTGCTGGTGACAGTAGCCCAGAGAGCAGAGCCGGTGGAAGTGCTGGGCACCCTGGGCAGCGGTGGGCTCCGTTCTGACTTCTACAGAGAGGGGGAAAGGACAGCTCAGAGCCGAGAATGCCACTGCCTGACCCTGCCTTGGGAGCTCTCTGGGGCAGAGACTGTCTGGGGAGTGCCCCACCCAATGGGGCCCTGATCTTGACTGTGCCTTGGGCGCTCCAACAGCATTACTAATCATTCCTCTGGCGACACAGCGGCGGGCTCCAGCCTCTCAGCCCAAGGGCCGCCGCTGTCTAAGCCCTAGCTTCCCTTTGAGCTCCATTGCTCCTTCAGAGCTGATTCAGCCAGAGACCAGAGCAGTAACGGGGCCAGGCTGGGCAGGACTCCCCAGCACACCCCTCCCTGGCTCTCAGCACTAAGGGAGAGGTTCTCCCTGGTCCCAGCCCAGGACACAGACAGGCCGGCACTGTCTTTGGCAGCGGCAGAACTGGGAGATGGATGTTTGCCCGTGAGCATGGACCAGGGACACTGTCTTGCTCCGCCTCGTCGATCAGCAGGAGACAGCAAAGCCAGACGCGCTGCACGAGGCACTGGATTTCACACCGCCTGCATCCTAGCAGGCCGCATGCAGAGACGCCTGGGAGACAGAGACCGCGTCCCACCCCGGTCTCCTTTCCAGCAGCGGCAATGGGATGTGCTCCAGGTCCTCTGTCTCCTGCCCAACACCCGCTCTTGCCCCATGGGGAAAAGTAACACGTTTTCCACACGGGGAAATTAGAACCAGGCATGTCAAAGCAGCTGCGTGAGGCTGGAAACCGGCGCATTGTCCTCCCCATCGACAGCAAGCGGCTGCGTCTCCGGGAGGGAGCAGAGTGGGCAAGGCTTGGCGAGAGAGAGGACTTTCGGTAATGAAGGAAAAGGGAAGGTGTGTGAAGAAGACGGATGTGCAGGGGAGCTCTGGGGAGCCACTGACGGTGTGTCTATCCTGTGAGCGTGGTGACAGTCCCGGCTCGAGGAGAGGTACCCGCTAGCCTGCTGAAAATAGCAGAGCCGTGCCGGCGCGAGTGGCCGCAGGGGTAGCCATGCCAAGCGCACTCCCGTGGGAGACACGAGGCGGGTTCCCTCCCACCAGCCCCGCTCCACCCTCCGAGCTAGCGCAGGTACGCCCCCGCGTCTGGCCATCACCAGGTGTAGACGCGCCCTGCAGTGCAGCCAGCAGCTGCCCCCCTCTCTAACAGGGAGGCATGGCGGTTCCCAGCATGCAGCCTGCTCCAGCTGTCTGGCTGTAGCTGGAGGGGTCCCATCGACTGCGGCAGGGACCTGCTGCCTCGCGCACAGATCAGGTGCGATGCTCTGGCTGCTTGCCGACTGCCAGGGCAGTCCCTGGATTGCCAAGGCAGGGAACCAGAGCGAGGCAGCTGGGGATCTGCAAGGAGCTCAGTCCAGCAGCCAACACCTTCTGCTGAAAGGAAAATGCCACGTCTCCGAGCGGCGCAGCACTGGGTGCCGAGGGGTCCCGGGGAAGGTCAGCAAAGGGGAAGGGCTTGAAGAGACTAACCCAGGCCATGACGTGTCTTGGGTGTTAATCCACATAGACAGCTGGGCTGGAGTGTCACCGGCTTGGAGCGAGGGGCCCTAGATGTGGCAGTGACCAGTGCTCTGTGTTTGGTTCAGATCAGTGGGTTGGTTTGTGTACAGTAGCACCCATAATGCGGTAGGCCCCGTATGAACAGGAAGGCCGGTGCATTAGTGCTACTTACATCGATCCCTGTTGATTAATTCCTTTGTGCTTCGTCTGCAAAGCCAGGAGATGCCAGTGCTGGACTCGCTCCTCAATATCTATCTTTAAAACCTTTCTCAGTCCACCTGCGGATGGTGGCTGGTTTCCAAGAATCTTCGTAAAGCCCATTTGAACCGTTTGGTTCCGAGAGAGGGGCATGGTCCAGCCGGTGAAATGCACTATGCACTCAACAGCACTTCGGGGTCAGTTTCCTCCCAGTAAAGGGTTAGAAAATGGGCCCAGTCGAAGGATTTCTGTGTGCGGAGTTAACGGTCCCAAATGCAGAGGTGTTTGCTAGCCAGAGCAGGAGCCGTGGCGATGGCAGTGAAATGTCACTTATGGCTGCACAAAATGCCCGGGGGGGTCTGTGACCATGAGGGACACCTTCCAGGAGCAGGGGAGGGGACAGGCTGGACGCCCCACTTCAGACAGAATCGCAGGGTAGCCACAGCCTACGTGAAGAAGGGCGGCAGGGTTGTTAGTACTGCCTGGGCCGGGGGGACGTGAACGCCGACTGAGATCTTTGCCGTTCACTGATCTCACAGGGAGCTAGGGGCATGATTGCCGCAACGCAGCTGCCTGTCCTCCGCAGCCCAGCTCTCTCCGCTGGCACCTAGCAGGACCCCAGCCGCGCTGCAGACCGTACGCCTAGCCCCTCTACCTCCTCAGAGAGGCGCCTACGCTGGCCCGTCAGCCTCACTCCAGCTGCTTTCACAGGCCGCCCCTTTGCACTCAGGAGCATTGGGAGGGAGGCGGTGGCACCAGTGCGCTGTGGCCTGCCAGCTCCCTGCGGGTCTGCAGCCAGCGGTTCAGGAATCACGGCACGAGACGACACAAGCGGCTGCCCATGCTGATGAACCGAGCATGCGCCTCTGATCTGAATCACTGGGGGGCGAATGTTTTGGCTGAATGATGGCTTACGCTAGGAGAGCCGCAGAGACTTAGAAGGAGGGGTCCGTTGGCTTCTGCAGCAGCAGGGGGCATGTGCGGGAGAAGTTCGAGGAGCAGAAGCCAAAGCGGCCTTCCAGGAAGCTCCCCCGACAGATTTATAGGAACGATGCCCTTTTTACAGGAGTTCACGCTGCAAACGATCCGCAGATGCTCTCCTCAGGGTCTCCTGCAATGAGCCCAGATTTACTGCCGCTGTCTAGTGCGGGAATAATGAGCCCTGTATGGCAGCTGCACCCGCCGGGCAGGAGGCGGACGGCTCAGGGCACATTTTCCCTTTACTCTGGAGCTACGTAACTAGAAACAAGTTACTAATCCTCCGCTCACACACACATGGTGCAACCCCCTGGGGCCTGCTGGGCTGACACCCATGTAAGTGAGGGGGCAATCCGCCCGCCCTGCTTATGAGCAGCGTTAGAAGGCGTTGGAAGCGGATCGTTAGGATGAACTGCTGGGGCTGAGATGTTACCGCCTCCACATGCCCCCTTCCTCCTGGCCCTGTAAGGCAGCATAATGTCCTCTTTGTGCAGAGCACGGCCCTGTTCCCACAGCCCAGGCCAGAGGGCTTTCCTCTTCTCCCAAAGGTTAGGTGAGTGGAGAACTGGCTAGAGATCGCGGGGTACCAGATGCGTTGAATGCTGCTGCGTCCACATGAAGGGCCAATCCCAGCCCAGGGAAGTGTTTGCTGCCCTTTAGAATGTGGGGCGGTGCTCACCTAGCAGATCTTGGGCACAGCAGTGATGCTGCTCCACTCCCCAGCTTAGTGGCAGAGAAGTGAGGTTCCCCGTTGCTTACTGGACACAGAGCATAGCCAGCTTCTGCTCCGAGAGCAGCAGCAGTAAAAGGATCCCCTTCGGCTGGAAATCCAGCTCTGCAGGAAAAGATGGCGAGCCTGAGAACTCCCGCAGCAATGCCCGCCTCCAGCGAGCTGCTGGATGCTGAGCTCTTAGGAAAATCCGTCCCCTCCGCAACACAGCCCTCTCTGGGGCTGGTCTCGGTACCTCGGGCATAGTCCAGGGGGCGGACATGAGTATCCCGGGCCGCCCCATTTCTGGGCTCTGTGTTACAGGGCTGCCCCCCTGTTTGCACTGAAGTCCACAGAACTGGGGGTGAGGCGAGGTGCTACTCGCTAGACAGTCTGCAGAACTGAGCCCAGGATGAGAAGAACAGTCAGCATCTTTTCAACACTTTGCTTCTTCAGAGTTCTGCACAGACGTTAACGTTTGAATCCCCGTAAGCTACCTGAGAGCCAGGGGAGTTTTATTTCCCCATGGCAGGTGGGGAAACTGAGGCACAGAGTGATGCTGTGACCTTCCCAAGGACGTACAGGGAGACAATAACAGACCTGGGATGGGAACCCAGGAGTTCCTGTTGCTCAATCCACTATATCATGAACGAACACTGTTGCGGGTGAAAAGATTGGTCCAGTGACGGGGTGCTAGTCTAGGACTTGGGGGAGACAGATTCAATTCCTTGCTCTGCTACAGACTTCCTGTATGGCCTTGGGCAAATCCCTTCACCTCTTTATGCCTCAGCTCCCACCTGTGCAATCAGGATACAGCGTTGCCCTGTCACACGGGGGTATGTAGCATAAATCCATTAATGACTCCGAGGTGCTCGGATCCTGACATAATGGGGGGCCCTGCGGCTTCCACAGAGACATCATCTTTGCACTCATAAAGTAGGGGGGCTTGGTACCAGCTGTGTTTCCTTCAGTACCCCAGGGGGCATAGGGCCAGATGCCCCTTTGTCCACTCAGTGTCAGGTCAAGACGACTGTCACTTGTTCAGCCAGCCCCCGCATTCAGGAAATGAGCTGGAGTGATTGTAAAAACCTGCCCTTTGGCAGCATTGATGACGTGGCTGGTGCCATGAGGGAAGTGGACCTCAGTGGAAACACCTGTGATGGGGAACAGGTTTCTGCCTGCACTGCGGATACAGGCTTCGGGTCCATGGCGTTATGAAAACAAGTCAGTAACCTGTCAATGCTCTTACCACCTTCCAGCTGAAACTAAGGCACAGATGACCTGCAGCAGTCAAAAAGCTGCCCTTACAGGCACGTGGGGAGTGGGTAGGCCGTGGGGCATCTGATCCCTAGCCAGGGCTAGTGGCCGCTCTGAGTTGACTGATGTATTGATGGAGGGTCACTTTCCTTGCAGCCTGTGGATATTCTGGGGGAAATAGTTAGATGTGATTTCTATTCTGGGCTCACAATAAAGGGAAAGTCCTGCTGAGCTGTTCACTTGCTTTCTAAAATCTAAACCAGGTTCACTGGAGTTTATTTATTTCATTAGTTTGCCGGGGGTGCAAAGTTGTGACATCACTGCCGTCTGCCACCCAATGTGATGCTGCTGGAACTAAAGGAGATTTATTTTTCTTTTCACTGTATTCCAATGGGAGCTGAGCACTCAGCTTTCTTAAAGCTGTGTCTACACTGGGAAATTGACTGGCACAGCTACTGCAGACTAAGCTATTCCAGGGACGCTGTTCCATAGTAGCTCCCTGTGGGGATGCTCTATTCCATAATAACCGTGATTTTATTCCAGAATAATTATTCCACTCACAAAGCGCAGTAATTATGTTGGAATTAAATCACACTGATTCCAGAACAGAGTATCCACACCGGGGAGTTATCCCAGAATAGCTAAATTAGACCAGAACCATTGTTTCAGAAGAGCTGAGCCAGTCAGTTCCCCTGTATAAACAAGGCCTTAGGCGCCTTTGGAAATCCCAGCTTAAGTATTTTATCGGTCTGCTTATAAGGTAATAACCTACCACTGGTGAGGGTGATCAACCAATCCCTCCTTGTTCGCTAGCCCTCCTGAGAGGAAGAGCAGTCGGTCTGCAGGAGACACGTTTATCGGAAGGTGAAGCGCATGCAAGGACGACAGCTGCAGGAGCTCCCAGTCCCACCCTCCTTGCTACCCTCGGTAGTTATTTGCCAGGAGCTCGGCTTCCCCGAGTTGATCTATTTTATTCCTAACTTCTCCCCTCCGCCCGGCAGGCTTAGCATCCACTGCCGAGAAGCGTGGCTCCCACAGCTGTTGATGCACCAAGTCATCCTGGCAGGGCTTCAAAGGGACTGAAACGTGGAACAGATGCTCTGAGCAGCAGCAGAGCCCCCACCCCTGAGCCGCTGTGGTCACGTGGTAATTTAAGGTGCGGTGTCGACAGAGAGCAACGGCTTCCAGGCTGGAACTGGCGACGTTTGTTTTTAGTCGCTGGTGAAGACGCACAAGTTTCCTCGGCTGGTGGAAGCAGGCGCTCCAGTGGGGCAGCTTGGCATGTCTGCGTCTGGCACGCCCCGGCACTGCTAAGAGAATGGGGGTGCGGGAGGGACTCCGAACAGGGGAGTCACCCAGGCACACTGGGCACAGGATGG
This sequence comes from Emydura macquarii macquarii, assembly GCF_026122565.2. NCBI lineage: Eukaryota > Metazoa > Chordata > Testudines > Chelidae > Emydura > Emydura macquarii. The sequence continues at coordinate 324,340 of NW_027130338.1, forward strand.
GCTCATTGGGGTGCCAGCCCCAGACCGCGGCTGGAGCCGGAGCGTAGGGAGCCGAGCAGCCAGTCGGGCCCGTGCAGCCAGCCTCCAGGCCAGGATGGTTCGCAAGGCGCCGAAACGCAAGGGGACCGTGGCCCCTCCCTGTGCTGTGCAGGGCGCCTGGTGGTGAGCCTGGCTTTCAGAACCCTCCGAGGGCTGCCGTGCTGCCCCCGTCGGGCCTGGAAGGCCCCCCCCGACCCCCAGCCTGCCTGGCTTTGCCGTTGCGGTTGTCTCTGGGGTTGCTGCTCCCTGTGGTGCTCTGCCTCTGCGGAGAAGGTTCTCGCCAAGACCTGGCAGTGCTGGGCTACGCGGGAGTGCCCCCGCGGAGGGCACCATAGCTGGCCATGCGGCGTATGGGCGTCCTGTGTGTCACCCGAGCAGGGACACACGCCAGGTGTGAGTGTCACTGATGTCTACAGGTGCCTGCAGCTGCCCCAGGCCCGGCTCACAAAGCTCAGGTGAGGTCGGGTCAGACAACGCGCTGCCACATGTCTCTGGGCCCAGCGGAGGCATAGTGCAGAGTTTCAGGTAGGTTCCTTATAATGCTTGTAAATGGATCCAAGCTAGTCTCAAGCTCTTGCATGAAATGCCTGGCTGTGCAGCATCCTAAACTATTCATTTCTCCTCCTCAGCCAGGCCGTGAGCAGCTGTGGCCCACGTCTGAGCCTCTGCTAATTCACAAGCTGCTGAAAACCCCCAGCTTTGCTCTTTTCTCCAGGCAGGGAGGGAAGGAGTGCCTGGGCTGAGACCGCAGAGCAGGCCCAGAGGGAAAGAAAAAAGCCATTTCAGCAGTAACTCTGACCGCTGAGAGCAGCTTGGATTCACAGCCCTTGGGGCAGGTCCCTGGGCTGCACAGTGTTTGGGAAGAGGTTGCTGGCTTCTCCCAGCCTCAGCTGCGCACAGAGTCGGATGGCCCACAGCACAGGCCTGGCCTTCCCCGCTCCGTGCCAGGGGAGGCTTAGCTGGCAGGTTCAGGGGGCAGTGTGCAGGAAGCTGGGAGAGTTTGGATGCTTCTCCTCAGCCATCTGGCCTGGAGGCAAAGTTCCCAGGATATCCCATCTCAGAGTGCGTCAGCTTCCACTGCTAGCGCAGTGGTGCAGAGCTATAAACAATGGGAGTGGGGAGAGACGTGCCAGCCCTTGCCACTAACGACACCACCCCAAATATGGCTGGGTTCAAGCTTTGGGCTGGGTCTTGAGTGAATCCAAAGCAGTTCAGCTCCCCCCGCTGACAGCTCCGCAGGTGCAGCTGTGGCACCCACGCCCTCCGCTCTGCATCATTCTGCAGGGCTGGCAATGAGCTGTGTAAACGAAGGAGATTAACACTGGGGCTGAAGTGGGCGTGAAAAATGACTCCCGTTCTGAACGGATAAAGCTGCTTTTCTCTGCCCTGCTCTGGGACCACAGAAGCAGCTTCAAACTTTAATCCCTTCCGCCTGATCCTGCTCGTTAGACGTAATGTAATTAACGGGATGGCAAAGCTGGTGGTGCTCCAGGCTCACACGTGAGAACAACGGCACCACCTGACGCTATGGCAGGCCAGCCAACACAGGAATTTAGGGGGGGATTTTACACACAGCGGAGTCCCTCCATGCACCAGGGATGCAGCTTTGAGGGCACCAACAGCAGCAGCTCGTGCCAAGAGCTAAACAAATACCTGAGGCTGGTGTAATTCAGGAGGGTGTCTGGGGCCAAGCCGAAATGGGAGTGCAAGGAAAAGCAGCTCAGCGATGAGTGAAGGGGCTCAGATATTGCATCTCAGGCTGCTGGGCAGATCTCACAGCAAGTGGAGAACTCCAGGGCATCCCGTCCTGGGTCATTTCTTGCATGGTCGAGGTTAGCCCTCCCAGCACATGCTTAGGAGCGGGTGCATGGGCCTGAGGCTGAATGGGGCGAAAGTAAAGCCCAAGCAGCCAGAGCCTGATCTCTACCACGCCGGGTGTCAGTCCAGAATAACGCCACAGACGCTGGATTGACACCCGCTGTAACTGAGTGCAGAATTGTTTCCCTCCGCTTCTGCTTTGCGAGAGTTTAGCAAGGGTGGGAAGAGAGGCTGCCCCCAGGATGCCGTGCTTGGTGGAGTGGGGTGTACAGGTTTATGGCTCAGAATGATGCACTGATGCACTATTGTACTTCAAACAATCAACTCCAATGGCTTTTACTAGAAGACAAAAGCCTGCGTCATCGGGATCAATTTGTATAGAAATGCACTGCTGGACACGGGCCAAGATAGCTGGTTCTCGCTTAATGCATTTATAGTTAAAGAGCCCAGGAAGTAAATCTCTTTTGCCTTCCTTCCCTGCCTGGTCGCTGTGGAAGAGATGGGCCTTTTGATATACCGCTGGTCCCTGATACGGGCTGTGGAGCAAAGGCTGCTGGTGTGGCCCGAGGTGGGTGAGCGACCAGCCGGTGGCACGGTGGGGGCTAGGGAGGAGGTTTGCAAAGGGCGGCTGTCCGAGGGCCCAGCCTCCGGTTCTGAGCAGGTGAGGAGGGTTTGGGCGGACGATGTCATGCCGGCGGCTGCTGCTCGCGAACTCTTCAGCTGCGGCTTTTCAGCTCCTTGCAAGTGGCAGCGGAAGCCCTCAGCGTCCCCGCCCCGGCACCTGAACGGCCCCCTCGGCCGCTCTGCCCCCCGGCACACAGCTCTCCCCCCCACCGCCATCCGTGCAGTCTTTGCTCCCGCCTGCACCGCGGGGCTCGCTTATTTAAAGCGCGCTAAATAAGTCCGAGGGGCCCCCATGGCCTCTTGGCAGACACCCGCTGCCGCCCGACAACACTTCCAAGGCGTAGGCCGTGACGGCCGCCCTAGGGGCCTTAGATCTTTATGGCCAGTAAAGGGGTCCGTGGCTAATTTACGCCCCGCCTGTAATTTACAGCCTCTGCACAGCTGTTGTAAAATTACCCATCAATCAGGGCCAGCATCACAGGCGAGGGACAAAGCCTGCGTGTCATCACCCAGGGCGGGTGGCCGGCTGGGAGCAAGAGCCGGCTGAGCATCCGCGGCCTGCGGGGACAGTCACTGTATCACGTGCGCCGGGGGCAGGCAGCCACTTTCAGCTCGGCCTTTGTGCCATGGGCCCTGCGTTCCCCTGGCAGACTGGCAGAGACACCCCGCGTCACGCCCTGCCTTGGCCACAGGCTCGCTGCGTGGGAGCCCATCCTACAGGCTGATCAAAGCCCGCTCCATAGCGAGCGACTGTCCTGTCCACACTGTCCTCCACTCCACGTCCCTGCTAGGAACCACATGCAGCAGACAGGGGAGCTGGCGTTTGAGGTAACACGCGGCTGGGACCTGGGGTTACTGGGCCAGGTTCTCCTCTCTCTCCAGCAGTGAGGACGTCTGCTCCGAGTGCAGGTCCTGTTTCTGCCAAACTGCGGGAGCATGGGATTCAAAGCAAGGCACTCGGTCACCTGGACGGCCACAAGCTGGGCACATGGAAGGCGGCTGTTTGCTGGGGAGAGGTGAGCTCAGGGTACGGAGGGAAGCAGAGCCAGCGAGCTCCCTAGCTGGGCTGATCCAGGGCCCCAGGGAACATGCCGTGCGGAAAGGGAGGCTGCAGGCCGCGTGGGGCACCCGGCAAACCTGCAAAGGCAGGAGGGAAGAGGCTAGCCCCTCCGCCTGTGTACTGGCTCTTGGCAACCTGGCACGGTCTCCCTCTGCTGGGTGGCGTCCCACTGCCGCCGGCCAGGGGCAAACGCTGTCTGGGTCCGTCAGAAAGCAAAAGCCCACCTGCTCCCATGGACCTCTCTGCAGCTCCTGCTAGCATCCCAGCTGGCACTCGGCACAGCCCGGGGCAGCGTGCAAGGGGATTGTGGCTAGGATGTGGGCCTGGGGGTTAGGAGACCTGGGTTCTAGTCCTGCCTTTGCCCCCAGCTTCCTAGGTGCCCCTGGGAGGCTCTCCCTGTACCTCAGTTTCCTTCTCTGGGGATGATGGGACTGACCCAGCCTAGAGGCCTGTCCCTGCTAGGGACAAAGGCCACTTTGTTTAGGCTCTGCACTTTTTGAATCTGGCTCCTGCATAGATCTTCCCCTGCTGTGAGTGTGAGCTTCCGTCTCTGCCTGGCAATCAGCCAGAGCCCCCGCGCGCTCCTTGCGCACAGGAGAGCACAGGGGCCAAGCATGCTCTGCGGGGTGCTAGACGGCATCTCTAACACAGAGGGGCTTTTCCATTCACTCCCCTGTGCCGGTGCAAAACCTAATGTAAGCCCTGCAGTCGCAAGAGCACAGGGTCAGGTCCCAGCAGGTGGGGTCAGGACACCAGCCAGCCTAGACGGGGCGAAGCAGGTCAGGAAAGAGGTGGGGTCACCACGCTGCCTCCCAGACGGTGGTAGGCGCACTCTCGCTGCATGCTGCAGCTGGGTTTGTACACGGCTGTCCGGCAGCCGGACAATGGCCTAGGGGCACCACGTCCTCCGGAGACAGCAACTCTCAGCTGAACGGGGGCTCTGCCGTTCAGCCAGCACCGGGACTAATGCAAATCCCTGGTCATTGCAGTCCTTGCTGAGGTTTGTGAGAGGACGAGGGAGAAGCCAGGACTGCAGGCTGTGGGACTGGCAGAGACTGCTCTTTTGCGCTGCCGGAAAGCGCTGACTCCGAAGATTTGAGCGAGGAGGCAAAACCATGAGAGCGGCTGCAGCTGCTCTGGTGGAAGGTGGTTTGGGTCCAGGCCTACAGGGATTCTTGTCTTCTGGGTCTTAGACGCAGCCGTCTCTTCCCCTCGGGGAGCGGGGCTCACTGAACCATTTGCATTCCAGGTAATGGGGCTCATGCCCATGCAGAACTCCCCTGCTCATTTGCTGCTGCTTCTCCTGACCACTGCTGACAGCAGCAGGCTCCTGGGTTCCCATGGTTAGTACACGGGGGGGTGCAGCTTTCATCAGTTACACCGCCTGCAGCTTTGTGCTGGCGCACTGGAGACTGCAACCCGAGAGCCCGGGAGCCTGAAAAGTCCCCTGTGGGGAAATCCCGTAGACTTTAATAGAGGAGGGTGGGGCGGGGAGAACCTGTACTGCTCAAGCCAGGCTGCAGGGAGAGAGCTGGTGGCGAATGGTGTTTTCCACAAGAATAGGATCCAGTTAATATTGACCTGCTCTGCTTGCCTGCCTGTCCGTCCCACTGCCACCAGCAGCGGAGGCGGCTCTGACATGGCTCTGAGTAGAGGGAGCTGCTCCAGCCTAGCCGGACACTGGGAACGCAGTTCCACATGCATGTCACTGGGATGGGAAACTGCTGAGCTGGCTTCGAACCCTGCTAGAAGAAGGTGGAGTCCCTAGGGGAGCCCATGGCTGGCCACGCCTAGCAAACCTCTCCGGAAGCTGATTGTGATGTGCGTGCTATTCATTTGCATCTCTTCGGGGCTGATAGCAGATCAGGAATCCGCACCCCTGGCCAGAACAGACACCCGGCCACCAGGTCTGGCATGAAATGCTCTGTGCCCAGAGACTCGACGCCATGAGGACAAATCCAGCATTTTCTTAGGAGGCCCCACAGCCTCAAACGCCTGCCCGCCCGGGCATGTTGGATGGAGAAAGGAAACCAGACACTGCAGTCAGATCCACTCCGGGCCAGGGCCTTCGGCTGCCTCTCTGCTGAACTTTCCGGGCCCTGGCTCTTGTGGTGGCTCTGGCCCAACCCAGGCCAGCTGCATTGGCTGGGAGAGGCTCTCCTTCCTCCGCTGCATGCTGGGATCTGGGTGGGGCTCAGCCAGCAGGGCTGCCGTGCCCTGCGCCACCTCCGAAGTTTATTTAAACTTCCTCCAGCCCCTGTTTATGGTCCTATTTTTAGCATCCCCGTGACTCTCGGGTACAGCCCCAGGGATGGACAGCCTTGGCTCACACCTTGCCGCACGCTGTACTTTTTGCTAAAGACCGGTCCCAATGCCCCCAGTGGGGGGGGCTTTATATAGCTACGCTCATCTGCCATGAATACAAACACCTACATTACAAACCACATCAGCACACAGGAAAACACAGGGAGTATTTTTAGGTGACTAAAGAGACGAAAGGAAATAATGGGCCAAGTTTATGTCTGCTGTAACAGCTCTGATGTCAGTATGCGTTGTGCCAGGAGTGCCATCGGTCCAACGGGATTGCAGCAGGCCGTTATCAGCACGACAGACCCTTACATCAATCCCAGGGCCTGACAGGGAGTTGTGTTTTTACTGTCTGTGTTACGGGCGCACTAGAGGAATGGGAGAGACAGGGCCCATGGCCAGGAGATCCTAGAGGCAGCCAAGCCGCGATTTGCACAAGAACTCAGCACACCGGGTACACGTGGTTTGCTGAGCTCTGGTGAAAAAAATCTGGCCCTAAATGACACCATGAGAGCTGCTGGCACTTCCAGAGAAACCTGGGCCTGGGCATTCCCAACTTGCCAGGGCCATGAGAGATGGTTTAAGCCAGCGAAGGTAGCTCTGAGAGTATGTTAAAAAATCTGAAGCAAGGGGTAGGTGAGAAGGACTCCCCTTTTTCACACACTAAGCCTGCAGAAAGCAGCCAGTGGAGCAGCGGGCTTAGTCTAATTACACTGTGCGAGTTAAAGGAACTGCAATTTTCCGGCTGGCAGCTCCTGCTGGAGCAAGTTCCCCGGATGCATTCTGGCAGGTCAGTTCAGCAGGACATGGGCTCTGGCTCGAACCATCGGCTCTTGCGTAAAAAAACCAAACCCCACACACACAAAAATGCCGTCTCATCTCCCGGGGATTTATCCAGCATCCTGCCTGGCTTTAATGTGATTACAAATGACATTCACAGGGAGCAGAGCTATTACCCAGCTCTAGCGCCCGTGGTTTGCTGACTTCGGGAACTAGCAATTAGGCCAGGAATAGCACATTGTGGGGTCTGCGCCAGCAGGCCACTGCGCTCTTGGCAGGCCAGAGGGGGCACGGGGTGGCCATGCCGGTGGCAAACTGTGAGATGAACAGGAAACAAGGAGAGGGGCTTTAAAAAGGAGCTTGAATGTATCTGATTCCCTGCTCTCAGTGGGTGACATGCCAGGCTGGCCGCTCAGCCAGGAGCAGCACCGGCAGCCCCATCTTTAAAGGCGGCGTGTTGTGCTGGGGACACGGAGCTGCTGGCAGAGACCTGAGGTTCCTGTCTCCTGTCAGCCCCAGCATCTCCTTTAGCACCTCCTCCCTGGATCGCGGGACTCGGTGGGTGAGAACCACGTGGGGAGGGGGCAAGAATAGGAGTAGCAGAAGACTGGTAGCCTGTGTGTTGGACATTATAAAGTGATGGGAGGGAAATTACATTACAAATTTTTTTTGGGTGCAAAACTGTTTTCGTTTTCCTGAAAATTCTGGGTTCCGATCGGAAAATTCTTTCAGGTAATTGGAAAAAAAAAACCAGTTTGGAGTTTTCAGTAAAAACCCAACCTTGTTCCTGTGGAAAATTGTTGACGAAAATAACAAATTTTCATCAACATTTTCCATAGTAAAAAAAAGTCATTCCCCAAGCTGCGCTGCTGGGAAGCTGGGCTCTCGGCTGAGCTGGCTCTTCAGAGCCCGGGAAAGCTGGCAGCTCCCTCTGTGCTGGACCCCGTGGGAGCGGACAAAGCCTGGCCATGGGCGGAAGGAAGGAAGGGTCTCTTGCTTTGCTATAACCCTTGCGGCTTGTCCTTCTGAGCACTGAGGGTGCTGGCTGAGCCTCAGCCTGGGTCATTATTTCCCTCTGCACAGCCAACAATTATCGTTTGGTTACTGTGGCTTTGAACAAACAGTTGCACTGAAAGGAATAATGACTCTGAAGTGGCCACAGGCAGCTGTGCTGGCTAAAATAACCCCCCCAGGCCAGCAGTGTCAGCCGGGGGAGCCCACATCAGGCAAGTGAAGTGGGTCTGTGATTCATGGTGGGGGAGCTGGCGGCTTTCCACTGTGTCTGGAGTTTCAAAGAAAGGAGCCCTGTGTGCCGAGTGCAGCGGGGGAACAATCGGGGCTGTTTTCTCCTGGCCAGTGGAGCTGCTAACAGCCAGGGCCCAGCCCCGTTTGTTTTCTTGCGGGCCGGGGGCTTTCTTCTCGTACTCTGTCCGAGTGGCAGCGGTGTAACACGAGGGCATTTCCCCTCTGCGCAAAGAGCCGCGGCAGCTCCCGGGCGCTAGTGGGGCCCTCGGGGTTTGTTCGCTGAGAAGATGTGGCTGTTCCCCTGTGTCCCCCGCGCCATGAGCCTGAGTTATTGTCCCAGCCAAGATGGAACGCATTCCGCACTTGATGCTAACCCGCGCGGGCCACTCCGCCACGCAAGCACAGGATTTGTTCCCACCATCAATCCCCCGGCAAGAACCAAACAAGCCGAGCCCCTGAAGCCTCCATCCCCACCCCGGCTGCAGGGGTGGAAATCTCCACGCCCTTCCGTGAGCAATGGCTGTGGCGGAGAGCAGGCCGCGAGGATGCTTGCGTCTCTTTCTGGAGCTCTGTTCTTCTGAGCGAAAGGCTGGGAATGGATTTCACAGGAGATGCATTCATGGGATTTATTGAGGGTCACGTACGAGCCACTGACCTTCCAGCGAGGGTCTCCGTGGGACCGGTGCTCTGGGATGGAGGCTGCAGGCAGAGGAGGGGGTGACGGATGGATGAAGATAATTTTAAAGCGTCTTACATTTCATTCTGCTCGCTCCCCAGCTGCTGAGTTTCCCTTTGCCAGACGCTGCTAACCTGCTGCCCTGCAGCCTCGCCCCTCTCGCCTGGGCAGAGTGTGGAAGCCCCAGCCTGCTCCCTTACAGAGCCGGTGCTTGGCCTTCGCACTCGGGCACCTCCCCAGGGCAAGCCCTGAGCGCCACAGCAACTCCCTCTTGTGCTGCAGATGCTACGGCTGCCCCTTCGGCCCCTGGGAAGCTGCCACCTGGCTTTAGACCTTCACTGCTACAAGGGATGGGGGGGGGAACAAAGGGCCGAATTCGTGCCTGGTGTGGCTGCAAACTCCACGGCCAGTGAAGCTGCTGCCAGAGAACTGGCGCCAAGCTGAGCTCTGCAGCGCACAGGGAGGGACGGACACAGCCTGGGGCGCGGGATGTGCCCAAAGCACTGTTGAGCTGTGAGGGACGGGGGAGGGTATCCAGGGTGCAGTGTGGCATGGACGAAGGGATGCTCTTCCCAGCAATAAATATTCCCTGTCCCTGGCTGCACAGGTGGGAATCCCAGCACGGCCAAACCATGCCAGGGAGTCTGGACTTGGCAGGCATCCCACAGCAACGAAGTCCCAGAGAGCAAAATGGCCCAGGCACCCGCCCTGCAGTGCGGCAGGCGAGGGACTTCCCTTCAGGGGGGGCTGTGATTAGAAGCCACAGTTGGGATAGTGAATGGAGGGAGCAGGAAACGCGACTCATGCCAGAATGGCCTTAGCTGGGCAGCAGAGGCAAACCTGGCCAGAGGGACCCTCCGTCTGCTCAGACTGCAGGTGACTTCAGCAGCCGAGTTAAAGCGGTGAGCGTCGGCAGGGTACGCAGGAAATGCTTTTGGGTTCCACAGGGTTTACAAAGCGGGAGGGAGCGCTGCGAGTGCAGATGCTGCAGACATGCCCTCTGCTGCATGCATCTCCAGCCTCCTACGGCTCCGGTCGTGCCATCTGCAGGTGCACCAGGCCTCTGCCCACTCCTCTGAGTGCTTTCCTGGGCAGGACGTCTCACGGGAGGACACACGTGGCTTGACTGATTCCAGAGAGAGAGAAGTGTGTGCTGGGAGACCTTTTTTTCTTGAGGATCTGCTTTCAGAACGAGGCACCTAATTACATGGACGGTTCTGCACTATAATTTAAGATGAACTCACCAGACTCATTTAATTTGAAACAGATTTAACCCGACGTGAGAGCACCAAGAACCTGCTCGTCAAGTCCCTCGTGTCCTGGCCAGAGCCCGGGTCACTTGGGTGCAGAGATCAGTGGCTTGCAGAGTTCTAGGGCTGGCATGGGCAGATGGCGGGAGAGGGGCTGTCTAAACCAACAGCCAGTGCTAGCGACAATGTGACAGAGGCTGCACCGCCAGCCCAAGAGGCTGACATTGAAAACTGGCACCCGATGTGGATTGGCAGAGGCCAGGTTCCCATCCTGGGGGCAGCAATAGCTGAGGTTCTACCGGCAGGAAACCGGACACAGAGCAATAACGATCAGCTGCTCACTTCTGCACTTTTCCCAGCACAGAATAAATTGGCGGTAAGCAAACAGTTCAGATAACAGGCTGCTAGTCGCCCCACGTAAACCAGGGCTATGAAAACCCAGCCACCCTTGCCTGGCCTGACACAGTCCCTGCGACCTACCAACTACAGGCTCCCATTAACTGCGCTGGGCTTTGGTGCAGACCCTTGGTAGGCCGGGGGGCAGTTTACTTCTGGTGTCCGAGGAAGCCCCTCCAAGGCCGGCTTGAGGAGCGCTGCTGAGGCCAGGGTGGGGGAGCGGGTGGAGTGTGCTCGCACAAACAGGAAGGGTGCTCTGGCCTGCGGATTGCAGCGGTTTTCCTTCCCCAGGACTCTGATCTCTCACTCGACTCCAGAATAAAATGAGGAGGCGGGTTATAAAAGAAAGTGATGTCACACAAGAAGCGGGACGGTGGTGGAGGCGTTGGGGGGGAGAGCAGCAGACGTGTTGTTGCAAATGCAGGCCAGCCCCGAATCTTTCCAGGTGGAGTTTGCCAACTGAGCCTTCTCTGCAAAGTCGACGCTGATTCCTGCCCTTTGGCTCTTTTCACTCAGCCTTCGTCTTCGCTTTGTTGACTTGCCCTTTCCCTTTGCTTTTGTTTGGACTCTGTTGATTAATTATTTAGCAATTATCGTATCTGTCGTGCTGACGCCTCCAGTGCACGCAGAGCTGCTGGCAGACGGGCGGGTGGCAGGATGGCACGACACCTTAGCTGAGCAGGTCCGGATTGCAAAGAGCAGGTTCTGTTTACCCTTCGGGGCTCGTTATTTAGCACCACGATCTCTGCTGGCTAGGAGTGGGTTTTTCTCTTCAGCCCAGAGATTGGTTCTGGGAATATTCCCATCTCCCCAGGTGAAACGTTGTTCATTTTGCAGCAGTTTTCATCACTGTTGGAAATGTGCATTAGACGTGCGTGTCCTAGGATAGGCACTGCTCACGCTGCAAGAGTTCAGTGCTCCTCTTAGCGTCCAGGTGACCGTTACCCATTGCTCCGTGGCGCGAGGGGGGCGACTCCAGAGAAGTGAAAGACCATTCAGAAGAAAACGCAAGGGGGGCCGGGGATGGGAGCCAGAGCCTTTCATGTCTCGCTGCAAGTTCAAATCCAGCCCCCGTCAGCAGCAGCTTGAAGTTTGTTGCCATCTGCTGGCGAGCTGTCGGCCTGTGTGAAATGAGTTGGGTGCCCTGGGCCCCGTGTCCCCTGGAGAGGTGCCTGCAGTTGGTGCCCACGGATTCTTCCACACAATGCCCAGGCTGGGGTTCTTCAGGTAAAGCACTAATCCTCTGCGTGCAGCGATGCAGACGGTGCCCACGGGCAAGCTCCCAGCTGCCGAGGGAGATTCCTGTGGGGAGGGCTCACCTCTCAACGGCCACCCAAAAGGACACGCCGAGGCTCCAGGGAAAGTGGTGCTGACAGCATCGTCCCGGGACTAATGTCTGCGGAGGCAATATGGCAAATGACGGCACAGCCGAGCGGAGAGCAGGTGCTGGGAACGTGACTCTGCTCTTTGCTCCTCATGCAATAATTGTTCATTAAGCGTTGGGCTTTTCCCTTTTCAGGCTGACGTGTCCGCAGAGCGTTCTCGGGGAGGGGGGAGTTGGTGCCCTGTTCTTGTTGGGTACAGGAGCAGGATCTCCCCTGAAATGAAGGCCGTGGAGATGCACCTGTTTACACCAACTATTGGAGTCTGGCCTATGGACAGCAAAGCCCACGCCGGAGAACCAGATGGAGCCTTGTAGTTGGTCAGACTGCCTGCCCTCTGCCCCTTGTTGCCTGGCCCTGGAACCTCTGCAGTGATGATGTCCCGTCCGCCTCCCGTAGGAGATCCCATGACACTGCCCCATTGCTCTGGGGGCTAAGAACTCCAGACCTGAAGAGGAGCTCTGTGTAAGCTCAAAAACTAAGCTCCACAGTGTGTCTCTCTCCCCAGCAGAAGTTGGTCCAGTGAAAGATACGGCCTCACCCTCCTTAGCTCCTTGGCGTGAAAGTGAGCTGCATGTGCACACTGGAACAGGAACGCTCCCAAAGTTCAGTTGTGCATTTTAAAAAAAGCTAGAAGAGTGGAGCAAACCAAGCCTAAAGCTCATGAAAAGCAAAGATCATTCTGGGGATGTTACCGTTCCCTCTCCTGGGAAGAGTCACTAACAGAGCAAGGGCAGGTTCCGTGAACCTGTTAGTAACGGGGCTAGTTTGCAGTATTTTCAGACACAAACTAATGCATTATTTACAGAATGTGAGTAACTTCCCGCCCGGATCTCCTCCTCCACTTTGTTGCCAAGGGAACTGCTTTGAGTCTGTTGTTTCTCCCTGTGTTTTTGTAAAAGATACTAACTACCCTGTGGCTAACAGGCAGTTGTCAGCAAGCCTGGCTGGAGGAAGAATGCGTGTGTGTGCGTGCGTGTGCGTGCGTGCGTGCATTGGGGCGGTGAATTTTGGAAGCAAATGACCAATAGAATCCACTTTCCCATGAAAGCTAAAATGAGGCTGGAAATGCAAAATGCTGCTATTGGCAAATATTAATGAGACCGAATCTCACCCCTCCCTCATCCCCAGAGAGCCAAACAGTGATAATGCAGGTGATCCCACCAATACAGCTTTTGCTTTCTTAAAACTAATATATTCCCAATGGAATGAATAAGCAGCAGGCTTAAAACAAACAAAAGGAAGTACTTCTTCACACAGTGCACAGCCAACCTGTGGAACTCCTTGCCAGGGGATGTTGTGAAGGTGAAACAGGTTGAAAAAGGAGCTGGTTAAGTTCAGGGAAGAGAGGTCTATCAATGGCTATTAGCCAAGATGGTCATGGATGCAGCTCCTGAAGGGGACGATGAGGTGGATCACTCGATGAGTGCCTGTGCCTGTTCCGTTCATTCCCTCTGTAGCACCTGGCATTGGCTATTGTCAGAAGACAGGATACTGGGCTAGATGGACCATTGGTCTGACCCAGCCTGGCTGTTCTTATGTTCATGTATAAATTATGGGCACTGGGAATTTATTCGGTGACTCAGAAGGCTGTGAGCATGGGAAGTTGTTCACTTCCTGGCATGCTGGCAATTGTACTATTAAGCACACGGTTTCAGTTCCAGAGAGAGGCAGGAAAAAAGAGAATTCCATGACTTGGGATATTTCGGTAGAAACGTCAGTTTTCCTTGTTACCATTCTCCGAGCCGTGTAAAACAAAGTGCATGTGAAACCTGTGCTGCTGGGATCCTGACCAGAGCCCCCAGCTCGCAAGTAAAGAAAGCTTCAGAATAAAGGCAGGCGATGAAGACCCTGAGGCTAGGCTACACCAGAAGCTGCACAGCTGTAGCACATCTGGTGAAGATGCTCTTTGCAAACGGGAGAGCTCTCTCCCGCCAGCATATAAAAGCCACCTCCAGGAGAGGCAGCGGCACTGTCCACATGGGCGCTTAGGTCAGTGTAGCTTATGTCACGCAAGGGGGTGGCTTATTCACACCCCACAGCAACGTAAGTTGTGTCGATGCAACCTGTAGCATGGACAAGTTCTCATTTGCAGTGCAAGTATCTAATGCTGCGGCTCTGCTTTCTAAGGAAATGCTAATGAGTGCAAAGGAGGATCCTGCTGATTAACGGCAGGGATTCATGAATGCCAAGACTTGGCTCTGCCCTGCATCCCAGACCTGACTTAACACAGTGAGTCCCTTACACCAGCAGCTGCATGATCCCCTGGCAGGGCAGACGGACCAACCTGGAGGCTGAATTATGAGACTGTTTTTTTCTTCCCAACCGGAATAATATTGCAGTGAAGGCAACTGGGCTCCTGTGACTTTGCTTCCCAGCATGTGTGGCTTCATGTCCCAAACAAGGAGCAGGGATCTAACTCAGATGAGAACGGGCCCAACCCCAGCAGTCTGGGAAGATCTCAATTAACTTGTGGGGTTTTGGGAGCTATTTTAATTCCCATCTTTCTTTGCTTTTCCTGGCTGTGGCAGGAACCAGGGGCTGCCGTTCCACTTTATCTGTAAACGTGCTTTCCCAATGCTACCCTGCAAACTAACTTTTCCCATGGAGAGGAACCATTTTTTAATACATCCGCATTTAAAAATGGGTGTACGCGTCTCTCCTGGCATTTCATTGCCCCCTTAACAGGTGTTAATGAGGCAGCTGTTAATCTGGACTTTTAAATTTGCAGTTTTATGCAGGCTTTTTATGGCAGCTAATTCCTATGATGCCTGACGAGCGCGTCTTGCTGAAATGAACTACCACACGTCCAGGCAAAACCAGGCTTTACTGCCAGGCTGGAGGAGAATTTTGACAGCTCTCTATGGCTTGGAAGAACCTTGGCATGATGCTCTGTGCAAGAGCTTCACTGCTTGGCATGAGTCACTCAAGAAGGGATCCGCACCAGGCACCCTTGACCTTCATGGGATAGGAGGGTCTGATCCACAGCCCAAGATCAGACATATGGCTCAGGCCCAGCTCTCTATATAAGGTGCCTGTCGCGTTCTCTGCTTTGTGATGTGCTTAGGGGTCAGGAAAAGCCATCACACCACTTCCAAGAGCCTCAGGGGAACCCAGCTCTCCTGCAAGAGGGGGAGTTTGTTCCTCTCCCTGCATCTGGCCAGATCTGCAGCCTGTATTGTCTCGAGAGCATCCCGTGCGCGCTCCTGCAGCCCGCCAACTCTGCTGGAATTGGGGGAATCGATCCGGTCCCTCCACCCCTCGTCCCATCCCCTTCGCAGAGGTTGGTGCCAATAGCACCTCTAACCCTGCAGAGTCCTAGACCTCCGGGAGCCGGAAGATTTCCACAGTGACTGGTCTAGGCTGGGGGCTGTGTTTGCAGCTTGGCCTTCTTTCATGCACCTGCTCTGGGGCTGGGCATGACCTGCCCTCGATGTTTACAGGTTTTCTTTTTGGATACCAACAGACAATACCTGCAAGCCAGTCGCTGCCGTGGTGAAAGCACACCCAGCACAGCCCCTGCTGCAGCCTCTTCCCCCGGACAAAGACAAAAAGGTTCAACTCACTGAGCCGGAGGATGCAAAGCACTGTCACTTGTTATAGTCGCTCCAGAGCCAGCTCTGTGTCGGGGCCGGCACCTGGCTCGCCTCGTGTTCGTCAGTGAGCTGCAACTGACTCTGGAGCAGAAGGGCCAGGGGATACGGCATGAACCTTTCAAACTGGAGAATATGCAGCTGTCAGCCTCAAAGGGAACATGCTGCAGCTGTCAGAGCTGAAGAGACAGATGCTGGGGGAGCTGAGTAGCATGCTAATTCTCTGAGGCTGAGTCTATGGCACTGACCAGTGCTATTAACGCCACGCGTGCTGGTGGCACCTTTCATCCATAGAGCTCAGCACTTAAACATTCAGTAAGTGAGCCTAACTGCCCCCATGCTACCAATGGGGAAACTGAGGCACAGCGGAGTGACGTGACTTGTCCAAGGTCCCACATGAGATCAGTGGCAGAGCTGGGAATAGACTTTAGGAAATCTGTGTGACAGGCACCCTGATCTCATCACTAGACAACATGCCAAGGAGAGGCCTCACGGCATGCTCGTTAAGTGCTAACAACATTGCAAATAAATACAAGCCAGGGGTTTTCAGGCGTTTCACAGACGGAATCCACACAAATCAAACCTCCCAAGCAATTCAATGATTTTCAAGGCGAAGTATGAAAACCGCATTATAATCAAAACAATTTAAACTAAAATCCTATTTGGTGGGATTTGTGAGTTGTGAGTTGTGGAATAATATGACATTTCTCTCCCACTCATTTCTCCAGTGACAAGCAGTTTGTGCAGGTGAAAACGCACCCGTCCTGCTGACAGAAAAACAGCATGTTCTTTTCCTCTTGGCAGAGCAAGATTGTCATCCTTTTTAATCCCTTTCCTGGGGCTCAGCCCAGCAGGGCCCGGAGTATAAAGCTGTCTGTAGTGGCTGTAGGGTGAGTATCAACCTCAGGGCATACTGTTAGCAACCTGATCACACACCCCACATTGGCTGTGAGTTCAAAGGTTTCACTACCCAATTATCAAGTATTAACTCCTCAGGCACGATAACAGGCTTACCAGGGAGGGAGTCACAGACAGTCCCCTTGGGTACTCCGATCTGTCTTGCCATCCAGGGGAGCTGCTACTTTTGTGATAGATGGTCTCTTACCCCACCAATCACAGCAACATTCAGATTACTCCCCGTCCCAAAGGACTAGTCAATTACACCTCAGAGCTCACACCAAAGACAATGTTTGTAGCCAATCCTATAATAAACTAAATTTATTACATAGAAAAAGGAAACAAGAGAATTATTTACAAGCTTAAAGCAGGTAAACATAGACACGCTCAAATAAGTTACAATCTTACGTTTCAAAACGTATTGGAAGCTTCTATCTTACGCAAACTCTATACATCCTGTAGGGCAAACTGAAGCTAAGGTCTGGGGATCTCTTGCTTACACCTTGAAACCTTGCCCACCCAGAGTCCAAGCTGCATAGAGCTACAGTTTCTTCTTGTTAGGTGTTTTATTCCCTTTTCCCCATGTGCCCTGAGCCGTGACCACAGCTGCTGAGAAGAATCCACTCACGTGACTCATCTTAACGGGCGGGGGGGAGGTGAAATGCAGAGTAATTCAGTCTTTTGTCATCGTGAATGTCTCATTTCAGTCTGTCTGGTCTCAATGGGCCTTCCTTGCTGGCCAGGACGTAACACTTTCTGTTGGAACTAACCAGCACTTCACACCAGTTAATGTCTCTGTCCTGGCTGGTGCTACACAAGGTCAAAGCTGCTTACAAAACAACTGCTCAGATATAACCTTACAATATTGGATGCAGATGCTGTGTGTGAGTAGCTCCTGGCATTAATCTTACAAGCATTCCGGAAAGTCTAAACCCGTTCTTGTAACCCTAATACCCGTTTTATCAGGACTAACGCACAGGTGAGCAGTCTGGTTCCAGCCAGGGATGTGTCAATGTTCAGGGGAGACATGGGGCCAGGGCATGAGCTGCGTGCCGGTGTCACACTGCACACTTTGGCCTCGATCCAGAAATACACATAAGCCCACGCTTAACTTGAAGTGTTTGCACAGAGTTTCATGCACTCAAAGTTCATTGATCTGAAGGCCAGAAGGCAACGTCTAGTGTGACGTGCTGTATATCAAGACCATAGAATTTCACCCCATCGCCCCGTTCTGAGCCTTATAACTGTTCTTGGCTGAAGCATATCTTCCAGAAAGCCTGCCTGTCTTGGTCTGAGGACATCAAAAGCTGGAGAATCCATCTCTTCCCTTGGCACTTTGTTCTAATGGTTAATCACTCTGGCTGGTAAAAATGTGCTCCTTATTTCTAATTTGAATTTGTCTGGCTTGAATTTCCAGCTGTTGCTGCTTGTTGTGTCTTTCTCCACTAGAGTGAAGAGCCCTTTAGTACCTGGTATTTGCTCCCCGGGAAGGTACTTACATGCGGTAATCAAGCCACCTCTCAGTCTTTTTGATAAACTAAACAGATTGAGCTCTTCAAACTTCTCGGAGTTAAGGTCATGCCTAAGTGCTTTGCTAATCAGAGCCCGAATACTGGGCCCCCTGCAGGGAAATGCCCGCTTCCCACTGAAATGATAAGGCCCAGCACGGACAGCACGCAGAGGACAGCGCGTGGCAGGTAGGCCAACCAACCTCTTACCCAGGATAATGGTTAAGTCTTTCTCTTTGCTTTAACCTTTCTGGGTCTGTCATTTTCTAGGCTCCACCCCGTTTATAAAGAGCAGCGGAGTCAGTATTGCCCAGGCATCCCCTCCACTGCCAGAAAAGCTAGCTTGGATGCCCACTGCTGCCTCTGTGTCCTCCCAAGTCCACAGCACCAAGACACCATTCAAATCCCTCCCAAAGACCCCCTTCTCCTGGGAGGGCCACGAGAAGAGATGGTTGTTGCCGGTTAAACAGATAAAAACATAAAACGCCCGCTAGTAATAAAGTGACCGCCTGAAAACGTCCTCATCTCTGGATCTCCCAGTGTGTCCCATCTTCTTTTTGCCCCTCTTTAGACACTCGGGTTCTGGTTTGTAGCAGTGCTGAGCGCGTGCAGCTCCCAGTGCCTTGGTGTCTTCCTTTGTGTGTGTTGTACAGGCCGGATCACAGCCAGGGGGTTAAAACAAACAATCCAAGCTGGTGCTGGGTCCGAGGTCGATTCCTCATGCAGAAGGAGACGGGTTAGCTGGCTCCCACTGGATGTCCTGTACGTGATGAAGAACACCACTCAGAGTTGGCAGCCAAATGCAATGGAAAGAATCTAAGCCACTAAGTGCGTGAAAATGCCTTTGCTCCCTCTTCCCTGGTCTGCGGCATAGAGTCTGCCTTGAGCAAACCACAAATACCTCTCATGCTGTTCAGTGGCCTGTATGAGGGGGGAGCTGAAATCACTTACGCTGCCCACTCCAGCATTTTGCGTGATGAGGATTCAGTTTGTCTTTACAAAACAAAAATGAAATCAAGCGTTTAAAAAAAATTTTTTTTTTTTAAATCCACCATGGGAGAGGCTGGGAAATGCCAGAGCTGAGATTAATCTACCCTGGAGTAGATCTCAACAGATCACAGAGTCCCCTAGAATGACTTGCATGAGTGCTAGTAAAGAAGCATTCTCCGGCGAGGGGCTCTGGCTTTTTCACAGCAGCAATCAGCCCCCTTTTAAAAAACAAGCCTACCCCAAACAGAACTCTCCATAGCCCAAAAAGGGAGAAGAGCTCCATGCCACCACACGGGGTTTCATCGAATAGTCCCAGGCTCTAGAGGGTCATGTGTGTACTCCGGAGAGAGAGAAGGCTACGAAGCAGTACGCTAAAGAGGGAGCTCCCAGGGGCCAGCTGCGCTGCGTGGATTTTTTCCAAGCCCCGTGCCCGGATCCACGTGAGCACTCCTTCCCTCCCCCCTGCCTAACTCGCTGCTTCTTAAGTCTATGCCCCACCTGCACCGCTGCTGTCCAGAGGGGCCTGAATTCCTCTTGCATGTTTCCCAGTCCAGACCAAACCAACACTTAGGGAGACTTGACGACACTCACGCCGGGGCGTGCAGAGGAGTGGAAAACTGTCCCTGCCAGCCGAGCTCTGCTCTGACGGGGCGATTTACGACTTCATTCATTTTCTCTAATGACATACAGAACCGGCCTTCATCTTTCCTCCTGCGCTTTACAAGGTCAGCCACTGGAATCCCAAGGCACAGTGAAGCACAATGAAACTCTTTCAAAGAGCCATATTTCAGTTTTATGGCCTGGGAGATATACAATTCCATTTTCACCATGAAAGCAAATACTATAAACAATATGTTTTATCTTTGATCTGGTGGGTCATCAAAGCTGCGTTTCTTGCAGGTAGAGTTACAAGACAATAAATAGAGCCCTTTAAAAGCAGTGCCCTCTTTAACAGATGGCTCTACATAATATGGCAGAGAGGGTTGTAAATTACAGCAGAATGCGTTGGTTTGTGGATTCCAAAGAGTGAGAAATCATCTGCCTTTGCAAACAAACTTTGAAGGGGTGGAAAGGCCCTTCAGCTGAACTGTAAATTCCATGTCCAGATACCTCCATTATAAGCAAACACCTGTGCCGACTGGGAAAGGATTTCCCTCCCTCTCCACAGAGCTGTGATTGGGACTTTGATCCTCCTCCTTGCACTCTGACTGTTCCGAGGAACTAGGGGTAGTGGTTCAAGCACCTGCCCAAGGAACCAGCAGAAATCGGTTGCCAGGCAAAAATGGTCTCAGAGAAGGTCAGAATGTTTATAGGGGGATCCTTTGATCTACTTCTAAACTGCTGCAGCTTTGGGTTTAGATTTAGCCGTGATCCCAACCAACGTTAGGTTGGTTGGGGGGGACGGACACACTCATCCACATCTAGTCAGCTGCTTTTGTCCCTTACGTTAAGTCTCGGGAGGGTGGGGGTAGACAGTGGGGTCTCAGTAATACAGGGACCCCCCTTGGTAGGCAATGGCTGAAATGCCAGATCACCAGGCCTATGGATAAGTCATGCAGCCAGAAGCCTCGCTGCAGGCTTTGGACACTCGGCTCTCGTGCTTCCCCAGCTAAGCTGAGAAATTCAATCCGTGGGTTGTAAATCTTGCAAGGCACATGAAAGGGGGCTGAAGGCAACCTAAATCCACCAGCGTCTCCAAGCCAGAAATATTAAAATGCAGTCAGGTTTTAAACTCTCATCTTGGAACCAATGTGGGAGGTTCCCAGGTGCCTGAGGGAGATGTTGTCTATAAATCAAAGTGATTAGTGGGTTTATATATAAAGTGGGGACCGCATTGATCTGGGCCTGAGAGCAGAGATACCGCACTATACAGCTGGCCATTGACAAGCCAGGGCGCCCTCGAGCTGTTCTAATGGACTGTGATACATTTGCAGAAGCGTCTTATTAGATTGTCGTTGTCCCCCGCCCCGACCCCCAAGAATCATTACATCAATTGGCCTTGTTCAAGCTTAATTCCATTTCAGAGCAAACCCTGGGGGCCTCAGCTCGTAGGCTGCTGCCCACCAACGATAGAGTCAGCATTTGGGTAAAAGCAGCCAGTACCTCCCTGCGACCCGGCCATTGGCAGCTGCCCTGGCCTTCTCATTCTCACACATTGCATGGCTACCCTGCTGGATGGCCGGGGATTTTTGCCCACTGTTTCCCAAGCAGCCATTGCGGGGGGGAGGGTGGGGGGCTTTTGCCTGGAGTCGCTCCTGGATCCACCGCCTCGCCGTGTATGGTAAAAGGGTGGCACACTTAGCTGTCTTCCCCACTAACCCCAAGCCTGTGCTCCTGCAGCAGATGTTGGGAGGGACAATGAAGATTTCTTTCCTCGCCTTAGCAAGCACTGGCACCCGTTTATGCCAGGAATGCAGCCCGGGGTGACTGGGGAATACAGAACAGAGGGTATTTTATGCAAAATAAGATGACGCTGTGATAGGGTAACCAGAGAGCAAGTGAGTCAATGGTGTTTTACCTTCCTATGGAAGTATCCCTCTCCCTGCCGAAGTCCTTGACAAACTACATACATGCAACACTACTGAAATGCACCAGCCCCAGGGGATAAAGGGCAGGGTGATACCGAGTGGTGACGGGTTTCCTTGATTCTAACAAGCCGTGGCCATGTCTTGCCCTATTGTGCAGGTGATGCACAGACACAGTGAGAGACCATCCCTGCCACAGAGAGAGCGTGCTGTAAATAGACAGGGCAGACAAAGGAAGTGTTATTCCCCAGAGTACAAATGGGGAAACCGAGGCACAGAGTGACTGTGACTTGCCCCGGCTCACACAGGGAAGCTGCAGTAGACCTGGGACTTGGCCCTGGAACTCTGGAGTTCTCACCCCTAAGGCCCCTGTGATTCAGACACACATGGGGGTTAAGGGAGGGCTTATGAGAGCCTGTGGGTCCAGTCAGCCCCACCCCGTCACACCTGTGCCTGGTTCCAAGCCTGCAGGGTGGAGTTCGAGTCCAGGTCAGTGTGGGTGGCTGAGGAGAAAGAGCCAGTTCTGTGAAGGAAGATGTGGCTGGGACCCAACCAAAGCCTCCTTGGGGGAAGTAGACACCCAGCGGAACCTTTTTTCCTCAGAACTAGTTTGGGTCCCCTGTGCTGGGGTCTGCAGAAGAGTCAGCCTGGGGAGAGGCTGTGCGGTAGGCTGGCTGCTGGCTGCCGGAGGAAGCAGCCCAGGCACATAGCTGAGGGGCTGAACAAATCTGGTCTGCTTCGTCCAGGGGCTCTGTGCTGGAAGCTAGAAGAGACGCTGAGCGGGGGCTCCCCTTTGGCCGAGCTGGGGGGTGGTGTGAAAACCCTGGAGCCAGGCGCTGGCAGGCCCACAATGCCTTAGGTTGGGCCAAAACTCCGGCGTGACTCTTGCCGTGTTGGACTTGGTTTGCTGTGGAAGGAGCAGGACTAGCCATGCCCTGGCTGGCAGAGGCAGGGGATGCGAAAGGAGAGGCGTATGCCAGACCCCGCCACGGAGAAGGGGCGTATCTGGGGTGAGTAGACTCTTCCTCTCTAGCATGGGATTGTTCCCGCTGGCATATTTCCTTCTGTTCAGTCCTGTTTGCAAATGGTCTTTCCAACCCCTCTCTCCCTCCTCCCAGGGATTCAAGAACAGGCACTGTCAGGCCAGTGTTTTTACAGGCAGGGTCATATTAGATGAAGTTCCCCAGGCCTCATTTCATGCTTGTGAAAAATGGACCTAGTATCACTGCTTGAGTCTGGATGGTCTTGGCTTGACCAGCCCTTCAGGCGGGAAGGAAGGCTACTTGTATAGTTTTTATTAAAGGCTCTAAAACCCCCACATCTTCGCGCCTGGGCGCCCAGTATCAACAATGCTGAGTCAGCAGTGTGCTCAGAAAACTGATTCGGCCATCCCAGATTTGTCTGTAGCCGTCAGACGAGAATGATTTCCAGTCACTTCGTCTCAGGCTGGATGGGAAGCCAGACAGCTTTACTTAAGTGTTTTTATATTTAAAAGTCATTATTACCATTTGTATTCTGTCCCTGTTCCAGACTGTCATGAAACGTTCTTTTCCTGTGTCCCTGCTGAAAGTTCTCAGTAGGTCTCTTGTCATTAGGGCCAGTTTTTCCTCCTCTCTTCTAACCATGGAGCTTAATAGAAGTGAACAGGGACTCTTTACATGGCTAAAAACTGTCAAGTCTCTGAGCAACGGCTGGGACCCTTCAGTGAGTGCATTACCTAAGTAGCACGATTTCCTTTCCTGAGGCCTAATTAGGGTTTGAAATCCAAAGCATAGCAACCCTATTTCCTCTCACAAATGGAGCTGAGAAGTAACAGGGGACTTGGATTCAGGGAGCCTTGCCGTTAAATTGCCCAAGGAAGTGAAGCAGGTAAAAATGTCAACAGAAACTTTAAAGCCAAGTTCTCCCTGGGCGGGACCTGGTAGGCGTACCTCCTTCCGAAACGACACGTAGGGCCAGATTTCCAGCTTGCTTCCATTTAGGCACCTAAATAAAGGCCTTATTTCCCAAATTGCTCAGCAGTTATTGTTCTCAATGGCAGCAGCATGGAGAAATTCTCCATTGTTCTCAATGAGCCCTGCTGTATGCTGATCTCTTACTGAAAGTCCGGCCCCACGTGACTAGGAATTTGCAGTAGTATAAAACACACGCCATGTCCTAGAAGGAAAATGCCTGCAGAATTATTTACGCGATTGTCTTAAAAAGAGACACTTTGCAGAGACAAGCACAATGGCTTATGCAAAGGAGTCATGCAAATCAGGCTGATAAATATTCAGCAGGATGAAAACTTAACAAAAGGTGTCTACATTCCATCTGTGAAGGCTACAAATTCAGCAGCAGCATATGCTTTGCTGTCCTGGGGGCTCATCACTGGAGCCCAGCTGTTGTCTCAGCCAGCCAGAAAGTTGGCCTCCAGAGAATGGGGATGCTTATTTACAGTCCGAGGACGTGCAATCCCTTGGTGTTCGGGGCATCTCTGGATGTAGATTCTGGAGTGTAATGGGAATTGGAGTTTCACTTAGCTCATAGATTCTTGTGAGTCCAGCACCATCTAAGCACCTCCGCAGGATGGACCAGCTTCTGATATCCTCACTCAGACGGGAGTCCCGTGGACTCCAGCGGGACTACTGATATGTAAGGTGCTAGTGGTATCACAGCCTGGCCTTATGGGAATCTGTCAGGGAAAGAGGCTAAGCCAACCTCCTTTGGCTCCTGCAATCTCTGTGCTCCAGATTTATCGTGGTGCAGTAAACTGCCGAATGCAGTTTGTTTCCTGCTGGCTAGGATGGAGGACTGGGGGTCGGGACCCCTGTTGGTTTCTGCTCCTGGCTCTGCCTGCCTGAGCTGTCTGTAGCTCTATTTCCCTATCTGTAAAATGGGTATAAATGAGGATGCAGTGCGGCTCAATGCCTGTAATGAATAGATGTAGTTAGTCGGTGCCGTTCATCCGCAGGTGAAAAGGCACCACAGAAGGAAGGGGAAAGTGCTATTGTTTTGTGAATTATTCTGCACTGTTTTCCAGTAGCCAGTCACTATCACACAGACAAAATCTGCTCC
Source organism: Emydura macquarii macquarii (assembly GCF_026122565.2). Lineage (NCBI taxonomy): Eukaryota > Metazoa > Chordata > Testudines > Chelidae > Emydura > Emydura macquarii. The sequence goes on from NW_027130338.1 coordinate 348,487, forward strand.
GTCTCCAGGGACAGGATCATCATTATTATCTTTATTTCTTTTCTGTAGTTTCCTCTGTCAGGCCTTTTTCCAAACATTCTGTCACCCACCCACAAAGGACTGCCTCACTGACCTCTGCACTGAGAGTCACCCCATGGTGTATAACAAGAGCTTTGCTTTCTAAAGAACAAAAGAACAACCGGGCTGGGTCAGACCAATAGTCCAGCTAGCCCAGTGGCCAATGCCAGGTGCTTCAGGGAGAATCAACAGAACAGGTAATCATCAAGTGAGCCATCCCGCCGTCCATTCCCAGCTTCTGGCAGAGGATGCTTACACCCCAGAGGATGCTTTAGGACTTTAAACTGAACAAAGATCGATTGTATAAAAGAGTCATGTCACTCGCTACTGAAATACAGCAACCTCTGAGGGCCAGCACAACCCATTTCTATTCTATTCAGGTTCTTCTCCACAGATGCGCAGCGCATCACATTGATGGCAAATAATTCATTAATGGTGCATGAAACAATCCCAAATTAATTACTGGGTGCTGAGAGCCTTTACTCAACAAATAACTTGAATGGTTCCTTTGCAAGCATCACTGTACACAGTTCGTGGTCTCTGTTATTATTGTTAATAGTTAAACACTTAGGAAACCACACCTTGCATTCCACTAAATGTCATGGATCAGAGCAGTAACAATTTTTCACTTATATAATTCCCTTCACCCAAGGCTCACAAAATATCTTGCAAAGAATAATTAAGCCTCAAAAAACTCCTGCTCCGATGGATGGGTAACCAAGGGCACTGAGAGATAAAGGGACTTGCCCAAGGTCACACAGTTAGCTGGTGTCAGAGTCAGGAAAAGAACTTGGGAGCCGCGACTCCCAGACTACCGCTCAAACCCGTGAATCCCATCAATGCATGTGAACAATAAGGTGTGACTTGTTTCATCTCAGAACTGCCTTGTAGCTCTCAGATGAAATTCTCAGCAATAGTATAATACTCCATTGCTGCTACGCGCCCAGCATCGTTCTTTGAACTGGAACGTTTAGGCCTGCTAAAGCACCAGCGTTTACATTATGAGGACACAGTCACAGTGTCTCCCTGCCCATCTCTTTCACACCAGCCCACACCTGCTGTGCATGGTCCAGGCCATGGGGGATGGGACATAGACGGGTTTGTTTAGTATTCTGAATAGTGAATGGCTTTGAATGGCGTTACTGTCCCATAGTGGGGTGTTCTGGCATCTGAAGGACATGGCAAAGGTGACAGTATCTGACCAATTTCAGAAGGGAATCTCCGCGTTAAGGCAGGATTTTCAATCGAGGGCAGCCTGCACATGTGCCTGACTGAACTATAACTCGGCTGGCATTCACCTCTCTCACGGTCTCTTATAACTTTCTTTTCATGTTCGTTAAACTCCAAAATTCTTTGGCCCATGTTTCCAAAAGTGGCCAGTGATTTTAGGGGCCTGGCTTGAGAGACCTTAAAAAGCCCTGGTTATCAGAGGACAGGAGCTCAGCTCTTCGTACACATCAGCTCTCTTTAAGGTGTGTCAAGTTGGGTGCCCCAAAAGTGAAGCACTTAAAATCACGAGTCAATCCGTGTTTGGGTGCAGGGCTTGCTCCTTCCCAGCCGCACTGCTTCTCCGGCCCAATTCTGCAGTCAGAATGGGCTCTTCCTGCGCTCGGAGAAAAGGAGCATTTTTCAAACCCCGTAGCTCTGATGTTTTGCATTCCTGCTATAGACCGCTAATGTGCGAACTCTAGGATCCTCTCCAGGCTTCACTTTGACCAGCTAACACGTTAAACTACATCTTGCTCTGTCTGTGGTAGGATTTAAAAACCTGGTCTCTGGTCCTTCCCCTGTGTAGACATGCCGTAGTGTGAATGTTCCCTCTTTAAGTTGTGAATCTCTCCCTTGTGCTGGCTTGTGTCTCTGTTTGAGAATTCCTTTTGCATTTAACTTCTGATGTCCTTATTTGGGTGGGGCGGGGAGATCATTCTCTGTCAATTGCTAGGATCCAACATGGAGACTGTGACATCAGACATGCATACTGAAGCTTTCAGAAACCACAGCACCCCAAAGGAGATGGAGGCTAAAAACCTAGGCAATGCCTGCTGACTCTGAGTACAGAGTAAATTAGAGACAAGCCAACTCAGTGATGTGGTCCGTTACGCTTCTCTGTCTTTACAGAACAGATCTGTGAAAGCTAGGCCGTTTCTGGCTCCAGAATGCGCTCTGGGCCTGTTTGAGCCTGAAATCCACGGAGTGCACGGAAGGCTGAAATCAGACGTCATTTCCTTCCGCTCGCTCTCTCTCACAGCACCAGCCAGAGCACCGCCATCCCCTGCTCTCCAGCTTGAAAAGCTCATTCTCCCCACAGTAGCACATTTCGCTCGCAGCGTAATTCCTGCTGGCTGGAATGACATGACTCACATGAGCCAGCTTTGCTCCTGGCCAAACCAATACACCTAGATCCATCACCAGATTCAGCTCCGTGGGTGCCAGCATTCAGCACCTACTGAGCCTAAGTATGATGAATGCTCGGAGTCGAAACCCATTCTTTTTTCATATATAATTTCCTTTCAGTCTCTGATGAATCCGGCAGAGAATTGAACAGGTGTCCAAGCTGTAAGTGCAAGGAGAGCTTTCACAGCCTCCGGGAGAGCCCTTTCCCCTGCTCCAGGCTCATAAATGTACCTCAAGAAGTACCATTCTCCCTTTGGATGCAATATACAGCATGTGCCTTCTTAATGTTCTCTGTTATCGGTACTGTTGCCTGTCCTGCAATGGCTTTGTCTACCTCCACTCCCCTGCAAATTCACACTGAACATGAGGGGAGATGGCGTTTATACAGCATCTTTCTCCTCCCCTTCAGCTCCCTGCTGGCAGTAGAATGAAAGCCATTTCACTCAGTGCATAATTAAACTGTGGAACTCACTGCCACATGATGTAGTTGAAGCCAAGGACTTAGTAAGATTCAAAGAAGGAGTGGACATTCTGTGGATAACAAGAATAGCCAGAGTATCTTAGTTAATGCTAAAAAGAGGCATTTGGAGGGATATAAAATCTTCTGCTTCAGGGCTTGAACCAATCTCTAGCTATTAGGGGTCAGGATGAGACCATCAAGGAGGGAGGATTATCTCTGTCTGTCCACTGAGAGGGTTTCTGCACCTTCCCCTGGAGCATTAGGTACTGACCACTGTCAGAGCACGATAAGTGGCCCAGGTGGGCCTCGGGTCTGATACTGTCTGCTAGTTGCGATGTTTCTGTTTCCCCCACTTGGGTGGCCGTTGGCCAGGTTCAGGGCCTGCTGCCATGCAGGAGATGAATCCTTGTCCCCTGGAGCCTGTGGGCAAAATCTCCAGCGGCTTGAAGCGTTTGGGTTCTGCCTCCGCCGAGGAGCCGTGCTGAGCTGCAGACGTTGGTGACTCGGGCTGCTCCGCGAGGGACATGTGCATTTCACCAGCCTTCTGCTGCATCTTTCCATGGCAACTCACACCAGCCGGGAAGGAGCTTCGCGGCTGCAAACCCAACAAGGACAGGCTGACGATCCCTTGGCGAGTAACTCAGTACGCTGTCAAATCAAGCACGCTCAGCGACCACAGGAGTGTGTTTAGTGTAAACGTGACTCCACGCAGGGGGAGAGAGCAAACAGGAAGCCAGTTTGCCTCCACAGGCCCTGGGAGCTGCAAAAGAAATCAGCTCACGCTGTGCCAGGACTGGCCTAGCAACCTCTGGGAAGAAGGAACACAAAGCCCGAGGCCTGGCTACATGCCGCCTTTGGGCCACGCCTGATCCTGTGCAGATCTGAGCATCCTCCTCTCTGCCTGCGGCACAAAGCACCCTGAGGGGTCACGTCCCCGGAGCTGCCATTAAAGTAGCACAGCGGTTCCCCAGACCTACCTGTTGAGTCTGAGTGGCTGCACTCAGTGAATTAGCCAGATGCTTGATGTAATTTGCCGCGATGCAGCAGGCGGGGGGCAGCTCTCGAAGCTCCCAAAGGCGAGGTAAGTAAATAGCCCCCCCCCAAGGGGGCCCCGCTGGGAATCAGCAACATATTCTTTTCTTCTTGGCTTTCAACAATATTAAAATATTAATCACAAAATACATTAGATCAGAACCGTTTCGCCAGCAGAGGCCGAGCCGCCAGCATGCCTGGCCGTTAGACGGGAAGGGAGTTAACCCTTTGAGACCAATCCTGCCACAGCCTGGGGTAGGCTGTCTCTTCAACTGAAGATGCTCTAAAACTGACCCTTCTCTGCGGGTTTGGCTTCACAAAGACTCGAGTTAAATAGGTCTGAACTCCTGTGCGGACACATTTATAGCCGCCTAAGAGTGGTTTATAGCTATTGAGCTTGCCCTGATAGACATTCAGATTGATGCCAGAGTGTCCACATACAACTGCGCCACTGTAACGAAGTCGATTTAAAAATCACACTCGTGGTTAAACCGGTGCAGCTTTGCATGCAACCTGGGCCTGCGTCTCTGGGTGCATTTTGTGTCTGACTAGTGTCATCTGCCTCGTTAGACGCTAAGCTCCTGGGTCAGGTCCTCAGCTGATGCAAACTGACCTATGTCAGTTGAAGTAAACAGAGCTATGAGAGTTTGCACCAGTGAAGATCTGGCCCCTGGACAGAGGTACCTTGCCTTATATTCTCTCAGCTCTTTGACATCCGCTTTCCACAAATGCTTGTTCCAGTAAAACCCTGTGGCACAAACGTTGGCAGACAAGCACACAGGAGCACGGAGGGATCAAGCAAAGACGAGAACGCACTGACAGCGGAAATGGCGAAGGGGTAACGAGAGCACTGAAAGCTGTCACAGTCTAAATACAGATCAAACCCAAGTGGAGAAGGACAGGAAGGCACATAACCAAGAGATGAGAGGGGAAGGCTGAGAGGGCCGGGTAACAGCCTGCATGGGGAGAGGAGGAGGAGTCAGTCCAGGAACAAACACGGAGAGCATTGCAAGATGAAAATAAAATGCAATCCATCATGGCAGAGAACACTCCATGCGGCAACAGGCTAAGAGCCAGGGTGTAATGGGAGTGCAGGCAAGAGACATGGGGAGGGAACGAGTGAGAGGATGGTTCACTCCTCCTGGGTGAGTGTTCTGCACTCAGGAGGAGGTTCCAGGTGGTGTGGGTGTGTGCCCCTGAACAGCTCGGCTAACCCAGACCCCACGCTGCCAGGATTTGAGTCCAGTGACGGTATATCGTGTTTAAACGTCAAACTAAAATTTAAACTGGAGTTTTTGCCACAAAAAGTCTGGTGGTGTAGAAAAATCTGGCATGTTTTTAAAAATAAAAATGCAAAGTGGTTTTGACCAAGCAAGAGGGAGAAATTTTCAATGCAAAAATTAAATTCAGGGAAAAACCAGTTACTGACCAATGAGCTCTGCTGCAGACCCGGTAGGACCGTGAGGCTCTCGGCACCTCTGGCAGCACTTGTGCAATGATAACGGTCCCTGGGGGAGACCAAGTTCTCATGGACATGGTGCATGGAAGATGCAATGTGCTGACCTCCAGCTGGTGATCCAGTACTGGCGCACTTCAAAGCGCTGCTGAGCAGCTCCCCTCGTTCCACTGGCCTGGGAAGGACGTGTAGGCTGCTTTCCGGATGTCAGTGGATTCATAAACTTGAAGGAGATGAGTTCTAGTGTCTCCATATCTTTATCTTCCCAAGTAGCAACGGACCCTAGTTTCTTTTGCCCTGACTCATTTCCCCTCTGTGTTTTTCTTACAGGGCTGGAGTCCTTAGAACTTGTGCTCTTGATTGATTTATATGGAATTTGCCAGGCTGGGGTGTTAACGAGTGTTTGCATAAGTTATCACCTCTCCATCTCTCACACCCAGCGTGGCTGTGAGCTCAGGAAAACTTGGAGCTCAAAGCCTGGCCTGTTCTTCCAACACACCAGAAAAAACACATCTCTCCTCAGTGGGAAAGTGATGGGGTTAGCAGGTTTCGCTGCTCATAAATCAGGAATTACCATAACAATCACCCATATGGCATGGCATACCATTCCGTGCTTCCACACGGCGGCCCTGAGGAGAAGGAGAGCCTGAACCCCTCAGCTACGAGCCGCCTTGAGTCAAAAAAGGGGCTGCTTCTGTGGCTTGTCCTGGATTGTCAGCTCCTTGGGGCAGGGACTCTCTTTGTAGGCATGTGTGCCGCACCCAGCCCCATGGCCCGATGCTGGTTGGGGCCTCTGGGCCCTACCACAACACTAAAATTCAACAATAGCTGTGATTCAGAGGCTTCCTTAGTGATGTGACCTTCTGACCGGTCCCTCATTCTCTTCGCCGTATTAGTCAGGGGGCAGCGCAAGGGGCTAAGAAGGGCCTTCACAACATCCCCTAGCAAGGAGTTCCCCAGGTTGACTGCGCGTTGCATGAAGAAGTGCTACCTTGTGTTTATTTTTAAACCTGCTGCCTATTCATTTCATTGGCTGAGCCCTGGTTCTTGTGATACATGCGCAAGCTGACCGTAACAGCTTTTTCTATCAATAGGTGGGACAAGTCTATGACCCTTAGATCACTGATCTGGGTGTTTCTAGAAGAAGCATGCAATACAAATCCCTCCCCTTTTCCTGATGTTCTGACTCACTGAGTGCTTGTCAGTATTGAGAAACCTGTTCTCCAGAGCAGGTCCTCCTGTGTGTTCAAAGTGCCCTGTGTCTTGAATGCATCCATATTTATAGACCTCCTGCTTGTTTCCTTTGGCCCTGTCTAAGCCAGAGATGGGATGCAGAACGCACCCTAGGCTTATCACAGAGGTGAGCCGTGGGCTCCAGCTGCTTCCCCCCCCCCCCTGCTGCCTCATGGGACGTGTCTCCCCGAAGAGCACAAAGACCCTGGAGGTGGCTAACCTGCCCCAGCTATGCTTCCCGCCCATTCTGTCCTCCTCCTCCACCCTCCCCTGGGGCCTTTCACTCTCTCCTCTGCCGACAGTGCATCCGGATCGTCCCCAGACTCAGTGCAGCTGAGTGACAGTGTAACCCACACGAGTGACATGCTGTGACTGACTCTGCTGGACCGTTTACAGGCGCCCTCTCACTCTGACCTCCCAATGCCTTGTGACAAGAGAAACCCACTCGCCGCCGGGCGGTTTATTCTGGGAGGAGAGCTTTGCAAATCTGCAGGCCCGGGAATCCCTTTCCAGACATCTCCGGATGTCCCTCAGGGAGGCCCCAGGCCCCATGTGGGTGAAGGGCCGGCCTTGCAGAGTCCTGGCCCAGCAGTGAGATGTGACTGGGCCTTGCATTGCTTGCACGCTGCCGACCCAGCCATCCTGACCCTCCAGAAAACAAGCCAACGGGATCATTCTGAGGCCAAGAAAAACAAACCCAGATCCCAGCCTTCCGGCCGTCGCCATTCATTTGGCTCCTCTGCTGAAGCAGAATAGCACAACACAGGAATGCGCTTTTCAGGTCCCCAGCCCGTAATGATCGGCCATCTTTCCTCTGGGCTGTCTTGCTTCTTCTTTTGAACCACACACGGCCCAGGCCAGCTCATAAACACATTGTTGTTTTACAGGGGGCTGAACTTGGGGCTTCCGGCTGGGGCAGCCAAGAGTAGATCATAAATCCTTCCGCAAATAGGAGATTTTTTTTCATGGTCATGTCTTGATTGCAATGGGCTTTGGGTCAGTCTCTGGGTTCACAGCATGCCAGTTGGAGAGTGAAATAGCAACACATGCTAAACTAAGGCTAATGCAGTCTCATGCGCTAGGGCATACGCTGATGGCACACTCAGAAGCCAGGAAGGAGCTGCATTTCCTAGCTAGCAAAGGGGTGCTGGGGTTTGCATCCCCCTGAAGCATCATGTTCCGTGGGCCGTTGCTCTGATCTGCTTGGGCACTTCCTATGTAATTATCACTGGCGACAGACGGTGGTGGTCCCTACACAGGTACAAAAGGGGTAGAGAAGGCACAGTGTGGCTGGTGAGATCAAAGTCACACTGCTGTGCCCCACCCGACACCCTGGCCCAAAGCTGCCCCTCTGGACCCCAGGCCCCAAGGGATGGCTGTCAACAAGAGACACTCAGACTATGTCTGGCTGCTCTGCGGTGACCCCTGGGAAGTGTCAATGATCTCTGAGTGAGGGAACGGGGCTGGACAAAAAGTTGGTTCACCACAGCTCACAATCACTTTGGAAACTCAAGGTAAATTAAAGCCCCGGCCCCAGCTTCCCCGCTGGGAGGGTGTTTTAGGGCTTAGTCTGTTAAAGAGACTCAGGCAAGACGTCCAGTGGCCGATACAGTGGGAGCCACACACAAGGCACCTCTGAGAAGCTTCTTCATCCCACACGCAGGGGACCTCCATGGCCCTGGACACTGGACAAGTGGCCGCCGGCTTTCGCCATGTGGAGTCAGTTCACACACCACGGTGGTGGTCCCCCTGTGAGCTGAGCGGCCGGTCAAAGTTTGGGACCCTGCAGGTGTTCCAGCTGGGAGGAGAAATTGACAGTGGGGTCTGGGGTTTTCTTTGATGTAATCTTGTTTATTTACAAGGAATTGATGAAGTCCTGTTGCTCTGAACACAGTAGGAATCACACAGCAAGAGACCGTTCCTTTGTTCGCTGCTCCAAGCCTGCCTTCCCGGCCCATGCTGTGTACCCAAAAAGATTTTTCCCTTAGCTTTATCTCCGGCCCACATCACTGTGCATCTAGACTGCATCTGCTGGGCTTTCTGTTTTGGGCTTCCACCTTGCTTCTGTCCCTGTGTCTCTGCTTGTCTCTCTCACCCAGCCCGCTAGTCCAACAATACCCACTGGAACCGTCTGCCCACATGGGGCTATTTTCTGGGCGGGCTTGTATGCGCCTTGCTTAGCTGAATGCTTGTGGTTAACTCACCTAAACTAAGGTGATGGTGAAGCTTTCAACCATATTTAGTGAGGGCCAGATAGGCAAAGGGACCCCCATGGAACAACGGGCCGTGAAAGATGCAAACGTGCTGCCAGGCACCGTGTCCCGGCCACTGGGAAAATGCAGTGCGGTTTCTGACACGCAAATCACTCCAGATAAGAATTCTCTTATTCCCTTATTACACAGAGGAGTTTATAAAAGCCCCTAAGAGCTCCTTGTCCCTGCCGTGAGGTGGCTTAAACCCGAGGGATGTTTGTTTAGCGAGAGCCAGGCGGAAACGCGGCAAAAATCCTTGTGTTAGCGACACCGCAAACGTCTAACTCTCAAGTAACTCAATCACACTGCTGCCCCTCTGCTCCAGCCATGGCCCAAGCATCGTTTTATCGGGCCCAGGACAAACTTGTAACACGGGCCCCCTCCCATGCGCATCCCCTCATCCCATGCATACGATCTCATGAGCCATGAACATTTTCTTCCTCGTGGTAATGAGGGTTGCCGCCTGAACCGGGCCTCCTAGGGTCTCCAGGCCCTGGTAAAGTGTACCCTCCCCCCGCCCCCCGCCCATGTGGGGGCCCTGGCTCCAGCCCCCCTGCTGGCTGTGCCTTTTTTGCTCACTCCCGTGGCTCCATACCTTGTCTGAATCTGACTGGAAATTCCCAGCACTCTGCACTCTTGGGCTGTACCAGACTCACCAGCATTAGGCCACAGCAGAGTGAATGCAACACTCTGAACCTGCTTCTCCTCGCTCCGTTTGCCTTCATGAGAAAGGGGCGCAGTGTATCCTGAGGTGTGAATTTAAACCAATTTAGGCTACATCTCCACTGCCGCCAGGTGTGTAATTTGCAGCGTGGGTAGACAAGTCCAGCCTAGCAGGAACAATGACGACGTGGCAGCAGGGGCTGCACAAATCTGCACGACCCCCCCTGCGTATGTACGTGGGTTCCTCGCCTGTGCGGGACCCCCTACCGCCCCGTCCTTACTGCTGCTTGAGTGAGTTAGCGAGAGTAAAACTAATGTAGGGACATGGACACAAACTGCAGATTACACCCCACTTGCACCCTAGGCATGGGTGCAAAACCCTCTGTGGAGACGGATTCTGGTACGAGAGCAGCTCATTTCAGTTGAGCTGAGGTCAACTTGGAACAGGTTTTAACTAAACCAAAGCAAGCTGCTCCCGAATGGAAATCAGAGCATTTACATTAAGGCTTGGACTGGTTTAACAGAGCAATGGGACCAGCTAAGAGCTCAAAGCTCTTATGGGGAGATGGCTGGTTTATGACGGGTGCTGGGTTTGTTTGTGTTTTTTTCTTGCTTGTACTTTGAAACCTTTGAATTTACATGAAACGCATTTTGTGCTTAGAAATAAGAGAAATAGGCTTTCTGCTCAGCAAGCGTAATATACATCAGCATTGCAGCACCACTGCCAGGCTCAGCGGCGAATACTGGGCGATGGGTCCCCTCCCCAAGATGAATGGAAGGATGGGTATTTTATTCAGGAAAGATGAGAGATGTTTTATGTGGCCATAATCCCGAGATGAAATATTTCACCATGGCAGGAGTCGGTAAAGGATGGCTGTAGTATCCAGCTTTGATGATTTCCTGGGTAGCTGCAAGTCTTTATTGAAAGAAGTACATTCTCGCTAATCTGCCTGGCCTGTACACATGCTACCTAGACAACAGGGCTTCTAAAGGAGAGTGAAATGAATGTGGGAGAACTCAAATGTTAATAGAAATCTTGCCAGGTTAAAGTCCAGGCCAAAATTACGTTGGCGTAACACTCTCCTAACGTGGTACGTTAGGGCCGGCTATGTCACGTGTTACTCAGGCCTTTTGTCAACTCCCCATAACCCATTTACCCTTTCTGGGCTCACTGCTTCTTTGTCCCCCCTGCGTTCAGTTTGCCCCTTCTCCCCTCAACCGGGGCAACCATTTCTTCGCCCCACTGGTGTGCAGTTGAAGGAGGGCCTTTCTCCCTGGCTGCAAGTGCCTGAGGGTGTGTCTACACTGCAGTGAGACCCCCACTGCTGGCCCGTGCCAGCTGATTGGGCTTGCAAGGTTCCTCCCACCTCGCAGGGTTCCCGAGCCCGAACGTCCACGCTGCAATTAAACAACCCTGCAGCCCCACCCCCAGTTAGCTGGCATGGGCCAGCGATGGGTTTTTAATTGCAGTGTAGACATGTAACTGTAAGCTCTTTGGGGCAGGGAGTTGGTGTCTGTATCAGGCTACAAAATGCTTAGGAACCTGCCGATGCTTTACAAAGAATAATGATAAAAATGAACACCACCCAGCTATGCTCCCAAAGATTCCTGAGGTGCCGCTCACCATGGAATTTGAGTGCCAACCACGCAGCTTTCATGTTCCCACTCATTAACCAGATATTGCCCAGCGTGAAAGCTTCCTCTCCTGACTCTTCAGCTGTCATTAGAAACAAGGCCAATTTCTGACATTCAGCTGACTCTGGAAGCCCACAGAATATTTGTAACAAATGAAAGACCCACTCCCATTTCCAGGATCTTTAGCTGTTCATTACAAACTCCAAAGCCAGGCCATTTTCATGGGAAATTTTGCTAAAGTGTACAGTTTTTTGGGTTTAAAAAAAAAGCAAATCTGGGCTCATTTACCAATTTTCCATTGAAATTGGGCTGGTTTTGAAGCAAAGCAGGGTTCCTGTCCAAGTGAAAAATGGGCGAATATTGGTCTGTATTCCAAGAAAAAAGGCTTTTGCCTCAAAAACATGCCAGGAGTTTGTTTTCCTACGTTTTTCAGTGTGCAAATTGCCATTTCATTGAAATTGGAGGAAGAGGAGGGTGAAAATTCTCATCCAGAATTCTGCAAGACAAGAATTGTGGGTTTGTGGCAGTTACTTTCTAACAAGATGGCCACCCCGGGAGCTGGCTGAGAGCTGCTGCCTGTAATTAAAAGTGCTCGGCAAAAGACCAATTTCACAGTCATGTCTGGCTATGAATGCTTCTTCCCTGGAGCGCTGCTGGAGGGTTGGACAGGGTAAACGAAAGCAGGTTGCCTTAAAGGAGGGTGAATTTTGGGACCTACACAAATTGCCCTTTTCCCTTCAAACAACTTTTCATTTTAAGTTTAGCTGAAGACATAGATCTAATTGTTGGTTTAGTGTCCTTTGGTTATTTCCGTCTCAGGACTCACTGTTGCGTATCCAGGTCCATGAGCGAGCCAGCCCGTCACACATCTCTGCACTAGGTGTGTGGTAATTTGAATGCTGAGCATGGGTTTGTTCTTGCTGTTGTCGTATCTCAGAAGACTTTGATCAGCTCAACAGGGCCATAAAGTGGGACAGCAGCAGGGAGAACGCTGTGGTACTTTACTTGTCTCCAAGTTTAAAGCACAGCCCTGAAATGAAACACTTCATAAAGAGGCGGGAATGGCCAAGGAGTGTCGTCTTTACCATCTGGAGCATGTTTCCCAGCATAACGGACTCTGTGAGACCCTGCAGTCCAGCCCTTTCTACTAGCTTAGACCCTGCGAAAGTGCCAGCGGTGAACTAAGCGGGAAAGCAGAGGTGGTGTGTGCTGTCTCCAAATCTCACATTCGTGCTGGGCCGTGGCCCCTGTTCTCCGAGCAGCTGTTTTAGAACGAGCTTTAAGGGGCGCTTCTCAGCAAGCCCAGGGATGAAATGGGGCCCCCGCCTCCCCATGGAAACCTGCAAAGGTTCTGGCAATACAAAAGACCCCCTGCACCCTATTCTTTTGGCCTCTGTGGCTGGGCACATCTTCCATCTAACTGAGCCCAGCCCTTAGCAGGGGCCAGAGCCAGACGTGGGCGATGTAGGCTTGGGAGAGATTTTTACATGGAAGGTTCTCTGATGCCGTGGTGACGGGCAGAAAAGTAAAATCTGCAATAGCTAGACAGAGCAAGACCTAACGCCCCGCTCAGTGCAGAGTCTCCTGCCCCCACTGGATCACTGGTGGATTCACCCATCACAGAGGGGAAGCAAAAGCGGAATCGTTTCTGTATTTCCTGAGTTATTCACGTGAGAGCAGGCGTAGAGAAAGTGCCACCTCCTTTGCTCCTGGCCTCATTGTGGACAGCCTGTGACTCTGACAGGTTCAGCCCACTTCTCTCTCCTGCTACGGTTAGGCCAGGTCCAGAATCCGCAGGGAGTGGTGCCATGCGGCTATCACTACCAGTGGGGGAGCATGACTCTGTCATCTGCAAAGAGAAGAGCTGAATTCTGCTCCCTTTCCCCTTCCACATCAAAATGTACTCTAGCATCTGGCTACAACTGAAACGTTCATGCACGTAAGCAGAGTTCCAGTGAGCTCAGCAAAACTCATCACATACTAGAGTGCTTCCCACTAAAAGCGGAAAGGCAATAAGTTAAGGTATCCATACCAACTCTCTCCAGTTATCTGCAGCCCCCTGGCTACCCAGATATCAAAGCTCCCATGTTCTGCAGGAGATGTACTGCCAGTTTCTAGTTTGTAAGGCCAGAAGAGATTATTGCAAGCATCTAGTCTGACCTCCTGCAGAACACCGGCCATAGGACTTCCCCGAATTAATTCCTGCTCTGAGTCTAGCTGTGGTTGAACTCAAGCCTGCCTCTAAAAAAACATCCAGTCTTGATTTAAAAAGTTCCAGTGATGGAGAATCCACCACAGACATTGGGAACTTGTTCCAATGGTTAATTACCCACACTGTGAAAAATGTGCGCCTTATTTCTGGGTTGAATTTGACTAGCTCCAACAAGAGTTAGTTATTGGGGGTGGATTCTCCTTATGCAGTCATTCAGACAAGTGCAAAATGAGTGCAAATCAGAATGGTGGTAGCAGTCTGCAAGCTCCTGCATTGTTTCTCTAGTTTGTTCTATGCCGTCAAGTTCTTTGAGATAGCAACCAGTTCTGGAACCATGCTCCCATTGCATCCCACGTGAGTTTTGTTACTGAATTCCACAGGAGTCGGACTAGCCCTGGAATGATCTGGACACAACTGCAGAGAGAAAGAAGGGTGGGTACAGGAAGAGAGCCACTAACTAGATTTTGGCGATTAAAATTGTTAAATCTGGGGGCATTGTTGAACCACAGAAGTGTGGCACTGGAAAGGATCTGGAGAGGTCATCTAGTCCAGTCCCCTGCACTCACGGCAGGACTGCATAATAACCTTTCTGACAGCTGTTTTTCTAACCTGTTCTTAAAAACCTCCAGTGACGGAGATTCCACAGCCTGCCAAGGCAATTGATTCCTGTGCTGGCTACCCTGGCAGTTAGGAAGTTTTTGTAACGTGTCACGAGTTTACTTGGCGCTGGTGGAAGTGACAGTGTGCAGGGCAATGGGGAATCGGGGCCATTCGTGATTTACTCAGACTTGGAATGGACTCGGGGAGATGGATGCAGTTTTCGTCAAAGCTGTGGATGTTATTGCAGCTTTTCATCCACAGAGGGGGGCCCCTGGAGCCTGTGGTGGCCAGGTCCGAGTTCTGTCCCAAGGCTGCAAGACCCACTGTGGGATCTGGCCCCCGCTATCTGAGGAAAGGGAGCGAACGTCTCAGCACGTCTCAAGGTTCATGCTTCTCTGCAGACTTCCCTTTTATTCGTAGACCTGCGAGCGGGGGCTGTTGTCAGTGCACATCCGTCGCCCCCTGCAGCAGGCTCTTTTATCCGGTGAGCCTTTGTCATCATTAGAATAATTAGATCCATTTCTGCTCAAACAGGAACTTTCTAATTCACAGCCCATCTGCTCCTTCCACCTGACCCTGTAATTAAATCACCGTCTGAGGTACTTGTGACATCATGGTTGGTTGCCATGGTCCTGTGTACATCGCCAGGCAGGGATGCTCTGAGGATACGCCGGCCTCTGTGTAAATCCAAATGCGTTCAGCCGACGGGCTATTTATAGTGGCAAGAGATGAGGGCTAACCAGCGCTTTGGAAGCCTCTGGCCGTCCACTCCTGGGGATGCGGCGCTCTGAATAAAACAGGGCGACATGCTGCAAAGGAAAAGGCGCTCCCTGAAGGAGGCAGAGCAGAGGAGAGCTGTGTCACAGCCTTGCCACCAAAATCAGCCCAGTGAGGTATCACTGCCTTCAGGGCGAGTTTGCGTCCACCAGGCAGGCTCCAGGAACCAGGCACGGTCTGTTTGGTGAAGCTGCAGCCGCCCTTTAGAGATCATACGATGCAGGGGAGTCTGTTAGTGAGCATGCAGGGAGTGGCACTGGTGCAAAGCGGCTAGATATTATTTCTACATAGCGTGTAGGGGCCCTGCTCATGGACCCAGACCCCGAGCACAGGACCCTGCTCCCAAGAACTTCCTTCCAATCTCAGTCAAGAGCCAAGAGCCGGCTGCAGCAGCCAGGGGACTGCAAGGAAACAAGGAGCCCAGAGTGCTCTGCACCGTACGTAGACCAGCGGGCTCGAAAACCGAGTCTTTCAGCTGCCCGGTTTGGTTCCGTAAGCTGCTGTTTTGATTGACTCCAGGCACCAACCGAGGTGCTTGAGGGATGAACTCCTGGTATAAACGCCTTGTGTTAATGAATGAATATAGCAAATGACTACCAAGCACCACCATGCAGGGCTGCACGGGCGGCCTGCACTCCCATCTGGGCAAGAAGCAGTGCAAAGCTGCAGGGCCCCAGGCCTAGGCCAAAGACTGCACCGTTGGGTCTCTGCCTCCCTCGGGTCCGGAGGGAAGTAAGCCCCCAGCACCAGCGCGTTTGTGGGGGCAGGGCCCAGGGAGCGCCATGGATTGATGGAGAGGTAGCCTGTCTACTGCAGTAAGAGGATCTTTACACCCGGTTCTCCCCACTGCGAGGGTGCAGGGTCAGGCTCCCTTGTTTCCGCACGCTGTTCTACCCAAGGGGGGCTGCATTTCATTGGAGGGGGCGTGATCCTTGAGTACACTGGTACTTCATGCATTAATTGCCGTGTGTAAAGCCCTGCTGACCTGTCCTTAGGGTTACCAAGTTTGTCCTGCTATCTATCATTGTACGCAGCTATGTATTGCGTAGGGGCACCCGCTGAAAGACAACTGCCAGGCTGTCTGGACTACATTCTGCATTCTTTCCCTGTCTTTGCTGTCTCGTCACATTAGCACCAGGGCCAGATCCCCGGCTGGTGTAAATGATCATAGCTCCATTGAAGTGAATGAAGCGGTGCTGCCGAAGGCCATGGAGCAAAGCCAGTTTACACCAGGCATAGCTGCAGCCCTGTGCACATACAGGTGTTTCTGACACTCCCAGCCCTGTGTCTGAGGAACACAGTGTGCGGGTGGAGCTGCTGACGGGGCGTGGCGGGTGCACCATCCAGAACGCAACTTCTTGTCGTCGTCAGGGTGTCCCATGAAGCCTGTTGGCTGTCAGTCCATGTTGCTCTCTGGGCCCCTGCCTGCCTGTCCGCTGCTCAGGTGAATTCACCTTTCCTGGCGACCTCAGGACAGGGCTGGACGTCTCTGTAGATAATTGACTATCCAACGGGTTATGATGAAATAACAAAGAGCGGAAGGGGCACCAACCCTCCCGCTTCAGAGCATGCACCATCCTCAAGGAGGAACTTCCTCGGGGCCAGGATGTCTTTCCCTTCCTCCGGAGCAGCTGGTACTGGTCCCTGTCAGAGACAGAATCCTGGTCTAGCTGGACCCCAGGTCTGACCCATTTTGGCAATTCCTGTGTTCCATCATCTCACTCAGCAGGTAGCTCTGGGCTGCCTTCAGCTGGGGCTGGGCAAGGGTGGAGCTCTGTATTTATTGTCTGCTCAGGAAGTTTGGCCTCGCAGCCTCCCCAGCCTGTGCCACCACCTTGTCAGAGCTTAGGACAACCCTACAAACCAACCCTCCCTCGGCTTGCTCAGTCAAGGCTCTGGAATGCCGGCGCCTGGATAATCTACAGGAGAAATCCAAAGTTTTGTCAGGCTGCGCGGAGAAGTTGACAGCAAAAGTACTCGTCTGACAGGAAAAGCAAAGCCCGGCTGCATTTCAATGTGCTATTAATAATGGGCTGCTGCAGAAAGCACTTTGGCAAGTGGCAGCAGTTTTGAATTATGATGAAAACTACTGATAATAACAACCACCTGCCTTACATCCAGCCCCCAGCTCTCCTCTTACTGACCTCTCATGAGCTCATGTATTGCTGAGCGGGCTGGAGCTTTGGGCGGGATGTTTTCCGGGCCTCCCGACTGCAGGATTATTGCATCAGCGTCAGCCGCTTATAGGGTCCCCAGGCTTTGCGTGTCTGAGCCGCGGTGCTGAAGGGCTGCATGCACAATGTAACGCACGGAGCAGGTGGCAGGGGATGCCAGCTCCTCAGTGCTGGGTATGGCCTGGCTGCTCAGACCCAGCTGCAGCGTCACAGGCCGGGACACACATCACCGCCACCTCCGGCCATGTCTACTCTAGGGGACCACAGCGGCACAGCTATGGGGCCACAGCTGTGCCGGCATAACTGTAGAGTAGGTGAGCCTGTAGTGTAGGTGAGTGGAAGGGGTTTGTCCATCGCTACAGGAACACCACCTCCGCGAGTGATGGTAGCTGGGTGACGGAAGCATTCGTCCATCGACCTAGCTGTGTCTGCACGGGGATGAGTTCAACGTAGCTATAGCGTGGAGGGGGTGGATTTTTCATGCCACAAAGTACTACAGCTATGTTGACCAAATGTTAACGTGTAGATAAGGCCTCAGATAGTCGTTTAGGAGTATATAAAGTGCTTCTGATTCTCCACTGCCCTCCATCTCATTTACACTAGTGCAAGGTGAGCATAAAGCACGACCAGACCAGAAGGGGGGCGTTTTACACCTCCTCTGCGCTCCCTTTGCATGGGAGAGGGTGCAGAGCCGTGGAGAACCAGGCCTGCCGTCTGCGCTTTGGTCAGTTCTGAGCTCAGGTCCGTCTATCTTCTTTTGTTCCAGGATTTCTGACTTGTCTTTTCATTCACTCCCATTCCAGCCATTGTGCAGTGCGAGGTCTGTAAAAAGGAAAAGCGGAAATTTCCTTGCAGCCAGTATTGATTTGTGGCTCTCATGACTCTGGAAAAGATTTATGGGAAAAGAGAGAACTTGGCAGGCAAAGGGTCTGTAATGAGGACTAAATGCTTAGCTGTTTCTGAACAGAATGAAAACTGACACACTGGCAGAGAAGTGTCTGCTAGGCAGGCCCAGTAACTTCTTAGTCCCAGAGATTGCACTACAGGGATGGAGCACGTAAAGGTTTTTAACTTACATTTTTAATACGTAAATTTAGTGCTGTCAAAAGTAGCCACATTGACAGTCCTGGGCCAGTCATCCTAGCGCCCATTTAGGTGCTTAATCTGACCCCTCCCACCGTAGCATCCGAGTTCCTCTAATGCTCGGATAATGCACCCGCAGGCTGGTGAAGCTCCTCATCGGGCGGTCCTATGTAGAACTTCTAGAAGCCGTATTTGTAGTCTGGGTTGGCTCTTGGTCTCCGTGTCATGGGGTGGACATTGGCCCTAGCCTGGTCAATAGGCAACAGGGGGTTAACTCCAGTTTGCTCCCCTCTCCCTGGTGCAGTGGCTCAGGAAAACCCTGGAGACAACAGGCAAGTGGGGTTTCACAGGCAGGAAGCGCCATTGCAGCCGCTGCTTGGGAGACAGAACGGGGATGGTTTTAGCGCATGAACCACAAGGTGCAGCAGAGCCGTGATCTGCTATCCCAAACGCTGACCCCTCGCTATGGTTTTCAGGAGCACTGGGCATCCCAAACATCTAAGTCAAAGCAGATCCAAGATCTGAGTGTGGTGCCTCATCCTCCTCTGAGAGCCCTGGGAATCTTTAGTGCTTTAATACAGCGGTCGCTAGTTTACTGACTTGGATTTTCTCGGAGGAGTCCTGAAGGCACAAGACAAGTCACAGCAGCTCCCTTCAGGCCCAAAGTTCCTCTGTGAGGCAGGAGTTAAAAGGCAGGGAAATCTTCTTTAAATGTACAGAAGCTCTGTCTTCTCGGTGAAGTGTTCAAAGGGGGAAATATCCCACTGCAAAGCAAGGGGCTTTGGAACTAATGAGAAACGTTAATAAGGCTCCCCTCAGTCACGCCGCGCAGTCTGTGAGAGGCCACAAAGAGACAGTTTCAGAGACAGGCTAATTAAATACAACACACACAGCTCCACGGCTCTTGTTTTCCTTCAATACCGCTGAAAAGCGCCGCATCCTTGGAAAGGAATTGTTTTAGTCAGAGCGAGTGATTGTCAGGTCTGAAAACCTTGACAGCTGAGAGA
Source organism: Emydura macquarii macquarii (assembly GCF_026122565.2). Lineage (NCBI taxonomy): Eukaryota > Metazoa > Chordata > Testudines > Chelidae > Emydura > Emydura macquarii. The sequence continues at coordinate 367,522 of NW_027130338.1, forward strand.
GACAGAGACAGTGAAAGCTGGAGTGCTCCCGAAAATGAGTAAAAAGACACAGGATGGGCGACGGAGAATGGAGCACAATGGAAGTGGCTTAGTACAGCGCTGTCTGACGCAAGCTAGCGACGCATACGTCAGCGAATTCGCTACTGAACCTCCGATTCCCCTGCATCCTGCACCTTGCATAGTCATTTACAGCTGGGCAAAGTGGGTGTGAAGGACTAACCTTCGGCTTTGATTTCACGCCCACTTTGCGGGATGTAAATGCCAACACCAAGTAGGAGGAGGATCAGGCCATGTCTACACCATGCTGGCATAGACACAGTGTGCACCAACGGACGTTCTTCCGCTGACATAGTAATTCCACACACACACACACACACACACACACACACACACACACACACACACACACACACACACCCCCAAGGAGGTTAGCTAACCTGCCAGAAGCTTTCTTCTCTCCGTGTTGCTGCATCTAGACGGGGGTTTCGCCAGCACAGCTGTGGGCGGCAGTGAGGCAGGGTGATTTCCCCCACTCCCCTCGGATGTAGCTGTCGTAGGACAGGCGGGGCTGGGGTTTTTGTAGCCCGGTGACTTGCAGCAAGTGTAGCAGCCGTTCTGCAGCAGCCCCCGCCTGGGACAGTAGACGCTCTGTGTTTCCAGGCAGGGCCAGTCTGCTCCTAGGCCACATCTCCACTGTGGATGCTCTCATGGCATAGCAACAGAACTGCAGCTCTGCAGCTTCCTGACGGGACCGGGCGGGGGGTTTCTGTCGAGTTAGGGACTCCACCTCCAAGAGCAGCGGTGGCTAGGTCAGTAAAAGAACTCCTCTGGCGGCCTAGCCACGTGGGTCTGCACCGGGGCTTCGGTTGGCTGAACTGCAGCCCTTTTCACACCCCCTGAGCGTCCTAGCGAGGCGACCTCACTGTTCAGTCTAGACCAGGCACCAGTTACAACAGCATCATTCCTGCATAGCGCCGCGGCAGTCAGCGGAGACTGTCCAGATGCACAGGGCGGTATGTGAGATCACAATCTGGCCTAGAAAGTTGGCTGGGACTCCCGTGGTATGCCCCTTTCGATGTAAACAGTGCCATGGGGCAAATGTTTTGTGCTCTGGGGACATGGCACATGGGGCGTGAGGTCTTGCTCACCCAGACAGTCAAATCAGAAAAATCAAAGTAAAATCCTGATGTTCACCTTAGGATGTTTTGCAATGTGCAGTTTAAAGAACTCATTCTCCACTGGGATTCTGCTATCACAGCTATGGACAGAAAGCACAGACTGCTGTACACACACACACACACACACACACACACACACATTCTCTGCTTCATTTGAGGTGAAGCAAACAATCCAGAGAAGAAGTTGCATCCAAAGTGAAGTTACTGAAGTGTTTGTGCCAGACCTTGCATTTAATTTCATAACTGTCTTCAGGCAGTTTGAAAATGTCGTAAATACGCTCGTCGCGTCAATCCATGACCATCACCTCCTCCCACACCAGACAAATCAAATGAAACGTTGTGCCCGGCTCTAGTGCTTGTCCGTTGTTGTTGCAGTAGCTCCTCCGGGTGTCAAGCCAGGCTGCAGCCCCAGTGTGCTGGCGTGGTACAAACACGGCAGTCTTTGCTCTACAGAGCTCATGGTCTAAAGACAAGACAACCACAAGTGGATCAGCCCAACAAGTGTGAGGGATGCTGAAGTAACAAAACAATACGGTGTTTTAGCACAGACTAGCCTGCTGAGAAATTCACAGTCGTTCAGCAGCAGTGATCCCAGGACAGGTATATGGAGGGACATAAAAGAATGTCCATACGGGCTTGGACCAGTGGTCCATCTAACTCAGTATGGTGTCTTCTGATGGGAGAATGTATAGACGAATGCCATTTATTGAGTCATCCTATTCCCTATCATCCAGTCCCAGCTTCTGGCAATCAGAAGTTTAGGGACACTCAGAGCAGGAGGTTGCATCTCTGACCATCTTGGCTAACAGCTATGGATGGATCTATTCTTCATTAGTTTAGCTAATCCTTTTTCGAACCTAGTTATTCTTTTGGCTTTCACAAGATCCCCTGGCAATGTGTTCCATCGGTTGGCTGTGCGTTGTGTGAAGAAGTACTTCCTTGTGTTTCTTTTAAACCTTCTGCCTATTCATTTATTTGGGGGAACCCCTGGTTCTTGTGTTATGTGAAGGAGTAAATAACACTTCCCTAGTCACTTTCTCCACACCAACTATGATTTTATAGACCTCTGTCTGTCATATCTCCCCTCAGTCGTCTTTTTTTCCAAGCTAAAGCGTCTTAGTCTTTTTAATGTCTCCTCAGATGGAAGCTGTTCCATACCTTGAATCATTTGTGTTGTCTTTCTCTGTACTTTTTCCAATTCCACTAAAACGTTTTTGAGCTAGGTCAACCAGAACTGCACACGGTTTTCAAGGTGTGGGCGCCCCATGGATGTATATGTTGGCATTATGATTTTTTCTATCCCTTTCCTATAGTTCCTAACATTCTGTTAGCTTTTTCCGACTGCTGCTGCACATTGAGCAGATGTTTTCTGAGCACTATCCACAAGGACTGCATTATTTTGCATTATCGACATTGAATTTCTTCTGCCATTTGCTTGCTCAGTCACCCAGTTTTGTGAGATCCCTTTGTAACTCTTCAGTCAGCTTTGGACTTAATTGTCTTGAGTAATTTTGTGTCACCTGCAAACTTTGCCACCTCACTATTTACCCCTTTTTCTAGATCATTTATCAATATGTTGCACTGTGCTGGTCCTAGAACAGATCCTTGGGGGACCCCGCTATTTACCTCTCTCTGTTCTGAATACTGAATTTAAACCCTTCAAATAGGGCTAGCGGGGACATATGCTGTGTACAGGCCTTGGGATTGCCCCTCTGCAGGGGAGCAAATGTGAGCTGTGTCCCTTTTCTTGGCCAAATGTACCCCTGCCGTTAGGGTAAGAGGATTCCACGTCGGCAGGTAAACCATGGCCATAGGTAGGTCAAAGCCAGCCCTGGAATAAGCGTTCACAATTCCCGTCGCAGGCACTGGCATCTGCACCTGCTGGTGCCAGAGAGAACCGTGCATGTCCGTGCTGGTGTTTGTGTTGACGGGCAGGTGACGTAGCTCGCCCTGACGGGGGTTGGAGCCTGCAGCACAGCTGAGTGCGGGACCAGCTCGCACAGACGCTGCTTTCAAGTGTGAGTTCCTGACTCCAGATGGCAGGAAATGGTGGGAAGCCAGCATCCTGGCCGGTCCTGATGTGAAGGATCTTCAGCTCGCCAGTGGCAGCAACCTGCTAGGGCCAGAGTCACTGCGACGTTTGACAGTGCTTCTCGTCAAGGCAGGGACGTGCTGTCAGCCGGCCTGTGCTATCTGCATACTGCTGTCCTGGGGAGATGTTAGTACTGGGTGCGAAGGGTGAAGGCGAGGATGAGGAGGACCCAGTCTCAGCAAACACAGTAGGAAATGACACAAACGCCAGGCGTGGTGCTGGTGGAAAGGGCCATCTTGTCCGTCCTGCGTCCCTGACTACGTACAGCACAGGCAGGAACAGTGCAAGCTCTTCGTACTCTGGTCCATTAGCCCAACGAGCAGGGACGGCCACAAGGGGTGAGAGAACAGGACAGCATCCACGTCCCGTCCGCTCCTCTAGCCCTTCTCGAGAGAGATTCTGCCAGCACCCGGGCAGGAAGCTGCGATGCGGCAGGGCCAGGGAAGGGCTGGGGTGCGCAGACAGGACCCGGGGCTGGTGTGCAGGGGCGATGTGTCGCGGTCGGAGTGTTTTATGCCAGGCTGAATGGTGGCACAAGGTGTAAGTCAGCGGAGGACCAGGCCCCTCGGCTCCAGCTCCCCATGCACTATAAGACTCTTGGGTAACACTTTCAAAGGGGCCCAAGTGACTATGTGCCGCAGTCCCCCTGACTTTCGGGGGACCCAGGCTCTTTGGCAGTGTTCGCCGTCTGTTAGGGAAACACTCCAGAGCCGATTTGCAAAGGCACAAATGGCTCTCAGGGGCCTAGCTGTTGTTGACTTTCAAGTGCCATTTGTGCCTTTGAAAATCAGCCTCTCCTCCCTCCCCTCCTAGCCTTGATTCCTTTCCTGAGGCGAAGGGAGCTCATCAATTTATCCCTGTCCCAGGCCACGTCCCCTGCAGAGGGAGAATCTGTTCCCTTCGCATACTGCTCCCGGCCCACCGCTCACTTACACTCCCTGACAGCGCAGCAACTCCGCTGGCTTCACACCTCTGGGAGCAAGCGGAGCCAGACCCAGAGTGTGGGAAACGAGAGAAAGTGCGCTCTGTGATCAATGCACCGCACAGGGCCCTCAGCTCTGTGCCCCACTTGTTCTTCCAGACATCTTCACGCGGGAAATCAAAGCCATGCCACCTGATTCTCAAAGTTTTGACTGATCCTTGAAGACCACTCACCCACTGTATGTTCCCCAGACAATTCGTAAACCCAAGAAGACATTTGCTGACCCTGGGCTGTGTGCTTCCCTCCCCTCTGCAACTGTTACTCGCCTCCCTATAGCATTATGGTTTGAATCATCGGCAATAGTTATTCGACCGCGTTTGCTGCCAGCCATAATAAATGTACGAGTCCGAAGTTCATCCATAACAGTCCGTAAGGGGGCTTTATTGCAAATTTCACAGTTTTTAAATGCTGTTTGATATAAATCTTCTCCCACTAAGACGCCCCAGGCAGGACGGGTTTGATTAGCCCTGTGCTATCCAGACAGCCTTTTGCAACATGAGCCACTTTGAACTGTTTCATAGGCTCGGATCAAAGACTGCGGAAGGAGGGGGCACGCTCACGCGAGGGTGACCATATGACTGCCGGGGTGTGGTGCTTGCCAAATTGCCAGGGAAAAGATACTTTTAAAACAACACAGGCTGGGCATCAGGTGACTCTGCACATGTGACACGCCGGGAGAAGAGAGCTTTGATCAGGCGGCTGGGAGCTGAGCGGTTCAGACAAGCCTGATGCTGAATTCCAAAGCTGAGCGCTAGCAAAGAGAGACCCACCGTCGATGCATCTTGTGTGTGGCCTTTATAGGCCGTGACCAATGCAGGCCTCTTAGCATCAGCCTGGTACAGACAGCCCAGTGCTTTCATCTTGGGCAGGAACTCCAGACGAAACGGGGACGTTCTTGGTGTCGCTTACTCAAGAGCTTGACTCCAACCCTTCGCCTTTTATATTCAAAATCAAGCCCTTTAATGCTTGTTAACATCTGCACAGAGGCACAGGGAAAATCTGGCCCCTGTGCGCGGGAGCGGGCAACACAATGACCTCACTGGAGATGTTCCAGCCTCTGATTCTCCTCTAGATAGTCACATTTCCGGCACAGCTCGCAGTAGAACATGAGCAAGTGACAGATTTGCTGCAAACCCAACAGCAGCTGCCACAGCAGGAGGCGCAGCAAGTCCACAGACAGCTGCTCAGCTGCCTGCATCGCTAATCAGCAGCTTTGGGCTGAGCCCGCAGTGAAGGCACTTAGCGGCCCTCGCACCGTTGGCCTAGCACCATTGCCCTGCAGTGCCGCCAACAGGCAAGCACCAGTGCATTTGTTCTCCTCTGTCTCCCCCTGCCTGGCCTCTGCCTGCTAAGTCTAGTCTTTGACACTGTAAGCACCTTGGAGCAGGCACTGTCATTTATCATACGTGTGTACAGCACCTTGCACAGCTGGGCTCCAACCTGGGCTCCTAGGAGCTGTCCTAACGTGAACGACGATAAGAATAACGTAGAGCAGCCGCTCGTGTTCTCACCAGCACAGCACGCAGTCAGATGGCATCCCTTATTAACGAAAGGCCTTGCGCTTTAAAAAAAATGCGAGCTCAGAAGTGTGAGTGAATGAGCTGAGTGAACGTTTGGACAGGCCCAAGTGCACAGTGGCTGTTTTGCAACCAGAAATTGTGCACACCCAAAAATGCACGGGTGCTTTCAGAAACGTAGGCATGGCTACAACATGAGAGGTGACCACACTGCCATGGCAAGGGCTTCCTCAGCCAGGACGGCGCGTCACTGTTTGGGTATTCTTTATTGTTCTGTCAGAGGAGGGTCCCTCAGCTGGAGAACTGCAGTCTCTGAACGGCAGGCGGGTCCTGGCGAGATCCCAGCTAAACGAGAGGAGACCCAGAGGGGAGGTCCCCATATGGAAAATGAAGACCTCGTATGAAGAAGGCTGAGGACTGCTGTGTCAGAGGCTCACTGTGGTTCCAGTGGAAGTTGCCACTTAGTATTATACTGTGCTCCATAACTGTCACCGGGACGGAGAGCTGGGAGAAGCTGCCACCCATTACCAGTCATTCTAGCCCGTTCCCCGCAGTTCAGTAAGGGAGGAAGGATCTCAAAGGGCGTTTAAATCCCCAGAGACGACTGAGCCAATTGACCTGTTCAGCATTCCAGAGTGACGTGTGCTAGGCGGCAGTCCCACACAACGGCTGGTGCCAGAGCCGTGCAGGTCCATGAAGCAGCCGCTCTTTCTTGGGACCAGTCATGGACTTCCTAAACTCGAGCACCTCGCGTCCCCTCGTCTTCTGAAGTCTGAATAAAGCAGATGTGGGGTGGATGAGGAAAAGCCAGAAATGCTCCAGCTGAATTTACAGCATACGTTTAATAGGCACCTGAGCCCCATTCTCACCTTCCTCCTCTGAGCAGCAGAATTACATTTTAATTAAACAGCTCATTTATTCGCAGTAACAAGGCGTGATCTGCCTTTCGCCTCCTGGCAGCAGGATCCCGTCTGACAAACGGGCGGTGCTTTGACGGCCAATGGGATACGAGTGCAGGGAATCAGTCCAGTTCCTAATGGGACAGGTGCCCGCTTGCCGGTGTCAGAGGCAGCACAAAGAGTCTGAAAACCTGGGTCCTCTCCCAGCGCTGGCTACTGGCCTGCTGTGAGAGGTTGGCCGAGTCCCTTTCCCTCTCTGTGCCTGCTTCCCGTGCGGGAAAGGTGGGCGGTGATGCTGCTGTCCGCTGTACCGTGCCCTGATCGCTGGGATACAGAGTGCTGTAGAGAAACCACGTGTGGAATGCAGGGTCAGGCATAACTTCCCGACCAGCTTCCCCGGGGCAGGACTCAGGCCCTGCCAGGGTAGCAGAGCAGGAGCTTGCAGAAGCTGAGCCATCCCTGGGTTCCGTTCTAGCTCCGCTGACCATCACGAAATACCCTTTCAAGAAGGAAATAATCACCCAGAGTTTAATGAAGACCACTCACCCCCTGCCCTGTATCCCCCAGCCACCTTCTCGGCTGAACTACCGTAAAGCACGTGACGTGTGTTCCTGCCACGTGTGGCCAACTGGCTCTTGTGCAGGATGAATAGCAAACGAGATGCACAGGCACTAAATAATCAATGCTTCAGGATCTGATCGTTTCTAGGCCCCCCATGGTGAGAGCTCCAGCTGTGAGGCTGGGCAGGACTCACGTTTGCAGGCATTTTTCAGCATACGCAAGGGTTAGAATATTGATGTTCTTTAACATTGAAAGCTGAGATGGTCACGTAATCGTGTGAGCCCAGGAGCTGGGCCATCAAGAAAAATGTAACCGTGGAGAGACTTGCACTAGAAGGACCAACGCTGGCAGCGCTGCATTTCCCCTCCAGAGGCGGCCCCTCCAGCTGAGTGGCAGGGAACAATGGCTGGGTGAGATTCCCTGAGCTGTGTTCTGCAGGAGCTCAGACTAGCTGGTCCCTCCCAGCCGTATGGTCTCTGAGCACAGAGCACTGGTGGGCTTTGTGCAGGAATCTGACCCTGCTCTTTCCTGTCCTCGGCCCTGGATAAATGGAAGTTTGGGGTCTAGGGCTATTGCTCAGACCTTCAATTCAAACCAGGCCCTGACAGTGCAGAAGTCCCTCATGGTGCAAAGACTCAAGTCTCAGCACACCTGAAATGAGAGGAACCTGCGAAGCAATAATGTGGGTACTGGACGCAGGGTGGCATCTGTTTCTCTCCTTTCTTTCTGTTTCCAGCTTCCTGACTCAGTCCTCGATGGAAACAATTTACACCAATAAAAGTGAGCAAATGCCTGGCCTAGCGGGGGAGCGTCTCTCCTAGAAAGGGACAGCTGAGAATGGCATTCGGAAGGCTTTGCGTGGGCTCCCGCAGACCCAGGCTTGGAAGAACTCAGGGGGAGGAATGATATGGGATCACATCTGGAGGGAAAACAAATAAAAGGATTGCATAAGAGTGGTTATAAAAACATAACCCGTTCCAGTGTGGCCAGCTGAAAACCCACACAGTGCCTGAGCGTGGAGCTCGGCCTGGCACGGCTGCTGCTGAAAAATCGCATCCAGCTGTCTGCAGGATTTCAGCAGAGCACATGCTGCTCTCTCTTGCACAGAGAGGCTGTCGAAGGAAAACAACAAAAAGCGTCGTGAGAAGGGACCATTCCAAGGAGATCTGGCTGCCTCAGCTCCTGGCCCCAGACTCAGCCATTTTCCAGCTGCAGAACTGTGCCTAACAAGGAGCATTTTTCAGTAAAAAAAGCCTCCGCACTGCGGAAGAGAAATAGCAATAACAAGCCGGAGGCCTGGCACTGAAACCGGGGAAACTTCAGAGGAAGTGCTAGGAACGCGGTTAACATCAGCCTCAAATGGATTCACTTGGTGCACTGTTTACAGGCTGCGCTGTTTGCACAGAAAACCTCAGCTAATTCATTCCTGCATGGATCTTTTTTCCTTCTTATTTTTAGTGCGGGGGCGAGCAGCCTGGTGGATGGTGTGCTCCCTCCACAGCGCACATACAGCCTGTGGCCCCGGCATGCTGCCTTCTGGATCCTCATCTGTCCCTCTGTGACCCGGTGCACTAACAGAGTAGGGGGAAAACCATGGCAAGCGTTCTGGTGGAAGGGACAACTCTGGTGCACCTCCATGATTTCCCAGTGGGTAGCTGGACGTGGAGAGTGTGAAAGCTGGAGTGTAGCACTGGCCGATCTCATCCTTTTCCCCCAGGAACTTCTCCTGGCCGGGCAGGAAGCGTGAGTGGTGCCCCTCCCTGGCAGGCAGAGGGCTGCTGCTCAGCCTGTTAAATTTAGGGGGCTCCATTCCTCTCCTGCAGGGTGTGGGCGAGCTCCAGCTACACCGCACTGCATCGCCCGCCTCCCCCCGCTAACGAGCCCTTGGCACTCGCGTGGTAATTATTTCAGTTGTAAGAACCTCACTGGGTGCTGTTATTGAGCTGGCCTGTAACCGGCCCCAGTGTGGGAACCACATCAGTCCTGTGCCCCAAGCCTTTCCTGCTGCCTTGGGGGGAGTTTCCACACATAACCTCCCCTTTCCTCTCTCATTCTGCGGGGCACTTTGTGGGGCTCCCTCAGGCCCGGGATAGGGAAGAAGAGATCCCCTCAGGCTGCCCTTCCTAAGGGCCCAGCGGACGGTGGAACAGGAGAGTTCTGAGCACTCTGGCCCAGCACGGCCAAGAAAATGAGCATTTCCGTGCTCCACCTCTGGCCGGTCAGCCCAGCGCTGGCAGGGGCCGAGCTGAGGAAAGCTGCTTTGGGCTGTTTGGAGGTGGCTGGCGGGATCATGTTCTGAGACAGGCTCCACGGAGACTGATTCCAAGACTAGCGCCTCTGTTTTAATCCTGTCCTTATCTCCTCACGAGTTCTGCAAATCGCTTGTTCTATTGACTTACCTGTCTCTGTTCATTTTCCCTTCCAAATATTCCCCAGCCAGCACCACAGCCTCAGCACGGTCAGAGAGTTCATGCTGGACTCTGCTGTGCCAGCTGCTACATATAGAAAGGAGGAAACAACACAAACAAAGAGCCAGCGATGTGGCTGGGAGAAAAGCTGCTAACAGTCAGAGATTCCAAACAAGATGCATTTGATTTGACTCCAGACTCAAAGCTGCTCTAAGGACAACATGGCAGGCTGCCGCACCCTTGGGGAAATGGGTAGCTCTTCAGAATATGGGGTGCTGTTACAAGCCAAGGCCCATGCACTGCACTGCACACTGGAGCTATGTTATACTGAAAGGTCTCTGCATTTTGTGGCCTCTGGTGCAAATTTTGCATCAGCTTCAGATACATTTTTAAATGGAAGTTTTCACTTAATATGAAGATGAATAACACTCAGTACAGTACAACATTTTGATCATTCCATTTATTGTATGCTGATCCCCCAATTTCAGGTTTTGCTATGCCCTGTTTTTTATCAACAGTGCCTATATTGCCATCTGTAGGCTTCAGAGTTAACACCTGTTTGAATGAATGAGGCCATTCACATCTCTCAGGGCCATCATTTCAGGCTGCCTGGAGACTTAAACGTCACTGTATCAGTTACACTTGGTTCATGTTTTCGATATTATCCCCTATAGGGCTGGAAATATGTTTTTTTTAAATGAAAGGTGAGATTCTAGATCGCCATACTGCAACAAGAGGTGAATTCTGTGGCTGCAGAGCATACCGGGCCCAGAGGAGAAGTCCTGAAGGAAGAAGAACTGACTCTTCTGGTGGAAAATGCCAGTGGTGACATAGTCACAGAGGAGCGAGCGTCCCAGGGCTATTGAGGTCCCAGACCGTCCTCCTCATGATGCAACCAGGTCCCAGAATCATCAGGCTTCGTTATTTGCAGGGATCATTTCCATTTTCTGTCCGTACAGGAAGGTGGAGGTTGGAACACGGAGATGTTCACCAGCTCTCTCCTGCATTTAGAACAGGAGGTTCTGTGAGGTCAGCGAGAGCAGGATTCATGGTCTTGGGGCCTGTAATCTCTGCTCGAGGTGCAGTGAGTTTCGTTGGTCGGGCCTGAGCCACAGTTATCGGTGAGGATGGAGATTAAAGGTCTGGCTCAACTGTGAAGGAACAAGCTACCTTAGGACTGGTGCACCCAGACCCAGGCCTTTACACCTTGCGCCATTTTCACAAGTGTTGTCAGAGCAGCTGGAAAATTGCTACAAACGATCAAAGGGAAAAAGCCACCACTGCTCTGACCACGCAACTGGCATTTAATGGGCGAGCGAGGTGATTTCCCCTGGACTTGCAATAAGGTCCTGGCCATGACCTAAGATCTCAGTCCACAAGGTTTGTTCATTCGTTCAGATGGGTACAGACCCTGCTAGTGTCAGGCTGTCACCCCACGGACTTCTCCTGCTATTAGCCAGAATACGCCTTACTCCTTTCATTTGCTTCATAAAACAAACATGGCTGTTAGCACAAAACGTCTCCCTCATTTCTAAAAACTGTGTCAAATCTGGCGCTAACCTAGTGGGAAATCCCATCAGCTGGGGGACGGGGCTCGCTGGCAGAATGGAAGCAAATTAACGCTGTGAAGCAAATTGTCCAGCAGGAGAAGAGCAGCTGGATTCTCAACAAATGCAGCAGGTCTGAGGTCATATCAGCCACCTGTAGTTCTTCACTCACACACACACACACACTCACACTCACACACACCTGCTCCTCCCATATGAAAGCTGCATAATTTTCTGCAGCACTGAGCGTGCGTTGGCGTGTTGCTGACAATGGCGATATTTATTTCCCTTGTTGATCTTGTTTTATTTCTCCCATTTCAGTCTCTTGCTTCAGCCCCTCCCAAATAAACCACAAACACTGGAGGGGCCGAAGTGAGAGAGGCCAACCCTTATTTCCCCTTCGTGGGCTTGCCCGAGAACCTCCTATGCCTCGGGAAGGCAATAATCTAGCTCCTGCGTTTTCGGTGTGTTATGCAAGAGAGAGCCCTGGCTGTGATGGAAGGTGGATGGCTAAGCTGCATCCAGCCTTGGGATAAGGCTCCATCACCTCTTTCACTCACCGCCCGGTAATTCATTCCATGTGTCTAGTCCCTGTGTCTGCCTCACTTCCCCTCATTTTTAGATGATGTCCCCTAGTTTTTGATCCCGTTACTTTGTAAAAACAGCCTCCCCGTCGGCTTTCTCCGTCCCTTCCAACACCCACCTACCGATGTGATGTTACTGACGCATGTGTGCTGGGGTGGTCCCGAGGCGCTCACCACCCGGCCACGTGATGAGCGACAACCAGCGCATAGCACAAAGAGATGGTGGAGTACCCGGGACAGCCAGGGGATTATCATCCATGCAGTGGGCCACGGTCACAGCACAGCAGCTGCCTGACTATTCTCGAGCATGGTGCAGGCCTGGTGGCCGAGGGGAGCTTTAAGGAGGAATAGAAGGAGACAGTGTCGTGTCTTGGAAGATATTTACAGGGAGCACCTCCCAAGTACGAGATGTGGTAAGAGTCAAAGCACTAATTGAACTGAGAGGTGATACAGCCTGGGGCTGATGATCGAGTGTGGTGGGGAGGTACAATTCTTGTCCTGCCATGTGGACATCAGCTGGGAAGACTCTGTCACTTCCTGTGGCGTGAGCCCTGCAGATGGCACCTAAATAAACCAGGCAGATTAGCCAGCCAGATAGCTAGATGTACATTAAAGTCACTGAGATGTTCCTGCCAGCATCAGAAGCCGGCATGACCGAGTGAAGAGCTTGCTGCAAATGCGCCAGCTAATCTCCTCTAACAGCAGACTGATGGCGGAGGTTAATAGATCTTTATGAGGTTTTTATTAGAGTCTGATACAGTCTCAGGTCTGCTGAAGTTGCCAAATTGTCCGGTTGCTCAGAAATGTGAATTAATTAGAAATAACTAATGCGAAAAGTATTCCATCTTGTAAAGGAGTGAGTGCAGCTCAGCCTCCAGCAATGCTGCAGTGGGTGAATGTGCCCCTGCGATCCTGTGTAGAGCAGGGCACAGTCTTTGAAACTAAAAGGTGGCAAATTCAAAACTGACAAAAGTAAATACTTCTTTGTACAACATGCAATTATCCTGTGGAACTCACTGCCACAAGATACTGAAGCCAAGTTCTTGGCAGGATTTAAAAAGGGATCAGACATTTATGGGGACAGCAAGAACATGCAGAGTTGTTGTAGTCAGTATTAAAATATAGATGAGATCTTTGGAAGAGTTATAAACCCTTCTGCCGCAGGGCAGGAAGCACCCTCTAACTACTAGGGGACAGGAGGAAACTTCCCCTGGGGCAGATGAGCCCGTCGCTGCCCCACAGCAGGGTTCTTGCACCTTCCTTTGGAGCAGCTGGTACTAGCCAGAGGAGGACACGGGGGTAGATAAAGCTCTGTTTGGATCCCGTCTGACAGTTCCTATGTCCTGTGTAATACAATGCAAGGAGAGGAGCCAGTAGGGGTGTCTGGTTGCCAGGCGCGAGGAGGGATTGGTGTCAGGTCTGGTGGTAGCCACTCGTCCAGTGCGAACAGCACGAAGAACAGCAGTTTGTCTCACCTAGATCAAGAAATGGCTGTCAGAGGGAAATGAGTTTCAGCTGCTCTCAGCCTGTGCTGGATAGGAAAACCGGGGCTTAGAGATGACAGCTTGCAGCCCCAGAACCAGCACCCAGCCACCCAACAGCCATCCGATGGGGCTGAGTCTCAGTTACAACCACAGGGCCAGATGAATCTCTTCTCCTTTGCCCAGAAGCCATGGTGACTCACGGGCAGGGAACGGATGCAGGCCAGCAAGCTGCTATGTAAAGGCTGGGTTCTTAGTACCTTTTTCTTGACACTGGGATTTCAGCTACCAGGGAAGCCACACCAAGGTGGCTCTATTTGCACATTGTTTTGAAACTGCTCATTGCCCTGCACTGGTGTGGTGTGTCAGGCCCAGGTGTTTGCACTGGTGCAGCTGCACCACTGGCTAAATTCCCTGTGTAGACCGGGCCTGAGCCCAATCCTTTGTTAGAAAAAGCCTGGTCCGGAGAGGTGATCAGCTCAGTTCTAGAGCTGGGTGAATAATGGGTTTTTCTCTTTGCTGACAATCCAAAAGGCTGAGGGGGAGGAAATGTTTTGGATCAAATCAAAGACAAAGTTTTTTTTCAACATTTTCAGCAGATCAAAAAGTCAAATAAAATTAGGTTAGTTTAGCTTTCTAGCATTTTTTACCTTTTTAATTTTCGAAATATAAAATGTAAGTACATTTCTAAGCAGGAAATGTCGAAACAACACGTTTCCATTGTATCAGATTTGTTTTTTCAGCTGAAACAATTCAGCAAAATCAACACCCGTTCACACAGCGTTTTGGTGATGCCAGGTCTGCATACTTCACCAAGAAAGGTTTTGGTGGACAAATGTTGTCCAGCTGTACTCAACTTCCACTTAGATGAACGAGGTTCAGGGCACACTGTCCCACTCGGGGAAGGCCCCGCAGCCTGGAGTGTTCTGAGCACAGCCGGGGACGTTGTCCCTGCCTGCATGTGTTTGAAATCTGGAGTGGGAGGACAAGCTAGACTAGAGGCGTCTGCTCTGCTGGTATCGAATTTTCTTCTCTGTGGTACAGTATCTCCTTGAAGCGTGACAACGGTAATTACTTCCTGATGTGAGCCTCGTCCTTTTCAGCAGGCTGGGGTGGATGTGGTGAACTCCACAATGGAAACCAAAAACCAGGCCAGATGCGCCATGTCAGTGTCACATCTGGCTCCAATGCTTGAACAATCACCAGAACAAATGACTGTTCGTTCTTCTGCACTGAACTTGTCAGTGTTTTAATGTTTAAAGGGAGAACAGGAAAGCCGGGCCCATCATCACTTTCTGCCATTGACCCTACCACTGAACGCCGTGAGCCTGCTGGGCCTGACAGATAACAGTGACTGATACCGCCGGGGTGGGATGCTAGTGGGCAATTCTTGGGAACACTGGGAATGACACAGCACCTCATCTCACTGGCTAACTGTGCTGCTGACTCGCTCACAACTGCCCCTGGGCCTGTCTGTATGCAGGAAGCGTGGGTGACTGGTTAGAAACTCTTTCAAGCGAGCCAAAGCATGGGAAGTTCAAAGTTAAGGCAGGTGCTGGCGGGATTCGTCAGCCAAGAAGCTCAGCCCCTCCCAGTGATGGAGTTTCGGAAGCAAACCCCGCCAGGTCGTCCCCTGTGTCTGCTGAGGCAGCACTGCTGAACTTTAAAGTAAGCAAAGTGGAAGCAATTTGTCCCTGCCTTGCTCAGTTGGGACACAGCCTGTATTTGTGACATCATCACATTTGTTTGCAAGAAGACAGAGTGTGATGTCAGGAAGAACTGTGATTTGTGACATCACTGGATAAATCCGGGAAGAGGCAGAACCTCCATCGGTACGTGAGCCCCCCAGCAAACGGCAATGAGTGGAAAGGAGCAGCAGGGCAGATCAGTGGGTTGTCAGCCAAATGTCCTTTAGAGAAAAAGTGTCAGGTGGGGGTCTGAATGTAGGACTGGGAGCCAGGAACTCCTGGCTTCTAATCCTGCTCTGGTACTGTCTGTGCCTTTAGGCATATTACTTTGCCTCTCTGTGTCTGTTTCCCATTATACACGGAGGGAGTGATCCTCCTGGATCAAAACACCCCTGATGTTTGATTCTGGATTCAGACCTTTGGAACTGGCTCTGTTTATATAATGGGTCAAAACAACCCCCCCCCCCCCCATATATCCCTGAACTTCAGGAAGTTGCAGTGCATGCTTTGCACCTCGGGCCCTTGCTAATGATAATAATTATACCCATGTACCGCCTGCACAGGGGGCTTGAGAGGGCCAATTCATCTTGGTAAAGCACTCTGGAGACGAGACGTGCTCCGTGCGATTGTCCTTTCGACGGGGTTTGCTATGTTGGAAGGGAGTGGAGACATTTGGAGTGAGTTAATAAAAGGCTTATTGACATCCAGCAGTTAGTGACGGAGAAGCGTTCTTTGAGAGGTTTAAAGCTTCATGAGATGGGAAGCTCAGTGTAATCTGCTCGTTGGACTCCAGCACAAATACCAAACCAACCTCACTCATTGACACGGTGACTGCTGCGTTTGTAACCCAAGGCTGGGAAACACAAACCAGAAATGCTTGGAAAAGACACCGAGTTCCTGCATATTGGACATTTTCACTGCTCTCCATGTCCTGTGATGGGCGTGCCTCTTGTTCCGATATAGGTCACTATTTACACAGAGCCTTTTACCCAAAGCCCTTTGCAAGTTGTAATGCAAGTAGCATACATGCAGCTGTACATACCTTGGTGTGGAGGGAGGCTGGCATGGATACGAGAGAGAGTCTTGTGGGGAGAACATTAGCCTACGCTCTCAGGAGATGTGGGTTTAATCCCTGGTGCTCTCTCACCAGCTCCACATGGGGTTAGACTTTTCAACCCATCAGATCCTGGCTGTATTTGATTTAAGGTTTTCCCAGACTCATGATGAGAATGTCTCCCTCTTTCCTTTCAGGCCAGTTAAAGTCTCACTGGCCTTCTCAGTGACTGGGAGGGCTCGCTAGAATGCAGCAGAAGTTTTGTGTTGTTGTGCTGAAATCTAAATGGACTCAAAGCGCTCAGAAGCTCATGCATTTTCCTAGCCGTGTATTTATGAAAGAGTAAAGACATGAGTGTTTGGCCCAGCTCCCATTGGCTATTGGCCGCCCGCTCCGTAGATTGGTGTTTCATTTCGGTGATGTGTTCTCCCTCTAATTAATACCCGTGTGCTAGCTGGTGCACAGTGAATGCTTTATGTTGTGCCAGCAGACTTTAACACTAATGTGATTTACTCAGCAGCTTGTTGCAGCTGGGAGGCAATGAGAGAGCTTGTGAAAAATACTCTCTTCTTTCTTGCTGCCACCTTGATGATTTTGCTTTACCTGTTAGCTGAGACCCAGCAAACTCGGCGCATGAGGGCCTTTGACGGGACATACCACTGTCAATGCATGAGATGTTGTTTCACAGCCCTGCCACCCCAACTGTGCAACGTATTCATGAACCCCAAGGAGTCAAACATGCACTGATTCTGAACAACACAGCACCCTATGGATATCTCAGTGCAGAGCAATAGCGAGAGGGAAAGCAAAGATAGAGAGGGGAGTCCTTGAGCCAGCCTCCTTTGCCAATGCCTTGTCTGCTCTTTAGTATTCTGATTTGTATTGTAAAAGACCTTGTGCTGGGCTCTGTACAAACACCTAGCAAGAGGCAGTCCTATCCCCGAAGACGCTGCAGTCTAAACAGACAAGATGGGAGGGAAAATACAGATGATGTAAGTTTACCAAAAGTTGAACAACAGAGGAACAGAACCCAGGTCTCCTACACCCTAGTCACAAGGCAGGGCAGGACCGGACCGGACCACACTACCCTTCTTCCAGGAAAGGGCTGATACTGCCCATTGAGGTATCCATAGGGCCTGGCTCCATAGCTGAGTTTCCCTTGAGTTAGTGAGTGTCAGTTAACTCCAGGTAGTTAATATATAACCTGGACAGTCCGCAAAGGTCTGCTCTAGTCCACACACGTTTCTGGTTTTTCCTAGAGATCAGTGAAGGTTAACCACCGGTGTTTGTAGCCTGGAACATGTAGGCTGCATCCAGACTAGCCATGGCAAAGGTATTACCCACCTTGAGTTAACTAGCAATCAATTAGCTTTCAGCCAGGGCCCATCTAGCAGCCTGGGCGGTAGGGCCCAGCCCAGGTGCTTGCATGTTACACATGTGCTTCCTGTCTGGTTTTTCCTGTTAGGAGGTTACAGGACCTGGAGAGAAGCAAAGGGCCTGAGCCCACAGCTCTGACCCCTGCTGATACTCAGCCCTTGCTTGATGCGCCCCAGCTGTGGAGGGCAGGGCTGTGGCAGGAGGGAGGAGCGGGTCAGAGGCACACAGCCAAGCTGGGGCTGTGGAAGATGGATACTGACTGAAGAGTCCAAAATAGGGAAGGAAGAAAATGGCTTCCTGAAGGATCAAGCCTCTCCCAGCAGTAGATTCAGAGCTGATCTGAGTCTGCAGAGCACAAGGGAAAGCATGAGGAAAAGCCTGAGAAACCAGGGCTATGGTGAACACTGCTGGAAAAGCAGAAGCCAGAGTGGGTGACCTCCCTGCCACTGAGCTGGCCCCTCCACCTGTGAGAAACAGCACCTGCACAGACACTGACACTGATAGGAGCCTCCAGAGCCAGTGAGCGTGACCCCAGCAGACGCTGCAAGCGAGCGGCTATTTCCAGAGAAGCGCGTCCATCGTGGAGCGGTGACATGGGTGAGTGCAGCGATCTGAAACCTGCCGGTGAGTGACTCCCGTGGGCATGCCCCCGTATCCGCACACCCACACGCATGTGTACAAAGACACGCAAAGGTGCACACACAAACATACACGGATCTTTGCGAGAGCAAAACTCGGTCTGTGGTCAGAT
This sequence comes from Emydura macquarii macquarii, assembly GCF_026122565.2. Taxonomy (NCBI): domain Eukaryota; kingdom Metazoa; phylum Chordata; order Testudines; family Chelidae; genus Emydura; species Emydura macquarii. The sequence goes on from NW_027130338.1 coordinate 385,641, forward strand.
GAGATTTGAAATGAGTGGGAGAGTCCGGGCAGAGGATTTAGCCGGGGTTGTGTCTGTGTGTCTCCTACAGGGCCAGGCTGTGGGTATGGCGGGGTCGTGGCCCTCCTAACCCTCCCCCCAAAATGCACCGGAGGGGCAGCCCCTGTGCTGCGCTGAACATAGGAGCAGCCAATGTGCCGTGTCCCTCCATGGGAGAACCGGCTCCGTGCTGCGCTCCCGGCTGGGACAGGACACTCTCCACGCCTTTCCTGGCCTTCGCCTTCGCTCAGCGCCGGCCCTGGAGGAGGCAGGCAGAGCTGCCAAAACAAACAGCTCCGAGCCCTGCAGGATAAGGTGGCTCTGCCCAGCTTCCAGGCACCGGAATCCAGCTGCTGCCTTTGATTTTTGCCATGACAGCCCTAGCCTGAAACTGGGTGGCAAATGGAGCGAGTGGGAGTGGAAGAGGCAGCCTGTGAGCTGCCGTGTTGAAGAGGAAATGGAGGCGCTGGGGGTGTCTGAAGTGACAGAGGGGAAATTCTTTCCAGTGGTTTTAGCCCATCTCCTGGGTTGAGACCTTACAGACTTATGGCCGGTGCTTTCTGCCCAGGGGATGTGTAAGGTTCCTGGAAGTGAGGTCAGCCACAGCGCCACTGGAGCAGCCAGGGCAGCTGGTCTCCTGCGCGGCCTGCGGTGCTGACTAAAAACCGCAGGAGACAAACGCCTTCAGCTCACAGGCCCCTCTGTGCTCACTAGAAGGAGCCTGTCAGCCAGCGTGGCGCTGCAGTGGGGTTAATGGCTGTATAATGCGCAACGGTGGGGGACTGAGTGCAACCCATGGAAACCTGGGCTTGGACCCCAGAGCAGAGCAGTGTGTCTGCACGCGGCTAACCTGGGTGGTTGGCACCTGGGTCTGACTCAGCCTAGGCTGGGTGTGAGCGTCCCCGCTGCGAAGCGCTGCCCGCAGGATGGGCCCTGGCTCTTTCTGCACTCCCCATGGGTGTCTGGGCTCTTTCCTAGTCCAGGGCGGGGGAATGTGTCTGCCCTTTGAGGGGAATGGGGAGGGAGTACTGGAGGGCACATCAGTGATTTAACCCAGATCCTTGCTGCAAAGTGAGCAGATCCTAGCCCACGTGAAGACCGAGTCCAGGCTCTAACACCCCCTTGGTTGGGTAAAGTAGCCGCAGCTTAGAGCACCTCCGTCCCCAGATCCGAGGTTTTCCTGTGTGGTTGGTCGGGGAGGTTGGGTGTAAAGCTAGGTAAGAGCCCAGGTTAGCTGTGCAGTGCAGTGCTTGTGCCGGCGAATCCAACGCCCGGTGATTTGGCTTGTAGAGGTTTTCCGCTAGAGCCGTAGTTTTCAACCTTTTTTTCATGTGCGGACCTCTGAAAAGTTTCGAAGGGCGGCACGGACCCTCCGGAAATCTTAGACTTAGTCTGCAGGTTCCCCAGGGTCTGCGGACAGGGGTTGAAAACCATGGCTCTAGAGGTATCAGGATTTACTTTGAACACATCCCCCCGTCTCTGTGTCTCACACCTCCAGGAGTCCGCAGGCTTGGTCTGTGTCTTGTGTGCTCAGAAAGTTGGGGTTCTATGCTGTGAGCGGCCCACAATTGACCTCGCCTGGCTACCCTGGGGTTAAAACTAGCTGCATCGTCTCGTCTCCTAGGTTTTTACAGAGGGATAGTGAATATTTTAGTTATCTCACTCTAATTAAAACCACCTCTTCTGGCAGTGAAGCTATAACCTCACTCACGCTGGATCATTACCGTGCTTTGAACTCCCCTTGCCCCGACGTCTGTAACACCCTCTCCTCCGCCTCCCCAGCTCTGCAGACACCAGCACAGGACTGGTTTTCACCCAGGTCTCGCTGACTTCAGCTGGGTTTCTGGGTTCTCGGTAGCTCTGAAAATCAGCCCATGTTCAGAATGCTGCTTCCCATCCTCCCACACATACAAAGCACAGCAACGTCCTGCTCCAGGAGGGCTGGAATTAGGGGTGCTGGGCGTGCAGCAGCACCCCCTGACTTTAAGTAGTAGCAGCAACCAATGCATGGTTTCTGCTTTCAGCACCCCCTGTTCGGCTCCCTCCCCTTCTTCCCAGTTCATTTAGTGACGCAGGTCAAAAGTTCTCTCCTTGTTGCTACCATCCTCCATGGCTTTGCCCCAGCCCACCAGGTTTACTGGCCTTTGAAAGCAGCCTGGAATAGGGCAAAAGGCCTATTCTCATTTATGCTATGACCGTTTCACACTTTAAGGCCCTTTTATGCTGCCCGAGTGGTTAGTGTGAATGAGAATCAGGCGCTAAGTGTTTTGCAAAATTAAACTCCAGTTTCGAGCTCAGACAAGAAACACCACCCGTAACTCCTAGCGCAATCACACAGAGGAAGCTGCCGAATCAAACATTTTTTTTTTTTAATCTTCTTCTTGTTCTTTAGCACTTGCATGTGCTGCTGTAGGAAGCAGTGAGTCACCAGATGGGAAATCAAGACTTGCGAGTTCTGTTCCCTGCGCTCTCATGGTCTTTCTGTGCCTCCATTTCCCCATCCCTACAATGGGGCTAATAATGCCCCCCTGGGTTTGCAAAGCCCTCGGAGAAGCTGGGGGCGTGTGTGCATGCCAGTGCTAAGTATCATTATTTACATAGCGATGCTATGGCCGGACTTTCTCAGAACAATTGATAAATGGGAATACACGTCTGGGTCTCGAGGCCTATAATAATCCAGTGGGTAAAAAGATGAACTTTGTGCTAAGTGACCCACTTGAACGGCCCTGCCCTTTGCAAAGCCCTGCATACTGGGGCTACAGCCTACACCTGGTATTGGAGACCCAGGTCTCCACTCAGCGCTTTCAGAGAGAGGGAAACACCCAAACAATCCCCTTGCTTTCCTCTGGTAGCCTCTCAAGGGGTCATCATTTTTTGCCTGACAAAATTGAGACGGTGATCCAAAAAGCTACATGAACCTGCCGAGACGCAGAGCCAGTGGGCTCATCTGTCCAGCCCGCAGCAGCAGCTTACCGCATGTCCACGGTGAAAAGTTACAGAGCAGTGGGTGAGGTGCAGAGCTGCTTCTGCAGGATGGGACAGAAGGATGGGGATAGGGGCCACAGAGGGCCTGGAAGGAGAATAGACTTTCTTCATCCTTCAGCCCATCTACCATTCTCTCTCTCTGACACCCGCACAAGTTCATTCCAGCCCTGGAAACCCAAGCATGGCCCTGGATATCCTGTCCGTTTATACACGCTCTTTACCACCTAAACCCAGCTGCGCTCGCTCAGCAGGGCTGCAGCACGGGCTATTGTTACAGCTCCACGGTGTGCAGGAACTCGCTCTCCTCTGCAATGTCAGAGCTAGATGGGATTGGGGGCTTCCTGAAAGCAAGACGAATGTGACATCCTCCGTTTGGTGCCGGGGCTGTTCTGACACACCTCCTCTCGTTGGAGGTTTGTCCCGCTGCGGGTGAAGTTCCCGGGTACACGCACGCACACACACCACTTCTTAGTTACCTCCTCGCAAGCCAGATGTGCTGCTTTCCAAAAGTCCAGCCCTGCTCCTGTTCAGGGCAGAGAGTGGTACCATTGATTTTAATGAGAGCCCGATCAAGCCTCATAGGTTCATCCTGACCCCCTGGAGTTCTTCCTTGGACTTCTAAGGGCTTTGGAGCAGAACCCAACTGCCTGGATGTATAAAGAGCAAAATCTGAAACCAAAATATGCCATTCCTCATTTTCCATGGGCTGAGAGGTTGCATTACATGTCCAAAATGATCCCTTACATTCAAGACTTAACTACACAGCCAAGCTCTCCAGCACAATCATTCCCAACCCTTTCTTGCTGCCTGTATGTAATAAAGTACATTTACAGAATACATGAATTCCAGATTTGACTTGGGACTCCGGGGACAGATATTCCTCTCCTGGAACTTGTATTTCCGGTCCTAGGATGCTATGGGGGGTGGGGTGGGGGAATAAGCCCAGAACATAAGTATTGCTTGTATTTCTCCTGTCTTTGTCACGCTGGGCATGTAGCATACACTCAGGCTGATAAACAGCATCTGGTTAGAGTCAGGTAAGTAACACTCAAGGGGCTCAGCCTGCAGTCAGCAAACTCTCGCTCGCTCTCTCTCCTCAGTGTGTTTTTGCAGATGGCTGAAAACTGCAGCCAATACAAGTTACAATTTTCGGTAACGCGGGGGGAGGGGGAGAGGTTGTGTTCAGTCATTGTCCTATCAGTTGAGCTCTGCTGCCAGGGCTTTTGCTTAATGAAAGGCACATGCACATTGAATCACTTCAGCCCGAAGTGAAGCTATTCGACGGGAACTCCGGCAGCCAAGTCACTCCACAGAGCAGGGCCTCGCAGGGGCTTATTGTCTGCAAGCAGGAAACTGGCGTCAGCTCAACAGATCGAGCCCCAATTAACCTGGGAACATCTTCGTGCTTGTTCCAAAGCGTTAGGCCCCGGGCCCACGCCGGCAACAGCCGAGAAACGTCAGCACGAGAGACAGTCCCTTGGAGCAGGCTGGAGTCTTCCAGCAGAGTGCTCAGTGCACTTCTCTGCAGAACAATCCGCTCCATACGTTTCTCTCTGCAGCAGGCTTGGCTCCTGTTCCTCTCCCGCTGGCGACCCTGCCATAGAAATTACCCACCAGGCTCTTGCCTGGCACATTTCCACTTTCCCGCCTCTCGTGGCAGGTCGCCAATAGCGTTTTGCTTCCCACCCCCAGACCCCGCTAACCTGGTCTCTATTCCTACATGAAGGAAGAGCGTGAGCAGAGGGCACTCGGGCTGCTCCCATGTGGGTCTGTTCATCGTCTAATCACATAAAGAGAAAGGAAAGCTAGGCTTGTGGCTAAGGCACTGAGCTGGGATGCAGGAGATATGGGGTCCGTTTCCAACTCCGCTGCAGATGTCCCTGTGTAACCTTGGGTGAGCCACTGATTGGGTGCCTACCGGGGTGCTGAGAGCTTGGAAATCTGTCCCAGTTCCCCACCTATAAAATGGGGATAATCCTTCCTTTCTCCCACCCTTTGTCAGTCTCCTCGGTGTAGACTGTAAGGTCTTCAAGCCAAAGGCTGTCCTCGTGTGTGTAGGGCGCCTGGTATGATGGGACCCTGATCTGTGCTACTGCAATACAAATACTTGTGACTAATAATGACCGCAGTCATGGTAGATGCACGAGGGCTGTTTCAGCGACTATCCTGTTTAGCTGGCGCCAGTGAAATGTGCGTCTTGCCTCTCCCGGTGCAGCAGTCACTTGCTATAACATAATCGGCTAGAACCCAAGGAGCAGAAATGCACACTTGTCATCTAATCCCCCCCACCTCCCCCCGAACCTTTGCCAATGTCCCTTCACCCTACCTTTGGGGTCCCTCTGGGGCAGAGTGGGGAGCTCTCTCTCCCTTGGTCCAGTCAATCCTTGGCCTTTCTGTTGAGACTGCCAGAATTCAGGCAAAGGCGATAGCCCATCCGTTTCACAGAAGCCCTGGGGACTGGACTTATTTGCCACCTGCTGGCTGCTTCTTGGCCTGTGTAAATGTCTTTCCTCACTCTCACCTGGGATACTTCTGAGCCCAGGACCTTTTGGTGGAAGGTGAAAAGCTTAAAGCAAGCCCTTTACAGTCACAACAGCGGCAAACGTCATGGGCGCTCCCAAACCCATCATTCTAGCTATGTGGTCCCGAGTACTATCTGCAGGCACACTTTCTATGAGCTACTTGCCTATGTGCAGCTCCTTTACAAGGAGGCTTGCATATCCCAGCTCCCAGAGCCCAGCCGGCCATTCTGTCTCCTCTCCCTCAAAAGCCAAGCCCTTAGTTGAGATCTGCTGGTCTCCATTGCTCTTGGCATTCAAGTGCCTCTCCGGCTGTGCACAGCAGTAAACAGACGGGTGAATACTTGGAATTGCTTTGCATTGGCCATGGCTTTGGAACCAAGCGATGGTAATTCTCTCTCTGAATCGGAAGAAATGACTGTGGAGCTTTTTGAGTAGTTTGGTCAGCTGTGAAACCCTGAATTTCACAGTCTAATCAACCCCTCTGGCAAAGCACCAGCTCACATATTTTTCAGAACAGCCTGTTGTGAACGGCAGGCACTAGGAGGGAAGGCAGCCTGTTGCTGCGTCTTTAGCATAGGACAAAATGTAACTGAACTTAACTTCCAGGGTCCATAGGCCTGTTGGGAGCTTCTGAGCTTGATGTAGAGGATCCCAAGTCATGTTTTCTTGGAGTTATCAGGAATAGTTCTCTGAAAGCTTCAGCTCTGCGTGCAACAGTGATCAGAAAGGCTCACAGAAAGTCAGGAACGAGAGAGAGACTCAAAGAGCACATAGTGCACTGGAAAAGGTTCAGAGAAGGACAACAAAGAGGATCAAGGGTCTGGAACAGCTTCCATACAAGGAGAGACTAAAGAGATTAGGGCTGTTCATCTTAAAGAGATGACTAAGAGAAAAAGATGCTAGAGGTCTATAAAATCATGAAAGGTGTGGAGAAAGGGAAAAGCCTGGAGTTATTTATTATTTCCCACAGTACAAAGAAAACGGGTGACCTGGTGAAATTAATAGGCTGCTGGTGCAATACAAACAAAAGGAAATATTTTTTTTCACACAATGCACAGCTTATCTGTGGAACTCATAGCCACGGGATTTTGTGATGGCCTGAAGTATAACTGGGTTCAGAAAAGAGTTAGATAAGTTCATGGAGAATAGGTCTATCAATGGCTATTAGTCAAGATCATCTGGGACATAACTCCTCACTCCGGGTGACCCGAAATCTCTGACCACCAGAAGCCAGGAGGGGAAGACCACTGCCCTGTTCTGTACATTTCCTTGAAGCTCTGGTCCTGGCCTCTGTTGGAGACAGGCTACCGGGCAAGATGGACCATTGGGCTGGCCCCATATGGCCATTCTTTTGTTCATGTTTGCCATTTCCACTCAGGAGGAAGAGTCACTCTTTCCCCATGCACATCCATTTCTTAGGTTCTGCCCATTTTAGCATTGGAACACCATTCTTGAGGAATCTAGCGGTTAGGTGCATTGCCACTGGGCGCCCCGCTCTGCAGTGTCACAGCAAGCAGACTGCGGTTGTCCAAATTGCGCTCGGAGTTGCATTTACCTGCTACTGACTGTAGGCTGGCAGTTTCCAAAAGCCTACAAGAGCTAGGTGCCCAAATTTTGGCTTTTGTGGAGCATGTGGAAGGGATGGGAACTTTGGCAAATCCAAACCATCCCCGTTAGTTTGCCAGCTCGCTGCCAGTCTCGGGGGAGCTACAGGAATCTGTACGCAACACTCTTTTCCTTTTTATTTCCGGAGGAGGAAATTCTAACCTGAAAATGGAGAGAATCATCTTTCCTGGCCAATAATATTATTTATTCTGTGTGAAAATCAAAAAATCCCTGCTATACAGCACACTTTTACATTTACCTTCCATGTATGTTTTGAGGCCCTGATCCAGCAAAGTACTTAAGCCTGTGATTACATTTTAAGCACACGCCAAAGTGTTTTGCTGAATAGAAAGAAGCCTTCGCAAACACGTTCTTCCATCTTGGATTTGTTCCTTACAACTGAGACGTTTTCTTCCATACATGCCAAGGTAGCATTTGTTTTAATGAATTTGCACAGCAAGCCTGGGATTTCAGAGGTGGTTTCATGGCTCTGGAATGGGAAGAAAACCAGTTTAATTAGATGAAGTTAGCCAAAGTTACTCAGGCAATCTGTAAGAGGATCCAGGTTCTCTCACACCAAAGAGACTTCAACCAAGCAGAGAAACTTCCTGAGAGCAAGATCTGTTGGTCTGCAGAATAGTTGCCCCAGGGAAACTTGGTGGAAGCCACATCGCTTGGGATTTTAAAACTAGACTGGACAAAACATTCCTGTGTACAATAGGGAACAACCCTGCCCCAGCTGGGGGATGAACTAGATGATGTAATAGGATTTTTTTACACCTGTAAATTAAAGAGGCTAGATCCATGGTTGGCTGCAGCTCAACTTTAGTTCTCTTTTCCCCGGTCCTAGAGCAGTTCGGCCTCTGGTGCAAGTTAGAGCAGTCTTTGGCTGCACATTTAGAAAAGCTCTGCTACAATGGTTCCCTCTTCTCCGCCACCTCCCCAACATATCCCCTCTGCAAGGCTTTGCAGGGAGCGGCAGGTTAGGTTGGCTCTGACATCATTCTTCCCCTCAGGGGTTCCCTATGAAAAAAAAAAAGTAGCCAACTCTGGGCAGGTCCTCAGCTGGTGTAGATCGGCATGACTAGAACTGGCTGAAACATTTATATCAGAACATTCTTCTAGTGGAAATATTCCAGTCTGGGCTGACGTTTGGGGGGTTTTCATCAAAAACCCAAAAACTCCTTTGGGGTGTTTTTGTTTGTTTGTTTGTTTTTTAAATCCATTTTCAATTTGATCTTTTTGCCCAAAAAATTGCAGGAAATTTTGCAGGAAAAAAATATTTTTCATAATTTTCTTTGAGCTGGTTGAAAAAAGCTGAACATTTTTCCGAGCGACGCCACTGGCCTCGCTGGAGCTGCCTTGTCTATTTCTAGCAGCTGAGGCTCGGGCCCCCACACAAGCTTTGCACTGCTGCAGAGTGCAAAGTCAGGTTAGCAGGGCACAGGGGCCGTGCTGCCATTCTGTGCTCTGGTGGAGAAAGGTGCAACCCCACATTCCCTTAGCCGTCCCCTGAGCTAGAGCCACTAACCGTGCCTGTGGGGTACATCTAGTTAGTTCAACCCAGGTTTTTCAGGTAGGTTGCAGGGTGAGGCAGACGTGCTACTTTTATCTGTGGAAAGTTTCTGCAGCTTCTGACACAGCGTAAAACACTGAAATAACAGATGGCTCTCCTTGGCCGTCATTTAATCGCCTCTTGTGTTGTTCATAGGGCTCTGCTCTTCACAGAAGATGTGGAGGAGGATTATTGTTCATGTGGCAGGAGTAGGAAGGGACTTCATCTCAACAGCTGATGGCAATGCAGCTGAACTGAGATTTTAAAAGGGAAACATCATTTCCTGCCATAGCGTGACAAATAAGCATCTGAGTCTCTCCCCCGAAGTTTTGTGCTGGAGGTTTGCTGAGCTTCGCTGGGTCCTTCTCTAAGTGAAACAACAAACCCATTTAAATGGCATTTTGCAAAACCTTGTCGCCGGGTTCTGAGCATGATGCCCAAACTCCACCTGCAGTCACTATCGGAGGCGGTGGCATGGGAGTAGGGGGTGAAGAGGCTCAGAGGACGTGTGCCAACAGATCTCAGAGCTGCTAGGCGCTGTGGCAGGATAAATAGGAATCGGGGTAAGTGTCTGACCCGGTCAGAGGAATTAGGTCATCAGCGCTAAGCGACTCCCAGCTGTTAGCAGCTGGGCCACCGTCTCCCTACTCTGGCTTCCAGTCAGTGAGGACAGTGAGGGCACACAACCTCCATTTTCCTTCTGCAAAGGTCTCCATTCATACGCTCTCTGGGGCGGCTTCTCCGTCTGTTTGGCAGTTATTAAAACATAACAAGCCCCCTTCTCTCCTCTCTGCTCCGTGAGGTGGGGCAAAGACAGCAGGGACGGGCTGCTGTGGCCCTCACACACGGCCCGCGTTTTGAAAATGCGGGTTAGTCGGGCCTTCTTTCGCTTTCCGACCGTTTTTAAAAGGGGGCAAACCAATTCCAGCGCCCACACGCCCTTCTGCAGGAATCCCTGCGGAGCTGGGACCTTTGATTCAGAAAGATCCAGCGACATCAGTTCAACCTCACTGAAAGCCTGCAGTGAAATCAACGGGGCTGGGGTGCTTCCGTGTGTGTTGTGCCAGAATCAAGCAAGGGAATGCGTGCCCTCTGTGGCTGGCTAACCCTTTTTTACCCAGCCTGTTTACCTGGGGCATTGCTTAGACTGTGATAAAATGCACACCATGGCCTTTCTCAGGCCTCCCCCCCCTTCCCAGAACGCTGCTCTGCCTGTTTGCAAAGCGCTCCCTGGAGCCAGGCCTCTCCTTCTGGCAATCTATTGCTACGTCCCTGCAGCCATCCCGCGCCTGCAAAATTCCTTGGGGAAGTCGGTCCATGCCAGGAGTGCTGGAACAGGCTCCTTTTCACAGAGAAGGCTGGAGTTGGAGCAAAGTTGAAGCCATGCAAAAAGCAAGTTAATTATCAGGGAATAAAGGCCCCATTATTTGCTCTGCCCTGAAGCAAGAAAAGGAAATTCTTCTGTTTCCTTTTCTAAATTCAAATTAGCCTCTCACGAGATTGATGTTGAAGGCAGTCCTGGCACAGTGACAGGACCAACAGCATCCTGAGATCCTACGTGGAAACTTAGAGGAAAAGCCACTCCTGTGAGAGCATGGCAAAACGTACCCCCTGCGGGCAACTTGCTCCTGGCCTGGCTCATCTTCCTTACACCAGGGGAACTCTACTGCCATCACTGAACTTACTCCTGATTTACACCTGTGCAAATGAGAGGAGAAGCAGGCCCCTAGTAGCACTGCCTAATCTTAGCTATTTTTCTGCCCCCTGTTACCACGATGCCTTGTCCAAGCCCAGAACTTTAGTTCTGTGGTGTGTCAAGCTAACACCGAGAAAAATGTCTTAGAACTGGGACCTGGAGAAATACACTGTTCAGTGTCACAGGTCTAGCACTCCCCTACAGAGAGAGCTCAGACTGCAGAGCCCCAGCTGGGCAATGCTTCTCTCTAGAGCGTTTATTCAAGCAGGCAAGCCAGGTCCGGCACCTACTAAGTCTCACACACACTTCCATACTATTTATGCCTGACAGTTCGTATCATGAAGGTGAAAGGTTCAACCTCAAATCACACATGGGGCCAGTGAACTGTTGGAATGGGCTGGTGGATAGACGCACACCTGTGGTGAAATTAACCATCCACTGGATAAAATTGGTGCCTTGGAAAAAACGCATCTGAAACAGCACTTCTTTGGCAGCATGACACTTGGGTCTTAGATGAGGCATTTAAAATTTACATTGCATGCCAGCAGAAGTTGTAATTTGAATATACCCCATGGCACATGCAGCAGAAACTGACCATAAACTTCTATTAAAACACAGGCACGGGCTGAGTAAAAGAAATATTTTCATTGCAAAACAAGGGAAGGGTCTGGCCAGCCACCCATTTTGGAGAGTAGTGTTTTAAGCGGTGATTCGGGGAAGAGAAAATGTCAGGGTGGCCAAAGCAAGCTTTAGTTCGGTGTCTCATCCGTGCTATCACATGCAAGGAGCTTAGTGGCCTGGTGCACTGCTACTCCTTGGCTAACAGCTGCTTCTGCGCTGCTGAGGCCCATCTTCCACTGAAGTCAGTCTTGAATCGCTCTCCCATAAACTGCTGCACTCAGCACAGCAGGAAAGGCCTGTGGTTCTCGCTCTTTCAGAAAGCCAGGCACTTCCCGTTGGCATCAGGATAGGGTTGATTTTTTCCCCCCCAAGTGAATGCAGAGGGGGGCTGGTCTTTGTTTTATTTAGAGTTTATGAGTTTGCCCTGCTGCGTGTCCCAGTGACTAGGTGAAGACCCAGTCACTGGAGAGGCCAGTGACTTCTAGGTGACTAATAAACTGCTAGAGATCACAGTCCAGCTCACGCTCTAGGAAAAGGTGCCCCGCAGGATCCATGGAGACAAAGTCCCCGTGGTTGGATTATTCACCCAGGGAATTCACCACAGGCAGAAGGGCAGTTTTCCCAGGTACCAGATTCTCTGGCTGGTACGGAACACACGGTTCAAATAATAATAAATAACACGCCTGAGCTCGTCTGCTGCACTTTTCATCTGCAAATCTCAAAGCACTTTATAGAGCAGGTCACTACCCTTAGCCTCCTGTTACAGATGGGGAAATTGAGGCACAGAGCAGTGACATGACTTGCCCAAGGTCACCTAGCAGGCCAATGGCAGATGCAGGACTGGGACGCAGGGCTCCTGAACTGCAGTCCAGTGCTCGCTGGTTGCTGTTAGGGTATACAGAAGGCCGGCGCTATTCATAACCAGCATGGATACGGCGCCATCCGTTTAATCTGTGGCCTGGTTCCATGAAACACAACATAGCCTTCCAAATCCTAGGGCAGCAAAGCGTCGTCTTGGCAGCACACTCGGATACCCTGGGCAACTCCCACAAGTGAACGCAACAGTTAAACAGTTCTAGCTAAAAATCACAGAGCGCTTGGTCCAAGCCCATCCCCGTCATCAATGGATCCCACCAGGGATGCATTTTATCTCTTTTAACATGAGCTATTACAGCTGTTTGTTTTGGCCCTTCAAGTTGATCTCCTTTGGGTATCCTTGGCTCCCCATCTCCTCTCCTTCAGGCAGGGCCAGACTGAGGGGAAGACAACCCAGGTGACTGCCAGCGGTACTGGGCGTGGGGCGCGCCGGGTGTTGGCCTGGGGACCAATTCCTGTACCCACAGCTGGGCACCCCATAACCCTACCAGTGAAGACTAGGGTTCAGTCTCTTCAATGCAGGGCTATTTATTGAAAAGCACGTATCACAGACACAGAGCGGACTATACAATGCCTCTCCTTAGTAAGCCTCAATTTCACAAGCATTAACCCTCAGTAACTCTGCTCACCCCACACAGTACCCTGATTAGTAAACCAAGGGGAGAATAGCTACCGCTCCTCGGTGACGACGGTCTCTTCCTTCTTCAGGTTCCCTCAGGTACCTGGTCTATTTTCAGAGCCCCTCGCAGTGGGGTCTTGGCTACCCCAAAGCCCTCTGGTCTATGGTCCCTCATAGCAGGGTCTAGGGCCCTGGAAGGTGAGAGGAAGGGCTCCAATGTTTCGCTCCAGCTACCGTCTGGAGGCATTTTTTGTAGCCGGCTCGTCCCCTCATCTTGCCGCTCTCCTTCAGGACAGGCTGCTTCTGCAGTTCTTACCACAATGCCAGGAGCAGGTCACCCACTCAGAACGCTGCCCTGGGCTCCCTGGGTTATTTTTCTTTGCTAATGTTTACAGCAATTCCTATTCATACTGCAGAGCTGCCCGTTAGGCCCCAGGAGCACGGACCGCTCCTCTCCCTATCCTGGGTGTTTTCTCCACTGCCCTGCACATTTCAGTCTTTCTATTCCACGTATATTCCTCTACTTGCGCGTTTTCTCCTAGAGGGTGAGAGAGTCAGGATGGCGTCTGTAGTCACAGTATGGGACAGAGCGATTGGCTAGTTTTGGGGAGCTCTTTCTTTCATTCCAGACTTTCCCCAAACAGCAGGGGCCATGCTCACACCAGGGTGCTAGCGCACTCCCAGCTCACAACATACTTATGCCAGGAACAAAAAGGAATCAATTATACACAACCTTTCCAGACTCAGCACCACATTTTCTACCACTTGGCTACTGCCCAGACCCAGACCCAGACCCATATGTTCTGTTATCCCAGAGACACTGAATTCCCCAGGGCCACTCGCTGGTTGGACCCAGCACCATATTTTTTATGTGCAGTGTAACCCAGACCCTAAAAAAATCTTAAGTCCTGGTATGTGACCGAGCCCTCTGACTAGATGTACACCGTCCAACCACTCTGGACCCAGCTGGCCTCCAGAGTTTGTTAATTTCATATATGGTCAAATTTCTCACTCATGTATTAAAGCTACTCCACACAGCCTGGGCTGTGTAAGCGATGATGGCGCGGGGCTCTGCTGAACACCAGGAGGGCATTTTGGTGCTATCAGACGTGGAGCAGTGACTGATGCTTTCACGATGTCCAACTCCTATGGCCAACTGAAAAGGCTGATGTTTAAACAAGCTGATTGTGACACATGAGACACCTGCTCACAGCTATAAAAACGGATTAGCTGCATTGCATCTGGAGCCCATCCAGGAAGGAGCGCATGCTCCAGGGCTCCATTTGGCATGCACAACCCAAGTCAGGAAAACACAATGAAGCAAATCCATGGGACAAGAGACAGAGTTAGAAGGAGGATCTGGAAGTTGTGATCACTTGAGGTGGGAAACGAGAGATGCGAGCGGCTCTGTCACTGAGCTGTGCGTCGTAGCTTTCCCGTCACTCCTTGACGTATCTTTTCCATTGTTCATGCACGTGAATCTGGTCCCAATCTGCTCCCAACTGGCAGGCTTTAGCCATGGATACAAATGCTAAAGCAGCAGATAAAAACTCACTATACTCCCATTGGTGGAAGGACTCCAGGGTCCCATGCACAGTGAGTAGTAATATACTCAGTCCAAAAACTCTCCTTCATGTAACCGTCAGGGTGCACAAAACAGAACTGAAGGCCTCACAGCAATGTTCCTGCAGCTCTGCTACTTCTCCTGTGTGCGTTGCGTGTGTAGGTAACAACACACTCACTGGGTTAGTAAGTGCACCTCTGGCAAAACCACAGCATGAAAACCCTCCTGCTCTGCAAGGTGGCTGGGTCAACACTGCACTGGGAGCCTTCGCTTCGGCAATAAGTTAAAGCCTCCAGTCCAGTCGGGATTCCTGGGAAGTCGGCTTGGACCCCCTGACACTGGGCCTCATTCTGCGGAGCGTGACAGCCAGTGGAGTCTGGGTAGGAGCAAACGAACGTCGTAAGGACGGCAGGTGATGGCACTGAGCCCTCGACAGGCCATGCTGCAGCGCTCAGCTGTGCATATTGGCATGCCAGGAGCTCCCTTGCTCTTTGTTGCACTGGGATCAGCACTGCTGCAGATCAGCACAGCTGGTTACTTTCAAGTGCGCCTGCGGGGTCATTCTTGACCCTTGCACATCACCCTCTTGTGGCCCCCGTGGGCTGCGCAGGCTGCCCCCCAGTGCTTGCTGATGGGGGGGCGAGATGCCAGGCCTGGGCCCTGGGTTGGCAGAGCAGACCGCTTGCGGTATTCGGGGATTGCTCAGGCACAAATCCACAACGGTATCTAGGCTCCTAACTTCCACTGATTTCCATGGGAGTTAGGAACCTAAATGCCTTTGTATATTTGGGTCCTCAGGGCTTAAGGTGCTGACAAGAGCTCTGCTTTACTGGGAGCCTGGCTCCAACTGGCGGTACATAACCACAAGACCTTCACAGTGCCCTGCGGGGGCTCTGCGGCGTATTGGCCTCTGCCCCTCCAGGAGGCTGGCCTCCCGTTGCTGCACCATGTGAAAGCTCAAGGTGCTCCCGACCAGCCCCAGGAGCAGCTCAGAGGGGATGGCAAATATGACTCGCTCCCCGTTTGTCTGGTTCCCCACCGCAGTGCGGCTACAGAAATGACAGCGAGCGTGAAGTACACCGAGAGCAGAGTGACAGCAACTGCCCTGCAGCGACCTTTGCACCTGGGTCCCCAGCTTCAAAGAACATGCTGCTTCCAGGGACACCTGTGCCGGCGCTTCCTCTTCGCTGTGCAGCTAGATCTGTGTGTCAGTCTGCTACCTGCTAGCGCTCCCAGCATGGGACTGTCTCCTGAGGTTGCAGGGAGATGGACGTGTCATTTCATGGGCCTTTTCCACCCACGTATCCAGCACGCCCAAGGAATAAGGATTCGGTCTTTCCTCTCCATGCTCTGTTGTCCCAATTCTCCTGGAAAACCTTAGTCTGCTGCTAGACACTGGTGCTAACGCAGCCCTGCCTGAGCCATGAGTCACGCACGGAGGAGTTGTATTAGGCTCTGCAGAGCATTGTTCAGTTGCTCCACTTCTACCTCACATGTGTCCCAAATGATGCAAACAGGAGAATGGAGCTAAGCTGAAAGTGTATTTGGGTGATCGCTAGAAATGTGCTTTTATTGCAGGTTTTGTGCTCACTGCTCCACTCAGTCTGCCCTCCCCCAGCCTAAACCAGCACTCCGTCCTGTCCTCGCCGCACACACACAGCCAAGCAGTTGGGACCAGCCCTTGGAAAAGTCCGGATTGCAGCAGGATGCTCTTCGTTTGGAGCGATTCCTGCCGAACGCGTGGGCGGGCCTGGTAATTACATTACGCTGGGATCTGTTATTCCAAAGGCAGATTGTTGAAATGTGGCCGTTATTAGAATTGTCTGTTGGGCGGTGTAGGGAGGAATGAAACTGAAAACAAGCTAAGAAAAAAGGGAGTAACTCAGGCTGGTCAGAGTGCAGCTCGCAGGGGAGGGGGGAGGACACGACTCTGCTCTCTCCTGCAGGGAGTCAGGGCTTCACAAAGTGCTCTTTGGAGACCGGGAATGACCTGACCGCTGCAGGAAAGCCTGTTTCTAAAACCAGTTCCACTGAAGCCTGCACAGCTGTGTGGTTCAGGCCTCTCCCTGCCAGCCATTCCCCAGCAACGGTTCTTTTCTGGGGCATTCTTTGCTCTGAGCTGAACTCAAATAAGGCCCCTTGAATGGGCAGGTAAGACAATGAGTGGACAGGAAATTAATGTGGCAAAGTCTGAGCTCACTAACCGAGACTTTACAAGGGCGATACACGAATTAATCTACCACGCACTGGCTCCCGGGGCAAATTCAGTGCCAGTTTTCTGCACTGCTGAAGAGGTAAAGAATTAAAATGATAAATAACAGGAAGTTTCAGATGAATAGAAAGAGCAAGATTGGGGCTGAAGTTCCAGGCACTGAAGTCTAGCCAGTAATTAAGAAAACACGTGCGCACACACGGGGAGAGTTTGCTGTAGCGCATGCCACTTCCCTCTCCTGCCGCCAGCTAGCTTAGCAGCTAAAAGCCTGTGATGTCAAAGGGGCAGCAGCATCAGCAAGTGGGTGAGGCTCGGCAGCGCTGGCCGGCTACACGCAGGGCTGCTAACCTACGTGCTGGTTCATCCAAACCAGGTTCATGTTTAATAGTGCAGTTTCTGGCTGGAACAATCCACCGTCCTGAGTTCAGCTCTGCTCCCCCTCCACCCTCCGTGGCAAGGCACAGGCTCAGTGGAGCAGACCCTCGGCTGGTGTGAAGTGGTGGTCCTCTTTTGGCTTGCAGGAAGAGCTTGTGTCTGGGTGAAGAGGGACAGACTTCAACCTTGGTTCAAGAGGATATTTAAGCTTATCTATGCTTTCAGCAGCTGGGTGGTTCCAGGGAATGCAGAGGGAGTGCTCACCTGTTTTGTCACACAGGTCAAAGGACCGTCTGGAACCAGGCCCCTGGTCCTGAGCTGAGCTAGGCCACCCTCTGTCATTTCTCATATGGTATGCGGGGCAGAACCACTCTCCCTTTAACTTTAGCGTGGTGCCACTCAGGTTTGGCCCAGCTGCTCCTCCTCTGTGACAGAGGGGCCTCCGGGCCACGTTTCCATGAGTAGCATTGCAGCCCAGCATGCATGGTGCAATGCCGCTCAGTCTGGGGGCCCTCCCCTATGGGACGCCCAGGGCAAACTTCCTCTTTTGTCCCCCCAGCCCTCCCCGGGCAGCCCTATCCCTGCCAGTGGCAGGCACCATGCAGAACGTGTTGCCTGCAGCTGCGGGCACCGCTGACTAAGGTGCTTTTTAATGACTTTTCTGACTTCTTCGGGTACTGTGGCAATGGGCAGCAGTGGAAAACTCGAAGGCGGACAGAGCCGTTACCAGCATGCAGCCAGCAGGGCATCGGTGAATGCAGGAATCCTCCAAAGGAGGCGGCGGAGGAGGAGTGCTTTATTCCGAGCTGCTATTCAAGGCAGGGTGCCGGAGTGTCAGCTGGGTGCATGAGCGCCACTCCGCTGCCAAGAGAGTCCAGGTGAAAGGCTGCTCTGCAGCGCTGTTATCGGCCTGGCACCAGCAGTGTTGGAATAAGAGCGAGGACATAGGATGGCCGGGCAGGTTGTGGCGTGGCGTGGCGTGGCGGGTAAGCTTTGCCAGAGGATGCAGCTTCCTTTCCCACGCACTGTCCCCAGCAGGCAGCAGTGGGGAGAGCAGGTTTGTATCCCCAGTTCAAGTGCTGCCTCCCTGCCCCAGCTCCCCACACTCGGGACGGGAGAACTCTGGCAGGAGCAGCTCCCAGGGGAGCTCAGTTCATCTCATGTTTATGGAACCTGATTTAAAAGAAGTGTGCCCCCTGTCCTTGCCCTCCCATTCTAAGCAGCTCCTCTCACGCCGCAGCCCCCGCCCCCACAGGTCGGCCTTCTCCTTCACCACAGCAGCTTTCCTGGCCAAGCACAGAGACCTCGTCCCTGCTTCATTTCCTTTCCTTGTGCTCCCTCTGCAGGGAGAACCCGCAGAGTTTGGAGCCTGCACCGAGCAGCGGGAGCCGCGGCCCGTTAATCACATTCTGCTTTGCACACCCGGCTCAGGAGGTGACGTTCCGAAGGTAGGAAACTGCCTTTCGTTCCTCTCCCGTGTCCTCCCTCCAGCCTGGTCCGTGAGCGCTGTGCCCCCGCCACACCGGGCTGCGTGCGCTCAGAGCTCTGGTTTACGGGGCTTAGCTGGCAAAGCACTTTCTGTTTTCACACGCTCACAGATCTCTGAGATAGTCGCTCGAGGGGCTGAAACGTTGATCGACTCGTCTTAGCCCCACGTCCTCCCATCTCGTTGGGCGCTTTTGTCCACCTGCTGCATCCTGTCTTTGGTGCTGCCGGCGGAGGATGATTGGTGCTTTATTGGTTATATTACAATAGGGCTGCTCGGCGCTAGTCTGGGACCGGACCCTGTTATGCTGCGTGCTGGACAAAGATGGAACAAAAAGACGGGAGCTGCCCCAAGGCACTTACAGTCTCAGTATTAAACAGGAGGCAGCAGCTGGATACAGACCAAGGGGGTGGGCAGGAAACCAGGACATCGTGATGGGCCGTGGTCTCAGCACAGCAGAGCCTGGCGAGTGTCGAGCTGTGTAGGCGTCACGGCAGAGGGGAGCGTGGCGGCGGGTTTGACGGTGGAGGCTGAGGGGATATTTAGAGGGGGCAGCGTGGGAGAAAGCAGAGAGAGGCTCGTTGGGAAGCTTAACAAGGGGTGATGGAGGCTGGCGTCGTGGGCCCAGAGCTGACCTCTCAACAGCGAATGGGAGCTGATAGGTCGGGCGGGGGCTGACTGAGTGTCACCATATTTGGTGTCTTCCTTCAAGCACCCTCTTCCCCTCCCCCCCCCCGCTGGAGTCTGTGAATACATGAGACTCCCCACTTTCATTACAAAATGAAGGTTGTTTCCAGCCCCTGTGGGTGCGGAGACAAGCGTGAGAACATGGCCCCAGCACACCCTCTCAGCTCAGTGACGGTAACTAACAGGAGCCCAGCGTGTGTTTTAAACATCACGATTTCTAAGCCAGTCTCGCGGGTTTGGCCACGTTCTCACAGGCGGGGCTGGCAGCCCTGTGCCTGGGGCCTGGTTTCTTTGTTACGTTCTGTTGCACAAGGGACCCCTGGGCCTTTTAAGGTTCCCAGGTTTTACCGCAGGACAGCTGACAGGAGCCAGCAGTGCAAAGGGCACGGTGGGTGCGGAAGGCAAACCGTCGCACAGCACAGCCCCAGGAAGAACCAACGGCCCGGGAGAAAGCTGACTCTGGGGTCCTTCTTAATGGATGCCAATGTGGCTCCAGCGCAGGCGTGTGGATTTTATTTGATGTGCAGAGTTCCAGTAGTTCTGGCTAGGACATGCCACTCCCACCAGCGGGCGATCCCGGCCTGGGAGGGCAGGAGTTCGTTCCAAACTTAGCACAGCTTGGAGCTGCACAGCCAGGCAACCTTGTGACCCCGAGATCTCAGCCCTCCCCTGCCGAGAACAGGCCAGTATTAGGTCAGGGATCGCTTCATAATGCTGCCATCCTGTGGAAAAACAACTGAAGAACAAGTGGAGCAAGTCACCCCACCCGCTGGGCCAGCCTTCGCTGGGCTCTCGCCGCGCCGTCCTGAACGTGTAACAGGTAAAATCCTGGTGCAGTCAGAGCAGGTTGTGGTTTTCCCACGAGTTTGCAGCTCCAGATATGCCCTAGGCTCCCCTGTGAA
Source organism: Emydura macquarii macquarii (assembly GCF_026122565.2). Classification (NCBI taxonomy): domain Eukaryota; kingdom Metazoa; phylum Chordata; order Testudines; family Chelidae; genus Emydura; species Emydura macquarii. The sequence goes on from NW_027130338.1 coordinate 405,364, forward strand.
CTTCCCCTCGACCTGTGAACTCTTGGGAGAACCACGAACTGCCTTGGGGTCCCTAGGATTTGACCTTGTGTCAGTGAGCGAATACGAGACGAAGCACGTTTTCTTCCCCAGGGGAGACGTGCTCCGAAAGGCCGGGCCCTGAGCCGGGCTTGGGAGAACACGGATGCCTCCCCTCCAGAGCGCGCTTTTCTCCATCTGGAGTACTGGGTCTTTCACTGTATGTCTGGGCAGGGTCCAGCGAGGGGCCCTGACCCGGCCAGGAACAATACTGACAGCAGTTCCCTTAGCTCCTTGCCACTTGTCTCCGGGCGGAGAGAGGCAGAAGCGGTGTAGCCAGCAGGCCCCCCTCAGCCGTGCCGTGCGTGCCGTGCCGTGCCGCGGCCTGGTGACGCTGCCGCCAGCTCCTGGGTGATGCTTCCGAGGAAGCTGCAGCCTTGTGTTGTGGGCCCCGGGGACAGGACCTGTCCTGACGTGTTTGGAAAGTGCCTGGCCTACGCCGGCTCCTGCCCCACGTGATGATAAGAGCGACCCACATCTCCTGCAGTGTAGGGTGTGTTCTCCTGGTGGGGAGTCCTGCCCTGAGCCGCCTGGCGGATGCCCCCAGCTCCAGGAGCAGTAACATTGTCACCCTGACTCCCTGGCGGAGGCTACCTGCCTCGGTCCACCCCAGGCCCCTTTCAAACCAGGCCACGGGAATCTGTCCGGGGCCAAGTTCAGACCTGCTAGGAGCCAGTGCCGCTCCAGCCACTCCGCCACTGACCCAGGCCTGAGCGTGGCCCCAGATCTCCCTGGTAACCTGCTCTGACGCTGGGCTGCGGCCTAGCTGACGTGAAAGGGCCAGCACCATTGACGGGGAACCAAGCACCTGGGGGTGTGGAGCCCCTGGCCTGAGTGTGTGTGTGGGGGGGGGAAATTCTCTCCTGGGGAGAGGCCTGGCCTGCCACGTTCCCCAAGAGCACATTGCATGGCCCAGCGCCAGTGAGGCCTCTGCTAAAAAAGTAAAGGTGGGGTGGAGCGGGTAGGAGGGAGGAGTAAGAGTCAGGTACTGGGCGACTGGATTGCAGGGAAGTTCAGGAGCTGCTGAGCCGTAAGACTCGCTCAGAGCAGCCTGCCTCTGCGCTCCCTAGGGCCCGGCCGATTTCCTCTCCCTGCCTGCAAAGGGCTGGCCAAATATTACAAAACATCCTTTTCCTTTCACAAAGCTCGTAGCCTTTGGAAAGACACCCACCCACTGGCCGTCCCGCTCGGCTGCTGGCCGTACCCTTCCTTTCTCACCACCCCTTCTCTGGGCAGGGCTTGCTGCCGGCTGGCTAAGGAGCCGGCTGGCTAAGTAGCCCTGTGAGAGCCGCGGCCCCAAGGAAACCCAGGAGGCGCCTGCAGCTGGAAAGGTAGGCAGGAAAGGGCGCAGAAGGCTGGGGAGAGGGGCTGATGGCAATTCAAGCTTCAGCCAGGCTTAGTTTCCCTGCTCCTGGACTCTGCCGAGGAGAGTCGAGGCGTACTTTTGCTCCCAGGGAAAGCAGTGGCCCAGGTCCCGTTGACTCCAGCGTGCGCAGGATGGGGCCTGGCGTGGTTGGGAGAGGATGTGGTCGTGGCCCTGTCCCAGGGCTGAGCGGTAGCTGCTGTGTGGGGATTGCTTTCTTTATCCAGGAGCTGGGGTTGCTCTCAGCAGGGTGGGGTTGGAGATGGGTATTTTCCTCCTCTGAATGGGCTCCTAGAACAGCCCAGCTCCTGTCTGTCTGTCTCCTGTTGGGGGAGAGGGACTCGGACACTTGCAGACATCCCCCCTGCAGGTGCCCGAAGCACCACAGAGCCTGCGGAGCCCAGTCGCCTTCTGTGACTTGCCTTGGGAAGTCGGGTGCATGGGCTGCGGGTGGGGTGATGGGGCAGAGCAGCTGGAAGGGGCCATAGCAAGGCGCTTTGGGGAGGAGAAGCTGCACAGTGCTGTGGAGGGGCAGCTGCAGCCAGGGCTGTGAGTGAGCGATGCTCTCAAGTGTCTGAGAATGAAAGTCTCCGTTCTCAGCCAGGCAGGGAGTGGGGCGTCCAATCGCACCCCTCCTCCCCCACTAGCCAACAGGCTGATTCCGCCCCCTCCCCTTCTCATGGAGGGAGAGCAGAGCTGAGCTGGGTTTTCTGCAGCACCCTCCACGCTCCTGACCTCCGGAGAGCTCCGTGCGGTGCTGAGCTGGGTGCTGGCAGGGCACTGACTGTTCGGACCGTTGCAGCAGGCATCACGTGCACTCATGCACAGCCCTGCGCTAAGATCCCGAGGAAGGGTCAGGTCGGGTCGGGGTGGGACACTGGAGTCATCCCCAGCTCTTTTCCCAAGGCACCCTGAGATCCTTAACATCCGCCTGGCCCTGCCAGCACTGGGGCGGGGCAGGAGGGCCTTCTCCCCAGCCTGGCAGACAGGACATCTCTCCCAAAGGGCAGCGTCTCTAACAGAGCGACACGGCTCTCTCCTTTTGTAGCATTGGGCCCATTGGCCCTCAGTCACCTGGGGCAGCCAACGAGCTACCCCCAGCTTTCTGGGTCAGGAGGGAGATTGGCCATGAGCCCCACGCATGTCCTGGATCCTCAGCCACCCTCGCTGCGTGCGGTCCGTGCAGTTATCGGGAGGCTCCCTCCAAGTTCACCCGCCTGGCATTGCTCAGGGGAGAGCAGCAGGTCCGGGTGCAAGGGAGAAAATGGGCATTCACACCACGCAAATGCTTTGATGGCCAAGAAACAGGGCAATGTGAAAGGGCCTCTCTGCCCATGCAATTCGGGGGCACGGTAACCTTTCCCTAGACATAAATGTCCCCCTTAAAAAGTTAGTGACGTGTTTAGCTTCTCCCTAGTAACCTCCACCCTTAACGGTGGTAGGAACAAGGGCTCCGGCTCAGCACCCGTCTCTCAGAGGCTGCTGCGGGCCATGCAGGAATGCTGCATGTTCCCGCATAGGCAAGATGTCGGGTATGAGACAGCTGGGCGGGCAGAGCAGCAGTAAAGCACCGGTAGCCTCTGCAGCAGCACACACTGATGTGGACAGCAGAGAATCATTCAAAGTATAATCAGGAGGCTCAAAGGAGGCATTTAAACCAGAATCCGTGTGACAGACAGAGCCGTACTTAGTCATACGCCTCAGAAACCAACATAAAACCTGAGCCCCAGGGCAGCCGGCGAGGCCTTGGTGTGCTGTTTTTCCACGCACATGGAACTTGGCATGGAATTAGTTCCTGGCTAATTATTACCATCTGTTTCTTTGCTGGCAGCAACCACTATACAGGCCGGCTCACGCATGTCATTCCTGAGGGTGTCAGAGGACTGTGGGGCTCCGGCCGACGGCAGGAAGCTGTTCTGAACTTCACGGGAAGGGGCAGGGTCTCCGTAGCAGATTTCTCCACGGCCCTTGGAGTGAGCAGATTCCCAGCGCGCTTTGTGCTTGGGCGCCGCATCTGACCTCTTGGTAAGCAACATTGGAGAGTGGCTCACTTTCTCTCCAGGACACCCTTGTTGCGTTTCTGCCTCTTTGCTTCCCTCTGTACTACGCAGCTTCAGGAGCCTGTCTCAAACCCTTTCAGGTGGGCCTGAGTAGCGAAGGGCTTGTTTGCTGTGCATGGACATTGAAGGTCCTGTGATACCTCCCACAGCTTGGAAATGGACCCAGATGGCCTGACTCGCAGACCTGGGCTCATTTCCACCCCGTGGGAGGAGTGTTATCTAGTGGTTAGAGAGCTGGGCTCTGTTGGACAAGTCATTTTGCCTCAGTGTGTCTTCACCTTTCAGATGGGGATAATAACACTGACCTACTTCACTGGGGGCTGGGTGTCAAGTGCTCTGAGATCTACAGACAGGTGAGGTGACATGAGAGCGTGCACTGTATAGATTCTCAGTGTCGAGAACCCTATTTTCTCGCATGAACAGCTAAATAATTGTCATCCAAGCAAATCTGTGCATGTGTATGAGCGTGCAAACTCCCCCTGAGCATGCCCTTGCTTATCGGTAGCATGGTGCGGCCCCTTTGCCAGTGGAGCCTGGCGTCTGCAGATGTGACTGAAATAGCCCCCAGCCCCGTAGTTAGAACACAGAAAGAGCTCTGCCCCCAGGCAAGCTGAGACAGTGGCACCCAAGGATTTTACCTTTGCTTGTGCAGAGCCCGGTACAGAACATCCGGGCCTCTTCCAGTGCCGCTGATGGCCATCTGCCAATGCACACATGCTGCTTGAGTGCTGGCTCCACTTTACAGAGACTACATCGCAGCCCCTCTGGCTAAGGAGTGAGCCGTATGCGTTATGGTGGGATTCACCCTTTAAGGTCAGATGGCTGTTTTTACAGGACAGACGTCTGAGAAAGTACTGCATTCTTGCCACTTGGACTTGGTGTGAATTCAATCTCTCTCTCGTGATGCCTGATGAAGGCACAGCTCTGAGACAATCACCGGAGCCTGGGTAGCACACCCCAGCCCTGCCGTGAGGTCAGCAGCCCAAAAAGCCGTATTCAGTCTTCTTGGGGAGGCGAGGCTGAGTTGAAATGCACCCAGTCATTGCAGCCTGTTGCCTCTGCGGGCACGTTGGGCTTTACCTAGGCAGCGAACAGCAGCATGTTAACATTATTTTAAATGAAAATAGCTGCTGGGAGTTATTTTAAAACCAGAGGCACCAAAATTAAAGCGCTTTTTTGGCCGACCCCAGCCCCCGGGAGCCCTGCCAGCCATGGGGCACTGCCCTTGTAACTTTCCTTTCCACCACATCAGTGCATGTCTGAGAGTAAAGGCCAGCTCCCCATGAACGTCAAACTGTTTCAAGCTGTTTCCGTATTAATCAGACCAGTGGGTGAGGCAGAGGCAGAGGCAGTGCTTACCCCACAACTGCAAAGTGACAGAGACAGACGATAAGGCAGGCTGCAAACCCGCAGCCAGGTGTTCATGACTCCTGAGGCCAGCGACACTTACTACTGGTAAAGCGTGGCTCCACGGTCACTGGATGCCACGAAGTCTATCAAACAGGTTACCTGCTGTTCGAGTAATGTGATGGTCCCATAAATGTGGCATCTGGGCACATGACATATGGAGGCTGGAATCTGCAGAAAGGTTGAGGACCTACCTCCGAGCCAGACTTTCTACAGAGCTTCAGCATGTCGGGTGCAGGCTGGCTGCTGAGCCCTTTGGAAAATCTGGCTCCAGGAGTGGAGAAGGAGCACTTGGAAATCTGGTCCTAAAGGTAAGGCGTTAAATTGCCCATAGTGAGCAGCACAAACCTCCTGGGCTAAGGACCCTCCTGAAAACATCTGGCGTGCACTCCCCGCCAACTCATATCTGTGGCCCGTCCGTGTCAGGGGGAGAGCATCTTCTCCCATCTCAGCGCAGGGGAATTGTGGGGTCTTTTACTCTAGTGTCTCTGCAGAAACTGCAGGATCACAGCTGGGTCCTGAATAACGGTGTTAAGTAACTACAAGCAGGCAGTTCAGCTAGCTACAGACTGCCTCTCTGGCTGCTTCTAACACGCAGAATGCAGGTACACCAGTAGAGGGCTAACAAGCCATTTAAAGTGCTGCTCCTGTACACTACGGAAACTGAAGAGATTTATTTTACAAAACTGGTCTTTTAAAGATCCAAGCGGTATTTACAAACGTAGGCTTAAAAGTGACAGCTCAGACCAGTGACATCAAAAATCATTTCCTCTTCACTTACCTGCCACGACCTGAGCTCAGGGCTCTGTGCCTCCCCTGCCGCGGCTGGGGACATCCGGAACTCCGAGAACACGAGAAGGAACGCAGCTCTGTGCTCTGCTCTGCTGGCACGTTACCCTGCGGCAGGACATCCCAGTAACCAGAAGGCAGGAGTTACCCGGTAAAGAGCCCTTCTGGTCAGCCTCGGCCTTGTCTACGTTAGAGCATTCCAAGTGCTACCGTCGCCTGTCCGTAAAGCGCCCCCCGGCCCCACGCACAGCTTTGTCCAGCAGCGAATGCACTGGCTTTTCACTCCGTCAGCAGGAATGCACTTATGCTGAGCTAGGCCAAGTACCATGCTACTGAGCATCGTCTCGATGGCCGTGCTGGCAGCCAGTGGTGGCGCAGCAGCTGCACCAGTGCAGCTAGTCCTTCGAGCACGGTCCCACAATGTCCCCTCAGCAGTCCCGTCACTGCGCTGTAGACCAGCTCTTCAGGGAGCTCAGCTCTCTCCAGGCTATTCTGAGCCCTGCTCTTAATTGTTCGGGGACAAATGGCTGTTGGGTTATTACGCCACCCCACCCATCAAATCCTTGAGTAAGAGGAACAATAAGCGCTTTGGATGGCTAGAGCCGGCTCTTTTGGAGTTACCACTGCTGAGTAACTCAGACAATGTCCCGGCATGTCAAGGAGGTGTCGGGAACAGCTCAGTCTGCTCAGCCATTGACAGGACATTGCACGTGTCAGCTGGCCTTAGCCACATCCTAGGGATTATTCACCCAGTGCATGCACCCGGCTCGGAGACCCACTGCAGCGCGCACATGACTTTCATCTGACTTGGCTTTCCTCTGGTGATACTCAGGGCAGCAGGAGCCTCCAGACCGTCAGACTTTTCCCTGGGAAAGAGGAGAACCATTGGAGGTAATTTTCCCTTGTATAAAATGCTTTCTTTAGACTCTGGGGAATTTGGGACGGTTTTAATTCTCCTGTGATTGCAACCATTCTAAGTGTGTGTGTCCCTTTGCATGCAGAGAGGAGGAATTCTGGGTCTTTATTTATATGGATAGCATCTGACGTCTTTCAGTGTTGTCTGTATACATGGGTACATGCAGGCTCATCCGAATGAGTAACAAGTATTTCGCCCCGTCAGCCCAACCCACAAGGAAATACACCAGCAATAGAGCTGTTGGGAAAAGATCCTTTGTTCTTGTGAACAAAATGTAAAAGAAAACAAAAAAGGTTTCCTTTCTGCTGACATTTTCTAATACCAAAAGTTGTCACCAGTACATGCCAAGAACCTACTGGACATTTTGTGCTTTGCTGTGTTACTTTTCCAATCAATATCTGGGTAGTTAAAGTCCCTTATTACTACCAGGTCTTGTGTTTGGGATATTTCCGCTATTTGTTCTAGAAATCATGAAAAATCCTACCTGGCTTTCACAGTGGGGACATGACTTTGCTTTCTGACTGTAATAAAATCATAACGCAGTGTGACACTGACCCAGCTTTCCTTTCAAATCCCTCTCCTGTGGAATGATTTTCTCCATGAGGAGAGGCTATTTTCAGGGAAACACAGCACAGATGGAAATATCTGCCTCATCAGGGACTCCCTGATTGCCCAGATAAGAGCTCTTGACTCAAACTCACGAGATTATTTGTCAGCAGCTGTGAATCTGACTGCACAAAAATTCACCCACTGTGAACGTGTCTGATCCTAAAATGCAGTGCTAAGAACCCTGGTCTTGGGACATGTCCTGCTTCGTAGATGGGCTTTCCATGGCCTTTGCCATTCTGCTGGTGTACGCTTTAGTTCATTACATATAAAAACTGGAAAATAGCCAATTCCAACATAAAAATGATGGGACATGATTAATGTCTCTGGATACTGGTAATTGGGTATCAGACTTTCACTGTGGTATCATTAATAATAATGTGGCAGAGAGTAGTATAGTTATACACAGACAGGGTTGTATCTTCTGCACCACTTCGATACAGTGGCAGCACATACATCTATGATGAGAGCAGGGACGTGGGGCTAATTAGGAGCCTGGAGTCCCAACTGCTGGGATTATTGTTCCTGGATATTGTCTGTGGTTCTGCTACTGTCTTGGGCAAGTCTGTGCCTCAGCGTCTTCTGTGGAATGGGAATAACAGCTGCTTACAGAGGCTTACTTACTGAAGGTGACCAGATAGCACAGTGAGGGGCATGTGACCAGACATGATGGGCTAGATCCTCTGCTGGTGTAAATCAGCGTAGCTCCATTGAGTTCGGTGGCGCTATGGTGATTTAAACCAGCAGAAGATTTGCCTTAATGACTGTGCAGGTCAACGAGACCCTCCAAGATAAGCCCTAGAGAAGTGCAAATGATTGTGATTTCAATGCAAAAGGTAAATATTACGCCACAGCTTTGCAGGGTAATGTTTAGCTCAGTAAAACAGCGGATAAGTTTGTATTATTACACCCATATATGGCTGTTGTTTTAACATTAGAGGCACATCCGGATCACAACTGGTCATTGTTAATAAAATGAAAATCACTAGCGCTGAAGAATGGCTGGTTATAGCCCAGTAACCAGCACATACCAATTGCTGGAAACAAACAGGACATTTTGAAGGCCCAGCCAAAAATCAGCCCGAAAACATCAGCCTCCCCTTCCTGCACCATGTTCTTTTTTTGTAACGATGCATTTACCAACGTGATTTTAAATACATCTGGGGGTGTACATCTCATACTACAATAGCTGCCACCTCCTCCTAGGGTAAGACCATCGCCATGGGCCCAGGGCCGTGTCCCTTATGCATGAGAACAACCACTGGCTTCTCAGGGAAAGTGTCCGGCACTGGAAGTACACAGCTGGGCCCTAAGTGCTCACTGCAATTTGTTTCAGCAGTTTGTTAGTGTAAGGATTTTTTATAGGTCAGGTTTATATGGATGAAAGTCTCCCAGGCCTGTCTGTGAGAGATGCTGTCCAGGCTTTGGTTAGTCACTTGTAGGAATGTTTTTAAAAATGAAAGCTGGTTTGGTTCCAGTGGCAGCATTTTAACCATTGGCTGGTGTTTTCTGTCTGGCTGTTTGCTAGTTCTCTGGGGGCAGTTGGCTTCTTTATAAATTGTTTGTTTCTCTCCTACTTGGAAGCAAATATTCCAAACCTCTTGAAAACAGGGTTTTGCAACAGGACGGCTCTTGTGGTGCAGGTGGCCCTTTAATACTAGACCCCCCCCACTTTTACAGGTGTCTGAATACCGGTCAACAGGGCCCAGGCCTGCTCTGCCTTTGCAATTTGCACCTGCCAAATGAATTGAAACCGAGGCCAGGCAGCTCTGCTGAGTCACCCCCACAGGCAGGGAGTGAAAGGTGCAAGCACCTGGCCTTACCTCTGCCTTTCTACTGCCCCAGCAGCTGCATCTAGAAAAGCAAGACAGGGCCTCGGGGCTTTGGAAATCTGCCCCTCCGCAGTGACTGAAAATGAGGCAGCCCCAGGCTGGAGGTGGGCTGGCTGAGTTTGGGGGGGAAGTTTGACACTGTGAAGGAAAACCTCCGTCAGCGTTCGTGGGGGTTTGTTCTTTGCTGGACAAGGACTGTAAAGGGGAAACCTCAGCCTGGGCCCGGACCCCAAGGCCAGGGAGCCCGGCTCCAGCGCTGGGAAATGTCCGGATCTCAGGCTGAGAGAGAGAGACGAGGCAGAGGGTTTGCCTGCACTAGCCCCCAGCTCCCTGCGGCAGGGCGCGCTCCCCACCCAGACCGACTGTGCCCGGCGCTGCAGGTCGCCCTCCCCTCCACACTCCCTGCCCCCCTCTGCAGGGCGCCCCCTGCCTCCCCCCCGCGGGGCTCCTGTCCACGCAGCGCAGGCCCGGCCCGGGGGGGGCTGGCCGGGGCTGGGCGGGGGCGGAGAAGTTGGCCGGGGCTCAGCTCCGCCGCGGCCGGTCCCGGCTCCCGCGAGGCCGAGCGGACAATGCAGCGGCGCTGCGGCAATGCGGCTCGCCGGTCCCCGCCGCTGAGCCGGGAGCGCCCCGCCGCGGGCAGCCAGCATGGGGGGCGCCCAGAGCCAGAAGCCGAAGGAGCCCGCAGCAGGGGCGAGACCCCCGCGCCGCGAGGAGACCAGGTCAGGGGGGCCCGGGGCGGCAGAGCCGAGGGGGGGGCGCCTGCCCCGGGAGACCTGGGCCCTTCCCAGCGGGGGGCAGCCGGGGATCCGGAGTTGGAGGGTCTGGGGGGGTGTCTCTCCCCATGTTTCCCATGCACGCCTCTGAACCGTCCCGCGGGTGCAAGGGCAGCCCAGGGACGCCCAGTCTGTCTTGTCACCGCTCCCCCCGCCGCTGCTCGGCGCTGGACCGTGGTCGGTGCTTTGGGGGTTTAATGGTGTTTAGCATGACACTGTTTGTGGGCCCGTCTCCGCTCAGGCTTGTCAGGTGGGGAAGAACGTACAGGCTGGCCTGAAAAGCTCTGAGACATCATTTCATGCGGGGAAAAGCGGTTTGCAAGTATGTGTCTAAACCAGAGAAAGCGGCGGGAGCCAGACACTGTTCTCGGCCCTGACACAGCGCCCTGGGGTGGGGGGGTGGTTTCATCCTGCTGCTCCCGATGAAACTGCAGTTTCGGACCGTGAGGTGGTTCTGTAGTGTTCTCAGTGTATCTGCCCTTTAAAGTCAAAATCAGCAGCTGCTGTTTGGTTTCTGTTTCCCAATCCTAGTGAAAACAGCAAGGAGTGAACTTGATCATTAAAGTGAAATGGCAGAAAGCTGCCCTGTGAGTATAAAGCAGGTTATAATGCGTGGAAATGGGTATCGCTCCAACTGGTGATACCAGAGCAGGCTAGGGACGGTTAGGAGAGAGAGGCTGAGGTTTATAAGTGGTTTTTCTCAAAGTGGGAAAGAAGTCTGGTCCACTTCCCAAACTTGAGACTCAAAATGCCTGCACTTCTTAGAAACAATTTGATTTGGCACATGAAACAGCCCTGCATTTTGCCGGGACTTTTCTTGTGTGTTTCTCCAAAGGGAACAGAACAGAGGCCTGTTAAACTCAGCACCTCTCAGTATAATCCTCGAAGTTTTCAACTAGATAAAATAGCAGTCCCCCAAAGAGATCCCAGGCCATTGAATGGCGTGTGCCGATCATCCCCTTCAGTTAGGCTTTTAATAGAATAAAACTTTATCGAAGGATCTTGCCATATGTCACTGCTGTCTGTAAATTGGACCAAGGCCTGGGTTTTGTGTGTTGTAAGACCAGAAAACAGAGTTCAGCCAGCAGAGTTTGAAATCTGTCAATAGAGGCAAAACCACATTATTAAATGATCTGCAAGAAAGACTAGATACTGCGAAGCTTAAAATCCAACTTTCAGATAAACTGTAAAAGAATAAGCCAGTTGTCTGCTATCTCCCCACCCCAAGAATATCTGCATGTTATGAAGTACGTTGTTGATTTTGCAAAAAGATTTAAAATGAGAATAAGCCCGTGGGCGAAGTCCTGAGGCCTGTGGTATATACCGGGCGTTAAGTCGAAGCTTTGGTTGTGCAGTTCATTAACCAGTGCCTGTTGTGTGCAATATGTGTACTGTCGTGTGCTACTGGCTCTGCAAGGTTTTGGAAAAGGGGAGACCCGCCCGAAGCAGGTGTTCACCTGTTGTAAATATTTAACAAGGCAGCCCTTGTTTGCATCGCAAACACTGCATTCAGACTGGGAGTTAGCAAAGTCCTAGCTTTTAAAGTCTTGGGTGTTTGTTTCATAAACAATGCTTTCTTGGCTGTGAATTAAAGGTGATCCCAACCAGAAGAACCCGCTATTGTTTGCTAGAAATGCTAGAGCCAGTGTTTGAAAACAAATTAGTCAACACTGTGTGTGAGAAAATCCCAAGAGAAAAGCACATGGCGCAGAAATGGACAGGCAGCTGCTTGCTTTGTAGCCCTCACATAGATGCAAAAGATGCTTAATAAACAGTCGAGGGGTAATAAAAGCCGCCCAAATGGAGTAAAGCCTGACCCAACAATCTCTTATAAAAACAAATACATTAGTACAAGAGCCAGTGTCCTAGACAGAATGCCTGGGGGGCTGGGAGCCGGGGGCTGGCAACCAGAAGAAAGAAATAACAATGTCTTGGCATGAGATGAAATTCAACTTATAGGAGGGAGAGGAGCTGGGTTGGCAAACGGAGCGGGCTGACGTTGTGTATGAGGGAGAGCGCTGACCATTAGGGGAGGGTGCATGACACTAAGGTAGGAAGAAAAGATGTTGATCTATTTTACCTGACTCTTTCTAGGTTGTCTTACGCTCTTCTCGGTGCTATGTAAGGATTGTGTGCTGGGCCTTCACCACCTTCACTTCCTCATCCTGGCATGAGTCACTTGTTTGATTATTATTATATATTAATAGCACAAATGTATAGCGCACCCGAGCTTTGCATGGTACTTCAGAAAGACTGAAAAAGCCCTGGTCCCTACCCTGAAGAGTGCATTTTTGAAATGGTCAATTCTGTCCCCTGTGAGATCTCCTGTGGCTGTGACTCAGACACACGCCCTCTTATTCTAATTGTCTGATATGCCGGGAGCCAGCCAGCAAAACTAGTTTTAGAGCTCCTCACCAGCCTCCGATTGGATGAGAGCAAGCAAGAGAAGGGGAGGGCCAGAGAGCAGTGACTTCATCATCACAACCTTTGTGCCCACTGTCAGCACCCTCCTGCCTCTGGTGTCCAGGAGAGACTCTGTCACCCTAGGCAAACGCGGTTTTTTGCCCCTTGTCTGTAAAATTCCAAATGTTACCTCGTTTTGTAGCCCTTGATCCATGTGAATCGGTGATTTCCCACTGAGCCTGATATTAGCCTGGCTTTGTTCCCCTCTGCTGTTAGTGATGAGGTTGATGTGCAGTTTGCAGATCCCAAGTGGATCATGACCACTTTGTGCTAGGGACTGTACAGCTGCATGGTAAGATACAGTCCCTGCCATGAAGAGCTTAATTCTTAGCAGACAGGGTATGGTACAGGAAGAGGTACAGAGAGATGCCCAGGTTCATACAGCAGATCAGTGGAAGAGCCAGGATTTGCCCCCTTCTCCTAACCCCTTCGCTAACAACATCAGCACAGAGTGCGTTGTGTGCGTTAACTTTAGCAACAGAAGGAGCCGGCACATACATTTGTTGTGTAGGTCCTACATAAACCTCAGTGATTATTTTTAAAATGTCTTGGTAACATTCTGGTGGAAGAAGATATTTAGAGTGTAGAGACTGTTTCTTGGTTGATGGCGTTTTGGGCTCACGACACTTGGCAGTGACAACCTTTTAATTTTGTGCAAAAGGGGCCTCTGCATGGACTCTTTAACAATGGAAAATGTCTCCTCTGAGAGCGGTGAATAGTAACAGTGGGTTAAAGCGTTTCGTTCGTACCTCCTCAAAGGCCGCAATGAATCCTCTCTGGGTTCTCTTAGGCGTCATACATGGAATCATAGAATATTCGGGTTGGAAGGGACCTCAGGAGGTCATCTAGTCCAACCCCCTGCTCAAAGCAGGACTAACCTCAGCCAAATCATCCCAGCCAGGGCTTTGTCATGCCCCGGAGTTAAGATTCCTGCTGTCTCCTGGCAACCAGATAGTGGTGATAATGAGTTGGGAAGGGAGGAAATTGCATTTTTCCTGCTTAGAATTCCAGGGCCTTATTCATTAGATTTCTCAGAGTCAAATGGGCCATGTTTAGAATGTATCTGTCATACACACTGGGAAACGCAGCCACTTCCCCATAGCAGAGCAAAGGTCTGCTTCAGGTTCTGTATCCTCCCTTGGCAATGGCCTAACCCTCACAACTCAGTAAATGGCAGACTGCCATAATGCATTGGAACAGTTGTGTAATGCTGTATGTCAAGCAAGGGATTCCTTCCTGCCCTCTGGCAGTTTCTATCCCAGAGCATGCGATTTGATTACCTTTTATCTTACACATCACCACTGCACAGGTTGTTAGTGGTCATAACATTATCCCCAATCCCGTTTTAGCACTTCCACTGCAGTACAATGCTGAATTCCCTTGGCAGAGAGCCCTGCAGGATGTCTACATGCTGTGTAAAAGAGTATTTCCTTGTGCCTGGTCTAAATTTACCTGCCCTTAATTTAAGCCAGTGGCCGTCCAGTCTCATATACTGTGGAGTAACATAAAAAGTAGGCACACATCAGTTTTCACCAAATCTGAAACCTCAGTTATGCCTCTTAAAACCTCCAGCCAAGACTTTGCTGCTTCTCTGAAGCTCTCTCTGCTCTTTATATTTTCATGTAATTGTATCAACCTGTCGATTGCGAGACTAAGGCAAATACTGAATTTGTTGTTCAGTACATGACCAGCCCAGCATAGCTGTGATGCGATAAGCCTGGCTTCAGTCCCCGTGGAGCGACTACATTCCGGAACCTCATTAGTGGTAACTTTATCCCGCTAGTTGATGCAGAGCATGGCGTGCAGATGTTGTAAGTGGAACTTATCTAGGAGCTTCATGTGATACCTGTAGCAGATCCAGGTTTCACACCCTACAACAAGTTGGAAAGTTGGTTTGAAGCTTAACACAATGCTGCTGCCAGACTCTGCCTGATAGTCTGCCAAGTGATGAGCTGGCTTTGTTGATATGCCTTGTCAGTATTCAGCAATGACTGAACTGATACAAAGCTAATAGGAAAGGAAGCAGGTGGTCAAAGGGACTGAAGGTGGGAGCCAGAACCTTCTACCTCTATTAATATGTCGGTGTGGCCCAGATCAGTTGTGACAGAGTCCTCATTACTGTCTGGTGTCTCACGTTGGCAATCTCAAGGGCTGCATGGTCCATGGAGAATAATCTCTTCGTCTCTGGGGCGTTCTCTCCATGCTGAGGCAGTTGGTGCTCTGCTGCCGTTTGTGATAGCTGAAATGCACTAAGGTGTTGTACCTAGAAAACAGCTGTGGCTTCTATGTGCTGTTTTCTCTGCAGCCAGAAGTGGTCATCAAAGAAACAGATGTGGAGCTCACGTGCAGAGCAGTCAATCCCTTTGGGATATCACAGCTGGAAAAAGTTTGAGAGAGCAGCGTCCCAATTGCATGGCCATCCTATTGGGCCCAGGGGGGAGAGGGGGCTAGATCCAAACGTCACTGAACACAGCTGTCAGCACAGCGGGAACAGCACTCCTCGCCCGCACTCCTTCGCAGAATTCCTCACCACTTCATCAGAGCTGCTTTCCACTGCACGTTTCCTAGCAGCGGCAAAATGTTATGTAACCATGGTTACAACACGACTCTGCTCTGAAGGAGGTGCATCGTGACAGGCTGAAAGGACCAGGGTGGAAAGTTTGGGGTAAGGCGCTAAAAGGCAGGAATGGACAGACCAGATATTCAGGCTTTTGTGCTTTGAACATAGGTGGTTTGAGCATTCCACTAATGGGATTTGCCTATGATCCAGGAGGCCAGCCTGGCCCAGGGCGGCAATGAATGAAAGTCATTCCAACCTGGACGCTGTTGGGGACATATGTTGCTGCTCCTAGATAGCCTGGGCAGGTGCCCACACCCCAAACGCCCCCGCTGGCACGCCCAGCAGAGAGGTCCTGCAGCCTGGGCTTCCCTCTCACTCCCCAGCACGGTCCCTCGAGGACAGGCAAAGGCAGCGCGGTGGAGAGAGGCATGGGGGGAAGCTGGCACTGCTCTTGTCTGGGTAAATGGAGGAATTCAGGGTTGCCACCCAGCGCTTTCCACTTGAAATTAAACTCACTGTGAGAAGGGAGTTACGTGGTTTTTTTGCAGTTGCTTTGAGCTTTTCCGACTGGCAAAAGTTATCCAGATACCAGCAAATGAAAACATGGCCAAAGCAGGAAATCAGACATGAGTATTGAAGCCTTTCCCCTCAAACCCATTGGCTAGTGCTGGCTATACTGTAAAAGGAATAACTTGTTTTTTTCATGTACTCTGCATCTCAGGCACACCTGTTGTGATAATTATCATGGGGAGAAGGGAGGGCCAAAGTGTTAAACTCTGTCACCCTCTTCATTTGAAAAAGCCATCCTCAGGTTATTGCCTCTAAAGTTCTCAATAGGGAAAAAGAAAAATAGTTCAAGAAATTAAGGATGTGAAATAAACAGGAAGAGCTAGAAATACTAGTGAATAATCCGCGTTCTGACATAATTGGCATCGCAGAAATTTGGTGGGATAATTCGTATGACTGGAATATTGGTATCAAAAGGTACAGCTTGTTGAGGCATGAGAGGCAGGGGAAAAAAGGGAGGAGATGTTGCTTTGTGTCAGAGATGTATATTCACTTGCACTGAAGTCATGACAGAAGTGGGATGCAGGTATGCTAAAAGTCTCTGGGTAAAGGTAAAAGGGTGTGATGGGATGTCTGCCCCTCACTGGCCAGGAAAGGATTAAAAGGGCCCTTGGAGAGGCTGCAAGAGAAGTAGCCAATAGGAAGGGGCTGCGTGGCAACCAATCGGAGCCCAAGAGGCCAGTATATAAGGGAGCAGGAGAGCAAGGACAGTGCCTCCCAGGAGCTTGAAGGGGAAGGACTGTCATCTCCCTGGACAGAGCAGGGACCAAGCAGAGCCAAAGGCCCTCTGAAGCAAGGGCAGAGAAGGTCCTGAGGCTGTGGGGAAATGGCCCAGGGAAATCGATGGAGGAGTTGTGTGGGAGACCCAGCGGAAGGCTGGCACACACATAGGGTCCCTGGGTCGGGTCCCAGAGCGGTGGGTGGGCCTGGGTCCCCTCCGCACCCATGATTGCCATAGGACTGGTGGCAGGACTGCAGGAATCACAGCGAGAGGTGGCTAGACCTGGGACTGCAGAATCCCGCAGAAGAAGGAAGGTCCGGTGGAGACTGGACTGAGTGCAAGACGCTGCAGAGCGGGGGCGTCTGCCTGGCTGAGAGCTGATTCCCTGGATAACCAGCAGGAGGCGGTGAGATGGACCGTGTTACAAAGGGGTAAAAGACAAAGGTGATGTCATGGTAGATGTCTGTTATCGACCACTTAACCAGGAAGAAAAGGTGGATGAAGCTTTTTTTAAACAACTGTCAAAATCATTGAAAACACAGGACTTGGTGGCCATGAGGGACTTCAACTATCCAGACATCTGTTGGGACAATAACACAGCAGGGCACAGATTCTCCAACAAGTTCGTGGAATGCATTGGAGACAGTGGAAAAAGTGACTGGGGGAAGAGGCTGTTCCAGATGTGATTCCGACAAACAGGGAGGTGAAGTGATCATGAAATGCCTGCTCAACCTGAAGGCAGAAGGCAGCGTGGGTGACGTGACTATGAAATGATAAGAGTTCATGATTCGAAGGAATGCTAGGAGGATAAACAGCGAAATAAAGACAATGGACTTCAAGAAGGGAGACTTTGTCAAAGGCACAGAACTGGTAGGTAAAATCCCAGGGGAAGTAGCTCTAAGGTGATAGTCAACATGGCTTTGTCAAGAACAAATCGTGTCAAACCAGCCTATTATCCTTCTTTGTCAGGGTGACAAGCGCTGTGGATGGGGGGAGGCAGCAGATGTGGTATGTCTTGACTTTAGTAAGGCTTTTGAATATCGTCTCGCATGACCTTCTCATAAACAAACCAGAGAAATATGGCATACGGACCTACTATCTCTGAAAGGCAGCTCAGCTCCTGCTAGCACCGCGGCAGGGTACAGTCTCACCGGGCAGAGTGCTCATGGCTGTATCACCCAAACAATTTTCTTCTGCAGTTCTAGGAGTTCTTTTGAGATCTCTCATCCAAGCAGTGACCCAGCCCAACCTCCTCTCCCATGTCAGAGTATCAGAACACTGGTGATTACAGCAGGCTGTGAATTGATTGCCATCTCTGATTTCCTGGCTTTTTAACCTTAAGTAATTTCTCTTTATTTCCCTGATTTTCTTAGTCTTATTCCTTCTCCCCTTCCTGCTTGCAGAATGTTTTGCATGAGATACATTTATGGTCTTTCCCGCATCTTTATTCTTGTTTCCTAGTAGCCTGCCTTCTTAATATTTCCATGACTCACTCTTTCCTAGGTCCATGCTGCTGCTTATCTAGACTAGGCAGTGTGTCAGTGAAAGAACCATATTAAGCCTTTCCTGACATTTTCTCTGTATCATCTGTACATGAGTGGCAGATAGGAGTTATCCACCATTAATCTCTTCCGTGTCACAACAGAGGTCAGGAAATTTTATGAAACCTTCTATTTTCTGTTTATCCAGTGTTTTCTATAGCACCTGTCACTAGAGTTGCTATTCTCTCCTGTGAATAATTTTCTTCTAAGACCATTCCCAAAGATTTGCTTTTTTTTTGCAATGAAGTAATAAAGGCCATGTTTATTGACTTGCTTTTAATAACTGATTCTGCTATGATAAGGTAACCATTTTAAAACAGAAAACAAATCCTGATGATAAAGACAGTGAACATACACAAAATACAGCCTGTTCCTGTTTGTTCTGTGACACCCCAGCACACTTTTGGACACTGTAAAGTAAAAATATCATCACCCAATTTTTTTAATTGAATGTTTTGAATTTATTGTGATTGGATGATTTCTAGTTATAGACAGACACTTTATCTAGTGTGTCTCAGATCCTGTGTGCGCCATTACCTGCTGTGTCCTGAGTGATACACCTTTGGCCATGTGTTGCTCCTCTGTTCTTTCAGGTCTGTATCTGAACTGGCAAGCCATTATTGGAACCAAGCACCGGTCTGGCAGCAGAGTCCAAATCTGGTTGGCAGCTGCCTAAGAACTGAGTTGAGGGGTCTCACCTCAGCAGCTGTCATAAACCTACTGAACACCACCGGCAGCACACTTACCCTTGGCAGTGTCCGCTGTGGAGACGCCCGGGCTCAGCTGTGGGTCCTTTCAGCTCACAACTGAGCTGAATGGCAGAGCCGTTGGAGGAAGCCAGTCTGGTGAATGTGCCAGTGCTGGCAGCTCCCCCACCAACAACCCTCCCAGACCA
The DNA here is from genome assembly GCF_026122565.2 of Emydura macquarii macquarii. Classification (NCBI taxonomy): domain Eukaryota; kingdom Metazoa; phylum Chordata; order Testudines; family Chelidae; genus Emydura; species Emydura macquarii. The sequence goes on from NW_027130338.1 coordinate 423,914, forward strand.
AAGCAGTGCTGATTTCCTTTTGTCAGCATTTAAATGGCAGCAGCTCAACCATGGCCCCATGTCCGGTCTCAGTTTGACTGCGTGGTACCCAAATCCCCTGCACCTACTGGGAAAATGGGAGACTTTTATTCCCCATTATCCACAGATAACAGCATCGCCGTAGCAGCGGCTGTGCTGGCATCTGGCCTGCAGGTGGGGTTGGGCTGGGACTCGGATGTAGTGTTCAGTATCCCGCAGGAGTTGAGAAATCCTGAGAGTTACAAAAATAAGTAAATAAAAGGTTGGGTTCTGTTTGTTTACCTCCTGCTGCTGGAGCCAAGAGGAGTCCTCTTTTCAGGTTTTTCTCTGCAACCCGGAAGCTAGAAACTTACTGTATCTTTTAAAGGGAAGCTGAGAGTCTTGTGAATTCAGGAGCTGGGGCTGCTAGAAAAACACAATCCCAGGAGACTTGTGAGAGCTGGCAACACTGCAGATGGTGAAAGTCCCTTCTCAGGATTTTGTGAAACAGCAGCACAAGGTTTGCGGCTTCTTGGCCATGCTCCCATCCCCAGAGAGCTTCACGCTGTGTGCTTTGAGGGGCAACCATGTTAGGGCTATACAGTTGTTTATTGGTAATAAAGTGTATCCTAGAAACAGGAGTTTCTGCAATTGCCAATTTGCCATTCATTCAACGGAGCAGAACTGCTTCTTCAGTAAGGGCTACCCTTGGCCCTCCAGGTTTACAGGGCTGGGCTCACAGGCTGCACAATGCAGCAAAGTTGGGAGTGCAGCAGAGACTCTGTTGTGAGACACTAGCTCCTGGCCAGGGAGCAGAGGCCATTGGAGACATGGTATCACTGTGATTATCATTTTACTATCCTGCACAGTGTGTTCATAGGCCGCCCGCTGCAGGAGGATTTGAGGAATCCAAAGCTCTGGGTCCTGATTTTGGAGTGTGGGGCTGTGCGGGTGGGAACTGGCCGTAGGGCTGGTATATGTGGGCAAATCACCGCAGTGTAAGGAAGGGGGTGTCGAGCCACTGGAGAAGCTCTTATGCCCTCACTGTCCCTGATTCCTCACAAGGAACAAAAGGGAGTGTGGGCATCACCCGAGAACCAGAGATCACCCAATGAAATTAATAGGCAGCAGGCTTAAAGCAAACATAAGGAAGTACTTCTTCACACAACGCACAATCAACCTGTGGGACATAGTAACAGACAGGACGAGAAATTTACCATCTACCGCTAATAAAATCACATTGTTAACATCGAACAAGATATAGGTAGATACAGACAAATCTAATCAGTCTCGTAATTCTCTAACAATACCAGTCCACATTTCAAAGCTCAGGCTGTCTAATGTGACTTTGTTAGCTCTTTTAAGGAATGGCCCTAATGACCATTTACATACTTGTCTTAGAGGTTGAATTTGGGTCATTTTAGCCTGCTAGTCGCTTAACCCTTTCTGGCTCCGTGTCACAGCCTTCCTCTGCAGCATGGCGCACAGGTTAAACTGGTGTAAATGGTGGATTGTTGGCAACTTGAAGTCTTTAAATCGGGATTTGAGGACTACAGTAACTCAGCTACAGGCTATGGGTCCATTTACAGGAGTGGGTGGGCAAGGTTCTGTGGCCTGCAATGTGCAGGAGGTCAGACTAGAAGAATATGAAGGTCCCTTCTGACCTTAGAGTCTATGACCCGCCACTGCAAGGGAAAGCAGAGACCTCCTTCTTCACGCTCCGTTTCTCGGCTTCTCTGCTCTGAGCGTAGTGGAATGCGGAGCTGTATTGTACGGCTAAGCCACGAGGTGGGGCTGTGTGTAAAATGCCTCATTTAAACTAACCTCAGTTTAAAAACAGAAAAGTTGTGGACAGCTTGGAGAAAGTCCAGAGCAGAGCAACAAAACTAAGAGGTTTAGAAAACGTGACCTGTGAAGAAAGGTTGAAGGAACTGAACGTGTTTAGTCTAGAGACGAGACGGCTGGGGGGGGATATGATGGTCTTCAAATATGTTTAAAAAAAAAAAAAAAAAGTTACTGAAAGGACAGCAATCAGTTGTTCTCCGTGTGCACCGGGGGTAGGACAAGAAGTCACTGGCCTGGTTTGCAGCAAAGGGGATTTAGGTTCGATATCAGGGAAACCTTTCTAACTCGAAGGACCGTTCAGCTCTGGAACAGGCGTCCGGGGAGGCTGTGGAATCCCTCTCCTTGGAGGTTTTTAAGGACACACTGGACAGCCCCTTGTCAGGGGTGGTCAAAGTTCAGTTGGTCATGCCTCAGCGCAGGGGACTGGACTCGATGGCTTCTCAAGATCCCTTCCAGCCTTGTGTTTCTATAAAAACAGAGACACTTTTCCTGTTAGAAAAGCCAGAGCAAGGTACAAATTAGAGCTGATTTCTGCCTCTTTTGGTACGTGCAGCTGCTGTCACAGAACAAGAGAGTCTCACGCTGCATTGTCCAGTCTCCACTTCCTTCCTTAAAGCAGCTGGAACAGAGCTGACATGAAAGCTGCAAAAGCAGCGATCAACAGGAACGCACGAGGCAGGAGGATCCTGCAGATGTGTTCACAAGGGGAAGGAGAGGCTTGTGTCATGGAGCAGGTTAATAAAGTCCCTAGTGACAATCCAGGGGAGACAGCCTGGCTGGTGATGAGACATTGAAACTTTGCACCCCTGAATGACTGGTCCCGATCCAATGAAATTCATCCCAGTCTCAATGCTGCTTGCAGCCAGTTGGTGGACACAGTCCTGCTCCATCAGCAGCCCCCACCATGATCACTGCAGAGATCAGGCTGGCCTGGCATGGTGATACCTTCTGGCCTGCACATCTGTGCGTGAAGAACTGGAAGTAAGCAGTGCTTCTGTTGGCAGCCTTAGCAGAGGGGCTAATGACTGACTGGCCATGGAGACCATTTCCCGCCCACTTGCAATGACTGGATCCTTCTAGGTGAGGGTGGAGCAGTGTGAAGGAAGCTGTTTTGCTGATGCCCATCAGGACAGATTTGCTCTCCACGGCACTCGGGCTGTCGCCTTTCTCATTTGCAAAATGCATAAGGGGAAATTGCATTTTGCTTATTTAATTGGAGCCGTGATGCTGTGTTGGGTTTTTACACACCACCCACTGTAGAGCTAGGTGAGCAGGCTGAGACTGGGCAGAGAACGTTGAGGTGCGGGGCTTCCGCCCAGAAATACTGCTGTCCGGGTCGGTCCGTGAAATACTTAGGCGTTTCTGCCTGCTTTAAAGCTGACACCAAAAGATAGCCGTGCAGACACCATGGGGTCGCAGCAGTCTTGTAATTACATCTTCAGTGACTGGACTGCACAGGGCACCTGCGGGGGCAGTGGAGCTCGGAGTTCTGAATGTGAAAGGAAGGAATAAATAAGAGAGTTGTTCTAACATCGGTTGTCGAAGCAATGCGCTGGGTGAGGAGGCTGTGAACAGACAGCCAGGGAGCCCACCTTTAAATAGGTGGATTGTAAACCTCCCTGGAGCTTTGCAGCTTTGTGGAAACAGCCTCTGATCTTTCTACTTTTCATTTAAAGATAATAATAAAGCTAGATGGGAGGAGAGTCGCTTGTTTGCAGGAACAGCCAGCTCAGAGTGACCGAGCAGAATCTTCTGCCCTGCGTTGCATGGGGCTCTGCTCCATCGCTGAGGCCTGCAGGAAACTTCCAGGCTCATTCTCACATAAGAACAGAAGGCTCGGGTGCAGTCTGAGGGCAGTGCTGCCCTCTGCTCTTAGCCCTGAAGATCTTCCCTCTGTGGGGCTCAGACTCTGGAGCAGGGCAGGGCAGACGCTGGAGTCTCGGGTGGTGTGATGGGGGAGGCAAGGACGGCTCAGTGTGCTTCTGAGGAGTGGGGAGCTCCAGATGGAGGCACGCTCCTTCTAATGCTGCCCAGGTGTTTGTACAGCGCCTAGCACAGTGGGGCCCTAATCCAGCAGGCATTAACTGTTACAGTTAATAATCACTGATGCTGCTAAATGGTCAGGCTGCAAACTGGCTGTGTCCCCTCGGATCTCCTCATGTGCTGAAGGTACATGGCAAAACCAGGTTTCCCCCCAGCTGTGTGATCTCTCAGTCGGGCATCGCTCTGTCTGGGTTGGGTTTTTTTCATAAAGCATCTTCTTAGTTGTTTATCCTCAATAAATGGCAAGTGGAAGCTGACTCTGCTTTTAAACCACTCCTGGTATCTTCCTGGCCTCCAGCACTGCATGTAAAAAGCTTGTCCACCTGCCTGACGTCTTTTACAGTGCCGCCGAGGCGTTACAGTTTGGTTTCACCACCCCCATCCTCCCTCTTCTGTGAATGGAAGGAGGCTCCTTTCTTGGCAGGACAGATTGTGCAGCCTTCACAATAGAAGGATGCTGCTAATTTCCTCCTCCTGATTGGCTCACGTGTCTCTGATCCCTGTACAACAAGTGGAGGTTTATAGAAATTTGCTGATCCAGATACTTCCTCTTTGCAGCAGAGATGGACTTGTGTTCCTACTGCCGACAGCCCGGCCATCTTGTGCTACTTCATCATTCGCGCTGTCATTTTTCTCCACAGAGCTCCTGGCAAAACCCGAGTTGCCACGTGCTGTTTTTAAATGCAGCAATGCAATCGCACTAGCTAGGTCTGTGGGGAAAGAGTGATTCAGGCAGTGGATGGCGGGGAGCACGCTCCTAGGCAGCAGCCTCGTGTTCTCTTTGGCACATCACATGAGGTGCAGGGCATGCTGTGGAGCTACCCTGACTCTCACCCACTGAGGATCTATAGTTCTGCTGCTGCCCAGAGGTGGTTAAAATGCCGGTCGAGTCTCAAAAAAAATGACGAGGTCCCAAATTGGAGCAAGACGTGCAGCCCCCATGGGCTCTGCCAGGCCCAGAGTCGTGTGCTGCCCGTGGGGTGGGAACACTGCAGAAGGTGGGCGTGGGAACTCCTGTCGGGGAGCGTGGTCTCCCCACGGCCAGCCGTGCTGTTGGTCCACCACGTCTGTGGGTCTGGATAGAGGAGGAAACTCCCTTGCCCACGAGTGCACCACGTTTGCTGGTGTGTGTGGTGGTGATGATTGGTGGCAGGGCTCTGTCGGCTCCTCGAGTCCCTCCTGTGGCATCATGGCGGGGTACGTACACTGCCCGGGGCTGAGTCACCTCTGACCTGTGCTGGTGGCGGCGGCTGGCCTGAGTGCGAGAAGCATTCCCCTCTTGGGACCAGTTCTCCTCTGCCTTTGCAAAGTCATTCGCCACCATTGCAATGTGGGGGGCAAAATGCTACCCGGTCTGAACAATCGCGTCTCTCCCCCCCAGCACGTTAGCCAGCCTCCCCAAGCCTGTAGCGGTGCCCCCAGCGGGCAGCGCCCACGTGAATGGCTCTGAGAAGCAGCCCCTCAGGCCGCGCACACGCCACAGGGTGCAAAGTGAGCCGGGAAGCTCAGCTGCTTCCCCCTCGCCCATCAGAGAGGCAGAGGATCTGATGCTTGACCAGTCAGCCACCTTGCTTCAGCAACACCTGCTTGAGCGAGAAGGTGAGAGAAGCCCCAGCGAAAGCAGCCGGAGGAAAGGGGAGGGAGGATGTGAAAGTTCATCTCAACAGAGCATGACAAAATCCAAGCTACAAAATCACTGCATGCAGCACCTTCCCTAACACTGCCGTTTGCCTCCCGGGGGCAGGAGATAAATAGAGCAAACAGGAGAGGAGCATGAGGTTCCTTGAAGGGCACTGGGGGGCTCGGTTTGCAGCTATAATTTATCTGGGAAAAGCTTGGGTAGGAAGGAGATGGGTGCTATGGAGAGAGGGAGGATAACACAATGTGACAGAATCAAAGGCAGTGAATACTCACTCCCAGAGCGGATGCTCCGTTGCTATGGCATGGGGGGGAGTTACTCTGAATTCTCCTCTCTCTCTGCCTGGCGTTTTTAACTTCGCAAGCCTCGTCTGCTCCCTTCTCCACACAAGTCAGTCACCACCCATCTGCAGGCAGCAGGGGAAATAAGCTTCCAGCGTGACAAGGCTGGGGCCCCAGGGACAGGCATCCTCCCTGCCAGTGAGAGTAGTACGGTCCGAGGGGGAGGCTCTTTGGAGAATGTACAGTATGTTATCTGGCAGCCAGCTGATTCCGGCGTCCAGGGGCTCAGATGGAGCGACCGAGGTGGTGGAGCTGGCCCTGCTGACTAGGGTTCATGCAGAGCCTTGGAGATCTGGGAGAAACGGTTTCTTCCTGCTGCTGCTGTTTTGAAGTGAAAGTCACCGCAGCCGTTTGAGTGTAGGCGACAGAGCTGTGCCGTGCATCTGGAAGAGCCTCTGCAGGCAGCCTGCCCGAGAGGAAGCTGCCGAGAGCACGGATCTGATGGTTCACATTTAACCACATCCGTGCCTCACTAGAAATATTTACAGGCGTTTGTCACCGGTTCCCTCCATTTTGAAAAGAAGCCCCGGGCAGCCAGAGCTGGGAAAGCTGCTCCCATGGCGTTTAGCCCCTGGCAGATCCTCTCCCCGGTCCAGTGGGCCAAGTGGACGTGGTCTGCTGTGCGAGGAGGGGGTGCTGGTGATGGTGAGGATGGTGGGGTAGAGCGAGAGAGAGAGGACGACGACTCGCAGGCAGAGACCAAATCACTGAGTTTCAGGCAAGTATGCAGCATCCCTGCTTTGCTAGGACTTGGCATGTGAACTTGTTACAGACCCATTCGGCTCCAGCACGTGGGGTGGCATTCATAGCACGATGCGTCCTTCCAGGGACAAAATGCTCTGAGGTGGCTGTGGGAAATCTCATGCACTGCATCCTCCAAAGAGCCTGGCTTTTCAGTGTAGTGAGTGTTCAGCATTTGCATCTGCCTTTGCTAATTCTGCCCTTCCCTTCCGCTCCCTAGACACAGTGTGGCGTTCGCAGGGTCTGTGGAACCTGCACTCCGGTCTGTCCCGTGGGTTTCAGGCCCCGTTATCCCACTGAGCTGCAGCGATCGCAGGGGAAGGGAGTTGTGGCAGAGCAGTTCTGCAGGCTCCAGAAGCTGCTGTGAAATGATGCTCTCTGGTCTCGTCGTGGTAATGCTAGCAGGCCCAGCCCAGCTAGTGCTTTCAAGGAAGGAGCTGCAGCCAGAAATGCCATGTCCCGTGGGTCAGTGACCCATGCGGAGATAGCCGGTGCACGTTTTCACATAAAAACAATCCGTGCGAAAGGCACCGAGGCGTAATGGTGCTGTGTGACTAATCTCTGAAAGGTGGGCGTCCAGGGCAGGTGGGCAGAAGGGAAGTTTCAAGGGGAATTGACAGTAACATGGTTTCACCTCTCCTACCTTTTCCATTCACTCGTGTGGTGTGTTGAGAATGAATCTGTCACAGCCCCGGGATGTCAGCTGCAGATCAGTTGATTTGCTGTTTGACCTGGGAGCTGGAATCCAGTCTGGGTGGATATTTAGGGAATGTATGTAAAACATTTCAGAGCGGGCCTTGAAAGTGGTAATTCTTCATTCTTTCCCCTCCTTGGCAGCTCGGACTCTGAAAGCAATTTTGAGACGCCTGAAGCAGAAACCCCCGTGCGGTCACCTGTAAAGGAATTCTGTGACCCATCGCTGGGATTGGACGTGGCAGAGGCCAGGACCCAAGGTAAAGAGATGCCATGCATCTTCCGATTTCATTTCAGTCTGCTTTGCATGCAGAAAACAGGGTGGGAGCTGGGGAGGGGAAGCTGTTTTCTTGAATAAGGCTGGTCACGCGTTTGCAGTTCATGGCCTGGGTAGTTTAAATGCAGATGCTCTGAGCTATGTACCTGCTGCAGGGGCCATTTTAAGTTGAGTGGAATGTTGATTTATTGAAGAGTTTTGAGGAGGCCAAGGGTTGCACTGACCTTTGACAGCCCGTTCGATTCCCCCATCTCATGCCCTGGTGGTGTGCAATTACAGTCAGGCTGTTTTGCAATACCTGGTCACACCCACCCGCTACTCCCTGGAGAAGAGATGAAGGGCAAGCGGGTATGTGGCAAGACGGTGAAGATGTCTATAGATCCGGTTTTGTGAGTTACCCAGAGGGGCTGAGGCTTTTCCCAGTGGCACAGCGAAGAGCACAGCATGCAGCCAGAAGTTGCTCCGTCTGGCTGAAGGGAGCAAAGGATATTTTCAGACTGTTTTCTTTTTCTAAATGCCCCCCCGACCCCCCCAATTCCTCCTGAAAACCCTGCTTGGGTAACTAGTGTCTCTGCTGGCTCTGGGAGTCACGTGACAGCCCAGCTGACTGGTGGGTGCCTTAGCGCTCGCAGGCCCTTTGCTGTTTGCGATGGCACAGCTCTGCCTTCTTTCACAGCAGCTGATGTGATGTTTAGGGCCTCAGCCCTTCCTCATTGCCGTCTGCAGCTGAGATTCGGTTGCGTGGGTAAAAGGGATTTTTATAGTCGTGGTGGCACAGTGCCGAGATGAACAGGAATTGAGCTCTGGACCCTTGGACTGATGGAGTCACAAGTTAAATGGATCTGGGAGGCCTCACTCTAGTTGCCCTTGGCCATTTGTCCAGGTCACAGAACCACAGCTGGACAATCTGGCGTGATAGCCCATGCATTTTCAGCCCAGGTCTAGAATAACAGTGAAGTCTGAAGTGTGTGGACAGAGCTGGGGTGGGGCTGGGGCAAGCAGCACTGAAGCCGAAGGGGCTTCTAGAGGCTAGCATAGAGGGGCATTGGCAGGGCGGTCCAAGGACTCTCCCGCGGTGCGGATGGGAATTGCGGCTAAAACTCTCTGCAGAAATAGATGGCAGACTCCACTGCTCTAACAGGAAACCCTAGATTGTAAAGAGTAACAGCCACGTTAGTTCTGAATCCCAGGAATCCTCTCTGAATTTACCTCTCTTCAAATGCTCGCCCTAAAAGGGGTTGCGATCTGCACACCTCTCTCGTGCGCTCGCTGGTTTGAATCGTTTCAGTTCTTCGCGGTACGGTCACTGTTCAAATTTGAAACTTGAAATCTCTGATCCTCCTGGTTAAAGAAACAGCCAGCGAGAGCCGCGGAGAAGCCAAGGTTCTCGTGTCTCAAGGGCTGCTATCAACCAGGACCCCAGGATGCCGTTAGTTATACCCTGTATCTCCCACCCACCGCCTCCCTTCACCACGCTTGGTTCTAGCCAGACCTCTTAGCCCTTCCCATTGCCAAGTGCCTAACTCCCTTCCAGCCTTTTTAAGTGGAAATCAAGGTTAATGCCCCCAGGAGGCTTAGTGCAGTTGTCACATTTCATGTCTACCTCTGCTGCTTGTTGCGATGTGGTGCCTTTGTAAACAGGGTTAAAGGCTGTCAGGGAGACTGCCCCACATGGAGGCCGTGTGTAGGAGGGCAGTGCAGTGCCTGTGGGGGAGAGGATAGCTGGGGACAGGGAGTGCGCTGGGACCAGCCATTCTCACTCTCCATGAGCACGCAGTGCTGACGTGCTGACCTGGTCTAGATCTGCCCTCCCTCGCCCAGCAGGGACTCATTGCCCTGGCGTTTAGCTCACAGGCTTTTGCTGAATGCTCAGTCTGCTTGTGCTGGGTTTGCCATTTACCTCCCCCGGGCTGCAGCGGCTGACCTTGGTCCATTAGGCGGCTCTTTCAGCCAGTGGAGCGCTGTGACTGTTGGAAGCCTTCTAGCCTCTGACTGCAGAGCTGAAGGGTTGGATGAACCCTCTGCTCCAGCCCACCATCAGGCCCCAGAACCTGGCAGTCCCACGCGGATGCAGCAGCCCAGAGATCCTGCTGCCAGGCCTTTTCCAAAGTCTGCCCATCCACCGTTAGTGACCCTGCTCTCCTGTGACTCTAATGCTAGTCCAGCGCCACGCACGGCGCAAAATCCGGGGGGGCTGAAGTAGGCTGGCAGCAGGGGCTGTTGGTTTGGCTCAGTGGAACAGTGTGCACGGGGAGGCCAAGGGCTGGCGGCACAGTCCTTCCTTCTTTAGCAAAGCCAGCGGTTACTCACTTCGTAGGGTGATGCTCTGGGAGCAGAGGGGGGATTCCTCGGGGATTCTCCTGGCAGGGTTTCTGATCCTCTCAGACTCCTGCTCAAGGCGGCCCGCAGCACAAGGTCCCAGGGAGAGACTAAACATTTTAAATGTCTCCGAGAACTGCATTTTGCAGCTGACTTTCCTGGGAAGCGCTATTCCTGAAAGCCACTGCCTGGGCCAGAATTGGGCGTGCAGATGAACTGGCTCCTCATGGTCTCCCAGACAAAGGCTGCAGTGTTCCTGGCTGCACTGCCGTGCATGGGGTTGGGGCTGCTGACAACGCAGGGGACCCAGTAGCGCTGTCTAGGAAGCGCTGTATTTATGCTCTAGTTCACCGACAGCTGAATGGCAGGGGCGAGCTGCATCTCCGTGCTGCTGGTAAACAGGAAGAGTTTTGCCACTGCGTCCTTGATTCGTGGGTGTTGCGTGGCAGATTCTGTGGGTGGGACGTAGCCCCAAGGTCTTGTTGGAAGGTCACCTGAGAAGAGCAGCTCCCAGTGTACGTCCCTGTCTGTGTCTTCTGGTCCGTGACAGTTTCACACTAGCAGACACATCGCCAGGGCAGGATGCTGGGGAACCGATATGGGGCAAATGTAACCCCCGTTGGCTGCCCCCTGCGCCTCCCTCGCGCTCTAGGGGAAGTTGCTGCATTTAAAAAACACAAGCTTTACTAGGATACGCAAACCCAACTCCAGCCACATCCCCCTTCGAGTGACTGGGGCTGGGGAGCGAGGCGGGAAGGGGAGCTGCCCACAGGCGTGAGGGGTGGTGTGGCAGCTGTCACCCTCTCTCCGGATAAGCTCTTAGAAACACAGCCTGTGTTTGGGAGGCGCCATCCATTGCCCTCCAGCCACGTTTCTGTGATGCCCCGGGCTCTTTGAAATGATGGAGTGAGGCCACTCGTGATGTGGATACTGTGCTCAGAAGGCTTTCTGGGATGTAAGGCTGCTGGACCTTGGCTAATGCGTACATTAAACCCACCTCATAACAATGCGTCTTGGTTCCCCGGGAGGCTGGGAGAGCAGCGTACTTAGCACAGTCTGCGTGTGAGCCGCCTGTTGTTCAAGAGCTGCGGTAGCTGCCATAGATACAGTAATCAGGAGTCAACCCCAGTTTAATGACTGCTTGTCAGTGTTTAATAACAGGGATCGGGGCAGGGAGATCAGGGCACCCCAGAGTGTTTGGGACGTGGCTGCTGCCCATAGCTATGTTACTCCATGTCGAGCACAGTGCTAGAAGCTGCACGCACAGATGTGTCACCACCTTTCCCAGTGCTCCGGTGGGTCAGTGGGAATAGAAGCTCATTTTCTGTGATACGATCAGTATTTAGAAAAAAATAGGTTATGAAACCTGGAAGGGCAAAAGCACTGAACAGGGGGAGGCCTGTTGTTACATAGACAATCGAAGTAGGGATAGATAGATTACACCTGCTGTGTCCAAGGCAGAAATACAGAACGTCCCATTCATCCGTCAGGCAAGGCCAGTGCGCTGATTCTCTCTTCCCAAACAAAATCTTCTTAACTCTTTCTGTTACCCTCCCAGACTACAGAGACCATAATTCTACCCTCCTCTCTGGAAAGACACCGCCTCCGTCTCTCCTGCGGGAGTTATTTTTCACAAGGAATTAAGCAAAAGCAATCAATACTGATCTGTCCTTGGTTGTAGCAGCTCTCACCAGCCTTCTCTTCTGTCACCCGTGATTCAGGCTCATGTTATGTGTATTAACAGCATTACCACTTGTTGGTGAGTAAAGCGCCGTTCACAAGTATCCTAATACTTAACAGCAAAATAGACTTAAAAGAGACCGGGGTCTGTTAAACAACAGTGGAAAAACCAGCTGAGAAAAGTCTGTCTTTAAAAGCGTGAGCTGAGTGTGCAGTTCAGATCTCCTGGGCGTGGTCGGCGTCTGAGCCCTGTCAAAGAAGAGGGATGTGTGACATATGGAGAACACCAGGAAGGAGTCAAATGTGAAGGCTATAGATAGTAAAGGGGCTGTTCTCCTAGGCCCTTTGGCATGCAGGGTTGTGGGGAAACATGACTGGTTCGTTTGCCTGGAATGTGTGTCATCCAAAGGGAGCAAGGGCTTTGCAGCCAGTGGCCGCTGCCAGATTTTATTGACTCATTTGGAAATGGCCGAGGAGAGGAGGGTTGGGCTGTGCTCGGGTTAGTGGTTCCTAGACGAGGGAGTACCGATGGTGTACGTGTGCACTAGGCGTCCATCGCTGCAGAGCGCTCTACGTACGTTGTGTTCACCAGTTCCCTCCTGCAACACACAAACCAATTGCCCTGACAGGACCAGAACCGTTGCCTCCTAGGCATGTGCACCGCATTCACCACCCCCACAGCTGATCCTTTGCCTCCGTGTTTCTCAGCGGCCGGTCCACAGACCGGTGCTGGTCCTTGAGATCTCTCTGACACGGTTTAGGAAGGCAGCAAGCCAGTCCCTGCTACCCAACAAGTTGAGAAAAGCTGCTTGACGTAATGCTTGACAGTTTTCTATCACTTTCCATCCGGAGGGGCTCAGAATGCTTTGCCAAACTCCAGCGCGTTAAGCCTCAGTGCCCCCGGGAGCTAGGAGAGTATCGGGGGCCCCGTTTTGCAGGTGGTGAGGCTGAGGGTCGGAGAGTGGAAGTGAATTGCCAGAGATCACGGAGGAAGTCAGCGGCAGAGCTGGAGATGAGCCCAGTTCTCCCCAGGCAAGCACCTTGTGCAGTCAGTTACACCGGTGCAGCTCCGGCATTCTGCAACCAGTTTGCAAGGTGCAGGGCAGTGGGGGGTCTGGCCCCACCTCTCCTGGATGTCAGCTCTGTGCCTCAATCCCAAGTGCAGCCTTTCCTCCTAGCCGTGGGGCTGGCTGCCACCCGCTATCAGGAGTGCAAAGCAGAATAAGAAGATTCCTCTTGCCTTGTACGGTGCGAGTGACCGGGCCTGCCATGGATTCCTGTCCCCGGAGAATGACTGCCTGCCTGCACAGCCCGTTTCCACGCCGGGGCCAAGCGTTCCCCCCTGCAGGGCCTGCGCACGCCTCCGAAGTGCTGTGCAGAAGAGGTAGGGCCGGGTGCCATTTTCATGTTAAACGGAGCCAGCCGAGGTGTCGGTAGGAAGAGCTGCCCCAAAGGAGACGTGTTCTAGCCGCGTTCAGCGGCTCCGCGTGCGCTGCTGCCTGGCTCCTGTCGGGAGCAGCCCGAGAGCCGTAGCATTGTTTCCTTCTGCTGTCGCCCTTTGGTGGAGTTAAATGCAGACCGGTGTTAACGCAAGCAGGCTGGCCGAGCGGCCGGGCTCTGAGGAGCATCGGCTGAGTCTACCGCACTTCGGCTCTTCCGCCAGGCACGCGTGAGAGTCGGGGGAGCTTTCAGACGCGTTCTCCGCATCCTGTGCAATTGTTCCTGGAGGAAGTGCCACTGGCGGGAGAGTGCGCTGGAGTGCGCGGCAAGGCAGGGAGGAGCAGCCAGTGCCAGGTTGGGTGAGAGGACCCTGTGGGCGGGTTGGCCGCAGGGAAGGAGGATCAGGCTGCAGGGAAGTTGTATGGGACACACTTGCTAGCAAAGCCGAAGCGCTGCCTTTGAGGGGTTTGCGCGAGGGTTGACTTGGCCCAGTTTGCATAGCCAGGGCCCAAGTGTCGGGAGACTGGTTTTTTATTCTCCCTCCCGCTGAAGTCAGTGGAAGCAGAATGGAGACACGGGCTGGGGCTGGGAGCGTAGCAGCCGGCTGCCTTGCACTGAGCAGCGCCTGGGTGAGGCCTGCTGCTGGGCTTTGTTGTTGGAACATCTTCTAATTTCAAGGTCCTTTAGACTAACCCTGGCTGAGTCTCTGCGGAGGGGGTGCTGTGGCCAGGAACTGGCTACCCAGGAATCTGAACTATGCAGCCAACACCCTGCTCAGTGCTAAGCTGCACAAGGGGACGTGCTATGGAGAATGGCCTCTCCGCTGCTCCTGTCAGCAAAACGCTTCATTCCATTCGGGAGATAATGTTGCTGCCTGAGAAGGGGCATTTGCCTGCTCCCTTTCCTTGCGCGGTGCTGTTACCCATCCCTGCCTCCTCCAGACCAGCAGAGATCTTCGGGGGCGGGGGGAAGCCAGCACGCCCTGGGGCGCCTTGGGTGGGCCTAGGACCCTGAAGGGGAGGGGGCTGTGTGGGAAAAGCAATGGGGTGTAAGATAGTCTTATCACATAACCAGCACAGAGCCTCAGACACAGCTTGAAGAGGAGCGGCAGAGTGAGAGTCCGAGGGGCTGGGAGAGCGGGCAAGTTCTGACGGGCCAGAACCGGACTGTGCCTTCGCAGGTTTCACGGAGCTAGGGGGTGTTTACTGTGTGGAGCCCGCCAATACCCACTGTCCCCTGCCGGGTATTAATAACCTAGCCAGACCGCTGGGTCGGAATCCAGGATTATCTCCCAGGTGGTGTTGCAGGCGCGTGCTGGGAATGTGAAGATGGGATGTTCTGTTGCAGAGATAAGGAGGCTCTTTGTTGCCCCACTGGCTTTTGTATGTTACCCTGACGCTTTCCGATCAGTGCCCCAGCCCCAGCCCTGTGTTCCCTGTTGCCCTGAGGGTGCTGGGACTCTGACACCAGCCCTGCCTTTGTTTGTTTGTTTGTTTCTGCAGTTGTTGAGATTTGAGTGACCAGGATCTCTCACCTCTGGCACATCCCATCAAGTTAAAACCAGTACTCGCCAGGGATCAGTATTACCACTAGCCTCTCAGGTAGTCCCCCTGTTTCCAGTATAACCCAGCTCGCGCACCCACCCACATCCTCAGGGGAAAGGTGGGCTCTGCCACAGCCGGCAGGTCTGGGGTCTGGCTGGCATCAGGAGGGAGGTGCCTTCCCCGAAGATGGAGTTCCCCAGCGTTCATTGTGAGGGAGCCCCAGTCAGGCTCCGCATCCAAACTCAAGATGATCGAAAGCACAGTGTCATTGGGACCCAGCTCCCAAACCCGTGTGCGGCTCTCACACAGGAGTGTGGGTCACAGCAGAGCTTAGAGGTGGTGACCTTCCCTGAGATGGAGTAGCTTGTTCTTTTAATTACTCAAGGTAGATGGAGTTAGACTGATTGTAGGCTTATGCCTGTCAGCTCATTGGATACAAGGAGAATCCACTGCCCAGGAGTGGAAATTGTGACTGCCCCCCTTTAATTTTAGGGTCAGATTCTCCCTTAGGAACAGGTATTACAGCAATAATCTGAAAGGCTGCATCGTACAACAGGCACAGGAAAGCACCGCGAACTCGGTTAACAAGGGTTATCCGGTTAACAAGTGGGAGAAAGACCCTCCGCAGTGCTGGCTTGAAGAGCTACCATCACGGGTGCAGAAAGATCGTCTGTTGGGGTTGTGTTTGGTAATATGTTTCACAAGGGCAGGAAGGTAATTTCTAGCGAGGACATTCCCTCTGCAGCCTGGGGATGCAGACAGCCCTTCATGCTTCATTTCCATGGCTTTTAGCATATTGAGGATCAATTATGCAAATCAGAAGCCACCAACTGAGTAAGGTTTGGCTCAGCATCCTGGATTAGTGCAGGAATGTGGATGTTTATCTGCTCCCTGTTTCCCTTCCTTTGCTGATCCATAGCGTACTCAGTAAATATGGAACAGTAACAAGTTCCCTTTGGTAGACAGAGTCTCCTTACCAAGGTGAGTGCTTTGGTGTTTAGCAGGCCAGAGTGGCTCAGCCATGACAGCTGGCTGTTGTACCTACTGTAATGCAAATCCCCCTTGTGAAAGGGTGTTAACA
The DNA here is from genome assembly GCF_026122565.2 of Emydura macquarii macquarii. NCBI lineage: Eukaryota > Metazoa > Chordata > Testudines > Chelidae > Emydura > Emydura macquarii. The sequence goes on from NW_027130338.1 coordinate 439,554, forward strand.
TTGGCATTATTTCAAAGGTAATGCAGCGCTGTACCACTTGCACTGGCGTGTAAGAGACGGAATCCCAGGCCAGTGTACTAGCTGTGGAAAAGGGGCTTCATGGGGCTGGCACTGCATCTTGAAGTCTCCTGTGCTATAACGAGTGGCCAGATTTTCAAACAAACTCGGTGCACACAGCCAAGGACAGATTTCAGAGGCACCCAAGACATTTACCACAGGCAGTACAGTGGGAGCTGAGCGCTTAAAACTGTGGCTCCAATTATGGGTGCTGAGTAGTGGAAAATCTGGAAATATGCCCCTTACCAAAATGCAAGAGGCATTCAGAAGAGTTGAGGATGGGCTTTCATTCCTGCAGGCATTTCCCCTCCCTGCTCCCTCCTTGCCAGCCAGCACACAGCTGAGTGTACAGCTCCTTCTGCATCTAGATGCTTGATGGCTGTTGTTTTCAAGATGGGTCAGCAGATAAGGATCCCCTGAAAGAGAAGAAAAGCTTAAAAAGTAAAGGATTTAGGAAGACGAACAGAGGGAAGTGCAGTAGTTGTGGCAAGCAGTGATTAAGTCGCGTGGGTCAGGATCCGTGATTAAGGCTCTGGAATAGCATAGCGTTGAGCATGATCTGAACACATAGACAGGATTTCTGCACAGGGGTCTAGCTGCCTTGAGAATGTGATTAGGCAACATCCCAGGGAAGGGGGGGGGGGGGGGGTCGTCTTAGAGAAAATCTCAGAGATATTCCTGGGTTGTCTGTGAGCGAAATACATTATTTTGGAACACACCCTCTGTTTTCTTAACAGACCCTGCTTTCTGTATTTTTTTTCATACACGTCTGCTTTCACTGCACTGTGGCTTCTCGCATTAATACATCTTGCTGACCTGAGCCATGCATTTTGTTTAAATGAAAGAGAGTGGGTCTCATGGGGCTTCTAGAACTAGAGCAGCCGTTTAAAATATTAACAGGAGAACCTACTGACTGGTCATGTTTCTCCTTTGCTGATTCAGACACACACTGTATTTTATTCTTTGCAAAAACTGTCTTCAGATAATTGCCTTCACCAGTACCTGACTTGTGAGGATACTGCCCTGTGTTCTGAGATCACAGCCGGTTTCCATGAAGGTGATGATCGGGAAGATAGAGAATCCTTCGACGGGAAATGGGAGCATAAAATAAATGGCAGCATGTGAAAGGTTAAGATAATTCAGCTTTGTCTGGCTTCCTTGTTTGGATCAGCCCTTCAGAAGGGGGACGCACTCACCACACTGATGTCGGGAGCGTTATGCAACAGGCGTGCTCTTTAGTGGCTGATGAGCCCCCAAGTGGTTGCTGTGCTTGTCAGGATTAATAAGACTGTTTCTGGAGAGCAAAAGCAGGGATGTCAGAAGCAAGCAGAGCCACGGTCAAACCAGCTCCTGCACCTCGGGGCTCAGCATACGAGTCCTCAGGAAACCTTTCGACACTTACTGTGCATCTGATCCAGCCACCCTGAGTCGTGCACGTGCGCTCTTACCTGAACAAGCATCCCTCTTGTTGGTGTCCTTGGGAGTGATGGGGGCGAACTCAGGCAGGGGAGTTGCGTAGCACAGTAAGGGATGTGTAATGGTTGCATGGCTGGAGATCAGAGACCTACAGATGAAGGGATTTTCCTTGGTTCGCATCATGTTCAGCGCTTCCCTGTAAGTTCGCAGGATACTTTGAACAGCAGCTCTAGAGCTGAGAGAGGACTGGGAGCCGTGGGAGCTGTTAAAGTTTGGACCATCAACTCAAGGGTTCAGTCTGCCTGCTGTGAACAGTGCCTTCACCTGCAGGAATGCTGAAATGAGGCAAGGCAGGGCAGGTAAAATATCTTTTCTTGGACCAACCTCTGTTGGTGGGAGAGACAAGCTTTTGAGCTCACACAGAGCTCTTCCTCAGGTCTGGGAGAAAACTTACGCAGAGCCTCACAGCTGAATATCGTGGGACTGACCCGGCACGGAAGTCACACCATGCTTTCGGAGCGGCCCCTGTGGGCCAAGCATGCACTGCAAACACAGCAGCTTGTTGATGTTACAGGCTTTAGGGTGCGCTCTTTCCCCTGATTTTTTTTGCCTGAAATCTGCGTTCACCCAACAAAGTCTGCCTTAGAGGAGAGCCACTAGGCCCCTTCTACACCACAGCCTCTGTCGGCAAAATGACGTCTCTCAGGAGTATGAATATTCCGCCCTCCTGAGCGACGTACGTTTCACGGACATGGGCGCTTGTGAGCATGGTGCTGTCGGTGGGAGAGCTTCTCCCGCCAGCGTAGCTTCTGCTGCTCATGGGGATAGTTCTTTTATGCCGGCGGGAGAGCTCTCTCCCGTCAGCATAGAGCATCTTCACCAGAGGCGCTGCAGCGGCGCAGCTGTATCGGTGCAGCTGCAGCGCTGCACGGGTAGACATGGCCCTGGGGTAAATGCAAGTGAGTCCCACAGACTCTGGTGAAGTGGTGCATGGGCTGAGGGCCGCATTGTTCCGTTCCGTACTCCTCTTCCACTGACGGGAGCTTTCCCTCATCGGGATGGGAAGTTAAGAAGTGGGAAAAGGCATGGGGCTCATGAAGTGGCTGCTGGTAGCAGAGTTAACCGGCTGTGTCCAAATGGCAAATTACGTAGCTGCTCCTACTGGTGTTCTTTTGAACAAACCACTTTGTGTGTGTCAAGCGTGGGCCATGGAAGAAGAACAGGGCAGTAGGTGGTAGTTTACTGCAGGACTTGGAAACATTTCCTGGTGCATATTAAAAGTCGTGGCTCCTTTAGACTGATTAGGCTTTTTTACGTCCCATCTCAGGGGGCAATAATGCTTTTTGTTGTTTTTATTCCATATTTGCAATGTAGATTTCATACTTGGGAGTCACAGTCTGCACTGGTTGGTTAGCCCTAGCTAGGGGTTTGGGTTCTCTGCAACCCAGTTGTGTTACCTGTCCAATCAAGTTGCAAAGCGCATCTTTCTTCTTGGGCATTAGGGTAGGACTGGGTCACAGGGAGAGGGCAGTCACGAGACGATGATAGTTTGCTGGTATGGTGGGTAGCTGTGGTCTGTGTGGGCGTTTTCTCAGAGTCTGTACTGTGTGCTTTACATTTCACAGAGCGTTTCTGCAGCTGGGGATAAACTATAATTCTAAAGAGATGGATCTTGGTCTCTAGGAATCCCGGAGCAGCTTTGAGAAGAAGAAAAACTCAGGGCAGCCCAGTCAGCTGATGTCTAGGGGTAGAATATTCTAGAAGGTGATGGAGCCAGGCATGGTTTTAATAGCTGCTTTTATCTGTTTTAGAATTCCATGAAGATGATGAACAGCTGATAGCTGAAGTTCCTGAGCAATACGTACAGCAGAAGCACTCAGAGGATGAGGCGCAATCACCTCTTGTAGTTCTGCAAGCCGACAAGAATTCTAAGGCAGAAACTGACCTCAGACTTGATAAAGATTCATCAGTGGCACAATTTGCACCCGACACTGAGCCGCCTTTGGGTATCTCTTCAGCACTCACAAAAGAAACCGATTCCCCATTGTCAGTAGTGTCTGCTCCAGACCAGACTTTGCCATCCGATGTTCCCGTGGCTGTCCAAGGGCAGGTGATGTCAGAAGAAGACAGGGCTGTCACTCTCCAAGGGTTGGCTGGTGCTGTGCCACAGGCTGAAACGTTTGCTCTGGACTCGGTGCCTAGCAAGAACAAGCTCAAGAAAGTGAAACCATCTTCCCTTAGGAAGAAAGCAGCAGGCGAGGCCCCGGAAAGTGACGCACCTGTCCCCAAATCCTCTTACCAGTTCGATCCTGATGAGTCTGACGAGAACAGAAACCCCTTCGTGATGGGAGGTCCCAAAATACAAAACTCTCCTCCTACTGCTCAGCAAACCTTTGTGGCTTCCAAGAGCGACACGAATGATTCCGGGGTGGAGCTGGCTGAGGAGTCCCGGGGGCAGGCCCTGAAACTGGAGTTTGATTTTACAGATGGGGCGGAGAACGGAGAAGTCAAGAAAGGCCTGCCAAAGAAAATCGGCAGGAAACCTGCCAGCAAACTGACGCCGAAACGACAAAGAGAAGCTGCTAACAAAGCTACGAGTGCTGAAGGCATGGAAAAGGCGCCAGCTGAGGTGCCTCTCCCCAAAGCCCTGTACCAGGTGGATCCCAGTCAGTGGGACCATCCTAATTTCAGTCCGTTGGGCGTCACATCAAACTTGCAGAACTCCCCAACCCTCCCAAAGAGTTCCTATTGTTTTGACCCCAACAACTTTGACTCGGTGGATCCTTTTAAACCCAGCAAGAGCTTAGCCAGCACAGCTGCTGACTCCTGCCCCACGGCTGATAACAATCTCAATGAAATCCTGGAGTCTCAGACCCTGGAAGTGCAGGGCGAGGAGCTGACGATAGGCAAAGCCTCTCCGAAGAAGGCCAAGTCACGCTTGCTAACGTGAGTGATGCTGCGTGCTGGGTTTGCTGCTCTTTGTGCTCTCGGAGGGGTCAGGCAGCCGGAGGGTTGCTTCATGGGATTGCAGCCTGCTTGTTTGTCTCCCAGATGCTTTGGCAGTAATTGCAGTGATGCTGCTATTTCCTGCCACGGTGTTCTCATCCAAGCAAGTTTTGCTGATGAATGAGCTGAAAGATGGACAGCCATGGCAGGCAGCCAGATTCTGCAGGGTCACTCAGTTTTGTCCCAGCCCTGTTTAGCTGCACCCTGTACTTGTGGAAGCTGTATCTTTTTTTCCCTTTCATCCAGCTGTTCTTTGTGAATTGATGGGTTGAGAGAGCCAAATACACTCAGCAATGTTCATGTTAGTCGTAAGGGCCAAGTAGGCTAGTGTCTCAGATCCCAGTCAGTGCTGCATAGCAAGTAACTGGTCTCAGTGGGGCCTGGTTACAAGAATCACCTGAGATCTTGGCATGGTTGAGATTCCAGTATATGAAGTTTAAAATCCCCTGCTGTTAAATGGTTTATTCCAAACACATCCTGACTGTGCGGGTTGGGAAAGAGGGGACTTTCCAAGTGCCTGTGCCATCTCGGTATCTGTGGTTCTGCCAGACAATACAAATGGATGTCTGTTTCATCAGGTTTTTCTGAAACATTTTGCAGGTGTCCTGGAACTTCCTCTTTCATAACTAGGGAAGAGAAGTACGGTTAAACAGACAGACAAGAAACAGGTTAAATGGGGAAGTTTGAGAAGCTCGCAGTTTGTGCCTGAATTGAAATTTAAAATGAAAAAAAGCTACCATTCCGCTCACAGGTTGTCCAGGTGAAATTTTCATGAGGCGGCAAACCTGAGGAATGGATTTTAACTGAGAGAGACTGGGACAAACCTGAATGTACTGGTCTTTCAGCCATCTTTCAGAAATACCTTGCAAGGAATCGAAATAGATGTATGAAACCCCACAGCTCCTCTGTTTGATTCTGAAGTGGTTAAGACTTAGCAGACAATGAAATGTCACTTAAAGTGTCAGTTTCCATCTCTTCTTTTTTTAGAAGCAGAGTAGGCTGTTCCAGGCACCTGGGTCCCTTGGGTTTGCAATTTTTGCTTGAATGTTCACTTCTGCACCAAATAAACACTGAATTTGACCATCTCCTGTCTGCATGCTCTCCTCCCAGAAAGAGAACTGTGCAACTCGTTACATTTATTCAAATGAGAGATAATATCCAGGTCTTTTCACATGCTTTTTTTTCTCCATCTGTTTGTCTCTCTTTCCTGTCTATTATTTGGTGCATCAGGACTACTGAACAAGTGAAATTTCTCTGTTTTCTGTTGTAAGTACTCTTTTGTTTTCTTGATTTGTTTCCAGTGTTTGTTAGCATTCTCCGGCCCCACTTCTCTCCATGGCATGCAGGCTTCTTCCTACCTTTTCAGTTCCGTTGTCTGACCCGTGTTCTCCACCTTACTTCATCAGACAGCTTAGCCATGTGATGGACTGTGTGCAGAGGCATGAGAAAGGGAGATGGCAGTTGTACTGTAGTGCGTCTGGGCTTGCTCCTACGGCATGTCAACTTCCAATGTGTTTCGGTGACGTATAAGTGGGTGAAATCAGTGTGTTGGTTAGGGGGATCGATCCATAAATTGCAGAGAGAAATGTTGTTCTTTTCCTGCAGGTGAGTCTTTCCCCTTCAACAAGGGATGTATTCTTGTTACTATCACTGATTAATACTGGCCCTGTCCAGTGATTGGCAAGGAGAAGGTTAACAGCCTATTTCTGCACTGGGAAGAGTAATGTTCATCATTTGTACTGCAGTAACACCTAGGGCCTAGCCAAGATCAGGGCTCTGTTGTTCTGTGCGCTGCATAGACCTATTGTAACAGACAGTCCCTGCCTCGGAGATTTTACCATCTCAACAGACAGGACAGACAAAGGGCAATAGAAGAAACAGGAAAAAATCAGACACTTGAAGTCCTACAGCAGGTCAGTGGCAGGGTCAGGGATAAGGCCCAGGTTTCCTGCCTGCCAGGCCAGTGCCTGTCTCATTAGTTTAGGGGATCAGGTTAGAACATTAGGCAGCCGTGATGAATTACACCCTCCCCACAGCTGAGCACACTGAGGGTCTCAGCTAGTTAGTTGGCGTTTGGGCCGGGGCTTGCTGGGCGTGGGGAGAGAATCCTGCCTTAGAGGGACTCAAACACTGGCCACAAAAAGCCATTCTGCCGGTTAATTTTGTGTAGTGACGGGTCAGGGGAAGCTTCTGAATTCTTTGTTTATAGCTCTCGCCTTGAGCGACTCCTGTTTGATCGTCACGTTATTTAACAGAGCCTCCAAAACCTGGTTAAGCAGCCAGTTTGACTTAAACATGCCGGGGGGACCTTGTCACTCTCCTGGCCAAGCCTCCCCGGACCTGTCACGAACCCTTAAAGTAGCAAACCAGCGTGTGCCCACCCCAGCATGCAGCTGCAACCTACAGTGACACGCTGGGCCGCTCGGCCTGGCCGTGACAAACCAGCGCACGCCGCACCGCTCTGCATGTGCGCTCAGCCTGGCCGTGACAAACCAGCGCACGCCGCACCGCTCGGCCTGTGCGCTCAGCCTGGCCGTGACAAACCAGCGCATGCTGCACCGCTCTGCATGAGTGTCCCGGCCATAAGTGATCAGGGAAGGAGCGAGTGTTCTGGTAGGAAAGTATTTCCCCCATTGCTGTGTATTCCCTTGTGTTGTCTCTGGCTGAGCTGCACCTCTATTCCCCAGCCTTTTCCATAGTCTGGAGAAGAGCAGCATATATAGCACGACACCAGATTTCTAGGGTCCATTATTCTCCTGGAACAGGTCCATCGTACCCTTGACTGTCTGTCTAAGGTCACCCACAGCCCTCTCGGGAGAGCGGCAGAGAATCTTGTAGGTTATGCGAGTAGATTTAGGGAATTCAGAACCAGCTGGAAGGGCAGACTTAGTTTATTGAAATGATGCCTGTATTGTCTGCTTAGTTCTCAGCTGGGGATACTAGCACACAAAGGGGCAGAGTTACACCGGGTACTGCCCTGAACGGTATTAAACAAACTAAAACTGAACTCAGGTGTTGGCATTTGCCTTCAGACTGAAAACTGCCCAGCTTGTCTGTAGTGGTGTTTTGGGGGGATATTTTTTAATCAGGACGTAAGGCCGGGGGATTTTCCTGTTGTACGTATATTTAGGAATCCATGTAACAGGCATTTTCCTGAGCTGAATACAACTTCCTTGGTTTACTTTGAGTCCTAAATACTGACGCCCCATATGCTGTAGAAACAGGGCATTTCGTGGCCTGCAATTCCTAGTTGTGTAGTCCCGTATCCCCATGGACGCTGGTAGCCTCAGGGTTTGTTTATTCAAAGCCATGGAGGTTATTGGAGCAGGGCACTTTGTATTCCCACTCCAGGATTAGAACAGCAGCAGAAGAGCACAAATATTCCAAGTGGAGAGAAGCAAAACTCAGCTGGCTGGTGGAATGTATGTAATAGCAAGCTACAGCTGAGAGCAGCTTAGCCTGGCTCTTCTCCTCCGCTTGTAGATGGCCGACCAGGGGACCGGGTACTCTGATCAGACTGGCTACCAGTAGTAGGAGAACCCCCTCCCCAGCAAGTCTCATGGTGACCGCACATAAGGAGAGAGTGATCTGCCAAGGCCTGCTGGCCCTGAAATTCAACTGCTTACATTAAAACCTTACGGAGAAAAATGGAGAGGGGTTTTGAGCAGACACAGGCGTAAATGTTAGCTTGCAAATAAGTTTCCCTCATAGACACACCCTGTAATGGATTTCAGTAGGCTCTCTCAGAGCATTAGTGACCCTTGCATGGAGAGTACGCATGATGGAAAATAGGCAGAGGCAAGCAAACGGAACAGGATGATTTGAGCTGGGAGGGGAAGGGTTTAGGGTCTCACTGCAAATCTTTTCATACTTCCCCACTGCAAAATTGCTGGAAAGGAGCACTGAGAGAGCTAGAGGCAATGAGGCTCCTGATAGATGTCTGTAATGGACCCTCACAGGATCGGTCTTAAGCTCACCAAATATTTGTCCTCTGGGGAACCAAAAAGCAAGAACTGGAGCAGGAGATTGCGAACCGAGGTGGTGGGTGAAACTGGACTCCCTGCCAGGATGGTGAAACTTGACTCCCTGTGCTGCGTGAGGCAGAGCAATGCTCTTGTGCATGTTATCCTGCTACAAGGAAGGTGCTGCCTCCACCTCTTCTCACGCCCCAGAGCCTCCTGCCTCCACACCCCTTCCTGCAGGTGCTGATGCATGCTCCAGATCCATGGGACACGGCTAGTCTGTTTTGCCAGATGCCAGAATGAGCCACCCTGCATGCTTGATTGCACAGGTCAGAAAGCCAGTGATATTTTCTGCTGGGTCAGACTCTTGGAGCGCTGTGCCGTCTGCTCGATTTGCTTAACATATTGGTTGAAATGAATCCACGGAGTCCAAGGAAAAGCAGACTCATGGGGCTGGTCTACGGCGTTTTACACACTGAAATGCCCCTCTCGCCGATGTAGTTCCCCCGGTAGGCTGACATCGTGAACCACCCCAACGAGGGGTGTAGGGCTTTTGTCAGCATAGTGAGGGTGACGCAGTGTCGCTGCAGACACTGGTTCCTTACGTCGGCTGTTGGCTGGACCCCCGCTCCCGGATGGCAGTGGAGCTTCCCCTGACTCCCAGTGGGGAACGGAGAGTGGGGGGCAGCTGGGCTCCTGGCAGGGAGCTGCCAGCAGAGTTGACAGACCGGGCCCCTCGTAGGTCAGTGGAGGGGAGTGTGGACATCAGCCACCGCCGTAATTAATGTGGTGGCCGTAAATTGACCTGGCATAGGTTGACTTATCTTTGTAGTGTAGACACGGCCTTAATCCAAGCAAAGCTAGGTACAGGAGCTACACCAAGGATGCAACAGGGCGGGAAAGGGAAGCCAGGCCCCTGTGGGTCCACTTGGGCACTGCACCCCGCGTTCGCCCCACTTGTGATGCAGTTGTTGCTCAGCATTACTGGACACACTGCCACTAAAAGAAGCTACTCGTGCCCCACAAGAGAGCTGGTTCTTTGCAGCTGAGACACATGAGCAGACGGTTTCGTCTGCGTTCCGAGAGAATAGGTGTCCACATCTCAACACCCACCAGCTCGACGGCTGCTAACGGGGCCCCTTGTGGGCAGTGCCAGCAGAGCGGCCAAGGACTCGGTGTGCCATGGAAACGAACTGCCGTCTTCTCCCGTCAAGATCCGTGTGTCGAGGTACATCAGCAGGAAGCTGGCTCTGCCGTTGCCCAGCCTGTGCCTGTTCTCTGGGTGAAGAGAAGTTCTGAGTCCCCAGGCCCAGGGCTGTTGATATTGCTCCCTTCCCAGGCATTGAAATTCACTTTTGAAACAGGACAAATGTAAAGGAAACTCTCGGAGATTTAGCCATTTTCCGCAGACGCAACCAGTGGTCTCGCGAGGAAGACACAGTGCCGATGGGCTCAGCATCAAGATGAAGAGCAGCTGGCTCCAACTCAGCTGATGCTGATGGTAGCAAAAATCCTCTTTTTTCCTCCAAGTGGAAGTTCTAGGAAAGTTCTGCCCCTTCCTCCCTGGCAAGGATTTGGCTACAGTGATCCATCCATTCACCTCGTCAGCCTGGGTGACTGTAACTCGCTGACTCTGGATATGACTGTAGATTGTGCAACCCACAACTCCTCAATGGGCTGGGCTATGGGCTCCCAGTCTGTGTCCAGAGTTAATTCAAGATCATGGCCATTGTGTCAGGACCCGGGTATGCGTACAACCACGTCTCCATCCAGGAGTTACCAGGGACAGTGCAGCTTGCGGAACCCAGGACAAAACACCCCAGAGCTGGAGATGAAGCACTCTTGGTTGCGGGGATCCAGGCATGCAATGAGCCATGAGAAGAGCTCAGAGAAACCCAGAGCTGAACTTTCTTCAGGGCATGCTGCCACCACCATCCCCTCCTCTTTGAGACCTCTCTTTCCCCATAACTGGAGAGACCATTAGAATAAAAAGGAATGAAATGATTCCGCCTTTCAAACCAAGCAGAATCTCCTACAGCCAGGGAAGGGAGAAGAGCAGAAGGATCCATAAAGTCTGAGCAGATCGGACTTAGCTGGGAAAGGCATGGCCACTGTGGAGATGAGCTGCTAGGTAGCCAGAAGAGAGTAACACACGGCTTCAGGAGACGTGCCCTGGTGCTTGTGGAGGGTCTGTTTGTTGGAACGGCTTCATCCTTACGGAAGGCCAATGTGCATGTTAAACCCTTGGATAATATCACCAGATAAAGCTTTGGCCATTCAGGCTCATTGCTGGTTGTAATCCAGGCGAGAGTTGGCTGGAGAGGCTTCCTCTGGGCTTTCCCTTTGCAGAGGAAGAGATATTCTGAAGAAAACAGCAGTTGGTTGGTTTGGGCTGTTTTTTGTTTTGTTCTAAGAACTTGCTTTGCCGTAATATTTTCCTAATGAATGTCTGGACCTGTCCCATCAGCAGAGTGCAATGCCAGCACTAGGGCTGCCCTTCATTTGCTTCAGCCTGTCTCTGCACATGTTTGTTTCCGTCTGTCCTCCTCCGGGGGGAGAACAGCAAAGCCGGTTCTGAATCTGTCTTTCTTTTTGCAGGAGTGGCTGCAAGGTGAAGAAATATGAGATGCAGTCCCTGGTTCTGGATGCTTGCACTCAGGTACATGTAAGCAAATGGCACTTTCCTGTGATCTTCAGAGACCAGTAGAGGCTTGTGTGTGGGAAGTTAGCATGTTGAGAAGGAGGAGGATTTGCAATTCTGATTCAAGGCTGTCTTTCCTGATAGGGACCTGATACAGTGGGGACATAATCATGAGAAGAGCTTGGAGGGTTTAGCTTTAAACTGATATTTACCTGTAACAACCCATAACCAACCAGCAGACTTTCTTGAGAATACTAGTTTGCACTACATCCCCTTTCTCCAATGAAAACGTCCCATGACATCACCCAATGCTGACTTCTGGGAGCCAGAGAAACAAGATGAGGAGGAGCTGGAAGGAATCCATCATGGAGAAAGCTTTTGGCTTTGTGTAACTCGCAAATAACCCTCCCCCTCCCTGCCCTGCTAAGCTTTTCCACCAATAAATGGAAACCAGGGTCTCTACGTTTTCTCTGTCGTTCTTGGAAGGGATTGTCATGAAAGCCGGGGCAATGCCTCGAAAGTGTCCTTTGTCCATTTCTGGAGCAGTGGTGAGGTGCCCAGTTTTGTGATCGTACAGTTTAATGGATTTTGTCCATTAAGTAAATCACCTCATTCCTTTCCACCACGTGTTTCTCTCTTCCGAACCCTTCCTGAGATGCCCACGTGACGAGTTTCCGAGTGTTTTCCATTGGCTGGTCTGATGACCCATTAGCCTGATTCCTGTGGATTAGTTTAGACCTGCTGAATTGCCTGCCTTGATTCCACAGGACGAAGCGGCATTGATCTCAAAAATCCCAGATGTTGCAAATCGTGATGGACACGCTACTGACGAAGAGAAGCTGGCGTCCACATCCTCCAGTCAGAAACTGTCTGGGCCAGAGGTGAAAGGTGAGCCAGAAGACGACCTGGAGTACTTTGAATGTTCCAATGTTCCCGTGTCTACCATAAATCATGCGTTTTCATCCTCAGAAGCAGGTACGGAAGCATATCTCTATTTCTCTCTCTCTATAGATATACAGCATGTACACTCAGAAATCCAAGTGACCTCTAAAATAACCTCTAACAGCAAACAGATTTGAGGCAGTAGCAGCAGCATCCTGCATCTTATTTACATTAATTGGGCTGGAAGCGACGGTGTATTCTAGTTAAACCCTCCAATTGCTCATCTGTATTATTTACATTATGAAAAACCAGTCAGTGATTGTAAGTTGTTTTTATATAGGCCCTTTTTGACTTAGTATTGTATAGAAGCTGAGTGCATTGTGTTAGAAAATTCATCTCCATCACCAGTGGCTGAAGCTGGCTCAGACGCTGAATTTACAGAATAAATCCAGGCTGACAAACAGTCACCTCTCCCACAGCACTGGTTCTCCTGCTGCATTGCTGCTTCTGCAAATTCCCCGTCTAAGCCATGAGTCTGTTTTGTCATGTAAATCCAATGGGGTGAAGTGGGGCCAACCTGTTAGCAAGCTGCAAATGGACTTGCATAGCAATCATATGTGAATGGAAACTCAACTCCTGTTTGTTAGAAGGTGCTCTGTTGATACCTGCCAAGTGTGTGTGTGGGGAGACCGAGTTAGTAACATGTGGAGTGATATTTAGTAACGTAATTAGAAGAAGGGTGAGCAGTTTACTTAACACTTTACATGTTCAAATGTTAACTAGTCTGCACACCGCCCAGTGAGCTAAGTAATCCTTCAACCTATTCTCTTCATTTTACTGATGAGGAAATTGAGACAGACTGGATAAGCAACTTGCCTAAGGTCACACACTAATTCGAGTTAGACTAGAATTTGGATGTGCCTAGATTCTAGTCCCAGGACCTGTGTGCTGGACCACACTACCTCTCTCTCTATATCAAAGAGTCCAGTGAATGATAATTGATAACTGTTTTGGATACATGCCTGTAAGTACATTTGGATTTGCTAAGCAAGGTCTGTAGAAACAGTCGTAGCTGTATTTTGTCTTCTATTTAATTTGCAGCTCCAGCCAATCCATTTCAAAATAATTAAAGTCAGGCAATGGCGATGTTAAATCAATGTCAAAGTTACAGTGGAAACGGCAAAAACTGCCACCCTGCAACCCTGCAAATGTGCAGCCATCTGCCGGACAGTTTGTTTCTTACACATTAATCATGTCTCCTGAAATGTTAGAAATAGCTGTAATAGTCTCTGTGAGCCTATTTCCTGCAGGAGAGAACTCTCACTTCTCTCTACAAGGGAGATCACTGTTGATAGTTAACTGAGCCACTAGTTGTGGAGTATGCCAGGGAAGTAAAGGTTTCATGGGGTAAGAAGACAAGCTTTTATTTCACACTTTTTGTCCTTGTAGCACCAAGTAGACTCACAGGGCTTAATTCCCCAGTGCCCTGTTCTTTGAGAAGTTGTGCCACAGTGCAGAGCTTATAACTTTTCCGTCATTATGATTGGGTCGCATTCTGCACTCACTTTCCATTGAGGTAAGAGATTAGCCACAGTGCAGGGCAGCGGAGAATGAGGGCTACTGAAAATCTAGAGAAACAAAATGAACAATAGACCGAGTGAGAAAACGGACAGGGATCTGCAGCAGTGGAGAGCAGACCCTTTTGCTTCCTTCTTTCTGTTGTCATTGTATTTTGATGATACATTTGCTTTTGCTATATTAGCATGTGAACAGCCAGTCACATTGACAGAGCCCCACAGTGTAATCTAGGAATATAGGGTTCATAAATTACATACTGGAGTCGTGTGGGGTTGCAGAATGTCCACAGACATCAATTACCGGAGAAGACAGCTGTTATCTACTCTCCTCTGCTGCTGTTGAGAATAGAAAGGGACACATGAAACACTCTGTTGACAGATCATCGGGCCCAGTTGGTGTGAGGATTATATTTGTGTTATTCGGGGGGGGGAACAGTTGGTGCTCTTCACCACCTGCATTATCAACAGCCAAATGATCCCACCCTCCACTTTACGGAGCATATGTATGTCTGACTCATTTCAACCAGCACTGAAATGCAGACACCTCTGAGGCAGAACACAGCTCCAGTAATTAACCAATGGAAAATTTTAGCAAAAGTTGTGGTGGATTCTCTATTACTGGCATGTTTAAATCGATTACATTGGATGTTTCTCTAAAAGATCTAACCTAGTCAGGAATTAATTCAGGGCAGTCCCGTGGCCTGTGTGATACAGGAACTCAGACTGGAGGGTCACAGTGGTCTCTTCTGGCCTTACAATGTAGGCACTTGTTTAGCTGCACACAAGAAGTGAAGGATCTTGCACTCAAGCAGCATTCAGCCGCCTGGATTTTGAGCCTCACATTTGTTGTTGTGGTTTTGATGGTTGTGCAAATCCAGACTGTGGAGGCAGAGAGTGGGGGAGGGATGGGGGAGGCTCCTGTGTACACACCCCACTGAGTGTGGTTCTGGAAAGGTATGGGGCTCTGGCCAGAACTGCTCAGAGGCAGCATCGTAGAGGACTCAAATTGCCCTTCCTCCTCTTGTCATGGGATGCCGCCAAGTGGCGGGGACGGCAGCAGAGGAGAATATGGGGGCAGAGGCATGGTGGGCACCTCCCTCCCTGCTCCGGGACACCGGCCAGCATTGCCACACTAGATGAGCTGTCGAGACCCCTCCCAACCCTACATTTCTGTGATTCTGTATTACGTTTATATGGCACCTCCCAAGCACATCCCAAAGTTCACACGCTCTGTGGGCAGCAATCGTGACTGATTGTCGACACTCGAGTAAAAGCCTATTAGAAAGCAGGGAAAGCTGGACATCTCATCTTCATGTGTATTTGTACAGCACCTAGCAGAGTTTAGGTCGTTGTACGGCCCTCCTCACCACAGTATCCGAGCACCTCCTGGTCCTTGATGGCGTGTATGCTCCCAGTATAAATGAGGTAGAGAGGTGTCGACCCATTGTGTTCATGGGCAACTGAGGCACAGGATTGCTGGATTGATTTGCCTGAGGTCACATGGGGAGGAAGTGAACTTGGGTCCCCTGAGTCTCCGTCTAGCAGCCTCGCCCCACCCCAGCCCATCCTTCCCGCTCCGGGTGCTGATCCTCGCTGGAGCCCCATTCAGTAAGAAGAAAGGAAAGGGGCAGAAGCGGCTTGGTCGGGCACCGTACCTACACAGAGCATGTACTTGGCCAGCTCCTTTGGAAGCTGGTGCTGGTAGCTTCTCCTCTGCTCTGCAGGGTTCACCTGGTACGTGAGGAAAGCAGCCCGTGTACTGACCCCAAATAAAACTCTCCTTCCCTGGAAGGACAGGGAGCCACAGAGCCTGGGCTCCTGAGGGAGGGAGTCTGGGGGAGATGGCCTTAAACTCGTCTGTTGCAGCAGATCTCGGTGCTGGGGTGACAGGCGCGTTCTCAAGGCAGTTGTAACACCTTGTTCCCTGTGTTTTAGGGTTTGAAAAAGAGACGTCCAAACAGCCGGAGAAGGACGGGCCCAGCAGCACCCCGGTAAGTGTAGCTGCACCTTCACTCACATTCTCTGGGCGACTCTGATCCCCTGTTGCTTCTCCTGTACCAGTGACTCCCCCCCCTGCCCCCGTCCCGCCAGTTATTGGCTGTGGGCCCGTTTCTTCAGCCCCTTACTCCCATTCCTTGCCTTGAGCTGACTGTTTGCATGAGTCAGAACTGCTTCTCGTGAGTAAGAGCTGGGCTCTGCCAGCATGATGCAGCACGTGCTCGTACAGGGAGGTGGGGACTGTGCTCAATATACTGCGCGGGAAAGTGCTTCGTACCGCCCAGGAAGCCCAAGTAGAGCCAGGGCAGGTGGGAATATCTGAGCGACACGTGGCAGGAGTGAGTGGACAGGCGGACGTCTGCGGTCCCCAGCATCAGATGGGCAGTGGAGACGTAGGCAGGTGCTGTTGGAGCGTTTTTTAAATGCCCAGAAATCCAGCTTTCAAGCCCCAAGTCGGTGAAAGAGGAGAGCTCGGGACAGAGCCGAGAGCGGGTTTTGTTCCCGTGGTGTGGATGCCACGGGTGAGCAGCAGGAAATGCAGCCCAATAGCCACGTTCGCTCGCCCCAAGGACAGAAGGTGTCTGCGGGATGCTGGCAGCTGCTGCGTTTGCCTGCAGACCGTCTCTGCGTCCTTGCCAGCTGCCTTCTGATCGCCAGGTGCTTGGGGAGAGTGGCATGTGGTACAATGCTACTGCGGACACAGTGTAATCCTCCCAGATAGATTCACGTTGCAAGAGCCTCTTTTAAAAGATGGTGGAAAGCTGCCAGACTTGTCCCGCAACGCACAGCTCCACACGCTCGTTATGCAGGGCGGTGATGAGCTGCATGCACGGCTCCCTCTGCTGGGTGATGCGCAGAGACCAAGTGTCTCTGGCCTGGGACAGGCCTGTGGCGAGCTGCTGCCGTGTCGGCTACTGGGACTGAAGGCGATGGGAGAGGAGCAGAAAAGTGAGCGACCGAAAACTCAGACTGACGGAGTGAATAAGAATCTAATGTCTCTCGGGAACCAACCCCAGAGATCCGCTCTTGCGCCCTTTCGGAAAGGGCCCCAAACTCCGTTTCTGGAAGCCAGCTCGATCGACCCCTCCCTCCCCACTGCCAGGTGGTGGTAGCTGCACTGGGGAGGAAATAAAACAGCCCTGGTAATACAGAGCGAGCATTGCTGCTTCCAGGGAAACTCCATGTCCTCCCCTGAGTCACTCTGTGTCTGGCACCCACAGTCCTGCTCTCCCAGCCTCGGGGCGCGGTTGGGGGCCAGGGAGCAGTGTCAGTGCAGCTGTGAATGGTATGTAGATAAAACCCCTTCGCTGCTGCCGCAGAGCTGTGGGCAGGGAGATGCATTTCTCCAGCTCAGGGCCACGTGGCTGGAGCGGCTCAGAGAGGAAAGCGGCCAGCAGACAACAATGAGATTAACCACAGCAGAAAAATCAGCTTTCCCGGGACAGATTTAACTACCCTAAGCCTGACAAGGACATTAGTAAAGCAAAGCAAGGGGAAGGTGCAGCACGTGCTTTCAGCGGGGATTCCCAGCTCCGCACACCAGAGCACGGCTGGCGGCTGCTCTTGGGGTTCAGTGCAATGCATTCATTAGGCAAACCCTCAGCCCAGCCAGGTCATGGGCGTCCTGCAGCTGGTTTCTTCTGGGGGGAGCTTGGCATGGGCCCACCTGATAGCAGAGGACAGGATTCCACCCTCAGCCCAGCCAGACAAGTCATGCCTCCCAGCTTATATACCTTTTTTAATCATCTTTGCCTACAAAAATCACACAGCGTCCAGTGCAGCTGGTTTCTTCTGTGGAACTGGGAGCTTGGCAGGAAGCGGGAGCAGCTGATTTCAGGGAGGGGCACATGGGGGATTGTTACCCCGCACCCCAGGGCTGAGGGGCGTGTGTCATCGGGGCAGTCTCCAAGCGCTCAGAGCCATTATTCCCCTGGAGGGAGCTCCTCTGGTGTTGCACTGCATGGGTGGGGGCAGAGTTGGCAGGAAGGAGAGACTTTCCCACCGCACTAGCTTGGATCGAAGAGCACGTGTGCGGAGAGCAGGCGACGCTGCGCTGTCTTCACTCACCTGCCTTTGCGGTGCTTCCGAAGAACTTTCGCCCTCCCAGACAAAACCGGATTCTGCACCTGGCTGGGCTCTTAATAACACAAGAGCTTAATGCTCAGAGAAAGGGTGTTTCTCTTTCACCAACACCTACCGGCTCCTCTGTCTAACACTTCTCTGTTCACGGCATTGTGGCCTGTTGCCGAGGAGGTACCTGCGAAGGGCGTGTCGGTCGGATTAGTGGGAAAAATTTTAAAAAGGACTTTTTAGAGGAGACTAGGTATTAGGAAAGCTTTTCTAACAGTGAGATCGGTCAGGCTGTGGAGGAATCTCCCCCGAGAAGGGGTGGGAGCCCCATCGCTTGAGACATTTAAAGCTAGATTGGAGGCAGCACTGAAGAAGAGACCCAGACCGGACACTCCCCCGTTTCCTTCCCACAGTGGAGACAGACCTCTGAATTTTCAGTGCGCAGATGCAGGATTTGTGGGCTTTCGGATGTGGAGAACCCCCCGGGCAGGGCAGTTGGGCAGAACAGCTGCAACGAGCGTGTTACTGAGCTGCCGTTCTTCTCCCTGCAGGGCAGTTCCGGGCCGTGCTCAAAGGACCAAGGCCCGGAGGCCATGATGAGCGGAGCGAGTGGAAGTGAATGTCCTCTGGAAAGCATTTGCCTCAGTGAATCTGACAAAACAGCCGTGCTGACTTTAATCAGAGAAGAGGTAAGAGCGACGCAGCGCCAGCAGGGCTGGTGCCGGCTCAGGGCAGCGAAACGTACCCCCAGAGCAGGAATTCATCTCAGTCTATGAGTGTGAAGGGCCCAGCTCCGTAGGGCCCTGATATCCATCAGGGCCTCTAGGGACTACCACATACTAACAATAATCCCTGCTGCCCCACTGGTGCCAGATTACAGGGTTATCCAGGGTGCGGGAACTAGCCTCCCAGAGAGGCGGAGATGCTGCGGGGTGACATTCTCGGGGGACACGATGGGGCAGGGGATAGGTAAGTCATAGATTCATGGAGTTTATGGCTAGAAGGGAACAGTAAATGATCTAGTCTGATTTCCTGTATAGCCCAAGGCATTACATTTCACCCCATTACCCTGTATTGAGCCCATCAAGTCATCAAATACTGGAGAATCCACCACTTCCCTTGGTGGTTGTAAATCTTCCTGTTCCTCTTTGGTACCTTCCTACTATGTGCGCAGTAATTCTCCGAGTGTGCGGAAAGTGCCTGCAGAGAAGACAGCCGCAGACCCCCTCCCCCCCTACTCTCACGCTTCCATCGTCTTGTGGCAAAAGGGAGACTCCAAAAAGGGAAGTCTGATAGCCATGAACGTGTCTAAGATCTGCACAGGTCACTATTGTCAAACTGCAGCTGAGCCCCTGTGCTGATGTGCAGTGACAGGCTTTGGGGCAATCATCTCATGCCGCAAGTGCGCCACTTAAAATGGATTCTTAAAGTGGCATACGCATGTAATTTTCCATGGAAACGCTTCATAAACTTTTGCAATTAGAGGCTCCGACCATTTTGAGCCAGCACTGGAATCTAATGAAACCTCTGCACACTGCTGGTAATCTTCTAAAGCGCTGTCTTCAGCTAATGGCAAAGTGTTAGGATTTTGCAGTGCTAGTGCTTGGATTTAATGCTATGTCTGGCATTTCCAGTTCACGTTCAGAAGCTGAGCGTTGGCTGCGTAGGGCTCCTGCTCCATGTATGTCCGGAGGTGGAGAGTTAGAATTTGCATTTTGTTTCCATTATGATCTAGATAATCACCAAGGAGATTGAAGCAAACGAATGGAAGAAAAAATATGAAGAGAGCCAACAAGAGGTCTTGGAAATGAGGTAAAAATCTGCAGCAGGGCTGAGGGCTGAGGTAATTCATCTCCCACCTTGTTCTCTAGCATTTCCACACACAGCTACAGATCAATTCCTGCCTGAGTCTTGGGGGCTGAGCACTTTCCATGCAGCCACTGGGGTAGGTTAAAGCACAGCAGTTGATTCTGGAGTGCTGAACTGCTTGGCGCTGAAATGTCGCTCATGCTTTTCTTCCTTTGTGACTCTTGTGGTTTAGTTCGCCTGGTGGTAATGAGATACTGTGGATAGCCACACTCCGTGTGGGACATGTTACTGACCGTGAGCTCATCATACTCAGACTGTAACAAGTCTGTCGTTCTCTTTGCTGCAGGGGTAAAAAGCCTGTTCACTGTGCATGTCTGAGAGCCTAGGGGAAGGCCAGGTCAGCTAGATAGAAGCCGAAGGCAGATATTACTGGAGAAGAGAGGAGTCAGAACTATAACCGAGGCTGTGTTTCAGTGACTATGCAGGCTGTGCAAACAGGCTTGTGTCATTGTGTTTCATAAATCCGCAAGAAGTGTGATTGGTAACAACCTACCACTGCAGTTCACCGGCGGCAGAGCTTCACACAGGTACAAACAAAACCCAGAGTGTGGCTAAGTGTCTGTTGTCCCCTTTCATTCCAGGAAAATTGTGGCTGAATACGAGAAGACCATTGCCCAGATGATAGGTAAGGTCTCTCTGGCCAGCCGCCATCACTAGCATTAGGAAGCTGGTGACTCTGGGATGGCTTTTGGGGGGCTGTTCACAGCAACACAGAGGCAAAAAATGAACTTAGTTCAATCAGCTTCTGCTAATTGGCTGCTCATCTGCTGCTACAGCCATGGCTGGACGCCGGAGGAGCTGGCAGCAAAATCCCTGACTTTCACTCCACATCTCTCCTGACGATGACGGGTGGGGGCGGGGGGTTGTCTCCTTAGGGGGAGGCTTCAGGTGTTTCCATAGCCCTGGGGTTGCTGTCCTTTAGACACCACCCCTCCCCAGCTTGCATCATGACGATATGTCATCCAGCCAAGGGGGGCTGACAGAGGCTCTCCCGTAAGAGCCTTCGGCCACACTTCTCAACTGGCCAGCGGGGTTACAGTGACGCCAGCCGTGATTTCGTCCCTGCTTGCTCACGAGAGCCCGTCCCGCTCCGAATCCAGGCCCGGTCTGTCACGTGGCAGTGCGGGGCCAGAACCCCAGGCCCATGGCCGCACAGTCCCCAGTTAAGTTTTGATGTAAATACAATTTACTTCCGATTCACAGAGGATGAACAGAGGACAAACATGGCCTCCCAGAAGAGTCTCCAGCAGCTCACGATGGAAAAGGAACAGGCCCTGGCGGACCTGAACTCCGTGGAAAGGTCCCTGTCGGATCTGTTCAGGAGATACGAGAACCTGAAGGGCGTTCTGGAAGGCTTTAAGAAGGTCCTTTACTCTCTTGGGCGACTTGCTTTCCTCTTCCTTGTTGCACCTCCTGTTCTGCCTGTGTGACGTCCTACGCTGAGCTTTCTGTTTAGTGGGTCATAGACGCAGACAGGATATTACTGTTTCTTGTCCAGTATTGTTCTGGTCCGATGATGTCCCCAGCACCACTTTGAAACAGTGCTCCTCAGCAGAGTTGAGCGAAGGATAGGTTTTTAACACACTCCCAATTCCAAGATTGGGAGGGGGAAGGGGAATTTTTTGAAATTTTCAGCACATCGGAAGGTAAACAACCATTTCAGGTTGAATGGAATGTTTTGTTTTGGTACGGAGCATTTTTTAATGTTTTCTAATTTAAAATAAAGTTAAGGGACATTTTAAAACTAAAAGTCATTCAGATAAAAACATCAAGATGTTTTATTTTTTTAAATGTTTTGGTTTTTCAGATTTTTTTTTTTAAATTTGAAACAATATGGCAAAATTGACAGACATTTGCGAAATGTTTTAATGTCACCAAATCTTCATTTTTCACCAAAAACAAGTTTCAGTCAAAAAATTGCCCAACTCAACTCCTTGGCCTCAGTTGAACGGTGTTTGTGGTGCTCGCTGTTATATGTCAACATCGTGATAAATAAGAAGGGTACCTGTCTGGGCTGTAAATGTCACAGGAAGTCAGTGGTAAGAGCTGCTGGAGCTGATCTCAGCAGGGAGCTTGTTTCTTTTTACAGATTTTACAGTCAAATTCTCCCTGTAATCTGTAAACAATAAAACATAAAAAGTAGCAGAGGGGTCCAGGCTAAGAGGTGGAGCAAAGGCAAAGCATAATAAAAACGCTGGCTCTGATTCCTGTTCACGCTAGCAGAGTGGTATAAAAGGGTCTGGGCATAAATGAGAAATTTGTTGGAAGAATAAAAAATACTTTGAGTTGTGAACATCAGTTTCCATCTGGGTGGCAGTTTTGTAATTCGTATCAGCGCAGGGTGACATGCTCACTTCATTTAAAATTAGTCACTGTTGTTTTGCAATTTTTATCTTCCAGAATGAAGAAGCTTTGAAAAAATGTGCTCAGGATTACTTAACCCGGGTCAAACAGGAAGAGCAGCGGTATCAAGCCCTGAAAATCCATGCAGAAGAAAAATTAGACAAGTAAGAGTCCCAGATAAGGGCTACACAGAATGCAGACTGGCTCTAGGCAGACCCTGGGGAGAAACAAGAATGAGCTTTAATGTCAGTCTTGCAATTCAACCAGTATAAATAACAAATTAGATTATTTCAAAGACTCTGGTATGAATCTGTAGCCTTGAGAAGGGTCCTGCCCATTGGTTAGAGGAATTTAAACTCCTGTAGGCTTGAGCACTCTGTATAACAGAGTTTACAAAATGAAATCTGCTGTTCTATTTCTTTTTGCATTGATAGCGAGATGGCCTGGATGGTAGAGGTACCCTTACAGTATTTGAGAGTATGAGTTATGCATGGTTCTAGAGCTGCAGGTTATTCACATTGTTAGCAGTTATACTGATGAGATACCATTACTTCTTAAAGTGTCATCAAGGGGCAACACCCTCTGACTGGTTTTCCCAAAGTCAGGAGGCAAAGAATATCGGGGACAGGAGAGGTCTCTTGTTCTTAAAGTGGGAAGGCAGAGAACCCAGGCCCCCTCATCTAGGTGAACAGATGGCACTGCTTTGACTTACGGTGTGAATGTCAACTGATGTGGTCAACTCCGTGTGTCGACAGTCTGATTTTGGTTTGAGAGGCTTATTTTGGTTCAGCTTAAACCTATTACCGTTGACTTACGCTACACCAGGAAAAGCTGCTCTGAAACTGACAGTGCGTCCACACGGGGCTGCCCCAGCTTAACTAGACTAGTTTAAAAACCAATTTAAGCTAAACTATTGCAACTTTCCCATGCAAACATGGACGAGAACTGGAGCCAGCCCAGCTGCTGAAGCTGTTACTGGTTGGCTGACTATGCGACGTTGGCGTTCAGATAACTGTGTGCTGTGACACTGTGTAGCGTTCCTCTGTGGCCGGTGGGATCAATGTTCTCTCTCGCTCTCTCTTCCTCTCCCAACCCCAACACAGAGCCAATGAAGAAATCGCTCAGGTGCGCACAAAAGCAAAAGCTGAGGGTGCAGCTCTGCATGCTGGGCTCCGCAAAGAGCAGATGAAGGTGGAGTCACTGGAGAGAGCCCTCCAGCAGAAGGTAAAGGCCCATCGGCTGCTGCCCCGTCTGGATCCTGAAGTTGTGCTGTTTTGCTCTTGATTTCAATGGACTCAGTTGCCATTAAAGTGTCTCCTGCTGATCTTGGGTTTATTCCTCAGCTCACAGCCAGCATGAGAGAGAGGGTCTCAGAAAAGCTAGCCTGGAGCCAGGCAGAGTGAGAAGGGGAGGAATATAAACTCTGTTCTTTAAATCCCTGCCCGTTATCCACTTACCGTCACACTGAAATATTGCTGTAGGTATTGGGAACAGCTGCATGTCCAGCCGTATCGTCCACTTGGGGACATGAAATGCAGAAGACTAATGATACCGGGGTGTCTGCATGTATCTCTTAAGCCCCCATGCGCCCTGGATGTGTGTCACCTGAGCGTCTTGGCAGTTCTGAGGAGCTGAAGGTCTGTACGTGGTGATTAGCCTAGACAGCAGCTCCTGCAGGACTAGCTTAGAATGCAGACCCCAACATCATTCTAGGGAGCAGGTCACCTGGGGATCAGCCCAGACAGTGAGCCGCCTCTTCCACATTCGCCTCTGTCATTCGCTCCAAGGATAGCACTTTAGAAATGCAGTAGCTGGAGTTACAAAGCCACGGTCCTATTGTGCCGAAGTCAATGCCCTGCACTACTGTGCCAGCTGCTGAGCAATCTCGCGGGCGCCAGCATGCTGTGCGGCAGAGCCCCAAGCCTTCCCTTCGACGATGACGACGATGATTTGTTTGTAGCATTAATCACTGGAATTAATCCCGCTCAGCCATAGGGGGACTTCAGCTCTTCATCTCCATGTGATCGTTTGTCTTTCAGAACCAAGAAATCGAAGAGTTGACCAAGATCTGTGACGAGCTGATTGCAAAGATGGGAAAGACTGACTGAGCCTCGCCACCCTTTGTCCAACACTCTGCACTTGGCTGCTTTGTTTGTAACTTCAAGCACCTTGCCTTATTCTCCAGGCATAATCTCCCCTGACCAGAGAAGAGCACGTGTGCACAGCTGCTGCTCCACTTGGCTGCAGATCCAGTCACCCCCGATGCAAAGCCGGCGCCCCAAAGACTTCTGGTGTGATGGTTTCAAAGGTTTTACAGCTCCCGAGGTTTTTAGGGCTCAGCTCAGTTTCTCCCTATTCGTGCAGGACAGGTGCATTTCTTTGGGTGTCCTCAGCAGTCACGCGCCCAGGCCTGCAGACAGCACCCTCATCAGCCTGGGGACACTTTCTGGGGTCCCTTCTTTGCGGCTAGGGAGCTGTTTTGTGTTGTGCCTATGTGAGATCTGGGATGTTTTATTTGTTAGATCCTATCGCGCATCGAGCCAGTTGGCATCTTCCACCTAAAACCAGTGGAGAGATTCCAGCTCGGATGCTAACCCCACACCTGGGTTCAGAGAACTGACTGGTACCTTGAGAAAGGAAGGCACTATGGGGTCTGACTAGAAGTGTCTGGGACAGGGAGATCATGTTAAAATCAGGGACGTTTGACACAACCTCTCCCCCCGCCTCCCCACACCCCCACCCCGGTGTTCAAAGCATGTGGTTTTGATTAACTAGTTACTCCTACAGCTGAAATGGTTTGCCTGGAAGTGGATTGATTCATTTCAGACCTGCTGATCCAAGGGTATGACAGAGTCATGTAACATGGCACCGCACATCCTGATTCCATGCCCTGCCAACAGGTAGGGAGGGAAGCCCAAGTTTCTCTCTGGGTGCGACTCCACTGCAATCCAAGATGTGACGGCAGCTCAGGCAGACAGACCTGTGCGAGCATGGGTAAGAATAGCCATATCGATGGAGCAGTGTGAGCTTCAGCAATGCCCCTAGGTACCCAGGGTCCCCGGCGTGTTTCACAGCCTGTACTGCTGCATCTACATTGCTGTCTTTAGCCGTGCTAGCACTGGTGTGTCAGGCTGAGCAGCAGTCACACCTCAGATTGCGGTGCAGATGTGTCCTTTGTCAGTGCACTTTACTGCCATTGCATTCGGGCTTTCCGTTCTCTCTCTCTCCATCCTTGGCAGGTCCTTCCTCACAGCTGTACAGCTGGCCATTTCCATCAAGGCAGATGTGCGTGCCTATTTGGTGACATGCTTTGTACAACTCCTCTTGGGGTTGTGTCACTTCCCCTCTTCTGCCCTCCAGCACCATCATTTCCTGGTATTTGTTAGTGGTATTATAATAGTAATTCAAAATATGCAAAGCAGAGCTCTTTGCTGTTGGTTCGAAATGCTTCCATGAGATTAGAGGAGTGACCCCTGCCCCGTTGGGGACTGCAGAAGGAAGGGAGCAGGTCCTAATTTATACATATGGCTAATCTCCTAGAATCCTTTTCTCCAAGTCAGGACAGGATGCCACTTAAAATGATGCGGAATGCTCTGGACCGTGTCTTGCTGTCAGAAATGCCTTTGCAGTTTTTTGGATACTAAAAGAATCAGAAACTTGCACAAGCAAAGTCTGCTCCAGACAGCCGTTAAATAAACTCCCAGATCCAAATGGGCAGGAAACGGAATCTTTCTAGCTATGCAAGCAAAAACAGTCCATGGAACTGTAGCATGCATTTTCCCTTTATGTGGCCCAAGCCAAACTCATGCCGAATTGCTGAAGCACCTTTCATGCTGCAGTAGAGAAGCAGGAGTTCTGCAGGGTGACGTATATCTGAATGTTTGTAGATGGGTTTTGTCCCGTACTTGGAATGCTGTTGCGTGATCCAGCGTTAGCCGTGAGTTTTACCTGTTTGCATTTGGGTGATCCTTTCCCACCCTGCGGAATTGCAGCTGGTCTCATCCACATGGTGTTCACTGCGGGGCAGCACCACTAGCCTGATGGCAGTGATGCTCCCCAGCTGCACAAACTGTTCTGTCCATGCTAATTTCATTGCCAGGGAATTGTGCCTGGAACCATTTTTCTGAGGTTTTTTGCAAACCTGCCCTGCCCTTCAGAAAAAGAAATGTAACTCCAGAACATAACGCGGGCTGTGCTAGGCAACAGCGGTGGCGACAGTGGATCCTATATTGAAGTCCTGAGTAGATGGTGAAGTATCAAATCAGGGAAGGATTTGCTGTTTTGGCTGTTTCCTACCCTGACAGAACTTGAGCCCTAGCTAGTGGCAGGTGTGAAATGTTAGCAAACCTGTTGGCTGCTACCATTTCATAACAAACTCAAACTCTTCTATTTTCTGGCTCCTAACATGGCGTGTGCAGTGCATACATCTGTTTCCATTGGAGCCATAGAGCTAAAATATATTTTATTAAATGTATTATGTACAGAGATAATTTATTATATGTTTAACAAGACAAAGATTGTGACAACCTGCTCCTGGCACATGAATAGCTAAAGGGACTAGTTTAGCATGCCCCTTTTTAAAGTAGTGTCTGGGCCTGCTGTGCATGGGAAAAGCGCCATCAGAAATTAGCCCCGGAGTGGTTCCTTTCATGTGATATGGACTCCCAGCTTTCTTCTAGCTCTCTGTGCAGGTGGCAGGGAACGAAGCCCACCTGTTCCTTCACTGTTCCCCCCCGTGGGAAGTAGTCACACAGCCCTCAGACATGTTGGTGGGAAAGCTTGTATCAGATGATCTACTGAGGGAGAAGGGCCACCTCTGTCCAGGCAGGAAGTAAGCCAACCACAAGCAAAGTAGAGCATGCCATGAGGCTGCTTTTCCTGTCAACCTCCGTGATCAGGTCACACCATCGTTTGCGTGTGGCCGGACAGAAGTAGGACCGTTCTCTTTAGCTCGCTCATTTCCAGGTTACCCCATTCCAGAACATACTCAGGTCCTAATAGTGTTGTGATTCTTGAATAAAAGCACATCTTCCTTGGCAGGTGTTAGCTAGATGTTATTGCATGCGGACAATGGCAAATAGATTAGTCCAGGGTGAGCTCCCAAGCAGCCAGACGTTAAGATGCAGCTCTGAACCTCTGGGGTCTGCAGATTTGGGCTAGAAACCTTATTGAGAACAACCATTCTGTGAGGAGCTGGGCATTCTCTACTTCCGGCCCCTGCAGGACGGGTGAAAAGCAGAGAGGGGGGAGGTTGGTGGGGAAGGAGAGTAATCCAGGTTTTTTTCAGCTCCCAGAAGTTATTCTTTGTTTGGGGTTAGTTTTGCATTTGGAGCACAGTTCAGGTTGTTTCTGATTTTCTCAGGAACCATTCAACTCTCCACTTGTAACAATGGGCAAAATTCCAGGACCATTTATGCCTCTCATTAAGATTTGGTGAAGTGTGAGTGTTACGTAGTCTTGGGGCTAGTCCTCTGCACAGGTGTGAATTTCACCCAAGGTGCTCAAAAATTTTGAGTTTTAAATCAAGCAGTTCATGTGCATGGTTGTGAAAGGGTAGCCGGGATCCCAGCCTGAACTGCTTTCTGCAGACAGTCCCCATGTTACAGCAGAACTTAGACAGTAACCAAAATAGCGATGAAAACCTGCATGGCTGCTCCGAAACCAAACCTGAGTTCTTTGTAAAACGTTATTCTACCACCAGATGAGAAAAGCCTCTGAATAGACAAGAGTTTGCTGCAAAACGGAGAAGAGATTTATGAATGTTTAATAAAAACCCCTTTTATCTTTGAGTCACAGCACGAGCTCTCCTCATCCCAAGCACTTCACTTAAAAAAAAAAAATTTAAATTGTGTACTTTAAGTCCACTCTTTCTTTGTTATGAAGAGTTGTCTGCTGTGATTTCTACCCTCAGATATGCTGCCCCATACTCTGCCACTCATGTTCACTCCCATCTGTGTTTAGAGAAGTTAAATTAGATTCCTGAACAAACACCGTTGCATTGGCTGTCTCATTGGCCATAAGGGGTTAAAACAAAAGCACGAAAGGTTTGCTTATTGAGGGCTGAGGGTCTGGAGATCCAGAGTATTAGGGTGCAGGGGAACTGATTCCTCAGGGAGCGAAATCTTAGCATGTTTTGAGGGACCCGTCTCTCCATGGGGTTTTGCTCTGTTGCTCTGAGACGATGCATCCTTGCAGAGAGGTTTTGATAAACTCCAGAGAACACAGGAAATTAAATCCTGAGTCTCAGCATCTATTTAAAACTGTAGCTTGCAATTTACAAAGTAAATCTTTAACAAACCTCCCTCTCCTGCAAGGGTAAGAGAGCTGACATGCAGAAAGCTCCTCCTCCTGGTAGTAATCTGATTTGAGAGCATTTACCCATTTGTATCTGTTCCCCCGGTGCACTTTCACTGGCTGTCATCTGAATGTTGTTTCATTTCTGTGCCTCTCAGCATGCAGTTAGAATTTGGGCAAACGAGATTCCTAAGGAATGATTTATTAACTATAATATGGTTCTAGTTAAATATATATAATGGTTATAGTTATATATAATGGCAGATGTATGGAACTTTAAATCAGTGAGACTGTTTTATCTTGTATGCTGCTTGATTGTGTACTGACCCAGAGCACGGGTTCAGTGTAGACTGGCTCATCATCTGTAGACCCTTCTGTTCAGGGCTGTAAAGACGCCACTTCATCATCTGCTGTTCAGTAGCACTTGGAGGAAGGTTTGAAAGTTGCTGCTGTTCTCTGTGCAGGGAGATAATGGCAATACTCGAGCTTTGCTGAGTAATTTTTACAAGTGTCTTGTGAACACAAAAGTATTCAAGTCCTTCCCTAATGAACAAGCCAAGATGTGTGCAAACACCCAGAAACTTGCAAATGGCCATGCACCACGTTCAAAGCATGATCTCTCTTTTTTTCCAGTAGAATTGCAACATCCCTTTAACTGTCAAAGATGCCTGCCTGTAAAATGGTTAATGTTGCTGTCTGCGAGTGTGCATTTGCCAATGGATCTCTTGTCTGCAGTAAAGTGCCAATTAGTGACCATCCTGCCTGCAGTTCTGCTTCCATGACATCCCTTCTACAGTCCCTTGCCTCCCGAAGGCAGGAAGAAAAGCTCTTTGCATTGACTACTGTCAGGATTGCTTTGTACAGTTACGTAACTGCCATCTGCATCCATTTTATAGGTATAATAATTTCCCTTTTATATGTCAGGTAAATATTTGTAAGAGTTATACTCACACAAATGAGATTATAATAATGATTACTAATATATTTTTTCCATGTTTCATTGCCTGAATAAAAACTGTATTTACCAGTCTTGGATGCTTTTCCTGTGTTAGAAATCATTTTTATTGCATGTATATTGAGGACCTGGCTCTGATCTCATTTACACCAGGTTAGGTGTCACTCCATTGATTTCAGTGCAGTTACTCCTGTTTTTCGCCAATGCAGGTGTGATCAGAACCAAATCCTGAAACTGATTTTTATGGATACTAAATCTCACCCAACATTAATTTTAAAAAATAATTCATGTTCAGTGCCCCCAGCTCATGCACTTTATAGTTTCATACTAGTTTGAGAAGTTCACAATTCATCTTATTTTGTGGATGCATATGGTGGCATGGACTGTGTTCTTGCTGGCTGGAGAAGGGTGAATAGAGGGTTGTGGTCATAGATCAGGAGGCAGGATTCAGTTCTAATCCCAGCTCTGACACTGAATCCCTTGATGGCCTCAGGTAAATCACTTAACCTCTCCTCTTTTGCGTCTCCGTCTGTGAAAAGGCAGATATTTCCCAGCCTGATGGCGCGGTTGTGAAGACGAAGGAGTGAAGGTCTAGGAAGTGTCGCACAATGTAAATGCTAAGCATTAATATTAACCACTGGAAAAGTTTCAAGGGAAATGGGGGTGGAGGATTTGGGAATGGGAGAAGGGTGTCCAGGCTGAGCTCTGACAAACCGGAAAAGGTGAGTTCCTTTTCGAGCACTGCAGATCAGCTTTATCAGCGTTTTAAAAACCCACTGCAAGGTCAGTCGGGAAGCTGAGAAGCGTTCTCTAAGTCTAAGCAAAAAGTAGTGAGATGTGCACTGTGCCCCGCAGACTGCAGCAGTGCAGTTACTCTTGCCAGGACCCTGCCTGCACCAGCTCCTCTCACAGGGCAGCAGAACGGCTCTGTACCCAGTGCCCTGCCATTCTGAGTCGTGTTCCCTTCCCTCTCCCATTGGACAAATCCTGGGTCCTCTGCACTAGACTGTCCCAGACTGGAAACAAGCCTGCGTGGTTTGCTGGAACTGGGTATTAAGTCTTGTATGTGCAGCTAGAGCAATGGAGAAGTGCATGTTAAATGGATTTAAATAAATGAACACTGATCCTTTGCCCTGCTGTCCAAGGATCTCCGAATGCTGTAGCAGGGCTAGGGAAGTGGAACTAGTCCCCCTTTCCTTTGAATAGGTGGGACAATTGAGACGGAGACATTATTTGAGTTTGGCAAAGGTCACAGAGGTCAGAATCCTGTATCCTGTCTCAGAATTGCCAGCATGAACCACTGAACAATGCTGCATGGTTATTCCTACTTTTGATCCAGATGAAAATAGGGAACCTAGCTTTCTGTTCCTGCCTGTTGGATTGTTTTTCATTGTGATAAGTGAGTTGGAATAGACCTCCCTTATCTCAATGAGCCTGTTTTCACCCAATCCCTACTCACTCACTCCAGAGAGAGCACCCTCCGGTATCTGAATTGCACTTTCCGGGAATGAGAAGTGACAAGGACACTCATTCAAGCCAGGCATATCATTATCATGCGTTTTTGTATAGTGTTAACTGTGCTAGACACTCTACTGACAGGCACGAAGACAAAGTTTCTGCCCTCGGGAGCTCACATCGACGTAGACAGAGAAATACTGTGGTCGGGTGCTTTGCTAAAACCAAGGTCTCTCCAGAGCCAGCCGTGGTGTATTAAAGTCACTGACTGTTCCTGATTCTTTCTTTCTTTCATAGCATAAAAAAAATCCTTGAAAACCAAATTATGCCTTGAGATGCCCAGAGTGCAGCCTACCACCAACCCCTGCCTGAGCGCAGGCCTGGCAGTGTCCTTGGGTTTTGCATCCTGTCCTACGTGGCTAAGAAGGTATTACCACAGATTGTGCCCTAAGTATGTTATCCTCGGACAGCTGATCCAATCACTCTGGTAGATTACGTGGAAGACCTTAATACAAAGCAGAGACTACTGAATGTTCCAGAGACTCCGGGGAATGTCCACTATGAAGACCCTCCTGGCCCTGGTCATCGTCGCGTCTCTGGCAGCAGAAAGTAAGTGCCATGGAGTCGAAATCAATGGTAGATGCAACAAGAGCACTCGGTGTAACTCTGCACAGTTCGTTAGCTGCCAGCTTGTCTGTCTGTCTGTCCACGGTCTTGTGTCCTGTTGTTTCAGCTCTGTTCAGTGTAATACCTCACCGGTTGGAGAGTGTGTTCCTTCCCCAGCAGAGAATTTACTTTCGTTCAGAGGCGCGTGTCAGCGTCTCTTTCAGAGAGGGTGCCAAGGGAGATAACCTCCCTTCACCCTTTCCTCTGCAGCGCCTTTGAAATGAAGGCGTAAAATCCAGGTTGGACTTTATGGAAACTCCAAAACTAGCTTCTCTCCAGAGAGCTGGCTGCTTCCTGGGGTGCGGGGGACTGGATGTGCCAGGATTAGGGCGACATTTTCGTTGCTGAGATGTTGGTTTCAAGTTTAAATCTTAGCTCTTTAGGATCATTCCTTTGAAAAGCTACTTTTAAGCAGGAAGGCAGAGAGGTTGTTTTGTGCTGAAGGTGCCAGGCCGTGCTGTGCAGTGTGCGGCAGTGTGGAGCGTCTACTGCAGCATTAGCACTTACTTCTTGACAAAACCAAAGGCACCGAGTCTAGATGGGCGAGACTAACCACGAAGAGCCTAGCAGAACAGGTG
Organism: Emydura macquarii macquarii; assembly: GCF_026122565.2. Taxonomy (NCBI): domain Eukaryota; kingdom Metazoa; phylum Chordata; order Testudines; family Chelidae; genus Emydura; species Emydura macquarii. The sequence continues at coordinate 471,323 of NW_027130338.1, forward strand.
CTGGTGTCTTTTGTTCGTTCACTAGAGGCTGTTCTGCACCTTTCCCAAGGACGTTGTCTCCTCCCAGCAGGAAAGGCACCGAGTGAGAGCTCTCTCTCCGTGCCAGCTCCTTTCCTTGCAGTTCGGGATGAGGCCATTTCGCAGGAGGCAGCAATAAGAATCCTCAGTGTTTTCCTGCGGAACAGTTGGGTTTTCAGGACTCACCCACATTGCACTGGGACCACAGAGGACGAGCAAGTGATTTGTGAATCTGAATGTACGGTGTCCTTGAAAGAATGGTTAGTGTTTACTGTAATGGGGCCCTATTACCTCCCCGTTTACCTTGTGAAATTCATTCCCTCGGGACGGGTCCTTGGCGGTGAATTGCCTAACACACCATCAGCAAAAACCAAATATCCAGCCAAGATCGTTCAACCCCAGCCCTCCTCCTAGTGGTATCCAGACTTCACGTTCTGACCAGGAGAGGGCTCTGTTCAGCTGAGAAAGTGGATACTGACAGAGGCAAGCCAACCCCATAATGCTAACTCTGGGGGTGGTGAAATATCAAACCCCCTAGCTACCCAGGTTTAGACTCAACTTGATCCTCCAGTTTTTGTTGAGGTTTTTGGTCCGCGGGTGTTATAAACCAACGTGGATGTTTAAAGTCCGTTGTTTCCCCAGGTGACACACACGTTCGCGCCTTCTCAGCAGCTCTAAGTGGGTGGGTGATGCTACGCAATCATGCAGTTTCTCTGTTGGTGAAAGCAGTGGGTCAGATAGCTACGGACGTGATCAGCCCAGATAAATGGAGCCCCAAGCCAGCAATAACTGGCTATTTTCCTTAGCGCTCATCTCATTAAGTCTCCCAGCCATCTGTGAAACTGCATAGAAAGACACTGTTCTGCCTTGCCCCTGAGTGTCACGTCCTCCGTTTACTTTGTGTGTGTTTATCCCTTTCTGTACCGCACACCGGGAGGTGGCTTAGGCAAGGTGCTATGTGAGACTCAGCTTCATTAATTCAAATGCACCAAATATCCAATGTGCATGCAGTATGTTACAATGCAGGCAAGTCTGCTATTGGGCTAACCCTGGGGTTATGAATTGAAGTTCCAAGCATGTAGCTCTGTGCACAGCTGGCAGGCGCTGAGAATGCTCTGGAGGTGGAGTTCAGAGTCCCGGGGGGAAGTGAGGTCAGAGAAGCTGCAACCGGAGCACCACCAATTGCTGGGTGAAGCGTGGAGGGGCTTTGTTCCTAGTCTCCAAAGCAGAGCTCCTCAACCCCTAGCACATCCTACTCTTGCACAGAGCGTTCTTCTCAGCTCTTTGGAAGGCACCATGTAAAAGCCTGATAGTGATGGATGGGAGGGTTGCCCCAGGAGCTCAGAGAACTGTGTTAGAGTAATGGACAAGCCTCCCCAGTATCAGAGGCCAAGGTGACATGCTTACATATTAACAGGCTGGATTAATCCACATCTTCAGACTCCTGCATAGTTTGTGTGGAGTATGGGCCTTTCCCACAGCTCCACTCCTTTCCAGATGCCACTCGGGTTGGAAACCAAAACTGCCGCAGCGCCCCCTGCTACGTCTTTTCCTCCAGCTGTTCCTCTCTTGCTAGCGGCCCCACTATGAGAGCCCCAGAGGCCAAGGCATCGTCGTAGTCATTCTTGTGCCATGATTTTCCTTGTCAAACTGCTGGGTACAAGGGGGGCTGGTCTGTTCCGGTCTGCATACCGTGCGTGTTGCTGCGGTATCAGAAAACTCCACCCTAAACAGCTGCATCAGAAGAGAACTTGGCAGGAAAGGCCCAAAGAGTTACAGATGCTTATTTTAATTGTTTTTTTTTTTATTAAAATGTTCTCTTTGGTTATTAAGTTAAAGGGAATGGGGGCCAGAGTCATCTCAGGATGTTTTTGCAGCACAAGAACAGGGAAGGAATGGAGGATCTGACTTAGCTTTGTTCTCATCAGTTTGAGTCGCTGCTGGAAGATTATTTGAATGTATTTTGCATGCGTGTGACAGATTTGCCTCTGGTATACAGCAATCCACCACAGTGCTCAAAGCACCCCCCACCCCCCTGCCCAAATAGGAAAAGTGAGGCACAGAGAAAAGTGAAGTGACTTGCTCAAAGTCACTCGCTGACAGAGCCCGGATTAAAACCCACATCTCCTGACTGCCGGTCCAGGGCCTGACCCGCTGGCCTACCCAGCCTGTGCATGAATAGTGCTATAAAGGGTCCTTCACACTTCTCCCCTTCAGTGTTTCCTGGGGGGTGTAGCACCTTTGATCTGCTCTGCAAAGGAAAGTTACAGGTAATTGGCTCAAGCACCTGTCAGAGGATTCAATCTCTGATGGGCAGAATCAAGCCAGTCTCACACACACACAATTGTCTTTACTACGGCCACACAGTTACCACCTACGTTCACTGCTGTGGGAGCCAAGCGAGTCATAGAATTATAGCAATTTAGGGCTGAGAGGGCCCCCCCGCATGGTCATGGATGGATCTGTGGCTGCTGATCCAGTGTGGGAATTCCTATGTTCCTGACGGGCCACGCAGAGGGAGCCATGATCAAGTTGACCAACGCTTTTGCTGTTTGATCAGAAAAGCAGCATAACACAGGCTGGGCCCGAGGGACCTGCAGCACAGTGACGCTCCCTCTCTTTTCTCGTTCTCTTTGCCAAGGAAATGCTCTAAAGTGCCACAGCTGCATTGCATCAACTGAGGAGGATTGCAACCAGCAAGGATCTCACAGCTGTCCTCAGTATGCAGATGCCTGCTACACAATCGTTGCAACAGGTAAGTCCCTATTGATGGTTACAAAGCAATCAACAGTGAATGTATGTCTAAGGGAACAAGCGACACCGTCAGGCCCAAAAGGCGTGCTCCACAATGCTCTGCAAACTTTTCCTGTAATGTGACCTGCCTGTGGGGTATCGAAAACGCTGTTAAACTTGTAGGGTGTCATTTTAAATTGACCGGGGGAGGGGGGAAGTTGTGCCTCTCGGTTTTAGGGAGCAGCCTGATTTCTCTCTCTCTCGTGGGGTTCTTGGGTGAGATCATTCTGAATTCTAAGAAACACAGTCCTGTTCGACTGCAAGCTCCACGTAAAAGCATTTATGTTTTTATCTCACTTCTGCGTGTGTGTGTGTGTGTGTGTGTGTGTGTGCGCGCGCGCGCGTGCGCGCCAGGAACATAGCGCGTCACGAGCAGCATCACCACTGACTTCTAAGAAAGTCAGCTGCAAGCTAGAGAGAGCAGAGACTAAAAGGGGGGAAGGGCCAGCAGCGTCTTGGAGGAAGAGGAGAGAGTTCTAGAGCCAGGAAGGAGCACTGCGGAAGGTGCAGGCATCACCTGTGCAGAGCTGCAAGGAGGCATGATGGATCCAGGCTGGACGAAGTGAGTTGGAAAGTTGGTTGCTATGGGAGTGTTTCCAAGGCCATTAGAGCAATTCTGAACTGGATCTGGAGTAAGATGGGGGGGGGCAGAAGGTGCTGAGAATGAAGGGTAGGGAGGCAGCAGATGAATATTTTATTGGCCTCTTACAGAGGAGTGTGCACTTCCGAGGGGTCAGTGGCTAAAGGAAATCAGCTTTTCTGCCACAGAGGTCTGCAGCGTCACAGTCAGAATGAAAGCCCCCAGGTAGCCATTGACGACACTGCTGGTACCCCAAACAAAACCCACCAAATGGACCAAACACTAAGAGAGCACAAAGCACTTTAGCCAAGTCCAAAAGGTTTTAAAAATCCAGAACATTCTGGTAGCAAAAACAGCTAAGGAATTCCTACAACTACCACAAAGTTGGAAGCTGAAAATACTTTTGAAAGAATTGGGGAGCTGTGGTTAAGAGGCCAGCAAAGGTGATGGAGAATGGGGATGAATCTGGACAGAGAGAAAATAGTCCTCGCACAATTAGCAGACCCTAGACTCTTGTACATAATCTATATTAGCAGAAGCTGAGAGTCCCCGGAGGATGAGCTCAGAAACGGAACAGGGGAAGCCTTCCCTCGTGAGGAGTTTATTTTTAAAATGTCATTTTAGGTTTCAATTGGTTCCAGGAAAAGGAGCAGCACATGCCCCGTGGGGATTGTGTGCAGCTGGCAAGAGGCTGCCGCTGAGGGGAAGGGCATGTGCAGAAAGGGCTTGTCAGAGGCAGTCTTAGCGGGAGGGTTCACCCAGCTGGCAAGATCAAAGATCTGAGATGTGGAAGAGCCTGCGTGTGTTTATCCTGCTCCCAGTAGCCATGCAGGAAGGCCTCAGCAAAGGCTTCCAAGCTTTTGAGTAAAAGTCACGGCGAAGGCCAAATGGAAACCAGCAGTCCTGGGCCATCCCACAAGTCCATCAATCCTGCCTGAGACACCTGAATAAATGTCTAGCAGGCTGTTAACCTTCAAGCTGGAGAAATCTGCTCAGATGCTACAGCAAACAAACAGCTAGTCTTCGGCTTGCCAGGAACAGCCCTGGAATTGGCTTGCCGTTGTTTGCACTAGGAAGCAATATACTGAAGTGTTAATGACCAAATAACTAATGTGGCTCCACACTCAGTAACCAGAGCAATCAGCAGGGCCCTGATAAACTCGGTGCACTGCCTGGGGTAAGTAAGGGGAAGGGTGACCCTGCCCTAGAGGTAGTAAAAGGGTGTTGTGGTTAGTTCACAGCTCAGTTTTAACAAGGATGAGGTTTGGTCTATATTGAATCAGCAGGTTCGTTTACTCTGAGCCAGAACTCATTGAGTCATAGATTTCTAATGCCCAAAGGGATCGGGTATGATCATCTCGGCCGACTTCCTGCATAGCATGGGCCAGAGAATTTGACCCACTGCTTCCTGCATCCAGCCCAGACTTTCTGGTTGAGCTAGAGCATCTCCTTTCGAGAGATGTCCACTCTTGATTTAAAGACTCCCAAGTGACACAAAATAGACCACATCCGTAGGTAAATCGTGGCTAATTAGCCTTGCTGTTTAAAATACCTTCCGTTACTGCATTGTCCATAAAAACTGGGCACGAATCTTTTATCAATATGATTCCACTCCACTGGGACCGCCATTCACATCAAGCAGCACTGTTTGCTCACCGAACAGTCAGAGGAAGGATGGCTTACCATGCCGAACCTGATACATAGGTCAGAGAACTTATTCATCACGATCTGCAATTCAGGTGAATTAGAGACTAATGCAGCAGCATCTGCGAAGAGTAGATCCCAAATAGTGAGCTGGGTGACATGCCTTTTGCTCTGAAGTCACCTGATGTTCAACAAGTTGCCGTCCATCCTCGATTAAATTAGTTCATCAGATTGATTGTTTCCAAACGCATACTTAGGAAGAATAGGGAAGAAGATGACAAAGCCGCTGGGTGCTAAGCCGCAGCCTTGCTTCATGCCAGTATCAATGCTACACTCGGCTAATGATTCATTTTCCTGCTGGATAGTTGCCTTCATTCCCTCATGGAACAACTTAAATATGGAGAGCCCTTTTCATGGACAGTGCAGTGACATACTATCAAACAATCACACACATATATATATGTCTGGGTTTTTTTCAGTTCAGTTGCCTGCTGCCGTGACAATAATGTAACAGCCTGTCTGTGTGTGTTTCTTTTCAGATAGTGTCATTAAGTCTTGTTCCTACAAATCGTTCTGCGACCAGGCTTGGTACAGAAGTGCGAGCGGGGCCACCCTGGAATGCTGCTACAGTGATGACTGCAATGGGCCCCAGAGAAGCTCCAGCGCTGGGATGAGGAACACCGGGGATTCAACACAGTTTCACTCTCCCATCTTCATCACAGTGGCTGTTGTAGGGAAATTGCTGTTGAGTTCACTGTGATGTGGGTCCCACAGTGTTGTGCTTCTCGTTACGCAAGCTCAGCTGTTACACCAATAACGGAAATGTGAAATACACCGGTAGCTGTTATACCAGCGTACCTGCGCGCTGTAATATTGTAATGCTGGATGTTGTCAAAACTAACCATTTAGCAGCTCATACATTTGCCCTAATTTCTTTTTGCACTAGAGTCAGAGGGTCTGATTGTTTTCTGCTTAAATCTCAGAAGGCACAAGTCAAATAAACTTTGCAGTTGGGAAGCACACTCACAAATAAAGCTTTTCATTTTGCAGCACGAGGAGTGCTTTGCTGGTATAGCTACACCAGATAATAGCAAAGCCCTCCCAGGGTGGACCCAGTTTATACCAGCACAAGGGCACACGGGGGGTCTCTGGCAGAGCACAGAACTGAAACCAGGTCTCCCAAGTCCTAGGCTAGTGTCCTAATCACTGGACATCCTTCCTGTAAAAAGGACAAATGTCAGACATGGATAGCAACGGGCTGGGGCAGTGCCTGGGAGGTGAGTCTCACTGGGGTGGTGCCTCTGGCCATGCACAATGCACAGCTGGATGTTCTTTCAGGTCCATGCTTTCAGGCTGACACAAGTCTTGGGGGAAGTGGTTTCTCTTTCCATGACGGTATAGCTGTGGGCCTGGCCTGGACTAGACTATAAATATACACAGATCTGGGTATTAACTAATAATGGCCACTGAGTCTGCTCTGGGCACACACACCCCTGTATGCTGCATCAGGCTGTGACCATGCTGTATCCCCCACCCTGCCAGAGCCAGATGGCTCCACAGAGGCGATGCTGTTCTTCTCAAGGAACTAGAAGCATCAGTTCGAAGCGCATGTTACATGGTCATGTGAGTTACGCAGCCCTGAACAAGCAGCACTTTGTGTGTCTACAGAGACAAAAGAGATTAAACTTTGGCGCTGACTAATTCGTCTTCTGCTTCTTACAATCAGCCCTGAGAGATCTCGCTTTTCCTCTTCCTACACCATACTGCGCTTTTGGACCCACAATGAAGGATGTATTCTGCATGCAGCTATTATTATTATGCATTAGACTATGATAGCACTTAATGCCCCATGGGGGTCAGGAGGTCCATGGTGCTGGGTGCTGGACAAACACACAGGCAGGTGCAGGCCTTGTCCTGAAAAGCTCACAGTCTAGAGACAAACAGCAGACCCAGGGTGGAGAGAAGTAGCACAATGTACAAACAAAGCAGCGGGAGGAGAATGGCAGGGGTGTCAACACGTGATTTTTTGGGGTTGTATGAACACCCCAGCTCCAGGGGTCATGTCACTACCTGAGAATCTCAACTTCTGTTTAGAAAGAGGGGACATTTCTCCACATTATGATTGTAGAAAAAAGCTTGACAACTTGAACCCTAAAGGCACCAGCAGGCAAACAACCAGCACTTTAATTATTGTTTAAAATCTCATGAGTTAAGCCAGTCTCATGGTTGGGGGGGCGGGCACTGATTCGTGATTTTGAATGAAAGCTACCTTATGATTGTAGAACATTGGGGAGTTGGCAATAATGGAATGGCCATAAGTCGTCTTAGCTCCATTTCTTTTTTCTCTGTTAATTGTATGTATTTAATTCATTTATAATGGGAGTGGGATAGGGTGAAGGAGCAGGAGCAAGGAGAAAAGGCAGGAAGGAAAGAGGGACCACGCCTATCAGCTGCCCCAGCTGCTCCTTCTCCCCCAGTTCTGCTTCTGTCAGTCCATGTGGCTGTTGGGGCTGTGACCCGTCCGTGCCCAGGGTAACTACCTGAAAATGCCAAGGCCAGGGCAGGCTGTAAAAGGAGAGCAGATTCTCCCAGCACCGGTGGGTGACACTGAAGTCAGACTTCCCAACCAGTCACAAACAATGCTGCCGATTCCCCACACCGGTTATCAAGAAGCTAAAATAAAAATACACACAGCCCCCTTTACTGCATTTCAGTCTCTGACTCCCAATCAGCCACTAGGTCCAGTAAAGAGACCAGTTATTTAAAATTCTCTGCTCTTTACCAAAAAGGTTTCTCTTGACCCCAACAGGTCAGCCACAGTACCAGACCAATATGAGTTTGGATCTTACCCAAAATACCCCACTGCCAGCCAATCCTTTAGCAACTAAAACTAAAGGTTTATTATAAAAGGAAAGAAACAAACTATAAGAAAAATGTTAAAGGATTAATGCAATCGCATACATACAAATGATTGGAAAGTCCATGTATATCAGGCTTCCAGTAGAACTGTGGAGTTTGCAGGCTTGTATAGTCCCTGTGGTATGCATCCAGTACCTGGATGGGTTTCAGTCCTTTGTTTCACAGCTTCAGTTCAGTAGTAGATGAGTTGATCCAGAGGTAGACTGAAGACAAAATGGATGTGGTGCAGCTGCCTTTTATGTTCCTTGGCCTTTGCCATGCTGCTTGTGGAGATTTACAGGAATAAGATGGAGTCCAGGGTCACATGAGTAAGTCCTGGTGACTCATCAGGTATATCCCTGGCTTCTCCCCCTGGGCCCATTGTACCTGTGAGTTTCTTTAATGGGTCATTAAGCAGCTAGTGCTGCAGCCATCCTGTCTGGGGTGTCGCCCAGAAACACAGCACAAGTTGAAATACAGATACAAACCTATCCATAACTTCCCTTACACATATAACACGTGAACATTATCATCTTACTTAGCACATTATAGCCTGTCTAACAGTACCTGGCACGGCATGTCTCCCATGAATTATGAGTCTGATGTTAAAAATATAAATGTCTCTCCTCCCCCTCCCAATCCAGCCAGTGTGACAGGGGCATTTGGTCATGGTGTCTCCTGTGGGGTGGGTCATTTTGAGAGCGCTGAAGAAGGCAAGGGACTCTGGCTGGACTTCCCCCTGCCCTACTGCTGATCCTTGCTGTTGCTGAGGAAGTCCCAGCTGCTGCAGGGGGCTGGTGCTACGCCCTCACCATGGACAGGAGTTCCTGTTCTGCTCCCCCCACAGCCCCAGTGGTTGGAGAAGGGGGCGCTGAGGGTTCTGAGACATGGTGCAGCTACAGGGTCATCGATCAGTTACGTGTATACACTATACCCCTTCTCCAAAGGGAGTTTGTACAAGCAGCAGTGGCAGCAAAATCTATAAAATATAGGACAAAAGAGAAAAGGCTCCAGATTTTATAAATATATTCAGAGCACCCCTGTGATCAGCTCCCATGTGACTGTGCTAGTAGAAAACAGGGCTTCTTCAGAGCCCATCTTAGTGCAGTCACAAGCTCCACAAAAGATGCCTCCATCTAAAAATACTCCATGGAACATTTTAATCTCTGCACAGTAGCCAGAAAGAAAAAGGGAAAAAGAGTTGGCGGGGTGGACTGAGAGAGCTCCATTTGTGTCCTGCATGTGGCAATATTGAAAGAGAAATCTACCAGAAAGTGTCAGCCTCTGGGAGAATGATGAGCAGCGCCTCGCTTGGTAGAATAGAGCCCTGTGTGTCTGCCCCTCAAAGACGTTCCCGCAAAGCGTAACCAGCAGCGTGTGAAATACTAACAGACATCAACCAGGACTTTCCAGTGGGGAAGCCAGCACACCGAAAGAGCGGAAAGCAGAGAGTACATAGAAGAGACACGCTCATAGGATAGACTAATGAACAAGCACAAGATTGAGAGGGCTGAGATCAAATGGCTAGTTCAGAATAAGAAGGCAGAAGGGTGTCTTAGGGTAAGTCTACACAGCAGCTAGACACCCACAGCTGGCCCGTGCTAGCTGCCTCAGGCTCATAGGGGTCGGGCTAGGGGCTGTTTCATTGTGTGGAGCCGTCTGGGCGTGGGCTGTAGCCTGAGCTCTGGGGCTCCCCACCCTACAAGGCTCCAGCGCAAACCCAGAAGTGAAGCTGACCCTTCACCCAAGCCCCATGAGCCTGAGTTGGCTGTGGCTTTTTCTTGGCTGTGTAGACGCACACTTAGAATATGTGCTAACCTCTTACGCTACCATACGTGTTCGTGTGTGTATTTAGCAGGGACATGCACAGCACCTCCTTGTCTCATTTGAATAAACGGCATGAATTCACTTTGATGGTGATCACACCTTCTTGTATTTACTTTTTACCATCTATCACCTGTGCAAGCACCAGTTGCGTCTCAGAAAGGGGCGGTATTGTAAATACTCGTGTAAATGTGCCTTTGCACAAATATTCATGGCAGATGTATTCAGGCAACTGTCTTGGACTCTCCATGTGAACTTGGGCGACAGCCACGTAAGAAGCAGGAATGACAGCCTGGGACAGATTTTCAAGTGCTTAGCACCCATAGTTAGGTTTTTAAAAGGCCTCAGGACCCAATATGCTGACCTCTTCTGAAAAGATGGCCACTTAGTTTGGTGCCTTAATGGGAGCTGAGCTCTTGAAAATCTGGCCCCATGTGACTTAGGTGAAAACTGTACAGAGGGAACAGTAAATACTTGAAGTGAGCGTTGTGGCAAACAGCCTGCAAGCACCCCCCAGGCTGAACTACGTCATCAGAAACTAGCAATTCAATCATTTAAAATGACAAAAATAGCTGCCAAGACGGCAAGTCCAGCTGCGGATAATTCACCGAATGCAAAAAGGCTACAGTCACCAAACACTGGTTTCTGCTAATAGCTCACCCAACTCGTTTCCCACACAGCGCGTTCGCATCCTGCCGCTGCATTACGCACACGATTGCAGATGTGCTTATACGTTTACACCAGCATGCTCGAGAGGTTTGCCCTGTGCTCAGATGTAAACAGCTGCGTAGTTTATGTGTCACTCAGAGTTATCGGTATGTGCTTGGCCATTCCTAGGGCATGAGGAGCTGCCCAAAAATGTTCTGGATACAAAGGAATTGTAAAGTGAAGGTAAGAGGCGGAAATGCTAAAAGCTGTGTTCACTGGCCTGCACCCACGCCCTCATTGGGGATTGGCTGACTCGGAAACATGCCCCTCTGAGTTAAAAGGGAGCCCCCTAAGCAGAGAATAACTGAAGCTGCAGCACTTTTTGACCACCTAAAAAGACATTTTCAAGGGTATAATAAAGTGCCTCTAAACTAAAGCTGTCACCGGCTTGGGCTGAATAAGCAGCCTTCACTAGGCGGTGTGGTTCTGGGTATTTAACCCCTTTCGCAACCCATGAAGCAGTAGTTCCCCTTATAAACCTTGGGGCTGATTCTCCACTGCCTTGTTCAGGCGTGTGCCCTTGTGCAGCGGGTGTGTAAAATGCTGCCCACTCACCCTGGCAGACTGTTACACCTGCTGTAAGTGCCCACCTGAGCTGCATGGCAATGGAGACCCAGACCCAAGTGCATAACTGCTTTCCCGCTCCAAGGAGTGGGCGACTGAAGGGGTTGAGTTCAGGGAACACATGACCGGGGGGTCATGTGACTCCAGGTTGGCCCTGATGCCTGCTATAAATGGAGGCAGCTTAGCATGACAGTGGGGGATCTTGCCCTAGCTAGGACATGGGAGCTGGGGTGTCTCACAATAGCTGGGAAGGGCCCTCCCTGGCTTGCAGAAAGGGGGTAAGTCTCTGTTGCTAGAGGTGTTGTGTTAGCTGGAGACTTTTGTGGCAGCTATTATTTAAGGAAACTGGCCCCGAGGCAAAGGCTGTGGAACGTGACTGCAGTGTTTGACTGCGCTGGGACCGTGCCAGCTAGTAAAGCTGCCCAGCAGCTCCCGGCCAGTCAGTGCATGTGCTTTATGTAGCTGCTGTGTCTTCGCACTGCTTGCTAGGCCTGCTGCTTCTTGGAGGCAGAGGCTGTCAGCCGGGCACTGCTGTCCTAACAAACCCTAATGATGCTTCTGAGTTTTACTGAGGGAGAAGGTAGGTGAGGCGTGGTTCAGTCGTCCTGTTACCAGCAGAGAGAGAACTTCCAGAGGCAGGCATGACTCAGCCAGCTACAGGAGGGGGATGCAAGGCACAGAAATAAACACCAGTTTTGAATGATTTGCTGTGGCGTGACTAATTCCTGATCACTGCCCCGGTCGTAGATTCCCACCCCTTTCTAACGCCATGCAGAAGAACCGTGCCTTCGGCTCAGACTCATGGCTGGCGGTGTAACAATGTTGAAGTACATCTAAATGGCATCGGGGCTCCCATGTTCCTTCAAGCTGCTCTCTGGGGTGGTTGAAAGGGCCAGTTGGGCAGGAAGCACAGCAGTTCTCTTGTGATGTAATAAATAACACACTTTGGGTTACAATTGCCATTGGCTGTTTGGGTCTGCGGCAGGCTCTAGCTCAATGGCAAAGTATTTGTGAAAGGATGGAGCTGTCAAGATGATAAACAAGACAGGGGGGAAAACCTCCCATCCCTGGAAGGGGCATCAAGAGCAACTCACTACATGACGGCTTTGCCATGGTCAATAGTGAAAGCCAGTATCAATGGCTGGGACTGTGGGAGCCTTGCGGGTGTTGAATGGTGCATGTAATCTCATTTCATGTGTGGGTTGAACAAGGCCCGTGGTGCTGTGCCTCATTCTGCTGTATTCTGCAATGGGTCAGAGCCTACCCAGCACTGAAGCACACGTGGTTTCGTTGGTGCTCCGAGGAAATGCAGGCCCCGAATATGGTCAGACAACAATGAACACACACAGTTGCAGTAACAGCAGTTGGGTGATGTCTTTAGCATGAAAGGGGGAAAAAAATGTTCTAAAAATGGCCCAGACCAGAGGAAATGCTCGGGGGTGAAGCAAGTATTTTAAGTAACAAGAAGATTTCATCTAATGTGCTCTAGATAGTGCATGAGTGTTTTCAAAACTACGGTCCATTCTGAAAAAAATCTAAGATTTAGAAATTGTGTTACTTACATTGCTCGGAAAAATACCCAGAAACTAATCAGAATTTCTAACTTGGGTCTCTGCAAAACTGCTCCCCAGAGCGTTAGAACACTTTTATCAGACAGTTTCTGTGTACCTGCACTCTGGCAGGAGCCCTCTGCATGAGTAACAGATGTATCCAATTGTGTGAAGAACAGCTATTTGCTGTAGCGGTGCTGTCTAGGGAAAATTAGGCATTGGAATCAATGATTTTCCCTGTTGTTTGTGAAGTAGAAGGCAATAAGCTTTCCTGGGGGGCAAATGATTTGTTCACTGAGGCTATGTCTACACTGATGGCAGCAAAGTCGTCAGATCGACTTTTCTGGATCGACTGAGCGGTCAGTGAAGACCCGCTCAGTTGATCCAGAAATCGACGTATTAAGACCACCTTCTCAAGTGGCGTGGCGCTGTGTCGATGAGAACGCGGTTCCCGTTGGTGCAGTGCAGTGAAGACGGCACACAGAACAGAAGCAGAGAAGTCGACGGGAGTTACGCAAGTTTTTTGCGAAGCTTGCGTAATTCCGGTCGACTGCCGCCGAACCTCCGAGGTAAGTGTAGACAAGCCCTGAGATTCATGAAGATAGGAAGGGCCTATGACGTTCATGCTAAAGGAAAACAATAAATCAAACTGCTTTCACAGGTATCTCCACTCTAAACTGCATTTCTGCAACATTTTTATTAAGATCTCAGGAGTGACAGTAGAGGGTTGTATTAAAAATGACATTATACCATGTGATTCACTGTTGAGGCATTTCACTGCTACCCTACCAGTTATATTAATATGTCTGCTCTTCTACCCGCATTTCCATGAACAACTATCAGTGGAGCACTCTTGTATATAATCCTGGTCCTTTTTGGCTTTTTAGTTGCATTTTGTCACTGTACTGCGCTCAGCTCCAGACTAGGGAAATACTCCCATCACATCACAGGCAGTTTGCTGGTGTGCTGCGCTAGACAACTGGGTTTTTTTGCCTTTCGAGCAGACAGCCAATACCAAAGTATTACAATTTTGGGGGGGGGGTCTTGATTCAGGAACCCCTGGTCTGACTGATTCATTGGTAGAATTATTTTTCAGCCTCTGATGCACCCTCTGGGTTCTGAGGCTGCTGTATAACATCTAGTTCAGTGGATTTGTTAGGGACACTCAGGTGCCGCCTGGGTGCCTGATCCTGCAGAGATGTAAGCGTTTGGTTTTCACTTGAGGTGGGTTCACCGGAGGGGGCTACTCATCTGCCCTGGCGTTTCCAGGACTGGGCCTGATGCGCTGGATGGTCGCCGCCGCAGGAAGGTAGAGGTTTGACTCACACAGAAGGCAGGCAGCCCATGAGCTGAGATTCCCACAGCAGCTTTACAACTCGCCCCGTCTTTTCCTGTTCACTGCAGCAGTAATGACTGAAAAATCCTGAAATGCCAGTTCTGGGGAACTATTGATTTGGGTGATTCATAGCCTGATGTGCTGGGAGTCCTCAACGCCCAGACACTTCTCTGGACATACGGGTGCTGGGTACCATGCTAGACTGGCCTCTTGATTACCTGGTCACTCTTTTCTTTGCGCCTTTATTGCCCTTGTTGTTTACTCTGTGTTGTCAATGGGGGATAAAAGCACCAAACACAGTCACGTTCCTGTTGCAGGGCGTGTGGTCTGGACTGCTCTGGTGAGTGACATTTAAAGCCTAGATACAGCCTCACCAGCAACAGCATCACCCTGCCACTGTGCCCTTACCATGGTACATTAATTTCTGCGCTGGGGGGGCCGGGTCTATGATCTGGGGGGAGTATTCACCCTCGCCTTATCCACTGTGACGCAGGGGACTGCTGTGGGCCCTAGACCTTTTAGTCCACCAGGTGACTGGGCCAGCTTGGCGAGTGACAGGGCTGGTCTACACTTGAAACACTACGGTGGCACAGGTGTGGTGCTGCAGCGCTGCCACTGCGCTGCGTCAGTGTCGACGCCACCTGCACCGCTGGGAAGGGTTCTCCTGGCCACAGAGGTGATCTACCGCCCCGAGAGGCAGCAGCGAGGTCTGCAGTTGAGTTTGCGCTGTCAGGACGTCACTCACAGCCTTGGACTTTCCACACCCCTGCTTGACAAAGCCGGGTCGACCTGAGTGCATAGGCCAGGCCTCAAAGTGGTTCCCATCAGACCCTTGGGGATGGAGGGGGAGCAGCCTAAAAGGCTGACTTGTCACTCTGCAAGCATCCCTACCTGGGCCAAACTGAGCAGAGAATTGGTTAAGTGCCTGGTGATAAACCAATTAACAAGGTGATTCAGCTGGTCAGTTGAGAACAGTTAAGAGAGAGAGCAGATGCAAGCCTCGCCCCTAAGAGAAGTGGGGGTTCTTTCCTTCCTCTTGCCCTGTGCCTAGGCAGAAGGTAAAAGCCTTATGTGGGGAGGGGGCCAAGGACTTTGGAGCACACTGTAAATAAAGCTGCTGCTGACTTTGCTGCTGGGTGCATGAAGACTGTTTGCAGACAGGAATCCCAGGGTAAGGGAATCCCCCCTCTGATAAGGCTGTGTGGTAGAATGGGTCCTGGGGAGCTTCCAGGTATGTCTACACTGCAATTAAACACCTTTGGCTGGCCTGTGTCAGCTGACTGGGCTCCTGGGGCTTAGGCTAGGAGGCTGTTTAATTGCAGTGTAGATGTTTGCCTGAACATTAAAACCACAATTAAACAGCACTGAATCCAAGTCACCTAGCACAAGCCTCTAATTTCCCTGCAGACATGCCTTCAGTGGGCAGCATCCATCTCAAAACCCACAGCCACAAATGGGTCTAATTAACCCCATTGCAGACAGGCTCTGTGAGCACAGGTGTGTGAACAGCAGATTTGCACTGGCAGGGTGGGAGACTTGGGCCCTGCATTTTATGTTGTTGCCTGAACTTGATCTTCCTTTTGTGCACCATGTTTCCTGCTATAAACTGCAACCAAGAAAGAGCAGTTGAGGGAGGGGGCGAGCGAGCAATCACCTGCAAACACAAGCAACTCACCCTGGCACCTCACACCCAGCCCTCATTCCTCACCGCCCAGCTGCTAAAATTCGGAGCCTGGCTCTGTGTATTTCTGACAGTTGCTGGGAAGGTGAAAACACTTAAACCAAAGAGTTTGCCCCCTAAACATCTCAGCCCAGCTGTGTTCCCATCCCCTAGCCAAGAGTTGGAAATGGGGGAGGAGGAGGAGTGGAAGGGGACATTTGACCAGGAGTGTAATGTGAGCTGACAGGTCAGTTTAAAAAATGAAATGTAATTTTATTGGTTCAGAAAATGAGAAAAAAAAATCAGTGGAGGTGGATGGACTGAGTGAGATGGGTTGTTTTATTTCCCCCCCCCACCACACACACACACACACACACACACACACACACACACTTCTCTCCTGCATACAAAATAGGTCAGCACTCAGCAGCACCCAGCCAGTGGTGGGGGAAAAAATGATAAATGGCAAAAGGGAAAGCAATAGAAAGGATAAGGCTATGTGATCCCTGTATACTGCTATGAATCCAATATGTTCAGCACAACCAGAAAAGTCACAAGTAGGTTTAGAGGTCAGTTTTTTATTTCCTTTCCTCTTGCCTTTTTTACTATTTCAATTACTTGTGTTTAAAAAAAAATCCCCCTTCTCCTCTGCCCCTCTTTTGATCTCTTTTGGTGCACTGCAGCTGTTAACAAAAAATACATCAGATTGGAGACAGTGTGTGTGTGTGTGTGTGTGTGTGTGTGTGTGTGTGTGTGTGTGTGTGTGTGTGTGTGTGTGTGTGTGTGTGTGTGTGTGTGTGTGTGTGTGTGTGTGTGTGTGTGTGTGTGTGTGTGTGTGTGTGTGTGTGTGTGTGTGTGTGTGTATAGGAGTGCATGATCCCTCTTCCAGAGAGGAGTCTTTGAACAGAAAAATGAGTGATCTGAATAAAGAGAGAGAGAGGCATCCAGGGAGGGAGAAAAAGAGATGAGGAGGGAGAGCTTTGATCCCATGATCCAGGCATGTCTCTGTCTTTCCAGCATTGGCTTGTTCTAATACAGGGGGGAGGAAGTATTGTCTCTTGTCATCCCCATCTCCGGTGACCTGGTGACAACGTCTGATTTTCCTCTGGCTTACAACACACCAGTTTTACATCAGTGCAGCTCCAGTGTGTTGTGGACCAGTCTGTTGTGCTAGGCTCTGTACAGACAGCAGAAACGCAGTCCCTGCCCCACGGAGTTTAAGCACCTGGAAGGCTAGAATAGCTCTGTAGTGTTGAATGCTGCTCTAGACCTCAGAGGGAAGTTTGGAGACCCTAACTTAGCCACCCTCCCCCTCCCCATACCATGTTAAAAAGGATCTGAGGGACATCAGGATCCTGGGCCCAGGTCAGGTGAAAGCAGCCTCCTTAGGAGAGCATCTGTGGGAAGCCCCTTTGGCATGGAGATGAGGTGAGCTCCTTTCTCTTGGCTCAGGGGGGCATTTCAGTTCCTTCAAGAATCCACCTGGAACACAACAGCTTCTCAGCTGTCCCATGCCTGGTGCAGGGAGCCAGTCGAAGGCAGGTGCAAGCCGCTGCCGTTCTGAGTTAGGAGTGACTTCACACCCAACCAGCAGTGGCATAAATGGCCCCCCAGGGCAATGGGGACTCTAGCCCTGCATGTTCTGATGCTGGCTGTATCTTTCCTCTCCCTGGAGCTAGACTCTGTAACTCAGCCAAAGTGATTTTGATGGGGTTTAAACAGCTTCCACCTCCCTGACCTGGAAACAAATCTGTTGATGGGAACTAACTAGTCCCCTCTGCTGTCAGGGTCAGCAGAGGCCAGCAACCGAATGGACCATGAAGGTCAAACGCCCACTCAGGCAGAGGTGGTCCTGCAGGGTCAGGTTGGAGCTGTTCTGTTGCAGTCAGTGCATGAGGGAACTTGCCCTGCCCCTGCCTCTGTTGTACCTGCTCAGTGATAACCAGAGGCCTTTGCTCTCAGGCTTACACCCCCCAGCAGCACTGAATTCAGGAGGGAAAGATTGCCACAGCAGAAATGATCTAAAGAACAGGGGTTTTGCTGTGGCAGGAAGGGGGCAGCTGAGCTTAGCTTTATAATAACTGTCCCTTTTGCTCTGCTGCCTTCCTGTTCCTGGGAACAAACACAAACATGTTTTCCTCCCAGGGCTGATTTATGTGAAGGTCACGTGTTTTTGAGAGGTCAGCCATTTCTTTTCCTCAGTGTTCCAGGGTAAGCCATTAGCTTTGATCACAAGGTATTTTGAGAGGTCTGGAGCCATGGAGGTCTAGCATGCCCTGCATTTAACACATTTCTGTTTAGTGCATAGATGAGTTACTCCCAGAGGATAAATTCATTAGGGAAAATGGTCCAGACAGAAAGGCAATTAATAAACAGTTATCTTAATGAAATACCAACCTACTTTGAGAATAGAAAGACAGCATGGGTGTGTTGCAATGAGAAACAATCACCCCTTTTCAAAATGGACTCCAGTCACCATTTCACATACTCTGCAATATGCACTTATTAATTTGGTAGTTTAATTTTATTAAGCCCATCCTGCACTCTCCCAAAACATGCTGAGTCTAGCAGGACTCTGCACCTCATTTCCTATGCATTGAGCTTCACAAATCTGGAAGACTCTCCGACAGCAAGACATGAGGATTTGGCCATTATTTCTCTCTCTCTCCCCCCGTCCACTCCAAAAGAGGATTATGGGTTGCACCTATTAATTCTAGTCCTCAAGCACTGAATGGAACCTTTCCTGCTTGCAGAGTGTTTTATAACCTGCTTCCTCCCAAATCCCCCCTCTGTCTGGAGGTGTGCGGGTATGTCCTTCCTTGGGTCAGGGAGAAACCGTTGGCAACAGAGTAGACAGTGTAGCAGCACGATTCAGTCTCCTCCTGGCCCTGAAACCCCTCTCCAGCCCATTGAACAACTGACTTAGTTCCCACATGGCACCCAGGGATCTCAAAGCGCTTTAGAAATGCAGGTAATTATTTCTATCGATGGTACAGAGGGGCAGATTGAGGCACGGAGAAGTGAAATTACTTGCCTAAGGTCACGCAGAAAGTCAGTGGCAAAGCGACAACGCCCAGGCTCTTTTCTCAGCCACTAGATAACGCTCCCTCCTGGGTTCTATGCTATTTTGAGAGAGACAGTGACTCTGCATCGCCATTACATTAAAGCAGAGACCAGCAATTTAAGAGCCAGGAGCCCCTTATGGCTAAGGCCCGGGCTAGGCCTCAGAAGCCTGGAGTGCAGTTCTTGGCTCTGCAACAGACTGCCAACATGACCTTGTGCAAATCACTTAATTCTCCATGCCTCAGTTCCCCATCTGTAGAGCTGAGATGCTAATGCTCCCTTTGTCTGTTTAGATTGTTAGCACTGAGAGGTAGGGACTGTCTTACAATGTCCATATACAGTACCTTGCATAGCAGAGCCCTGAGCTGGGTCCTACCACAAGCTGAATAACAACGAACTCTGGATCCAGCTTCTGAGAAGAGAAGTAGCTGTACTGGGGTCCTGCACCAACATTGAGCAAAGGCTGGCTACGTCCCTGCAAAGTTAATTTAGCTTGCATCCAATCAAGCAGCACAAGAAACACCTGGGTCTGGTTTGATGTGTGAACTGATAACAAAATGCCTCCCAGATTGCATGCCCCAGGTTGCTCCCCCGTCACCAGTCTGCTGTGTTGGTTTGTTTCCTCCATGTAGTCTTCTGTCTCAAAGCTGCCTGCAGGCGATGCAAGGAGTTTTGCATAGCAGGCACCTGTAAATGTCAGCAGCATGCTTTATCTAGCTATGCACATGTAAACTCTCCTGACCAAGGGGCTTACTAGCTTCAGATGGGAGAGAGGTGAGAAGGGAATGCAGGGAATTAAGCTCCACTGCTGTGGCTTCTCTTTTATCTCTGGATCCTTCAAAGGCTTGTCAGACAAGGCTGTGAAATGCAGTCCCTCTCCCAGTGCTATTTCACCCGGTGAGCCTCAGGCCGGTGGTGGTTGTTCAGAGGTGCCTGTTATGGAGACCACTGCTCCCACAGGGCTAAGTGGAAGGCAGCAGAACCCTCTTCCTTCCCAAGCAGGTCCCTGACAGGTCAATGCCAGGGACTGCCGTGCGGCAACATTGAGTGCCAGTCTGATAGTCCTGGAGACCAAAGTCTGCTAATGATCGGCGGTGCTGTAGAACAGGTGCGGCGTGGGCAGGATGTTCTAGCAGTGCAGACCACCATCCTGGGGGTTGAACGAGGGACCTCCAAAGCTGAAAGTGAGATGTGTAATAACATGGGCTAGAGAGCCCCGGCTCTTTAGCTACAGCCGTCACAGACTCATCACCGCTGTGGATCGGGCCCAAAGGGGGACCTGTAGCACACACTAACTAATGGCTGGCTACATTAGCTGGCTACACGACCAGGGGAAAGCCACATGTGACACCTAAGGACAGATGTTCCAAAGATCTCACCACAGTGCTCAGCTCTCTTGAAAATCTGGCTCTTAATGCTTGTGTAACCCAGTGACCCCACTGGTAAAAGGGGCCTGAATTCAGTCCTGCTGAATTCATCCATGTCTGTGAAACGCTTAGAGCCCCCAGCTGGGATGCAGTAGGGGAGTGCAAAGTGGAGCTACGCTGTATGACGTGTCTCCCAGCTGGAGGCCAGCTCAGGCTCCAGCCCAGTTTCTAGAGTCAGGGAGGAGGATTCCGGCTCCCATGATCCATTCACTCCTCGGCCGCGACTGCCAACAAGGAGGGACAGTTACACCAGTTCTGACGCTGGTTTCTGGGACGGGGTCCCTGGGATCTGACGCAGACTCACCATCTCACAGGCCGCTGGATGGCTGTCCGTCAGGGGTGACTTTCAGCTGTGTATCTTCCTGCCCTTCTCTCCATATCTGTTTGTCATCTGCGTGTTTACTGTATACACTCGCTCTCTCTTTGTTATTCCAGCCACCTGCCTCTGTCTTCTCCTCCATCATTCCTATGATGTCTGCTCAATTTGGAGCGCAGCTTCTTTTCCTTTGCATTCTCTTGGCCCCGCGACCTGGCTCGTGCTGTTGCCTTCAGTCTTATCTAGTGTAATATTGATTTCTTTCTTTTTTAAACAGAGCGCACAGAGAAATCATGATTGATGAGACACAGAAAAGCGATGGCATCAGAAGGTCTGGATTTGGAAGTCAGCCGAATCAACTTTCTGGAGAGCGTAGCTCATTGGGGAGCTGTGTAACGACACGTGCGAAAATCTGCTGTCGCATGTTCCTGAGACAGCACGTGGACTGGAGACTCTGGTATGGACAGATATAGATTAATTATTGTAGGGTCATGTGCAGAGTGGGGGGAGGAATGATGAGAGAAAGGGAGAAAATGAGCAATATAAGAAGACGTAGATTCATAGCGTTTAAGACCAGACGGGACCATCATGTAGCCTGACCCCTCTATCACAGGCCAGTACATTTCCCCCAGGTACTCCTGTGCTTGATTAAAGCCTGTCTTCCAGGAAGGCATCCAGTCCGGTTCTGAAAACATCCAGAGATGGAGACTCCACCATTCCTTTGGCAGTTTGTTCCAATAAGAAATCCCAGGTTTTCTTGCCAATATAAATTCATCTGTACTGGAGCTTTTGATGGCTTAGTTACATTGGAAAACAAACAAAAAAATCACACCGCTGACTGCTCTAGCCGTATTGGCAAAACTTTCTACTGTCGAGCCTGCCTTCAGTGACTGAGCAGACTTAGCACTTTCCCAGTGTAGATCTCAACGTATTTTACTATGATCACTCCGCATTTCCAGATGGGGAAGCAGAGGGGCAGTGATACGCACCGAGTGACCGGCAAAACCTCGATCTCCTGAATGGGAAGCCAAGACTCCACCAGTTCCTCTACATGATGGAAAGGTAAGAAGAATTTAGCCCATTGTCTTTGGTGGTTGGGACGGCTTCTCCCCCTTCGCTGTGCTACTCTGCCTTAACGTACGGAGGAAGAGAGGAAGGATTTCCTAGTGGTTAGGGCCCTAGCCTAAGAGTTGGGAGACCTGGGTTCAGCACCCTATTCTGCCACAAACATCCCCTGTGGCCTTAGGCAAGTCACTTAGGCCCAGAGCCTGAAAGATATTTAAGCTCCATTGACATCAGTGAACGTTAGGCCCCTCGATACCTTTAGGGTGAGCAGATAGCAAGTGTAAAAAATCAGGACCCTTTTTTTCAGGTCGTAGGGGACGGTTACGTATATAAGACAAAGCTCCTCATATTGGGACATCTGGTCACGCTAAATACCGTTGAGGATCCACGCCTCAGTTTCCCCATCTCTAAAGGGCAGATAATAGCACTGCCTTACCTCACCAGGGGTTGTGAGGATAAATATCTTGTTGTGAGCTGGGTGAAACCTTGTTATGGGTTGAGTTCAAAACTCCTTCGAACTGACGTGTGAACAGCTGTGTGAGGTAGTTAGTTGTAAGGAACATGTTAGGGGCCACACCTAAAAAAGACCTGCTAGAATCTGCCCCCAAACTAGCACCACATAGGCGGCAGGCGAGAGGGGCAGAAAGCAAGAAAGCCACGCAGGTGTCTGTGAGCGCAGCGTGAGTGACCCTGAGGAAAGCCAGAGAGAGAGCTCTTGGGTCTGGGGTTGGCTAAGGAGGCTTGGAGGATTAAGAAACTGCTCCTTTTATTTTTGGCTCCTCCTGTGTTTGGAGGAACAGGACTTTGTACATTCCTTGTAAATAAAGGAGATGGTATCAAAGAAAACACCAGACTCAGCCATTTCTACTTCAGATCAGAACATCCCTAGGCCCTGAAATTTGACCAGCTGTTCAGGTCACAAAGGGGCAGCAATATTACAGAGCGTCAGGTGGTCAGAGGCTGTGGTGACCAGGGTCAGATTCGTCCCTTCAATGGGTAGAACAGGCACACACAGCCTCCAGCTGCACTGCCGGGGTGTTTGGTTTGTCTCGTCTGTGTTTTGCAGGAGTTTTGATACGGTTCCGCACTGATTAAAATGTAAAGCGCTCGTTGGGCCTTTGCAGGCAGAGAACGCTATAAATCCAATAAGGATGGATTGATTTCATTCCCTAACTTTTACATCCCCAGTTCTGCAGCTTGACAACGGTGAACACAGCCGTGCAGGGAAGGTTTTATAGACCATTTTACTCCTTACACTGGAGTATACAAGTGAGTGAAATACGAGAGATGAGCCTACGGAGATAAAAAGCAGACCCCACACAAGAGGCGATGAGTGTGTGTGTGCGAAAGATTCAGCAAGGATTTATTCACACGTGCAGGCAAGCTGTGGCGAGAGGAAACCGTTTGATGACAGCATTCAAATGACTGGGATCGCAGCTGACACACGCTCCATAAAAGATGAACTTGCTTCTCTGGAAAGTTTCTTGGGCTCTGGTCTGATGCTGTGAGATTCAGGTGAGGTCAGTCGGGGGGTAATGTGGAGCCTGGAAGCTAGGTCTCCTCCA
Organism: Emydura macquarii macquarii; assembly: GCF_026122565.2. Classification (NCBI taxonomy): domain Eukaryota; kingdom Metazoa; phylum Chordata; order Testudines; family Chelidae; genus Emydura; species Emydura macquarii. The sequence continues at coordinate 494,334 of NW_027130338.1, forward strand.
AACCATCACATCACCCTGGGGAAAGTCTTGAGCCATCCTGATTTAAGATGCTCTGTTGGCAGAGTGGGTTTGGTGAGCAACATGGCTCAGAATGTTAACTGTAAGCTACAGAGCCTTTAATTGCACCCTAAGCCATCTGCTTGACACCATCCAGCCAACTATCTTCTGACTGGCTCTGGTGTTTTGTAGCCCCCATCCCCGCGGTCTCTAAGGACGGTGGTAAGCAAGGATCGAGGGCCAGTGAGCAGCCAGTGGAAAATGACTCGGTAGCGGCAGTCAGCTCAGTTCTTGGTGGACAGTTGTACCGGTCACAAAAGCCACCACTGTAATTGGCCCCCTCGCTGAACAGGTTCAGCAAAGACTGAGTGGGCTACAGAGGCTGAGGCCCAGCTCCTGAAAAGTATTTAAGTGCCCAGTGCTCGTGGATTTCTGTGAAGGTCTGGGTCTGAACGTCCCTCCAAGTCAGAATGGAAGCGCTGGTTGGCGAGAGTGGGAATGGAGGTATATGTGCAGTGTCCTTTACATGGCCTTTGGATAAGCAAAGGAGCCGTGGACCAGGCAATGGGTCGACGCTCAAGATAGTTGTGTTCTCTTTCTGTCTCTGTCATGATTCCTCCATGCCTGTTTCCCCTCCCACTGTATTTCTTGTCTATTTAGATGGTAAGCTCTGTGGGACAGGGACTGTCTCTTACTGTGCAGCGGGGCCCTGAGCTCTGGTAGGGCCTCTGGCTGCTACTGGAATGTGAATAATAGAGCTGGAGTCGCACAGCCAGTCCCTGATGTCTGAATACCCTCCTTCCTCAACCTAGTCTTCACTTTCAGTCTTCACTTTCAGTTTCTGAACCTACTTCCTGAGCTCATTCCTGCACCAAGCAGCAGCAGCAGGGGCCTGAGAGCTTGTTTGTTTCCAGTCTGAGCACAAACCCCAAGATAAAGTTTAGTGAAGATAACAGAGGTGGTGGCTGGGTTGCAATGAGCACACGTCTGTCTCCCATCATGCACTGCTTGGCACGCTCAGCCAGAGGAACGACTCTATGTGTTTATTTGCAGCATCTCCGCCTTCATCCGCTGCGGCTGGCTGGAGAGAAGCAGGGATTGGACTTTAGTGGCAGTGGCAGGGGTGTTGTAAGAAGGTCTCTGTGGCACAGTGACTAGGGTAAGTACCTGGGAAGCTGGGTCCCTGGGTTCAAGTCTTCCCTCTTGCTGCTCCTGCACTGTAATTAACGAGTCATTGGGCCCACGGGAGTGTTCTAAGTGTGAAACCCTGCATGGGGCAGTGGTTAGAGTGGCGGCTTGGGCAGCGGTTAGAGTGGCAGCTTGGGCTGTGAGAGCTTGGGCAGTTCCTGGTTCAAGTCTCAGCTAAGAAAACAGAGGGTTTTATTTTTGAAAAAAGAGAGCCTGGGGCCCCCTTAGGGACTTAGTTAAAAGTATCTCTCTTTTGTCCCCTGTGGCCACCTCACCCCCCTCCCAGTGACCGCCCCCCCTCCTCCCTCCTCACCCCCTCCTCCTACACCTCCACCACCTCCGCGAACCGCAACCGCGAACGCACGCGAGCACGCACACACACACACACACACACACCACACCGCCACACACCCCTCCGCCCCCCTTACGGCGCACCCCTCCGCCCCACCACACGGCGCATACGGCGCAACCCCACTACCGCACAGGAGGGCTCTTAAAGAGCAATTTACGACCTCCTCGGTCTCCTGGGAAGTTTAAGGATGTCCATCTCCAAACGCCTTAAGGGCAGAGAGAGGATTCGAACTAGGATTCACTTACTCCTAGAATCTCCAGGGTGGGTCTCCAGACCACCGGACTATAGAGTGATACTGATCGTGGGGCTGCCCCAGTCGCTAGTTAAAGTGCAGTGGAACGGCTCTAATAGTAAAGACTTGGGCTGGCAGAGCCAGGACTTGAACCCAGCTCTCCAGCGCCCCAAGCCGGGACTGGAACCCCTGCCCTATGGAGGGCTTCTTACTTTTCACTCTTGCCTTGGCCTACTTAACAAACAATTAAAGGGGACCAGCATCAAGAAGAAATCAAACCCTAGCCTTGAACCGGCGACCTGCACCATCCTAGGCGCCTGCCCCAGTCACTGGGCTACAGAGAACTCCTGTTGGGTGGGGCCATTTCTTAGTTCATTAAAGAGGACCGGCTCAAGAGGCAGGACTAAAGGAGCCCTGCCTCATAACCCAGCACTGGGTCACTGGAGCGACAGATTGCTGCCTAAAGCCCTTTACCTCGCTCAGCGTGGGCACTGAGTCTGCATGTCCCACGTGCTAGGTAACTACCCAAATACCAGCACCAGGCTAGCGCTCCTGATCTGAGCTGTGGCCCAATTACTACTGAGTTATTTAATTACAATGGAACAGCCTCAACAAGAGAAACCCACATCAGCCTAGCCCTGACTTCAGTTATTAGGACCCTCACATGAGAGCTCGCACTGCCATGCTCAAATCCCTTTGCCCAGCAGGCAGTGAGAAGAAACTGACCCAGGTTCTCCCATTGCCTGGGTGAGTGTCTCAACCACAGTGCTAAACATGACAAGGGAGGCTGTCTACTCCCAACCACCTTGTGTGGAGTTAGGCTCCTGCTGAGCCTCCCAGATCCAGTCCCTTGGGGAAGACAGGCAGGTCTGGGGCTCAGGCACGAGCGAGGCAGGAGTACATGTGCTCATCGGCAGAAACATAGACACCAAGTGACTGCAGGTGCTTCCAGCCAAGGAGGGGGTTTTGTGGAGCACAGAGTTACCTAAAGCTGGGCTTAGCTCCCTTTGTGGATCTGGCTTTGTGTGCCTGGGATGCAGACTGAGCGAGCCCATGCTTACTGCCCTTGAATTCAGTGCTGTGCATGTGTGATGTACTGAGCACACTCATTGTCAGTTCACTCCCCTGCTCAGCGCTGCATGCCTGCTGTATCAGCACTGCCTGTATCTCCCCCTACAACTCTGCGGAGTTCCCTGGACAGTTTGCCCCATTGGAGAAACAGGTCAAGAGAAAGGGGAAAGCTCTATTCACCCAGTGACTCTAAAATTGTACCCCAGCTGTGATTCTGGGTCTTCATCTGGCATACCACTTCTCAAGCCAATCTGGCTCTGCATTTACATTTCAGAGCACTTTAAAATTAAGCCAGGCCGTTTACCAGGAGGGGTAGGGAGCTGCAGCCCAGCAGATATAAAAAAATATATGCTTTATAATTAGGGGATAGAGGTTTTATTATCTGCATGGCTTCATAAAAATAGCAGGCAGGAAAACATCTACCAAAGCAGTCTGATTTACAAATAATGACAAATATTTTTATGTATCACATGATACAAACAAGCTCATACTGTCATGACTTGTTTTAACCGAAGGCAAAAAAGTATGGGAAAATGAATAAAATATATCACCAGGGCTAAGTATTTCCCAAACTTTCCAAAACAGTACTATTTTGAGTACACGGCTGCATTATCAATTGTTTTTAGAAGTTTTCTGCCAATTTTGGTGACAATTAAACTATGTTTATGAGTTATGACTGTTTTTGTGATTTTTTTGTGGGTTTTTTTTTTTTTCAGATTGGATGCCCCACAACATTTAAACATAACGTGATAGAGAAAAATTCACCACTTCCAACATCTACACCCACCCTGGTGATGACCACCAGTTGTATACCTAATGTGTGGTAGCAATGCTTTTTTTCTAGCTGATAGGTTACCCCTAGTGCCCTCAAACAGTTCTGGGCTGGTAATTTAATCTGTGACTATAAGCGTATGTGAGCATGTGTATGTACGTTCACATGCATGCGCATGGTCTTAGCTGGATGTATGTGAGAGTCCAGATTTGGATTGGTGTAAGTATGTCTGTGCTCCCATATCGCGTGTGTCCCTGTGCTTGTGTGCCTGTTTGTGTGTTATTGTGGTATTCGTGTGTGTGTGTGTTCTGTGTGTGAGTGTGTTTGTGTCCATCTGTGCGCTTAGGTCTTCATCTGTGTGTGTTCACGTCTGCATTTGTGTCCTTCTGGTTTGTGTGTGTTTCTTTTAACTTCTCTAAAGAGAAAAGAGCAGAGCGGTGTTTGCTGCCTGAGGCCAACAGAAGAAATAAAAACAAAACTTTGCCCTGGTGTCGCACCTTCCACCAAGAGGATCTCAAAGCACTTCACAAACATTAGTTACTTAAGGCTCACATCACCCGCAAGCACTGTTGTCCCCATTTTACAGACACAGAAAGTGAAGCACCAAGAAAAGTGATTTGCCCAAATCAGTAGCTGAGTTGAGAACAGAACCCAGGAGTCCCAACTCCCAGCCCCAGGCATCAGTACACCAGGTATACCAGGTGTGTAAGGCACATACACTTGACATACTGAGGAGGGAGGAAGGATGGTTAAGACACTGCTGTGGAAGTCAGGACTTCTGGGTCCTAAGCCCACCTAGACCATGGACCATAGCTATATTAGATGATCAGACCCAGCTTCTGGCCTGCAACCCTCCTTGCTATTCCATTCCGGGATCCCCCAATGCTCTTCAATTCAGATCAGTAGCAGCCTTTGCTATTTCAGTCATGGGACCTTCCCCCCCCGAAGCACCATTGCTATTCCAGTCCTGGACCAAGAGCAAGACACAACTCTGCCAATGCACTTCAGACCTGACCTACAGCCTCTCCTGAACACACACTGTCCATTGGAACAAATATCCACAGGTGTTCAATTCACTTTTTAGTTCTCCACACCCTCACCTTCCTGGCCGCCAACCTCACAGTCACAAGATTTGGTCCCATTTCCAGTTTAAATAGATAAACCATAATATTGATGGTTTGCAACAGATACATGATGAATTGAACTCCTCCATCAGCTACCAGAACCTCTTTTAACAGGGAACGTATCACAGCTATAAACTCCTGCAGACAGGATTGCTATGCAATAGCATAATATATCTTCTATTCCATCTTTTATACATTACGTTTTGTCCTGCATCTCAGTGGATATATTTATGGACTGGGAGATTTCCTTTGAAGAAGAATCAGCCCCAGCGTGTCTCTCTCTTGCTAACGGTTTTGTGGCCTTGGCGTCTTTAAAGGAATGGTCTATGGATTCTCAGGCCTGCCTTGTGAACAAAGCAGCTGCTGTTACCTGAGGGTGTGGGGTGTGGCTAGAGAGTTCAAATGGTCCCTCTTGACATAGCAACACAGGTCTCCAGAAGCTCAGCAGAACAGAGAGCTGCCTGCTGCAGACGGGAGAGCTGCAGTGGTGTGTGTGCTGTTAGATGGATGCAAAGTGAAGAATGCAAGAAATCATTGCATGAGATTACCTTGTCCTAACACGAAGAACAGCACATCCACTGAGATCGGAGTTCAGTTTCTGGCCCAGTCACAAACTCTCTGTGTGACCTTGGACAAGTCCTGGCATTGTTCCGTGCCTTGGTTTCCTCACCTGTAAAATGGGGAGAGTAATAAACTTGCTTGCAGGGGGAGCAGTAAGGACCAATGCATTACTGCTTAGGATAATACACAAATTCCTGCCTCTCTGCGGGCACAGACACAGTACAGACTCATTTTCCTCATGTCCTGCACTTTGCCCTGAAGGGGAAGGCACCAAGGAAATGCTCTTTCAATAGATAAACAAGAAGAGAAACTCTCCCAAATCATAATCTCCTTTCACATGCATCTGCCTCAAGGTTCCTCATTGGTAAAATTAAAGCAATACAATTAAACCGTAGCTGGTTCCCAGATGCCCCTGAACAACATGAAGGAAGAATATTATCGATGCACGTGACTGGCTTAATACTCAAAGCATTTGGGCCCAATCCTACTTCGCTTTTCAGTTTAAATTTCCTTCCACATTCTGGTTTGTGACCAAAAGTCATTCCCATCTGCTGCTACTTGGTAGCCTTGCATGAAATGAGCTGACAGGTCTCAGCTCCATTCCTACTACACAGTTGCAGCGTCCTAAAGACATCGTCACAAATGACGCTCTTGTTGGCAGCCTGTGTGGGGGCTGGAGCCTGATGCGAGACAAATGCAGGGCAGGAATACGGGGAGGGTAATTAACCACTGAAACAACTTACCTGAGAGGTGCTGGATTCTCCATCTCTTGAAGTCTTTACATCAAGGCTCGGTGCGTCTTTCTAAAAGAAATGCCATAGGTCAGCCAGAAGTTATGAGCTTAATGCAGGAATGGAATTCTCTGGCCTGTGTTCCGCAGGTCAGACTGGATGAGCATCAGAGGTAAGAAAAATGGAAATTTCCATCCTAAGGAAAATTCTGATATTTCAACATTTGCTTTCATCCCAAAATATTGAAATATCAACATTTTTTTTTTTTGCAGAACAAGAAGTTCAGAAAACAGTCTGTTGAGAAGTGACTGACTGTTTCATTTCAGCATTTTCAATCAAAATGAAATATTTCAATAGTCCCAAATCAAAAGGTTTCATTTTGTTGGCCAAAATCTTGTTTTTGAAATATATGTAAGAACAGAGCCACAAACCCCTCCACTTCCTACCAAAAGGCACTTCAGTCTGAATCAAAAGCTAAAACCTCAAACTGACTCTTACTGTTCTACCCTTTTACATGTTCATTCAAGTCTGTCTGCACTTTGTATAATTTTAAGATTGTTTGTAAATGTCTGTACTATGTCCACTGGCCAGTTTATCTGTTAATTTTACCTGCTTCCAATATATTTGTAAAAATCCTATTCTAAGTACAAAAGCCACACTGTGCAATGTAATGTATCTATCTAATTGTGAAAGACACTGTCAAAAATGAAATAAGGTTTGCTCTAAAAATAACATGTAAGTTCTTCAGCTAGGAGTTGGCCCTGAGTGATTGAAGTGTGAATGGCCGAGCAATTGAGTTGGGTGTAGACAAAAAGAGTGATTGAACAATTTGGTCTGAGTAAGGGATATCGAAACAGACATGAAGAAAACACCAGCCTCACCTAAAACGCTTGAGGGAAGAAGAAAGAAGCAAAGATGATCAAATGGCCGAAGAGGAACCCACCCTGATAACTTTGGAGCCAGCACATTTCAAAGAACAAAATCTGATCAGGCTTGCAACAATGTGGGTGATTAAGGATCACACCAAGAATGCAGTTGCAACATGACAATGCAAAACCCATAGACCGACATGGGGTCCTTTCCCTATAAAATGGGACAAGAAGATGAAGGCTGGAGGTTCGGGTCTACAACATCACATCAGCCAGGAGTACCGATGCGCATCGGCAAACCTTGCTCCTCATCCTCATGCTCTAGTCACCTGGCCAGTGACTATCATGAGCACCAAGAGGCTGGTAACTATGACATCTGGAAGATCCCTATGTATGGTTTGTCTGTATGCCTATCAGTCTGTGTGAGTGTGAATGAAAGCATCAATTGAAACGTGTGTCTCTGTAATTGTAGTATTGATATAATGTTAGTACTGTTTTCCTAGTGTTTACATTATTATTAACGCTATTTCACTAAGTAAAGCACAATATTAATGTTATTACAGTGTTGATACTTTTCTGTTCTTTGATACTATCTACAGAAGTTTCTGTGTTCACAATAAATGCGGCTTGTTGCCTTATCCCCTAATAAGATCCTGTGATATTTGTTATTTGGGTAACAGTTTCACATTGGTTCAGCATTAAATGCATTCCCCTCAGGGAATCAGGGGCTAGCCTCAGCAGTTTCTGACTGACCACAAGGCCATATGGCATCAGTTGTCACCCCGTACAACCAAGTCGGAGCTCCATTGTGCTAGGGAAGGTACAAATAGGAAGCAAACAGCAGTCCTTATCCCAAACAGTTTACAAAGTCTGCACACCGGTGGAAATCAGGAGTAACTCTAGAGAAGTCAAAAAACTGACAGAGGAATAAATAAAATCAGAATCAGGCCCACGCCCTCTAGAACTAAGCTAAGCAAACTGCCAAAGAGTCATTTTATGCTTGGGTTCTCTGTAAGGCTGTGCATTAGGAATAAATCTGGCAGGGGTATTCTGCTTTTCCCTAGCTTTGGGAAGAAGCTGTTGCATATTCATTTCCAGGCGAATGCAAAGGGACCGAAGAGCGGGAGAAGGCTGACTTGCAAACGCAGGAATGACAATACTTTGTGCTTCCCTGTTTAACAGTTGGGGAAACTGAGGCCTGGAGGTTCAACAAAAATCACGCAGCAGGACAACTGAAAAGCCCGGGAGGGAATCCAAAAGTCCGGGTTCCCAGTTGTCTACTGTAACCACAAGACTAAGGGCCTAGTTTTCTCTTGATTACATGAGAGTCCCTGTATGTCCCCCTCTAAACTTTTCTTTAATCACTGGCCTTGATTCTTCCTCTTCTTCAGAAACTTTTGAAAGTGACATCCACAGGCAAAAGGGAAAAAAGAGCCACGTCCTCGGAGAGACCTTCTGGTCTATTATATCCATGAAAATGCAGCGACGACAGGCTGGGAAATGGGAGGGGGGAAGAGGGTCATACATCTTAGCTTGCCATGACTCCCTCGGCAATCACCAAATAAATCAAAGAGCAATCAGAGCAGGCGGCCTCCACTGTCCCTAGCTGCACGGGCAAACTGGAATGAGAAAGTCAGAGGAAGGCAAAGAGCTTTGGCGACCGTATCCCTGACTTCTGGAGAGGGTTTTATCTCATTAAAACAAATGAGCAGATGCCTGTTGCCTGCGTCGACAGGGGAACTGCAATTCATGATTACACTTTATAAACCCCAAGCTGTTCACTGCCTCAGCAGATAAGTTTAGCCTTTAAGAGGGGGTGATACAGTCTGGGGTTTATACGTTTAATGGACTTTTTTTTTGTGCACGCCTGCGATAACACATCTCACTGAAAAATTGATTCGGAGACCAAACCGAACTCTGCGTGGGGCTGCAGTCTCTGAGTAGCGTACAGAGGAACTCACTGTCCGCCCACAGCCCTGAGTGTAACAAGGCTGGGCTCTAGGAAGCTGCAACTGCAAGGCAGAGAGGTCTAGCTCGGGGGGGGGGGGTGGGGGGGAGAGCAGCGGGCACAGCTCGTGCCAGTTACTCACGGTGGCGTGGGGGACTTTTCTCCTTCTCAGCGTCCTCCTGAAGGTGGTGGAGAAAAGCCACAGTGCAGAACAGACAGATCCAGGCAGGATCAGAGGGTTTGTGTCAACAAGTCCCGGGAAGGCAGATAGGCACCGAGTTCCCCTCATTCCTTCCAAGTTCTGCAGCATCACAGCAGAACAAAGAGGCATTTGCATTTGCCCTATTACCCACAATGCTCTCTGCTGTGATGCCAAGGCACCGTAAATGAGCTGACTGGCTGGAGAGGCTCCCGTGCCAAGTTACTCTGAACTACCCAAGCCTCTGGGGTCCGCAGTGCCGGGATGGAGGTTATCTATCTGTCGTGATTATAATTGTATTGGTATGCAAGCCCGCAGCTGAGATCAGGGCCCCTTGGTGCTAGGCGCTGAGAGCTTACTATCCAAATAGACAACACAACAGGCAGAGGGGAAGTGACTCGCCGGAGATGATACAGCAGATTCACGGTAGAGCTAGGGGTCCTGACTTTCCCGCTGGGGCCCCATCCACTCCAGCACACCACTAGAAACGCCCCCCAGTGCCCAGGAACCCAGATGAAAGATCACAGCCCCACAGTGCTAGGCACCCTCCCATCCAATCCAGTTAAACTCACTGAGGCTTTATGGGCATGACAAGCTACACAAGTGTCGCCAAAGAAAAAGCCAGGCCTCTCAAGTATCCATCAGAGGCAGCTATGTCCCACCCAGCATGGGGATACATGTACAGCAAAGTAACAAAGACGGCAGGCCATGCCACAGCCAGCTCACAGTCTCATTCACTTGCTCATCTATCTGTTTTTCCCCTACACGCCCCTCTGCACACCCCATCTATCCACAGATACACATGGTGATCAACCTACTCACCTAGCCAGCCAGCCAATTACTCTGGGGCTGGGGTGCCCATCCTGTACCCAAGTGCTGGCTCTCTCATGAGATTTCCATTGTGTCCACTATGAGGCAAGCCAGAAATACTGCTGAAATAACCTTCCCTCAGGTCCTTCTGCACATTGACCCCTCTCTGTAAACCAGAAGTGGGGGAGAAGGGGGAAATGTAAGTAGATAAATATTCTGGGCTCTCTTCAACATTCTACAGGCCTCTTATTTTTTCCACAACTCATTGGCCCACCCCTAAGCCATTTCCCAATGCCATTTCATTTGGTGAAAAGCCCCTTTCGGGCACGTTTTCCAACAGCTCGATATTACAGATGCACATAGCACAAGGCACATCTTAATCCATGTGCAAGATTCTGCTTCAAACCCAATGATTCTGATCGGGAGCCTGACAACGTGGTAATTTATAGTCGGTGCCGCATAACCAAAGAGCTTGTTATGCAAACACAGACCACTGATTTGACAAATCTCCTGGAAACAGAATTGATGTCTGTATTTAGGGGAAAAAAAGATGTAATTTATTTTAATATCTGAGAGAGAAAATATCCTATGTATACGTGTGTGTCTATCCATACATCTGACTATAAATACATACACACATACCTATATGTTGACTTTCAAAGAGCTATGCCGATTTACCACAATTGAGGGAGTGACTCTAGATAGATAGATTAAATAGATACTTACCTGGTGTAAATTGCTATAGTTCCACTGGTGTCAAAGGAACGATGTTGATTTACACCAGCTAAGGATCTGGCCCACTATATAAAGCCATTCCAGGAGGTGTCTCTCTAGATTCAAAAGTAAGATGTTACAATGGACATGACCCCCTTATTCTCAGTGGCATCTTTCACTGTGTTTTTTATGGCCTGTGATTATAGTAGTATAATAGCAATGTCCTTTTGCTAACTACGCTTTATTGATGGTGCTGAGGAGGGAAGTGCACTCTGCGTAATTGAGGGTTTGCTGGAATGAAGAGGTTGGCATTACTCAGATGCATATGTGAGAGCTTTCTTAATTTGATTTGAGACAGGAAGAGTGTTCTCTCTTGAATCTTTCTCTCCCCCATATGTATCCATCCATCTATCTATCCATCTATCTATCAAGCTCAGGTTTCCATGATACGTGATCCAAGTGCTGGCGCTTATGGAAAAGGGAGAGTAACAGGCAAAATGGTGTGGGGGGGAGGGTAGACAGGTGGACTTGACAGAAAGTCTGAACAAGCTAATGGAGAGGACGGGGAAGGCTGCTGGATGGAGGGGAGAAGAGAATGGCATATCTCTAGGAAAAAGGGGAACACTAAATCACTGCCAGCGTTACCATTGACTTGAATGGGTATTGGATAGAGAGCCAAAAAATTCCACCTGTCTACCCTACAGAAAGTGCCCTGCACTGCAAGGTGAATTCCATTGAGTTCCTCCATAAAATACACTTTCTTCCATCAAGACAGGGGAATTTCAACTTTCTCTGAGGTGTCAGACAGAGCTTTCATAGTAACTATGCCCTTTTTTCCAGTCATTATTCTATGCTGAGTGTCCCACCCATCTGACAGCCTCTTATCTGACAGCCTCTTATTTTCGCTTGCGAGTTGATGTGTTTCCTAGAGCATTACTACTCCTCCCCCCAGATACAGAAGTACTCCTGTCCTTTTAATGCATCTGCAGCATCAAGGCCATTCACACGCCACATTTTCAAACACAACTTATTTGCCTTGGAGGCCTTTTGTCTCTATGAGTAGTTTGAAGATTATTAATCCCGAGCCAAGCGGCTTTACCCAGTTTACATTCAGTCCTTACTCACGCAAAACTCTCAGTTAAATCAAGGGGAGTTTTGCCATTCTACAAGCTGAAGCTCTCCAAATACCAGTTTATCCCACATCCCTGGAGAGAATGGCGTGTCAGGTACTTACCTGCTACTTAGGAAACATGGGTTCCATTTCTCTCTCTGCCACAGGCTCGCTGTGTGACACCAGGCAAGTCCCGTAGATCTCTCTGTGCTTCAGTTCCCCATTGGGAAAACGGGGTTGCCAATTCTTCTCTTTAAATGTTAAATGCTTTGGGGCTGAAGCTGTCTGGTAGGGCAGGATGCAGACAAGGAGTGAGGCACTGATGGTCACAACAGTTAACTTTCAGGCACTTAGAAAATCATTGCAATCCACAAAGCCTGAGCTAGGAGCCTAGGCTCCCTCCACAAAGAAAGGGGTGAGAGAGGCACAAAAGCCAGCATACAAGGCAAGGGGCTGCCACTTGAGCTAGTGTTGGAAAAAGATTCCAAGTGTGGTTCGTTACCCTGCACCGATAAGAGACCCACACAGGATTTCAGGCTGGACAGTCTCCAAAAGAGTTTCTTCTGCAGAAGGTCAATTCCCAAGCCCACAAGTGGACAGTGGAAAAAGACCCCGAACAAAGGATTACAGACAGTTTTATACCTTATTGCTACTTAAACATTCATGACAAGACCAAACATATCTCCCTTACAAGGGCACAAACCTATTCCCTCATAACTATTGGTCTATATTATTTGGCATACATTATTCATAAGATACTTTTACAGAAGTTTTGCAGCTAACTACAGCTTATCTATCAAGGTTGCATAGCTTGCTGAATCCAGCCGAGGCTTATCTCCTTCTGCATTCCATAATCTGTGCACAGAGTGGAACGGCCTTGCCTTATAAACAAAGGGGCTAGCTAAAATGGAGTAACTGTGGTCAAGCAACTAAAAATCAGCTAACACTAGCCAGGGGGAGATGCCAACAAGTAGGGTGACCAGATGTCCTGATTTTATAAGGACAGTCCTGATAGTTGGGGCTTTTTCTTATTTCGGTGCTCTGATGCGGTGTGCCTACCCCGAACTGAAAGAGTTAACCATACTCTGGACAGTGAAAGCCCCGCCCCTTAGACTCTACTGGGCATGCTCCAACTCTTGCCCTAGGATAAAAGGGAGCAGCCTGCAGCCTGGCCCATTTGGAAGGGGGCAGCTGAGAGGAGAGGATACCTTGCTGGACTGTGAGCTATTCAGCCCTGCGTTGGAGGGACTGCAGAACTGAACTGAGACCCATGGGACACTGCTGACAGTCTGAATGCTGGCATCAAGTGAGATGCTGAGGTGAGGGGACCTTGAGAACTGGATGGGCCCCATGTGGCAGTGGTGGGAGCATGGTTGGAAGTGGCCCAGGGGCATGGGGTGGCAGGTCAGTGTGTTGAGGTGGGACCCCTGCTGACCTGGGTGGGGGCTATCCCTACCATGCACAGGGCCCTGGGCTGGCATGTGGAGGTGTTGGGCAGGCTCATGTCCCCCTAATCATTCCCCATCCCCTTTGGGGTGATATCACAGCCCTGGTGCAAGTGTGACTGCTGACTGGCTGCTAGACCACTCTGCCCTGGCTTAAGGGTGACCACTGACTTCAACCATTAGGCTGCACTGCCCCAGGCCCAAGGGTGCTCACTCTGACCTGGTCCCTTGACATGCATGACTGGGAAGAAACCAGTTGGGTAAACTGCAACCATGGAGTTGCTGTGTAGCCCTATCACCTCCCCCTCTAACTTCTCCACTGAGGGGGGATGGGGTGGGCTTACCCCACAACTGGTGCCTATTACCCCCCTGTCCTGACTCTTCACACTTGCTATCTGGTCACCCCACAACAAGAGGAGTGTGTATTATGCCTCACCCCTCTCCTTTAGATGGCACCTAAGTCAATGCTGCAGGAGGCACCTATTGCTGTGTGGGGCTCTCACCTGTGAGCCCTCTACTGGAGTTAAAATCACTGGGGCAGGGGGGAGGGAAGGGGAGCTGCACTAGAGGGGTGCCCTAACCACTGGACAACAGTCATTCTGACACACTTTCCCATTCAGACCCAATGACCCTTTAATTATTGATCCACATTGCTCCAATCATCTGATAGGAGTGTTCTACATCACTGATCTTCAAACTAGCACTTAAGCACCTACAACAGGGATTTAGATGCCCAGCCCATTTTGTGCATCCAGCCCTTACTACCTGTATGGAGAGTGCCCAGCATGAGGCAGCTTATTGGTGCTCCTGTAATCCAAACAGATCCTATTAATCACAAAAATAAATCCCATGTAGCCTAGGCTGAAAATGGCCCAATGGATTTCATTTCAATGTGTTATAATCACTCCAGCACTGGACAAGTTCAGAGTTAGCTGCAGGCAAACTGCTTTTAACTAAACCATTCTGTAAAATAACTGACAGTCCAATACCCAAAGCAAGTTGATAGAGATGCTTAAGATTCTCATCTCCCAGTCAACTTCTGCTTACACTACTTTTGTGTTAACACTCCTCTTCCCTACAGCATAAAGTCAACTCTACTGTAGATGTTTTGTTTTCCATCTGCATGTCTTTAATTTTCCTCCCCTTGTCACTAGATGTGGTATGCAGCTCCTTCATGGACCTGGATCAAGTCTGTTGTCTTACAAGGTTGCATCCATTATGTGTATGGACACACACATTGTAGGCATAGAACTCAGCCTAATGCCTTTCAATAAGGGAGCACTTTCCTTTCAGAGTCAGTAGCACTGAATCAATGACTAGCATTGATTACTTGTCTAATGGTGTCTCCAGCCCAATCTCTTCTCTCTCCTTTCTCATCTTCTGACCCTTCCCTATTAATTAAGCAATCAAACCTCATTCTCTGATTACCTTCAGCTTCTGAGACTTGGTGATATGCTGCAACTTTCTCTCCTGCAGGTGCCCAGCCCATATTGGTGAATGCTATGCTATCTATATGCAATAGCCTCTGCATACTATTCTAACAGGAGAAGCTGTAGGAAACTAGTTAAGCATTTGGTGCTTCTTTAGCCTTAAAGATGCTATGCAAACCCAGATTATATTGAGTGTTCAAGCAGAATACTTATTTGTTTTGTATAGGAGATGAAAGTAATTGCCCTGGAACCTGGTTTAGAAAATGGTAAGTCTTTTTTTGACATTTCATTTGTATTGTGGTGTTTATTATTTGACTAGAAATATGTAACTTTCAGTGCTTGTAAATCTGTATTTACACCCCCTCTTAAAGGGATGCTGTGAAGTAGATTAGACCAGAGAAAATGTGCTGCACAGAAGGCAGCAATACAAGTTGATGATGATGTCAGGTGTCATTGTGCTGTACACCATGACTGCTAGGAACTTCATAGCAACAGTGAGAATACAACTCAGATTCTCTTGCTTCAAAAGCACTTGAGCTAAAGGAGAATCACCATTAACTGCTTCAAGTATAGGGCTTATGACACAGTTGAGCAGTTCTAATTCTAGCCAATAGGTGGCAGTGTTGCACCTGTGTGCAAACACCCACCCCAGCTCTTTATATCACTAATACATGCAAATTACAGCTATCCAATTTGACTATATAAGTGTCAGCTGATTGCTGCCTACAATTAGCATTTGTGAGTCACCCTAGTTTGATTAGTGGTGGTATTGTAGGGATATTACTGCATGCTTACTATTTTAGTTCTGCTCCCAGCCTTCAAGCAGGGGGTCCATGATGGGTGCCTCACCTTCTTTTAGTCTTACACCTTCATTCTTTGGCAGGCTGAGCAGCTATGGCACAGGTCTTCAGAACCCTCTTGCGAACCTTGTGTGATCTCTTGGACTGGGAAGCATTCAGCTGTGAAGTCAAACTGACTATGCCAGACCTTCACCTGTGTGCGGCATTAAAGAAAAACAGTTCAATTAATTGAAGTTCTAATTAATCTATTAAATGAGCTGCCTGGGAGGCACTTAAGGAGAAACTTCCTGCAAAACAGTGTTTGGCAATGGGTGAAAAGGAATGAGTGGTAGATTATTCTGATTAGCAGACCAGGAAAGGAAGGGATAAATTCTGCAGTTACATTACAGGTGATTGGGATGGGAATCCATTAAAGCAGTGGTTCTCAACCTTTCTAAATTTTGTACCCTTTCAAGAGTTTGATTTGTCTTGTGTACCCCAAGTTTCACTTCACTTAAACGACTATCTTACAAAATCAGACAAGTGTCACAGCACACTATTACTGAAATTGTTTGTATTCTCATTTTTACCATATAATAAAACAAATAAATTGAATATAAATATTGTACTTGCATTGCAGTGTTGCGTCTGTGTGTATATAGAGCAGTATAAACAAATTTTAGTTTGTAGTGACTTTGATAGAGCTCTAATGTAGCCTGTTGTAAAACTAGGTAACTATCTAGATGACTGGAGGTACCCCCCAGGAGGCAAACAAATATATCCATGGGAATAGCTTCCTAATCGCATATGCTAAATTGATGCTTCTCCCTGGGGCTTGAGCCAAACTTCCAATGCACTGGGTTTCTGGAAGGTTGGGAGGTTTTCTTAAGAGGATTCTTATGTTTTTCTTCACTGGCCCTCTCTTTTTGCTTCTCATTCTCAGGCACATGGGAATGTGCCTCCCTGCTCCTCTGTGGGTAAATTTACCTTCGCAACAGCCCGGTGAGGTAGGGAAGGGTTATTATCCTGAACTGAGGCACAAAGATGTGATTTGTTTGAAGTTGCACAAATCAGGTAACCTTAAGCAGAGGTAGGACCAGACACCAGATCTTTGGAGCCCCAGACCCACATCTTAACTGTAAGGCCATCCTTCCTCCCACTCAGTACCACTTCTTAGCCTAATTCCTGCATGGTCTCATAGGGTGATGGGTGCTAAGCACATCTCAAAATCCCCAGCTTTGCTACACAGATGAAGACCACCAACCCCCTGGCATTTGGAGCTATGCAGATGTTTCTCAAAGGGTTCGGATAATCCCTAGTCCTGACCTTCAGTCCGATTAGCTGGGGGAACAAAGGAGACTTGCCTCACACAAGTGGTGTTGAAACCAATGGTCCATCTGTCCACTGTTGGAAGACAGGATACTGGGCTAGATGGACCATTGGTCTGAGCCAATACAGCTGTTCTGTCCTTAAATGACTCGAAGACAGAGCAAACAGAATTTCAGAGTCTGTGTGTCTGTGTGTGCCAGCCAGCCAGGGTGAGCTTTGCATTAGTGAGCAGCTAGAGTGGCAGCTTTGCTGCTCTGGGACATAGCTTTCTGGGTGACATGTTTAGTGGCTTTCCTAATTAAAGATGAAACATTAGCTGTAAGTCCTAGTCAAACGTGGCAGGTGCCACTTAAGAGCAATTCAGCCATTCCCAGTGGGGTCATTGTCAATGCTGGTAAGAGCTCAGGGGGAAAACATAGGGAGTGAGGTTTAGAATTAAAGGGACATTAGCAAAATAAATATAATCTATTTAAAAAAAACCTGTGCTGCTACTAGGAAGGAATGTCCTGCTGTGAGGGTGCTTGCTTGTGTGACCTTGGGCAAGTCATTTAGTCTCTGTGCTTTGTTTCCCCATCTGCGCAATGGGGATAATAGCAGAAGGGCACTGGGGGGATAAATACGTTAGACTATGAGATGGTCAGATACATTGCCTGTTACGGATGTATCAGTACCTGAGAGAGAACAGGGCTGGACTTGTAATGCATACACAGCCCCATATCTGCAAATACAGGCCCACCTAGCTCCACTGCTGGTGTTGGGGTTACATCATTTATGAGGGAGAACTTGGATGGATGCTGGCTGAGTGGAGCTGTCACAAGTCCTGAAGGATTCACAAATGCAAAGGATCATGGGTCTGAAAATTCACCCTGGAGCGTCATCAGGCGATTTTCTGTTCTCCTGTCCTAAACATTCCTGTCATGCCATCAAAGAGCATGAAATAGTAACGTGACTTAAATGTCCAGTCACATGCCATAAATGATAAAACAAAAAGAGGAGGGGGCAGGCTGGTGCTCTGTAGTGGTACAGAGACATCTTTCTAGATGTCTGGTTGGTGGGCCATGCTCAGGGTCAAACTGATCACCTGATTTGGGGTCAGGAAAGTATTTTCCCCCAGGTCAGATTGGCAGGGACCTTGTGGGTGAGTGTGGAATCCCTTTCTTTCTCTGTACCACTGATCACCTGCTGGGATCCTCTGGGCATCAGTTCTCTGCCATAGCAGGGGCCTTAGGCATTGGTGTACCTTGGCCTCTCCTGTTCTGTCCATGGCATACAACAGTTTAGTCTCCAGGTGACTGAAATGCTGTCATCTAACTGAAGTCTTTGGCTTAATACAGGTCCATCAATGGCTATGGGCCAGGATGGGTAGGGATGCAGAACCATACTTTGAAGTGTCCCTAACTTCTGTTTGCTAGAAGCGGGGAATGGGCAACAGAGGATGGATCACTTGATGATCGCCTGTTCTGTTCATTCCCTCTGAAGCAACTGACATTGGTCACTGTCAGAAGTCAGTGGCATTGGCCACAGGGACAGATGGACCATTGGTCTGACCCAGTGTGGCTGTTTTTAGTTTTTATGTTCTTACTGGTCCTGCACATGACTATCACAACATGTGTTGTATCTCTTTCAGTGTACTAAATGCCCCCAACACAACTATGTGAGTGAAGCTATCACTATGCTCTTGAATGAACTTACTAAGAAAAATGATAAAAGACCAATACTTTTCACAAAGTGATCATTCCCTCTGTGACCTCTCCGTCCTCGTTCTCAAAAGAAACCTGCACAAACATCTTCAACAGATAAGCTTGGGAATGTAAATTCCTAACTCCACTGGACACTAAAAAGCATGGATTTAACAGACACACTGGTTTCTTTCATGGCTCATTGCAAAAATTTGTAACCCACCCTGTTGCCTACCAACCCTCCTTTTTCCTGTGACTGCACATGCCTGCTTTAGATTAAGTGGTCTACTACAACATCTGCAAACACTATGCTCTTCAATCTGTCCCACCTTGTATTTAGCTGTGACACTCCCAGTTGCCTTTTCCAGACTTGAGGAAGAGCTCTGTGAAACTCAAAAGCTTCTTCCACCAACAGAAGTTGGTCCAATAAAAGTTCTTACCTCACCCACAACAAACAGCAGAAGAGAATCACTCATGAACAACTCCTTGATGGTTACTTATTTATGACTAATGAGCATGTTGGCAGAAACCAGGATCAACAAGTGAATGATCTGTGAGCAGTAGAGAGAGCTAAACTTACAATTACACTTGCAACAAATAACCCAACCAGCACTAGCTGCTAACAACTCTGCTCTCTGATTTTATAAGGAATCCCAGGAGGCATTCAATTAAATGATCTAGTAGGATAGCTTCCCAATAGATGTGGGAGGTGGAAGTCCCATCTTTTCAATCACCGAAAACATAACTGACAAACGCTTGGAGAAGAGACTCTGGGGAACAGGCTTGCATTGGCCAGGGGGACTAGATGTCACCACCTAACTGGTGTTTACTCTTCTACCAGCATTAATTTCTATGATAGGACTTGCATGTTCCAGCAACATTTTGGAGTTAAAACAGGTGTGTGTTATCACCACCACAGTAATAGCTGGACCCCATAACCAAGGGACATTGGGGTGAGGGTGGGGTTGCCTTCCTTCATATCAGGGGACACAGTTATCTGCTAGAATCAGCTAAGCAGGTCTCACCTAGTTAATCACTTGCCACTGCGGGGACTTCAGGTATTGCTGCCACCTGGAACTTGCTTGTTCTCTGCCTGTGGTGCACAGTTTAGTTTCCTAAGTACTGCAATGTATTGGTCTAACTAAAATCTTTGGACTTAATATAGTGTTATCCCGATGAGATTTAATGGCCTGTGATCAGAGGTCAGACTAGATTCTATGATGATCACTTCTGGCCGTAAATTTTCTGAAAAGATCAGGACCCCGTTCTGCTAGGCACTGCACGCATGCATGCACATGCACATGCACACAGAGTGATTGATGGTCCTTGCTCTCAGGAGCTCACAGACTGAACAGATAACGGGTGACAGAAAGGAATAGTTATTAATTTATTGTCCCCATTTTACAGGGGGAGCATAGAGACACAGATGGATCGTTGCCCAGATTTTCAAAAGAACTCAGCATCTACTAATCTAATTCTATCTCATACAGGGTCCCTGAAACGAGCTGAGCTGGAAGGATAGAGGCAGCAGCCACAAGATTTCATTCTCCCCAGTCCAAGCCACAGTGAGGAGGCTGAAAGCCACAGAGGGTCTGGAGCTCACCGGGGTAGTAGAGAATTGATTGACAACGTCCGGGTGGAGGAGAGGAGCTGGAATCCGTGGGTCCATTCCAAGGCTGAGAAATGCAGTCCTGATTCGCCTCCCACCTTCTTGAAGGCCTGGATGAGCTCCTGCTCTGCCCAGCACCTGCAGTGCTTCCATTCTGGGTGGCCCATCGCTGCCTGCATGCAGGGTGCCCCCTCTGGACAGCCAGAGGGCTCGGGAGATGTGTGGCCGCATCGTTTCTGCCCCGTGTCCCCGAGGTGGCACTGCCCCCCATCTCTCAGGCCGCGAGCAGCCGGCGGTCGGGCTAGGCGCAGCTGGCAGCTCTGCTGGGAAATGCGGGGGGGGGTTGGTGCAACTCCGCCCGTGCGGGCCGAGGGATGCGCGCTGCTTTCTAAAACGGGGCCCGGCTCGCTCCAGGGCGGGGCTCGGCGGGGCTGGACCGGCCGGACCCCTCGCCTCTCAGCGCCGGCGGCGTTTCCATGGCAACAGCCCGGCCCGGCCCGGCCCTGCCCTCACATCCGGGGCTGGGTTTGCTGCTCACGCGGAACGTAATAATTAACCCGGAAAAAAGGCGCCGCGGCTGCTGCTGCTGTTGCTGCTGCGCGCCGCCAAGTGACTCCCGATGTGACTCCGACTCCGCGTCAGAAACGCCGGAGCAGCGCAGCGGAGCCGGAGCCGCCCCGCAGCGCCCAGCCGGCCATGCCCGGGGGGCGCCGCCCGCAGACGCCGCTGGGTGAGTGAGTGAGGGAGGCAGGCAGGGAGGGACCGGGCCACGCCCCGGCCGGGGGGCCCCCGAGGAGGGCCGGGCCGGGTCCGGACGGGCTTAGCCCAGCACCTGTCCCCGGCCCCGGCCTGTCCCGCCCCGGGTTATTTGTGTGGCGCCCCCGGGGGCCCAGTGGTCACGGGCACAGCCCTTGTCTCCGTGAGGCTCGGGACCCTCCCCACCGAGCTCCCTGAAGACCTTCCTGGCCGGCCATCCTGCAGGCAGCCCGCAAAGGGCGCCGTGTGTCCCGCCCCGCTCCAGTGGGCTGCCTGCCCGGGCTTGTCCTGGCCTGGAAGAGGGCTTTGGGGGCAGGCGTTCAGCCGTGGGCAGGTATAATCCGGGTGAAGGTTTTAATTCAACCCCGTCAGCTAAAGCTCCTTGATGCAAATTGCTCTTTCCTTGGCTTGGGGTCAGGCCCATAGTGAGAAGGGGTTTGTGCCTGACCATCATGGGCTCTGTCTACTCTGAAAGGAGAATGTATTGGGTCTGGAGGAAGCCAGCAGCATTCCCATGGGGTGATGTCCCGAAAGGGCCGTGTAATGGTGGGTGTGGTGTGTCAGGCTGGGAGTATTGCAAAAATCTTTTCTCAGCAGCCCCTCAAGGTTTCATAGCGAAAGGCTTCTGCGGTTTCACGATTCATAATAAATAGTAATTTGTTGTGTTTCTGTGAAACTCTAACCTTGCCAACACAAAACATTCACACATGGGAACACTGAAGCAGAGAGGGTAAGGCCCATATTTTCAAGGGCGTCCACTGACTTTTCCGTGTTTGTTTGCACTCTCAGTTTTGGGCCCAAGTAACTGATCTGTGGTCAATAAATCAGTGATAAAGGCAGGATTAGAGTTTGGGTCCAGAATCATGGTGGTCTGATCAGCTTCACCAGATCAAAGTGCCTCTGATAATTCTCTTATGAACAGAATTTTGCTGTGATGACATTGTTTAACTTCACTACTGTCAGGCCTTCCTGATGCTGAGCAGGTTAATTGTTTAATAAAAACAAATGTTTGGAATTAACAGTTTTACAGATGAACTTGTTCCACACAATATAGGCATCTGTTCTCCCGTTCGTCTGCCCTTCCTCTGCAAACTGCCAGCGTTCTAAGAGCTAAGAGGGAGAATTTTGTGAACTCTTTTTAGTGAGCATAGGTAAAAGGAAGTGGGGTTTGCAGATTTGATAATGTCACAGAAAGTCTAAAGGATCGTCCCTTATAGCAGAGGATTTTTTAATGTGTGTCCTAGGTGGTGCCTTGGGAACTGTTGAGGTTTTTTGAAAGAGTGGCTATAATTTGGTGGCCCAAGACAGCAGTGGAGCTAAAGTAGCCCAGTGTCATCTCAAATGTAAACTCTTGAGAGAGGGAGACTGTGTCTCGGTTGTCTGTAAGAAAAGCATTGGCTATGCTGTAGATCAAGGTATCGAGATGACAAGCCCAGTACGAATAGCTAGAAAGGTAGATCCACATTGACAATGATGCTGTTTCCTTGGAATGGATCCAGTTTACATGTATCTTGGTTCCCATCATTTTCAAGGATACCAAGTGCAGAGGCACTCACAATGCCAAGTGCCAGCAGACCACCCATTTACTGTAATCAATTGCAAATGCATATGACGCTTCCATTTACAAGACACTAAACTCTGTGGTCCCTTGCAATGATATCTCCTGCGCAGTGCCCTGGACTCACCTAGCTGTGTCGTACCGGACCATCAAAGAGTTTGTCTACATGGGGACAGGAAATTAATCCAAAGTAACTAAAGGTGTGAATTTGAAGCGGATTAGTTAAATTGCATTAAACCCCCTGTGTGGATGCTGTTGTTCAGAATTCAAGTTGCTTTAATTTGGTTTAGTTTAATTCATTTTGGAAGTGAAGGACACTTTAATTCTGAATCATGATATTTACATGGGGTTTAATATGGTTTAACTAATCCACTTCAAATTCACACCGTTAGTTAATTTGGATTAATTTTCCTGTATAGCCACAATATCTTCAAAAGTTTGTCTCTCACCAAAGGAAGTTGGTCCAATTATCTCACCCACCTAGTCTCTCTAATATCTACATGTAGACAAGTCCTAATTTATCTAATGGCTACTTTGTACTATTATTTTAGGAATATTGAATTTGAAGATTTATTTTTTCTTAATATGCTTTTTGCTGTAAGATTTGCATTGATAATGCTGCTGTTCAGTTATGCTAAAGTGGGATGAAAAAGCAAAGGAAATCCTGTAACATTGCATCTCAGGACAAAACCCGTGAGCAAGATCCCTCTCTGTGATCACTGAGATTTTGGGATTCAGTTCCTGGGAACTCTGCCCCATACTAGTAGCACAGTTCATTGGGCTGACAGTAACTATATCATTGGGTTTGAATATTATCTGAATGATTCCCTTTCCGTTGTATAACTCCTGCTGAAGCTGTTTTATTCTAGGAGCAGTGCCACACCCTTCCTGTATCCTGGGAGAAATTAAACATGGTAATTGTCTTGTTGTGCAGTAAATCCTCTCTAGTAACTTCATGGCTGGTGTCATCATATTAGCTGATGTAGGCATGTGATGGTTTTTTATTTGGTTGTTTATTTTGGAAGGGGGTGCATGTATGAATATTTTGCTCATCTAACTGTGTTGAAAAGGCAATAGAAGGAAAGAATCCCAGAGAGCATAAGAACTTCATTCTGTGGCGTGTTTTGCTGTGTGTTGACATCAATTGGAACCAGTAATGAGATCCTAAGGGCCTAATTCCACTGCGAAGCTTGGGAAATCCTTTAGATCAGTGTTAGATTTCAGACTGGCTTCCAGAAATCAGATGCAAATGGCGCCCATAAATTGTAACTTCATGTGTTCAGTATCATTACCCTGTTTGTAATTTATAATGTATGTAATCTAAAGCTATAAGGGGACATGCTTTTCTGATTGCTGGGCCTTCTGGGAGTCATTAGCAGTTCTAAGTTCTGTTAACTAACTATAAAGCATAAGCACAACTGAGTTTCTTTCCCTTTTTGCAGTTAGTTCTCTGTGATTCAGAAGGTACTGTCTTCTACACAAACAGAAACAGAAAATAGAAATAAATATGTATCATCTGTTCCAGCTCATGGGGTTGCTCCAGTGATTGTCAACCACTAGTTCTAATAATTGATGGACAGAAGTAATTGATTACTGAGTCTCAGGCAAACATTCTGGCCATGAATTAGGAAGCCTTCGAATCATCATAGACTCTGTTTGCCTTATCCTGTGATTCTCCAATTGTTAGCTTGTCTTAAGTTTGTGTTCAGGGCTGTGAACTCATGATGGGTAACAGTATTTCTGTGCAAATATGCTTGTGGTAGGAAATGCTGCAGCAGAGCAGGTGAATGGTTCATTCAATCTAGTGTCCTCTCTCCAGCAGCGGATAATGCTGGATGTGAAATACAAAGGTGTAAACTTCCCATAACGCATCTAACTGTACAGCCAGTTGACTAATTAATTTGTACAGTGCTTTGAAGATGTCATGTGTTATGTAAGTTCTGAGTATTACTACAAGATTAAAGTCGGTTGGGAAAACTCTTCCTGGCTCTGGCTGGATTTCTGGAGCAGGAAAATGGAAATCCCTCCCCGGGTGGAACTGCAGATGGTATTCTTATTTTGAGCCTCATGGAAAGAGAAACTGTTGCTGGTTCTAAGGAGACAGGTGGATCATTGCAACTTCTGTCCTGCAGCATGCTGGAAAATCGGTCACAGTGAAGTATCCAGAGGAGAAGGAGACCAGCCTTCAAAACTCTAGCTCTGTAACCAGAGCGAGGGGTGTGGAGGATAATTGCCTCTCTATAGTGTGCTAAAAAGAAAAGTATATTCTAGAACTTAAAGCTCAGTGTGATCATTATCTCATCTGCCCACTGATTTTTGCATCTCAAAGTGCAATCTAAGCTTGGTCACTGTCACCTTTTCCTGTGCGGAAGGAGCTGAGTGTCTCGGTATTCTTGTTCAAGTTCATGTTAATTGAGACAGAGCAAAAACCATAAGAAGCTGCAGCTTTTTTGTCCAGCCTTTCACATAGCACTGCAGAGAGAGGAGTTCTGCAGCCCAGCAATGCCTGGTGCTAGAGTTCAGTTAATGTGTTATCGCCTGCTAGTACAGTGATTATGGCTGCTCTTTTATCTCTGTTAGCCGAGTAAGTTTCTTTAATCTTATATAAACCCTGTGGTTTAAGGGCCTTGATTAAAGACTGAGATTCGTAAAACAATTTGCATCTTTATAATGGTCACTTCTAAGTAGAGCCTGGCAACCACTCACAGGTGCTGCTTCGTTGTAACGGTATCGTTTTAAGGGCCCCATGACCTGTGCGAATGTCACGTGTCTACACTTGCCAGAGAATGGCTTTAGTGAATAACACATTGTACACACCTGAGAAGCCGTGTATTGCAATATACACACTCTGCGATGATGTGATCTCACCTGGCTAATCGACTTTTATTTTGCTCAGCACCTTACTTCATGAGTGGTCACGTTCATTTTGTTGGGGTGGCTTGCAGAGTCGGCATGAGTAAAGCTAGCAGAACTGGGCCCTAAGCTTGTTCTGGGGTGTATAGATGGGCCAGGTATCTTCCCCAGCCTCTTCACCAGATTGTTTCTCTGTTCTTTTTCCTTCCCTTTTGAACACAATGACCTGTCTTACTTTGTGTTAGCATCAGCAGCAGCACTATTTCTAAAGCCCAGTCTACACACACAGTTGCACCGGTTTAACTGAAGGTGTGGTTTTAAACTGGTGCAAACTCCTGTGTGAAGGCTCTTATTTCTGTTCAATTGAAGTCCATCAGGAATTGGTTTAAGCTAAACCAAAATAGTCTGCTCTGAAACAAAAATAAATGTCCACGCAGAGGTTGTGCTGGTTTAACTATAATCAGTTTATTAACCAGTACCCCTTCCCCTTATAGGCAGAGCCAGGGACAGCCATTGCTGTCCTGCTACCTGGGCTGGCGCAGTGTTTGTGTTTGAGAGTGCTCTGCTGTGATCTATTGTCATGTGTCTAAAGGCAGTGGCTTAATATATTAATAATTAACTTGGAGTCCAAATTTATTTCACAGCATCTTGTATTCTATCTGGGCCGAATGGCTAATCTGATTCGGATGACATCCGAACGTTTTAATCATTTTCTATGTTTTGCCTTATCTCTCTTTCACCCATGACCACAAGCCAGACTACCCACCCTCCAGCCTTTGGTCTCTTCTGTATATGACTGCTCAAAATTCCCCGAAGTCAGGATGCGTTTTCTAGCAGGTGGGCTTTGTCAAAGCAGCCACATGTCCCTCGTGGGTGCTGCTTCCAGGCCATTCAGGCTGCCCTGGTCATGTCCCCGCCCTGTTTCCGAATTTGATGCACAGCTCCAAAACGCTGATGCTGAAAATATGAGTCGATGACAGCAGACATTTTATTCTCTGTCCCAACTGTCTGTTTAATTATTGGACAATACAGTTTTGCAGGGGTGCCCCCACAAGACCCCCATCATATTTTCTCCTCTGCATACGGCCTTTATTTGTGCTGCCTATTTTAGCACTTGTATGGGCTGCCTTCCACACTCCTGGTAACCCAGCGCCACATTCCACCTGGAGTACATTTGTAGCCAGCCCTTCTGTGTGATATAGGTCACCGCCCATTCCATCCACCAAGAGTCACAATAATTAAGAGGCTTCTTGCCCCAGGCATTTCTGAGAGATGGTGCCTTTCCAGCTCCGTATGTACAATGCCTGATTCTCCACTGCTTGGCACCCTGTGTTAGGGTGGCCGGATGTCCCGTTTTTATAGGGACAGTCTTGTTGTTCGGGGCTTTTTCTTATATAGGTACCCATTACTCCCTCACCCCATCCTGATTTTTCTCACTTGCTATCTATTCACCCTCTCCTGTGCTGGCATGTGGAGCAGTGCAAAGTGGGTCAGAGAGTGAGTGTTTTGTGCTGACGGTGTGTGCGTGTAATGACGACAGTGTGCAAGGCACGGGAGAATCAGTCCCTTCTTAGACCATACCTTTAGTGAGCTCCACCCTAAGGGCCTGATTCTCCATTGCCCCACAGCTTAGTGTGCAATCGTTTACACCCATGCAAAGTGAGCGTGAAGTGCTGCAACATGAGAAGGGTTGGGCTTTGCACTCATTTCGTAAATGGCTGCCTGTGGTCACCGAGAGTCAGGTCTCAGATCTTCCTCCCTTGCACTAATACCAGTTGGAAGTGCTAGTCTAGATCAGCTGCCAAGGTTCTAATCACCAGCTGGTCAAACCTGGCACCTTGTTCTTGTCTGTCTCAGACTTTCTCCGGTGTCTCTCTTGGTGGTATCCAATCCCTTGCCGTCAGAGAGGGAGATTCTTTCTCCGTAGGGCTGACACTTTCCATATTCTTATCATTCTGATTGAAAAACTCTCAACTTCTCCAAAGGGGCAGCTTGTTCCTGCTCAAACTACAGCTGTTCTTAGCTCCCGTTGTTCAGCCAGGCTCTGTCCCTTTGCAGAACAGTGTTCCTGTAGCCTAGGTGGCAGATTGCAGAGCCCTTCCAAGCTAGGCCCTGAGTAACAAGGGTTGTGATGGAAGGTGTTTGTGGCTCGAGCAGATTTAGTGATGTGTTTTTACCTAGAGAGGACTGCACGTATTTTCTGCCAGAGTTGAAGTTTGTTTTCCATTCCCTAGGGGAGAGCGTGTGTGTGTGTGTGTGTGTGTGTGTGTGTGTGTCTGTGTGTGTGCACGTGCGTGTGTATGCACACACTCTTGCTTTGTTTCAAGGCTTTGCAGTTCTCAGGGGCTGAGTGACTTGTGCTTTTCCTGCCAGAAAGCCCTCCTGGCTGTTCACCCGTTTGCAATTATTGTTTTGTTTTGGTCACGGGCTGGGTGCTTTTGAGTTTGCTGACTCCTGGATGCCTATGGAGTGTGATGAGGGTGGGATCCCAGGCCTCCCTACATCACAGACTGCTCTTCTGCTCTGAGCCCTAGGGATTTTGTCCTACTCAGTCCTGGGGCCACTGTTTCCCTTTGGCCTGCTTTTGCTCGGTGATCATCCAGGTGGCTCTTGTGCTGTGGGGAACAGTGCAGTGTTCTGAGTTGCCTTTTAATAGTGCTGTCAGGCTAACAAGTTATTGAGTAATTTCTAGTGACCGAGCCCATCTGTAGCTCCTGGAAGCTCACTGCTCTTCCAACATCTGCAGTTCCTCACCTGAGCTATTTTAGTCACTCTCATTTGTTTGTTTTATTTACAGTTTCTGAATGTGTCCTGAGTCGTTGTGCTGGTGTGTCTATCTTATCGTGACCTTGAATTCCTCATTTGGTGATGGCCTGTGTGATTTTTTTTCTCTCCTCCCCCCTCCCCCCCCATTGGATAATTTTCCAGTAGCAGAAACATGCAGTCGTGGGTTGGGGTTTGGGTTAGTTTTGTAGTGTGCCAGGACATTGCAGGCCCTGGCAGAAGCAGCAGGAAGTTTGGATAATAGTTTGAATACAGTCTAAGGCCTCAATTCTGCAACTAGCTGTGCAGCTGAAACCCTGCTGGGAGATCCGTTGAATTCAATGACGTTCTGTGCAGGTGTGGGAGCCTGGCAGGATTGGGGCCTAAATCTTCTACTCCCTCCTTAACCGTCCTGCGATGAGGCTAACCTAATCCTGCGATGATACCAAGCTAAATACCACTTATCTCTTGTTTAATTTGCAGACCTGTGGGCTGTGAAATGATGCACAACTTCAAGAAGGTGGAATTCACACAAATGTTTCTATTGATTTGCAATGGGTCCAA
Source organism: Emydura macquarii macquarii (assembly GCF_026122565.2). NCBI lineage: Eukaryota > Metazoa > Chordata > Testudines > Chelidae > Emydura > Emydura macquarii. The sequence goes on from NW_027130338.1 coordinate 522,778, forward strand.
CCTGCGAATGGGCAGTTAAATGTGAAAATGGAAGAGACTAATGTCTCTGGGTCAGATGTGACCCAATCCAACTGATCATCTTCTTCACTCTTGGCTGCTTGGGAGTGTATGCCCACCTACAAACTTGGTGACTGAGCTGTCACCCCTAGTCTAGACTGGCAAAGGGAAAGTGATGTGTGTAAGACAATGAGGCCAACCTAAAACAACCACAGGGAACTAACGTTTCACAGCCATGGCTGCTTAGAGTAGGGGTTGGGGAGTGCCCCGTCTTTATCTGCAGGCATTTGTGTTTTGTAGGGTGATGCTCCAAGAAGCCCGGAATGCCTTATGTGGATCGACAGAATCGTATCTGTGGGTTTCTAGACATTGAAGAAAATGAGACCTGCGGCAAGTTTCTGCGAAGATATTTCATCCTGGACACCCAGGCCAATTGTCTTCTGTGGTATATGGACAACCCGCAGGTGAGATCCCAGAATGCACACTGAGGAGCATTGCAGAACTCCATGTCTTTCATACTTCACAGCAAAAATGGCTTCTGCTTCCTTATTTATGTTGCCTCTGCCCCTCCCACCCAATGCTCCTTGAGAAGAGGCTGCATTTGTTACAAGAGTTCAGTGCTGAGGTTTCACAGCTAGAGCTGGCTTTTCATTACATATATTTTTTTTTTCTGGTTAACTTGGACATCTTAGCAGTCCTAGCTGTGTTCAGACTCTAATTATTGGATTAAACTGGATTTATTTAGACAGATACACTGTTGAAATGCCAGGAACTAGTATCACATTTTTAAATTGGCTTCACATTTTTCTCACCCTTGGTTTTTATTACACCAGCTTTTGAGCCCTAGTTAAGAGACAGCACCTTCAGTGCTGGAAAAAGTGGGTTTCCTTGTGCCCATTCCAGATCGCTGAGAAGGACAGGGTTCTGATTTATTTCCCATTCTGATGTTAAAACTGCCATGTAACGGTTTACCAGGATCTTAGTGGGTGAGGTGGTGTCTTTTATTGGACCAATTTCTCTTGGTGAAAGAGACAAGCATTCAAGCAACACAGAACTCTTCTTCAGGTCTGTGTAACCCAAAAGCTTGTCTCTTTCACCAAGAGAAGTTAGTCCAGTAAAAGACACTACGTCCTTCACCTTGTCTCTCTAGGATCCCACAACCAGCCTGGTTATAACAATACGGCAAATATCAGGATCTTGGCAAGGTGAAATCCTCTCCGCAGCTCAGTCATTGGGTTATTTTGACACAAAGCATCCCATCATTAATCTCCCTTAACGTTATCTTGCACCGTTAATTTTCCTTGATGCTTTAAGTCCCAAAGATGAGATGCATTTAGTTTTTGAGACATCTCCATCCTATAACTGGTGATAGGGACAGCAAACTCCGTTTTGCTTTTGCAGTACCACAATACAGGCTGTCCTCAGTCCAAAATGCAGAGGGTGTTCTTTCTTTTTTAGCTCTGTTGCTCACTCGTATCTTTTTCCTACTCTGAGGTCGATTTTTCCCACTTCTGGGCCTGATCCAAAGCTCGCTGAAACCTTTGGAAAGACTCTCCTTGGGTTCAGAAACTTTGGATCGGGCCACTGTTGGGAAGCTGATGTTGGGTCACTTCATTGAGGCAGCTCAGCCCAAGTGCAGCTGGGAGCAAAGCAACCCTTCATTTCCGAGGGGGATGGGTCACTGGCTGTGCTGCGCTTTCTCTTGGGAAGAAGCAGGAATGTGACGGGATGATCTCTGTTATCAGTAAGTGTGAGCGTGTGCCAGAAATGCTCCTGAGTTCCCTTGCCAGGCCCTTTTAGACTTTGAATCCAAGACCAATAAAGCTAGAATGCCTTCTGGTCTCAGCCAGGGAACCATTCGGCTCCATGGCCGTGAACTGGCCCGAAGGTGGGGGTGGAATGTGGGGTAACAGTTTCTTTCCAAGGCTGGCCTCTGTTCCGTAGGGGCTGCAGTGATTTTAGTCACTCTGCCAGATGCTACTCCTAGAGCAGTTTATAGCTGTGGTTAGGATTTAAGGCCATTCTGGTGAGTCAGTACCAGCCAGCAATGCCTGCTACTTACTGTATTAAACGGGGATGAGGGGCAGTTAACATCTTCCTCTTTCTCATTTTGCTAAATATGGAAAATCAAATATAATCTGCAGAATGTTTTGCATAAGCTGAGTCCACTTTCAGGCCCCAGTCTAGCAAAGCACGTAGGCACAGGCCTCAAGTCCCACTAACTTCAGTGAGATGTCTGTGCTCCAAGTTAAGCCTGTGCTTAAGTGTTTTGCTGAATCGGAATGGGCTTAAGCACATGCTTAAAGTTAAACACTTGCTTTGCTGAATTGGGGCCTCAGAAATGAAATGACACAGGATGCTTTTTGCCACGAAAAGTTGTTAGACTTTCCTATGGTTGCATCTTTGCAAGAGGAAACTACAGCGAATCAGCTTCTTTGTGTATACTGTGGTCTCAGACCACGCCAATAATATTTTATAGAATTAATCCCTGAAGGGAGAAAAAGCACTATGCCAGTGTGAGATGTTAATAGGTCCTCATTCCAGTTCATATCTCAGTGTAAAGACAGTAACAAAACTGATAAAGTATCTGTCATCCTGGAAATGGAGTCATGCAGAACATGTTCTTCTTAGCCCAGTAGCCAGGTGTCTGAAGTTTTGTGCCTGTTATGGCTGACAGCTCCAGGAGTGGTCATGGCATTTACTACCGTGATTAAAATACTAAGAAATAAAGGTGAGCTGCAGGAATTTATTCTTTGTGCAGTAGCACAAGTCACCATTCGGACTGGCGTTCATTGCATACCAATGTTGGGAGAATCATGGCTTTTGTAAACGCAACCCAGAGCAAACTTTATTTTATTTTCATTTATATTCTATGCCCAGCGCCATGGTCTCTGGCCTCTTGACTAATGTTAAAGAACAAAACAACTTTCCCCTTGCAATAAAGTACACACCAACTGGTGCACCCCTTACTACCTTGCTGGGGCATTGTGATGGGTCTCACACCATGGTAAAATGCTGACGTATAGTCTGTGGTTGAGGCCAGAACTATTAAGGTGCCCCTCCATAAACAAAGCATAAAATGATTGGTGAGCTCCTCTTGGTTTTGGCTGTTTATCATTTAACTCTTAACACTCTTTGCTGTTTTGCAGAATCTGGCTCTTGGGTCAGGAGCTGTTGGGTCTTTGCAGCTGACCTATATCTCCAAGGTAATACAAGGGTGGTGCCTCAGAGCTGCTCTGCTGTGGGAGGAGGTGAAATAGGCCCATAGATAAGCTGATGGCCTGCCCAGTACAGCAAATTGTAGGAGTTATTATTCCCTCTATACTGCTGCTGGATCCAACGGATGAGGATTTTTTCCTCAAAATGGTTTGTCAACAAAAAATGTCCTTTTTGTTGTAATTGAAAAACCTGTCCATCATGATGAAATTTTGTTTAGAAAACCCCCAAAACTAAGCATTGCAATAATGTCGACATGTCCCTTCTTGGCATTTCGGGGAATGGAACATTTCAGGGTTTTTTTCATTTTGAAACAACTTTTCAAAATTAAATTCATTGGGTGTTATTTTTTAGTATTAAAAAAGTTGAAGTTTTAAGAAGTTGAAAATGGGAAGAAAAAAGGGAACAGCATTTTAAATGTATTTCATTGCCCAAAGTGCCTGCCTTGCTCAGCATCCGACCGAACCTGTGTTCACATGCAGGTTGATGAGTTTTGTCAGCTTTGTAGCCAGTTTAAGTAAATAATAATCATCCCCTAGTTGTCATGTAATATCGCCCATGGCGTAACACGGCTCTCTCTGACACCCTGGAGTTGTACTCCTGTTATTAATTAGTAGTACAGGACAGCCGAGTGTTGTGCTGGGTGCTGTACGGACAACTAGTGAGACAGTCCCTGTCTCAAAGAGCTTTAGTAGAGGATGCCTTTTCTCCTGTATGCCTCTTCTGTGACATTTCCATGGGCACTTGAAGGAGCCTCTGATTTAAAGCCATGCCCAGCTCAGTGGGGCTCTCCTGTGTGTGTAAACTTGGGTGTATCTGTGCTTGGAGCTGGGGTTGTGGGATACCCCGCTCACACAGACATACGTGTACTAGTTCTTGGTCCTTGGCACTTGCTGCTGCCTATGCCACCCTGGCCATGTGGCTATTTTTAGCAGACTAGCCTGATGAGAGCTAGCACACGTGTGTCCTCGTGAACTGGCCAATCCCCCCTCCTCCAATACAGCAAGAGCTAGTGTCCAAGGGTGGGTGTGAGCTAATGCTGAGCATGGGGTGGCCATTGTGCTTGCCAGCATGCCACCCCTGTTCTGGAAACATTGAGAGTCAATTTCCAGAGGGCGATTGGCCTTGTGGTTAAGGCACTAGAAGGGGTTTGGGAATCCTGAGTTCAAATCCTAGCTCTGACCTAGTCCAGACTCTCTGAATCACTTAGGGTGTGTCTATACTGACGGCGGCAAAGTCACCACTGCCAGATCGATCTTTCTGGATCAATAGAGCAATCAATCGATCAGGAGGTCAACGCTGGTAATCCACCCCCTCAAGCGGCGTAGTGCTGCGTCGACGGGAACACGGTTCCCGTCGGTGCAGTGCAGCAAAGACGCCGTGCAGAAGGGAAGCGCAGCAGTTGATGGGGGTTACACAAGCTACTCCCGTTGAGTGCTGCCGAATCGCCGGGTAAGTGTAGACCAGGGCTTAGTCTTTCTGTGCCCATCTACAAAACGGGACTCTTTCCCTACGATTTCATTAATGCTTGTGCGGGCCTCATCTGCTGCAGGGCCAAGACAGGCTAGCTGGACAAGCATCCACCAGAAAAACGGTAGGGTGGCAGTGTGGGTGAAAACAGCACAGTGAACAATGAACCATACGAAATTTTGCTTTCTTAACACACCTTGTGACTTAAATCCACTGACAGAGAGTCATGTGGCTACTCTCATGGCCCTGTTGGCCAGGCAAGGTGGGATCATATGTGTCCCCTTTATTTGCTTGGAAGTTCCACCTTCTTCATCTCGGGGTGCGGGTGGGAAGAGAGATGAATTGGCTGCCCTGGAATCGGCTTTGGTTACTGTAGTTGGAAGAAGACCCAGCAGATCTCTGCTCCTGCTGATTCATGATTTATCAATTAAGCTCAGATGAAGCAATGCTGAGGGATGCACTCTTCCCCATTTCAGAAGGAACTTTACTTATAAATTATATACAGTTTGGGCTAAATGAAAATTGCTCCAGTACTGGATTCCATCATAAACTGCAGGGTTGGGTTATACCAATGGCTTTTAAGTACCAATTACCAACATGCCAGAGAAATGGAGGTTTGCTGGAGAAGGCGTATTTAAAGTATTATAGACTGCTTCAGAAGTAGGAAGCCTGTCAAAATAAATACTCTACAAAAGCCAGGCCTGGAGCCCCCGGAAATATTACTCGTATATAAATGATTCCTGCTCTTTAAGGAGCAACCACTGCTCTTGTCCTTCAATTTTCTTCATTACTGCGCAGAGTGACTGTGTTCGGTTCAACAGGAATTCATACATCCAGAGCCCTTGAAAGAATTTGCATCCTTGTGCAGTGTAGCAGGCAACAGAGCAGAGGAAGGACAGCAGATGAGAGACTGCTCTCTGAAGTGACCTTCCTGTGGGGCTGCTGAGTTCGTTACTACACACAGTCTAAATTAAATCTGATATGAATGAGTTCCTGAGAGCTAACTCAGCAGCGGGGCGGGGCAGCTCATGGTGGCTGGCAGTGCTAGTGAATTTGCATCATGCATTTCATTCTTCTGTGCACAGGATGTATCAGCCCCTGAAGGCCAACTGTCGCTCTGCCTGCTGACATATCTGTGGTGGTTTTGTAAGGCAGGCCTTTTCATGCTTGCTGATTTGTCTATTTCCAGCAAAAGAAAATGCTGTAGTAAAACAGTAGCACTGGAGCGTATTGGCATCAGAGACTCGGTGTGGAAGGAAGTGAAGTGGCACCACTATCGAGCATGTGTACCCAGTGCTGAGAGAGCAGTTCTAGGTGATCTGCATCTGTTGGCATGCCCATGTGCCAAAGTGCACATCTGTCTTACCTGCAGTTGCCAGAACCATGTTAAGACACAGCTCTTACTGACGAGGTGCTGATACTTTTTTCATCCTCAGCAGAGGCATAGATCTTGTATGCAAGGTTCTAGCCACCGCAATTAATTAAATCCATGCCGTTACCAGAGCCATCTAGCTGTGTAGATATGCAGAAACGGCTCTTGCCCAAAGAAATCCAACAGCAGTGCTGCTATCTGCCACTAGCCATGGGATGTTTGTGGGGACACAGGTAAATTGGGCCCGTGATGAGGAAAGCACAGTCTCTTCTAGAGGGACACAACTGAGACTGAGGTATGTGACAGAGGATGTGCTGATGGGCCCTTCTCACTTACGTTAATTTTGCTTTGACTCAAGCTCGCTTGATGGCCTCATGATTTATAACCTGATTTAATTACCGTGCTGAGGAGTGGAAAGTAATGTGTACTTTCTAAAGGAGCAGATGCTTTGCTGTCTCATTGCCATTAACGGGTTTTATTTTAAAAATCTCTTTCTTTCCAGGTTAGCATCGCCACCCCGAAACAAAAACCAAAAGTCCCCTTCTGCTTTGGTGAGTCTAACTCGGTGGCGGGAGGCAGAACCAAAATGCCTGGAGCTCACCTAATGACAGGTCTCTGATGGGAGGCTGGAGGATTAGGTGGCTATGAATCCTCATGGTTTATAAGAAACAGCAGTTACCCAGGAGTCTTGTTTGTTCCTTAGCATATTGGGTTCCTTGCGAACAGAAGTGTGAGATGCTGAGTGTTGCTGGGAAGAATGTTTTCAGAGAGGGTGAAATTCACTGTGGACCAAAGGACCATGCACCACTTAAGTCCCGCTGAAACCCATAGGGCTACATGGTGCCTTGATATTGTGCTGATTTCTGCTGGACAGAGGATAGATTTCACCCAGAATCCTTTGGGTGGGATGGTACCTCAGTTCTCCTCTGTGCACCCCAGCAGCATGGATACCATTGATGGCTGTCTAGCCTGAGCAACTTTGTCCCACTGCTTTGCTGCTCTAGTGGAGGCTTTCCCCATATTCACCCTAATGCTACAGTGCATGGTGCAATGTATTTTTCTGCATTAGCTTCCACTGTACAGAAGCAGTGTTCTGGGTGTGATTTCCCTTCCTGGTGGCCTTCTGCTTTACCCTACCCACAAAAGTTCCTTACTTTCATGAGCACTAAACTCACCTCAGAGTTAAAGCAGCAGAAACAACAGCACCAGCACATACCTGTGGCAAAGGGTGGGAGGGAGGCACACAGTTTTCAGTAATGGGTGCAGGGGACATGAATCAGTACCAGACCCAGAGCAGGCAACATAGTCCCATGCAATGCCTGAGCTTGCTTCCAGAAGAGCTCTGGCTTGCTCAGCTGTGCTGCACAACACCATGTGCCTGTGTGGGGAGTGCTGTAGTTTAACTTCTTTGTGCTGCGGAGCCAGGGTGTCCCCAGCACAGGGTGCCTTTGCATCCCTACAAACGCAGCAGATTGTAAGGGCAAACAGCTCGCATGGGGAAGCCCAGGTTTCTACAACCTTGTGCAATTAAAAATGTCTCAAGTTTTTCAGTGCAGAAATCCTATGAGCATGTTTCCTCTGACCCAACTGGCCCAGCAGGCCACGTTAGCTGAGAAGTCGGGGGTGGAGAGAAGGGGCTGCGTGTCCCAAGAGAGCTTTCCACACTCCCATGGGACCCCTATTCAGGATTTGCACTGCCTTTGGTAATTTCAGATGAAACTTAAAACCCTGGTTCTGGCCACTGGCCATCAGAAAAGCTCCCAGGGCACTTGTAAAAATGTTACCATGAGTGGCCTGATTAAATTCTAATTCAGATCGTTCCGTTCTCTCCACCTAAATTCTCTCTGTGGTTTCAGTTGGATGCAGTATTCCTCACTCCCAGTCCTAAACTGTTGTGTAATGTGGCAACGTGCAGTTAAACAACTGCCATGCTCCACCCCAGAGGTGGCTGCAGCTCAGTGGTGGTTCCTTGCATGTTTTCCAGGCAAGTGGTTGCAGGCTGAAGGAGGTAATGCTTGCAAGGCAGGTGGGATTGGAATTTGAGAGGCGCTGCTGATGTGCAGTGTGGTGGTGATGAATTAGTTTAACCATGTGAGCACTGAAGAGGGTTCCCTCTTTTTTTTATTCCTCTCTTTGATAGTTATCAATGCTTTATCTCAGCGCTACTTCTTACAAGCCAGTGATCAAAAGGACCTACAGGACTGGGTGGAGGCTCTGAACCGTGCCAGCAAGATTACGGTATGTTACGCTACTATTGCTGCTATCTCCACTTCCCTCTTGGGCAATGGGGCTGTCAGAGAAATGTTTGGAAGAGCCATATTTAACTTCTTGCTCTGACCTCATCGTCCAGCTCCTTTTTGTAACCTGCAAAAAGGTAATGGCTGAGTCTGGCCAGAAACGTTGTGTGCCTGGAGCCAGCTGTGCTTGGAGCTTGAGTCACGCTTGATGTGGAGTTAGCACTGCTAGCTGTGCAGGAAATTCCTAGTCACATTTTTGAGAGTTTCATGTTTTTAATTAATGCTGAGTTTGTGATTTACAACCACAAAACCAGGGAGGGAGTTGAAACCCTGCTGTCAGCTAGCTGCTGCTGTGTTCTTCAGTCCCCTTGGGAGGTGCTCCGATCCATCCACATTCAGTATTGTTCCGCCCTGTAGTTTAAAGCAATCGCAGCACGCAGCGTTACTGGACCGCAGGTCTTGAGCCCCCTCAGCTCCCACTGGAATCAATGGGACTCCTGCTGCTTCCCGGAGAGTAGGGAGAAGTTATTTAAACTCTGCATGCTTAGCTGCTGCTTTGCAAGCTTTCATGACTTGAGTGATTTTAATGTAAGAAAGATAATACTCCCCAAAAAGGGGCTGATCTTTTGGTTATGAAACTTCCTAAAGAGATTTGGAGCTGGGAAGAGAGACAAGGCCGGATTTCCAAGTGCTCAGGACCCACAAACAGGGCCCGAATTTCAAAAGTCCTCAGGACCCGTAGTGACCATTGAACACAATAGTGCATGCTGGGTGCTGAGCTGTGCTGAAAATTTGGCTTTGAGTGATCTGTTTGGCTTCTTTTCCTTCTCCTGTAACTTAAATCTGGAGAGATTTTATATTTATAAACACAGATAAGATAAATAAATTCACTTCCCCTATGCCCAGGCACAGCTGCTGCATATGACATTGATTCAACCCTTGGAAAGAGAGGCTTCTAAGGGAGAAAGACACACCCATGTGTGTTCTGCTGCCACTGTGTTAACGTAGTTGTTGCAAGCTGGGATCTGTGTGTAACAGATTTCTCACTGCTGCTATCACAGGGTTTCTTTCTTGTGCTTGGGTAATTTGCTTATTCAGTTTTTCTCCTTCCTGGTACATTGGGTCTCATGAGATGTGATACAGCAAGCACTTTGTACTGTGTGTGGGACACAGTACGTGATGGGGTGTGACTGGACCATGTCTCTCTCTTTCCGTCTCATATGCCAGTGCATTTATATAACCATACGTTAACAGCTGCTGGCTCAGTGACTTCTGATTTGCATTCTCCTTGGCTGTTTAATGCTCCTTACAATGAGAGACATGTTGCCCGTCTCTGTTTGATGTTGATGATAATTTAAGAATAAAAGTGAACTGGAATGATAGAGCTGTCCAAATACAGTATATTTAGTGTTCAGCTTGTAGAAACTGGCTGGTGGAATGTCTGTTCTGATTAAGGTTCTTGCAGAGTGACCCATCATGGGACATCAGCAGAACCCAACAGATCCATTGTTTCATGATTTTAAAAGGATGATTCATGATTTTAAAAGGATGAATTGAAGGACTCTGTATACCTAAAGTTCACAGTGCTAGGTGGATTTTATTGCATCACACACTGATGTAGATTGTCTAGATTTTTATAGATTCTCTATCAAGAGGACAGGTTAAGCAGCACTCTTTAGCAAAGCACCCTCTTCTCCAAGCATTAATCGATCACGTAGTGCGCTATGTGCTATACACCTACAACACTGCAGAATAATAACATACAAAGGATTTCCTTTTACAAAGGGCTGGGGCCCGGCCAGCCTTTTGCTGATGCGTGTTGCACTTGCCTTTTTGCATCTGCAGTTGAATTGATGATGCAAATCTGGGTCCCTGAAGCTACCTGGTGGAGGGTGAGCTCCTTGACTGCGCCTGCTCTGATCTGCACATTTTGGGTGCAGATCACACTTGCAAAGAAAACAAATACACACCTGAAGGCACGGCCACTGCCTTATTTGGTTAATTCCTCCAAAGTGGAAGGAGGAGACTAGCAAAATATTAACTCTAGACTTGAAGGATACTGATCTGTTTCTCCCCATGGCTTGCACCTAATGTTGTCATTTGCACCTATGAAAAATGAATGGAAAATGCTACTATTCTGATCTGAGAGAGCTTTACATCAACTCTGCACTCATTCTGCAGAGGCGTGAGGACACAAGGTGCTGGGCATTGGAGAATTGGCCCATGGTGTGTGGCTTGTGGAAAGAATTGCATCTGTTGATTGCTGAAAGAAGCCTGTTTTGATTTTTAAACACCTAAAACCAAAACTGTTAAACTTTTGGCTGGGCCGCCTTGGATTGTCTGGATTGGCTAGCTGGCCTGCGTCACTCACTGGGTCTTTAGTAGCTCACCACATCAGACACGTCCAGCAGGGGAATCTCCTGCCTTCTACTAGCAGTTAGAAAGGACTGTGGCACTAGAAATATTTGCAAGGCTTCTGGGTGTGAGATTTGACCCAGCAGCTCCCTGTGAACGTCCTTTTTCCCATATGGCTATTCAGACATATTCATCTCTGGGCCATTCCCGTGACCACGCTGCAGAGGTGGCCAGGTGCTGAGTAGAAACCCATAGTCGCTGAAAGGCCAAATAAAGCAAAAACGGGCAAGGGAAGCCATGTGTTATCTTTCCTGAGCCCAGCAAATAAATTGAACCAGACTCTGTACGGGGCTAGCAGGGCCTTTCACCTGCCATTGGAGCCGATGGCTCAGACGCTAGCTTATCTGTTACAGAATCACAGAAGATTAGAGTTGGAAGGGACCTCAGGAGGTCTGGTCTGACCCCCTGCTCACAGCAGGACAAACAGCAAGTGCCTCCTCTGCTTTTATTATAGCTACAAACCAGTTCGACATGAGACTAAAACAAAAGAGATCCCAGGATTCTGGCGGTACAGCAGTTCCAGGCCAATGTGCTTTGTGATGTTTTTGTTGGGCCCTTTGTTACATACACTGAGGGCAATGCACATGGCTTGGCTGCGTTAGGTGACAGAGGAATTCTGAAGCCCAGGAAAAACAGAATTAGTCAGAAAGTGTCACTATTTTATGTAACATGCCCAGGTAGCGAGTTAAAAGACATGTGTCGAGTCAGAAGGGCTCAGCAGGGCTATTTCCATACTAACCCTCTAGTGCCTCTACAGGTAGGTGCTGTTCTTTCCTCTGATTTCATACCCTCTTGAAAGAGGGAGGTTTGTCTGTCCCAACAAGTGCCTGTTGTTAGGCTGTGGGGTGTGAAATCATGACCCGGGCAGCGGCGTCTGGACAGCAGAGGGCAGGCAAGGGAAGATGCACTGCTCAGGACAGTTAAGTAGGACCGGCTGCTCTCCTGTTTAACTGCAGTAGGCCTCAGACCCGTGAGTAGCCCTAGCCGGGAGGCGCCGCACTCCTCTGCGAGCTGAAGCATGAGATTCTAGTCCATGCTCCTCCCGCTGCGAGGCCAGTGTTTTTCTGCGATTGTCATCGGTCCTGGCTGAACATCCTCAAGGCTTCTTGGGCCATTGTAGCCTGGAACAACTCAAGTCTCTTATGGGGAGGTTCTGAAAAGCACAACGGGAGCTTTACAGGGAGATTCTGGCTTTCAGTGGGACCTGGGCCCCAACGGCCCTTTGCCATTGAAAATCTCCCTCTTGATGTGTGGTTTGCAAGGCTGACTTTCTCCTCTTGATTTGTTACTTGCTTGTAGTTGCCAGAATATTTATTCAGCAGCAGCACACTGTAACTGATGACACCAATCCTCACAGCAGGGAAGGAAGGATGAAGCAGTGCTTAGGGCGGTACTCTTGGATTGGAGAGAGACAGGTTCAGTTCCCTGCTCTCGCACAGGTTTTTATGTGACCTTTGACAATTCACTGAGTTTCTCTTACGCCCGATCTGCACGATGGAGATCACAGCACTGCCCGGCCTCACAGGGGTGTTGTGAGGATAAGTATATTAAAGACTGAGGTGCTCAGACACTGGAGTAGTGGGGACAGTTTGCTCCACTAGATACCCTAGAGAGGTAGCTAATTATTTTTTTCGTTCTGCAAATAAAAACTGACTCACAGGCCGATAGCTGGGAGCTGGATTCGAGCTGGCACCCCCCAAGCAGTAATGCATGCAGAGATTCAGGCCCCTACTATATAATCCTTTTACGTATGCATGGTGAAACCATTTCCTTTGGCTTGGCCGTGTGTGCCAGATTCTGACGTGCACAGACCTTCTTGCTTGCGCTCCCTTCCGTGATGCTTGAGACGATGCAGACAGATGAAAGCCAGCGTGTTGTGCAAGTGGTTCTGATCTGATCTGGCCAGTTGCTCGTCACGCCAGCGCGTGTGGCAGCCTGGTGCACTAGGTGACAACCACACAGAGTTCCGCCAGATTGTGCTGCACAGGTGTACGTTGCTGCTGCACAGTGCTGGGCTCCCGCGGGTGTGGGAACCTGTTGGCTCGGTGCTTTTCTGTCACAGCAGCTGTGCTGTTTCTGAAACAGGAAGCGATGGTGTGTTAAAATGCTCATGTTTCCTGTTCCCTTACCACTGAAGACTGGCTACTTCACTTGGTTAGCTAAGCCTGGCTTCTAAGATCTGCCTGGAGTTTACCGCTTGGATGGTTATTCCAAAGATTAACTGGAGAAGATGTTTGTCGGCAAAGTGGCAAAATGCCTTCCATTGAGCCTTTTCATGCTGCAGAGATATTTCTGACCCAGCGGGTTGATTAGTTCAGTACTGAATCACTTTCTGTAGCAGACAGTGGCTGTCTGTTCTGCTTCTGCCAGGATTGTCTTGGACTATTCACTTCTCTTTTCAGGCCTTATCTACACACAAACTTGGGTCAGTTTAGCTAAACTGGTTCAGTTAAACTGGTCCAAATCCTTGTGTGGAGACCCTCTCACTTCTGTTTAAGGGTGCTTTATTTCAGACTAGCTTCTATCTGTTCCTAATTGACTTAAGCTAAACCAAAATAAGCCTGCTCTCAACCAAAATACAAATGTCTATACAGCCTTTTGCACCAGTTTAACTAACCTGGTTTAAAATCACCCCTTAAGTAAAACTGATGTCACCCTGTATGTTTGTTAACAGGCCAGTCACTGAATGCAAACTACGTGACGAATTTAACTTGGGGAATAGGAGGAACATCCCCTGAGAGTCTGAGAGACTCTGTGTTTCTCTGATCCGTGAACTCACTTCTGATATGGAAGCAATCCAGATAGTTGTATCTAGTCTGTAAACCGCTGTTGACATGTCCAGAGCAGCATACAGACCTTGACTAATTAATCCTCACAATATATCCCTGCAAAAGTACATTCATATTATCCACTTTCCACAGAAGGGGAAAATGAGGCAGAAGTGGGGAGACAATGAGAAGTTAAGCAACTTGCCCAAGGTCACCAAGTGGGTCAGTGGCAGAGCAAGCGTTAATCTCCGGAGTGCCTGTTTTCTCCCTGCCTGGAGCTCGTTCCTCTAGGCCATGCTAGCAATCAAGAAATCTTGAAATCACATGAGTCAAAAAACATTCTCAGGACATCTGCACTGTCCCTCATGTCATTCTCCAGTAGCAACATCTCCTGTGTGCTTACAATGTGTGGCATCGGTGTCTGTGTCCCACTCTCTTGCTATTGAGTGGGATGTTCTGCTCGGTCTGGGAGAGACTGAAGGCAAAGAATAATCTTGCATGAGAACCGGGGATACCCCAGAGACTCCAGAGTCATGAGAAAACCTATGCCCATAAAGGCATTATACAAACTGGGTCTCACTTGCTGCTCAGGGACCTGGATGCGTTCTGTTCTCTCCCTGCGTTTCTCTGCTGCCAGCGCGAGACCTGGTCTGCAGAGGGGAGAGGTTGTTGACACACACAACAAAACTGTAGCTGTAGTACTGGAGTTGTCTTGGGATTGAGCCTCTTTCCTTTGGAGCTGTGCTTAACGCGAGAATTGGCTGAACGTGCTGCCCAAGTTAACAATGTGGGTAAATGGGGCAAAGTGTGGGCTGGATACCTAGTGACTGAAAAGTCTCTGTGCAAGGAAGTACACCTTCCCTCCCTGTCCCCCGGCGCGGGCTTGTGAGGCTAAAAATAACCGTGTAGACATTTCTGCTCTGGCTGAAACCTGGCAAAGGGAGAGGTTTCGGAGACCAGGCTCCCCAGGTGGGCAGCCCATGTGGAGTATATGTAAAACACAACCAGACTGGAAGGGGCACCTTTGGGATGTGCTTTCCACAGGGAGGAAGGACCGCACAGAGTGTAGGATAGTGAGGAATCACGCCCATTTGCTTCCAGCCCAGTTAAGATGGAGAAACTCCTGATGACCAGTTTTACCAGTCCTGCTCCAGACAGAGCCACTTCTGGCATGTGGGGGTCGTGCTCTGTTCAGGGATTCCATCCTGAGTTTACACTGGCTTGTGAAGAGGAGCCTCAGATTTCAGCCAGAGAAATCCAAGGCTTTGGTTTCAGCCAGAGGGCTGTGGGCTGCATCCAGCCAGGCCCTGGATTTGCGATGAGCATTTGTGGCTGATTGTACCACACCCATTGGCAGAGTGACAGAGCAGCCAGGTGTGCCGTGTCCTCTGCATACAAAAGACCACACAGGTGCTGCTGCTTCTTTTTGGGAGGGGTCATGAACATCCTCCGTGGTGAAGGCATTGGGAGGTGTGGAGGGACACACCTGACATGACAGCTGAGTCACTAGTGATATGGAAGTGTGGGCCACAAAGGAATCACATAGAAACATCCCTGGGTCTCAGGAGCTGGTTCGGGAGAGACCAGCGACTGCACGAGAACAGGCCATGTACACGCTGGGAAATGCCTGAGGGTGAGCGGTAATTCCTGCACAGATCCGTGCCCTTTCCCCAGGACGTGGAGATGGCTGTTCCCTGAATCGCAGTGAGATTAGAGCGGCCTTGTCCTGCTGTTCTCTCCTGCTGCTGGGTAATGGTGTAACTGCATCGGGGAGGGGGTGATTAAGCATGGTTGGGATACAAAGCCACGTCCCAGCAGCTGCCTTGCCCAGTGCCGGGGCCACACGGCTGGAGATGTGCAGTCGTCTAGCCTGCTTACACTTGCCAAACCTAATCATTACATCTGGCTGTAACTAGAGCAAGGATAATTAAAGGAGCAGAGGTACACTGAGCTCTGGAGGCAAATGGCGGACTCGTGTGAGAGGATGGTTAATTATCCACCTCCTCTCCTCTTTCCTCATAGGCTTCTCCTGCAAACATCCTGGGATGGAGCCGCTCCCTCATTAACCTTGGGGTGTATTTTTAAAGGGGCACTGTTGTCTTTGTACAGGAGAAGGGACCAGACAGTGTCCCGGGTGCAGACCCTAAACCTAGCCTGCTAAATCTCTTCAGTTCTACGTCGATGAGTGGTTTGTGGCTAGACTTGACTCAACCCACTTCTGTCTTTCACAGGTGCCGAAGAGTGGTAGTTTGCCCCCAGCCACAGAGATAACAAAGCCCCCGTTGTGCCCCAAGCCCAGGAGAAGAAACCACAAGTGGCCTACAAAACTGAGATCATTGGAGGGGTGGTTGTGCAAACGCCCATCTCTGTCAATCAGGTAAGCTGGGAGTGCCTGCGTTGCATTGCCTGAGAAGGGTATGCCGGTGGCTTTGCAGATACGTTGCTTGGCGTGCTGGGGGCTGGTGCTAGTGGAGGATGTTGTGAAATGTGGATTCAAGTGGGAGGAACCAGAATGTGCCATGTGTGGATGGCAGCAGTGGCAATCTCCGTGATAAAATCCTGCTCAGCCAGGTGCCCCCCCTGAGATGGGCTTAGAAATCATGAAAGTTTGAAAAACAAATGTTGGGTTCTTCACCTCCTGGTTTTTGAGGCGTTAGGGTCCCGTTGCAGCTTTTCTCTGCAACCAGGAGGTCTAGAAACTCCTTTTTCTTTCCTTTTTTTAATGAAAGCTGAAATTCTCATGGGCCTAGAAGAAAAGCACCAAGTACTGCGAGTCTCAATATAAAATCACAAGAGTTGTCAACTCTGGGATGGTGAATAGAAACGATCTGTAGTTTCACTTTTGCTCCTTGCCTCTGTCAATCTCCAAGCACTGGGAATGAAATACCCTTGGTACTAGCACAAAGATCCATGTCTCCAGTGTCGCTGGCTCAAAGGAGCAATTCGTGAAGGATGTAAGGGGAAAAGCTGGCAGTTCTCTGCACACTGAGCAAGGTGATGAAATTTATGCCACATTCGATTGTCCTGTATTTAGTTGTTGGGAAGGCTAGTTCCCACTCTGTGCTTGACCCACTGAATGGGTCTTTGCTTCATTGTTTTTATAGCCTAGCCTCTGCCTCTGATAGTTTCTCTACCAGACATCGCCAAGACCTGTGGAACAACTGTGTGTGATTAACATCAAATGAGGGATAAACCGTCTTGGGGTGAAATGCAGGATCCAAGCTGCTCAGCTCGCACACATTTGAGCAGGAATTGCAATATTCCTGCTTATGTCCTCTGTCCAATTCCTTACTAATACAGTCAGCAAAGCTCTGCTGAAAAGCAGGCCGATAAGCATTTCATCGGTTTTCTTGTCTTGGTGTCTCAGCTGCTAGATGCTAGGGTGACCCACATTCCAGAAATGGCTCCGAGACGGGTTTAGCTGAAAGGTGTGGCCAGGAAGCCCCTAGCTGGCTGTGAATCTAAACAGCCTCAGCAGCTTGGCCTAAATCAGCTGAGTTTGAGTGTCACGTCCTTCAGACAGTACCATACTGAGGACTTGGAGCTACCTGGGCCCAAATCACACCTGCCCTGGTCTGCCTGCCATCTCTCTTGCACCCATGGGCCCGGGGAGCTGCACGTTCTGGGGCCAGCCAGTAACTTTTGCACCCAGACTTTAGTATGAACTCTTCAAATGTGCAACTTGCTCTGGTTTTCAGAGATGAGGCAGAACTTAGTGCTAAATCAGAGGCATTTCCAGTGACCGAACTTTAATGTCATCACTGGGGAAGGATCTTGTATGCAGTTGCTTCCACTTGACCCATTCCATGACATCTGTCACCTGGGGAATCTGACTGGAACCGACCTCTGATGCTTAGGCTCTGAGCTGTCTGGGCGAGAGACAGGAGCCACCTGACTTCTGAAGTAACACCATCTGATCACACGTTTCTCCTGTTGGTGGAATTGGTTTGCACTTTCGGTTAGGAAACCAAGTCTGTGCCTGTGAAACCTTCCCACTCAGGGGTTATAAATAGCTGCACACAGCATTTGTCTCGCGCGCCAAAGTGCAATGAGCCAAAAAGGGGTGGAGGCTGCAAACTGCCTCAGCTCTCATGCCACCTAGCTGCAGCCTGGTCTCCGTCCCAATTCCCCACCTTCTGCATGGCCCACGGAAGGTCTGAGCCAGACCAGCCCAAGAGGTGGGGTTGGGGCTGGTGTGTCTGCGTGCTTCCAGTAGCCCCAGCTGTTGCTCCCCAGAACAGCAGCTGGGAGAGGCCAAAGGGGTGCAGAGACCTCTTTCTCCAGTACTCTGTCTCCCCTTCCCTTGATACGAGGGTGGGGTGTGTGCATGAACATTGGCAACATCCACCTTTTGGTGTTTTGACAGCCTAATTTCAGCTCTTATCAGTTAAAGGCCTAAAAATAGAATGGAAAATTAGGCCACTGCGGTGTTATCCTGGGCAGGTGTTTTTAACTCTTCCCTGGCCTCACTGATGTGGGCATGAGCAGAATTGGGCCTGATCAGAGCGGAGGAATTGCCAGGGTTGGATCAGACCCGTGATTCATCTAGCCCAATAAATAGGCTGTCTCTTGATAGCTCCTTTAGCTGCTTCGAAGGAGGTGCAAGAGAACTGACCGGGTAATTACGGGATTACCTCCTTGTGGGCAGAGTTTCTCCTTGATCCCGGTCACTGAGAGACTGTGTCCTGATGCAGGAGGGTTTAATAACTGCCTTTATTTGTTTTAATCCTAACGCAATGTGCATGTTCTCATTAGCCACATCAATGTCTAAGGGAGGCTGCTGGCAGGAAGTCGCAGAGCGGGACAATTGTACAGCTCCATCCTGTGTGAATCGGAGCTCGAACTATTCAGCTTGTCAGAGAGAAGGTTAAGTGGTGACTTGATCAAGGAGAGAAGATTTGTAATTGTGAAGGGAGCTTTAGTTTAGCAGGCAAAGGCTGTACAAGATCCAGTGGCTGGAAACTGAAGGTAGACCAATTCAAACCAAAAATAAGGTGCAAATTTTTAACAGGGAGGGTAATGGGGCAACTCACCAAGGAGTGTGGTGGGCTCTCCATCCCTTCCAGTCCAAGTTGCTTGGTTCTCTAGTAGATCTGCTCTGGCTCAATACAGGAGTTACTGGCTGAGGGTCTTTGGCCTGTGTTCTGAAGGAAGTCAGACCAGATGATCTAATGATCCCTTCTGCCGTAAATTCTATGAATCTATATGGTTTTCAGGGGATATTTTTACCTCCCCCTTTGAAGTAGTTCCTCCTATCCCGGACCCTAGATGTGTCTGGACTTTGCTACCTGAGTGGAGCAGTTTTATAGGGAGACACATCTTGCCATCTCTGGGAAGGTAGGAAAGTGTTTGGTTTGAAGGACCACCTTCATAATTCCTGCCATGTCTTTAAGACTGCTGTAGGGATGAGGGTTGGCCCGCTGGTTAGGGCATGAGCTCATCAAAAGACGTCTTGTGTTCCTAGCTGCGCCATTGACCTTGGGTGATGAGACCTTGGTCGTGTCACTTCCCATATCTGTGCCAGTTTCCCCAATGACCCTGAGAAGCCCGGAGGTGATGCTCCCTGCAGGGGCAAGCCCTGGGAGGCAGTAATGTTTTTAAGAGCTTTGAGACCCGGGGATGGTAGGCACTAGAGAAATGTGACATGTTATGCTGGATTTCCTCTGGAACATGGCGTTTTAGTCTTGGTGCCTCCTCTGCCTACACCAGAAAACGGGCACAGAAACTAAACTGTCCCACACTTGCTCAGCAAGTCTGGTGCCACTTTCCCTGCAAAACACCAGTGCTGGTTTGGTGCAAATGGCTGCTCTGTGCTTCAGTTGAGGACAAGCCTTTCCCTAGACACAGTGGCATTTGCTTTCAGCAGTGTGGCAGCTCCCTTTGACTCCCGCTCACTGGCAATGTTGGTAGGCGGGTGCTGATGAACCATTTTCACCCTTTGTGCCTGAGAATCCCCAGGGCTGGCCGCTAGTGCTCTTGGTGCACTGAACCCTTGGCAGGAAGCCCAGAGCCTGCCCTTGCCTTTTCTGTTTGGCTGCAGTCCATGCTGAGAATCCAAGAGGAGCTTTCCAGGCCCCGCTGCAGCAACGTTCACCCCCTGCCTGGGTTTCTGACTCTGCTGCACCTCCTCACCCAAGCCTAATTTGTCATCCCTGTTATGGGAAGTTCTTGTTTGTTTCTGTGGCTTCTCTGCAAGGTTCTGGCTGGCCCCAGCCCTGTGCATCGTGGGGGAGCCCTGACACGCGAGAGGAAAGAACCGAACGTTCTTTCTGACTCGTGTTTTTCCTGGCTGTTCCTTCCATCCCGGTGGCCGCTAGCCAGTGGTTTCCCCTCTGCCTGGCACTGGCAGTAAGCTGCTTTGTGGTGTGCAGGGGAGCCTGTGGCCTGAGTGAGCAGGGCAGCAGCAGCTGGGCACACAATGGTGCTGTGTGTTCTGGCCTTTTGTCGCTCAGGAGCCATGCTTATTGTCTATTCAAAACAAATAAGCAGCAATTACGTGGGCACTCTGCCATGTGATTTATGTAGCAAGTAAATGCTGCTCTGCTCTCCAGTGTGAGGGGCTGGGGGTTTGCTTTGGGTTAGTTTTGTTCTCCAAAACAGCCTAAAGCTCCATCCACAGATTGTGTGCTTTAGAGTTGCATTCACACTCGGGAAGGTTTTGAAGGAAGGACATCAGCTGCTGGGTTATTTTCTGCATTTCCGATGCTTGCCCTTGGTGAAATGGCCTTTCCTCCCAGCCAGGCTTCTTCTGCGACAGCCTCCTGAGCCTGCATTCAAGGCCCATCAGCCTTGCCACAGGAAGGAATATGCCAGGGTGGTGAAATTTACTGATGCCCCTGAGACCCCGCTCCCTGCTGTGCAGAATCCTCTAGCCCCACCACCCTGCTGCAGGGCAGAAGCTCTGAGCTCTGCACCCCAGTGTGGTAGGCAGAGAATGGGAGTGGGGGGCCTGGGGCTTCCGTGAGCCTCACTTTAACCGAAAAAGAGCTGCAGTTTGGCCATTCCTGGAATATGCCGTCACAGGTGCAGCTTTGAGACTCCAGGCAGGAGGAGTGGAGAGCCCTGGTCTCAAGGACGTGAGGAGTGGAAAAGCTTTGCTCCTATCTAGCCCATTTCTCTGGGAGTCAGAGCAGCCTAACCTCTGGGGAGATGTCTGCCCTAGTTTAATGTTCCCAGGGATCCGGCTTCCATCCTTCCCTTTGGGAGACTGATTCCTAAACTCTCCTCCAAACACATCTGATGTTGCCAAAATTATAGCAGGGTTCAAAAAAGAATGAGAAGTTGATGGAGGTTACGTCCATAAGTGGCTATTAGCCAAGATGATCAGGGACGCAACCTACTGCTCTGGGTGTCCCTAACCCTCTGTTTGCCAAAAGTTGGGAGTGGACGACAGGTTGGATCACTTGATGATGACCTGTTCTGTTCATTCCCTCTGAAGCACCTGGCATTGGCTGCTGTCGGAAGACAGGATACTGGGCTAGATGGGCCATTGGTCTGACCCAGGTTGGCCATTCTTATGTTCAAAATCTTTGTGTCATCCACAGATTTTTCCAGCAGTGATTTTATATTTACTTCCAGGTCACTAATCAAAAGGTTAAACTGCACCTGGCCTAGTGCTAGGCCCTGGAGAGCCCCACTACAAACGCCCCCATTCGAAGATGATGAATTGACAACTACGTTTAGAGATCTGTCAGTTCGCCGGTTCTTACTCCGTGTAAAGTGTGTGTCGTATTAGTGTCCATTGCTAATGTTGTAATCAGCACATTACGTGGGACTAAGTCAAACACCTTGGTATAGCTTGGTGTCTGACTCTCAGAAGGGCAGCGTGCCTGCCTGTCCCTGTCCCCCCTTCTCCCTCGGTTTGCTGAGCCTGTGCATTTTTTTCACTTTGCACTCCAAGCGCTCCACACCGCTGAAAATCAGGATGCTAGTAAACGTTGCTGTAAAGGGCGGGGTAGATTAGCGGCTGGGCTGCTAAATTGCCTTGGCTGTTCTGCCAGACTAAACCACGCGTGCGCCTTCCGCTCTCCCACCCCCATGCTGTTTGCTGGCTTCTGATTGTTGCTCTCCTTTTGTTTCAGAATGGAGGGGAAGGAGCAGACGGAAGCGACCTGGCCACCCACCCTCTTCTGAGACGCTCCCAGAGCTACATACCCACCTCTGCCACCAAGCCGCCCACAGGGCCACCAGTCCTCAAGAGCGGCTATTGCGTGAAGCAGGGGAACGTGGTGAGTGCCTGTTCCAGGGTCGTGCTGAGTCCTTCACGGAGCAGAGCACTGGGGGCTTGATGTTATTGCTCCCGAGCCGTCTCTTGCTTCCCCCACTCCACTGTGCCCACGAGGGGAGCTTTTCACGTCTCTGCACCTATCTTATTATGTTAGCATGAGCAATTCCTCTGCCTCAGAGAAGGGAGTGGGCCGTGGTTGGTGCGGAATAGGGCCTGCTGTCAGAGCAGTGGGGGCTGACTCCGCACCCTCAGATTTGAGCTCCAAACTCTGAGTTTCCCGTTTCCCAGGGGAGCGGGCTCAGGGGTTTCACCAGGGCTCATTCTTTGGGAGACGTGCCCCCTAGGTTCTCGTGACCCACTTGTTAGCCGAGGGGCTGGGGAGGCTGGAGCTCAGCACTGGAGGCATTAGGGGCTGTTGTCTCCATTTTTCAGAGGAAGAGCTGGAAACGCCGGTACTTTGCTCTTGACGACTTTTCCATCAGTTATTTCAAGTGCGAGCAGGTAAGCAGCCCCCTGGGCTCACTGTTATCTGGCTAATGCTTGCCCACTCATACGGGACCCCTTTGCTCATGGGGGTGCTGGGCTGGCGCTTGCAGGGCTGCGATTTTGGCTTCTGTTTGAACACCCAAAATACATGAGAGAGAACCCCACGATTGGGGTTAAAATTGAGAACAGATCCCAAATGCTGCAGGAGTGCAGAGAGCAGGGACAGGCAGAATAGCTGTGCCGTTGGCACAAATGCAGCTCAAAGCTGTGCAGTTACACAGGCTGTTCTTCTACCCGAACCCCCATGAAGTTCTGAGTCCTCTTTACGCAAGCATGAAATCTTGCACGCATGCTCACGCCCCAACACACACATCTCAGCACACACGCTGGCATGCACCATCACACCTGTAACTTACAGGCACAGACTGGCCATGGATACGTTTAGAGTGGAAACTAAAAGAAGGCTTCTAACCATCAGTGAAGGAGGAGGAGTGCGGTTCTGGTACAGCCTCCAATAGCCGGGAGGGCAAATAATCAGTCGAGTTTTAAAATGGAGCTTGATACGTTTACGGATGGGATTACATGGTGGGAGTTGCCTACGACAGCAGACGACTGGACTCACTGACCCAGCCTGCACACCCCAGTGCTGTATATTGACATGCACCCTCACACCTGTGAGATTTGCATACGCCAGATGATAATAATACCTGTGAGATGCCAATTTGACTTCCAGAGACTGAAGACAGACAGGAGAGGAGGGTGCTGAGCTCAGAATGGGAAGGGGGTGAATTGAATGTGAGCTGATGGATTGGAAAAAAAACAAAACCACCTTGGAGTGCTGCTCTGCCTTTCCATTCTCCATTGCTGTTCATTGGGGGTGGCTTATGGGGTTAGGGTTGGGGGGCAGGTGAGGGGTGTTGCATGGAGCATTCATTTGGGAATGCTTCCACACCGTGACATCTCTCCTCATTCCAGCCGGGGCCAGGGAACCTGAGTCACCCCAAGGCCCCATCCACGGAGGCTTTGCTGCAGGTTGCTCTTAGGTCTCACAATTCAAAGCTCCTGAGCCCTAGAATGGGCTCCCAGTGCCCCCAGAGTAGCTGGCTAGGCTGGTAGAGAACCACTAACCCTGTTTGATCTCGTCTCCCTAGGACAAGGAGCCCTTGCGTTCCATCCTCCTCAAGGACGTCCTCAAGACCCATGAATGTCTAGTCAAATCTGGGTAATGCTTTTCCCTGCACTTCTGTTGGGTTTGCTCACGTTAGAAGTGATGTGAAATGGCTACGGAAGGACCGTGTCCTCAGAGGGGTTAGCGCGCGTGGGCCAGCCACATTCCAGCGGCGGGCCTGCACCCTGCCTTGCTAAGTCCACCCCTGTGATTTGTCAGATGGTTCTTCACTTCCTGTGCTAAGCAGCTGCCTAGCATTGCTGTTAAACGGTACGTCCGCACAGCGAGTGGCTGCCCTGTATTGCGTCTCAGCGCCGGGGTCAGCAGCTATGGCACCAAAAAGAGCTGTGTGGATGTTCTAGCTCAGGCTGGGGCTTGGGCTCTGAAGCCAAGTGTGGGGGGAGCCTTCAGAGCAAGAGCTCCTGCCTGAAGCATGATGTCTTCATGGCTGTTCATAGTGTAAGCCTGAGTCTGTCAACCCAGGCTCTGAGACGGGCTGCCGGGGCCTGGGCAGACAGACCCACAGATGCTGTGTTCCAACCCAGCAGTGGATGGATCAGAAGGATGGGCTAGCAGATAGAGCCCTACGTGGGGACTCAGGACACCAAGGTCCATTTCCTGGCTCTGCCACAGGCGTCCTGCATGATCTTGGGCAAGTCATGTAATCTCTCTGTGCCTTGGTTTCCCTCCTGTAAACGGGGGTGCCAGCAGCGCCGGGCTGCACAAGGTGGCTATGGGGTTAACATACATTACCGTGCCCAGGTATTGCAGTGATGAGGCCGATATGAGTGAGTAGATGAAGCGACACTGGTTTGTATACCGTGCTAGGTAAAGGGCTTTGGGATCTTTATGAACTGAAAGCACTTTAGAGACACAAGTTACTCTGGCCACGGATGCTCAGAGGTGTGAGAGGCTAGATCTCAGGCCTCTCTCTTCTCCGCCAGGGCTGGAACAGATCAGAGTGGGTGTTCCAGCCCTGGAAAACGGTCCTCTGTTATACTGGGCTGTTGCCCCTGGTTTTGCAGACTTGTTTCTTGCTGCTTTGCTGCTCTCTGCCCATTTCTTCTCTTGCTCCTGGAGAGCTCCTTGCATTTCTATTAGCATTTTAACCATCCAAAATAACGGAAAACACTTCCTAACGGCATGGCCTCCTGTGGTCGCACCTGACACTATGCATGAGCTGCTTGGCATGGCCCAAGCCTGTCTGCCTGCTCTCTGAAGCTAGGAAGAGACCCAGTGTCGGGAGGGAGAGGGGTAGGGTGACATGGGGACCCGGAGTGGAGTGAGTATGCAAGGAAAGAAGGGAGAATAACGAATGAGAGTCTGACCAGCCCACAGCTGCCCATACAGCTCCTTTGGGAGAAGGGCGACTGTACTAGGGCATGAGTGAGGAAATGTAGCTCCTAATCCCGGCTCTGGCACTGACATCCTGTGTGACCGTGGGCAAATCACCCCACCTCTGCATGCCTTAGTTACCCACCTGAAAACGGGATGTGGAGAGAGGCACGTGAGGGATACAAAAGGCTGATTGTAGTTCAGGTTTCCACAGCTGAGTTCCCAGAATGGGCTGTCACTACTTGCTTCTCTGCAGATCATGTGTTCTCGGATTTCACTCAGATTCACCCTTCCTTGTTTGAGTTACGCTGTGTCTCACTGGAATGTCCCACTGGTCACATTTCACAGCATCCTCTGTCTCACAGGTTTGCTGATCACATACAGTTTTTTAGGGTTGTTTTATGGCTGGGACCCAGGCCTTTCATGGAGGGCATCTTTCCACCACTCACCACCTTTAGTTTTCCTGTTACCCACCTGGAGTCAGGGCCCAGCTCCCTGTGTAGGCATGGGATTGGTGGCCCTGCCGAGTTAGGCTACGTCCTAGACATTCCATTGCAATTAGCACCTTGGAGCTAAGGAATCCCATGTAGTTACCTGAATGCTGGGATGCCCTTCTCCAATAGGAGGGAATTTATGCCCTGCACGTACGGAGAGTAGAGTGGCTCAGAGCCCCCCGAAGGAGCGAGCAAGGGAATGTATTTTAGTCAATTGCACGTAGACAGCCTGAGCAAGAACTCTTAGACGCAGCCCCTGTTGAGCAGAGTGCAGAGACCTCCTGAGCGGAGCAGCCACCCACCTCCAGGCTTTCATGTTGGAATAAACTACTGTTGCGTTTTGGAGAAGAAAGGTGTGATGCTCCTGTGGGGAGTTAAGAGTGGGGCTCCAGCATCCTATGTGCATTCAGGGGGAGTCAGCTGCTGGCCAGAACTCATCCCCTCTCCCCCTCCCCCCTTGGAGCCCTGAATTAGATATGTATGTGAGGAAAGCAAATGGGCGTGCTAGTCAGAACCCTTCTAAATGGAGAATTGCTGTCTGTGTGGCAATGAACAGGGGTTCTGCAGACATGGGGTTACTCTTTGTGCATGAACCGCAGGCTTGGTGTTTGCTTGCATTAGCCATGGACTAATTTTTAACCTCCCCTTATGCTGGCACAAGCCTAGATCTTCACCAATGTAGATGTTGCCACAATTAAAATGGTGAGTGGGAAGCACAGTGCTCTGGATGCTGAATGATGGTATCTGTGTCCTTAATGAACTGGAGAAAGTACTCCGGAAATTAAGACCTTTGTGCTGCTGGCAGGGACCAGGGCAGCGAGTGTTACATGCAGTCCCAGTAGGTGCGGGTCATGTCCACCCAATCCTCTCAAACATGGTTTGGTTTTCTTCATTCTCTTCTACCTTTCCCTTGTGTGTCCATGCCCCCCAGGATCCCGTGAGAACCAAACTCCTGGTGGTGATCATTGTGTAATGCTCCTGGTTTTCGATGCACTGATTTTGAATGGACCATGTTATCAGATACGATGAAAACCAGAGGAAGAATTGATTGAATGCGATTTATTAGGCAGGCTGCACAGCATCTTTCGTGTAATTTACTGCACATGATATTTGTGCTTGCACTGAGGCTTAGAAGAGCCATGAATAAAACCACGCCTTTATGAATGTTCTTTTATTACCCAAATTAGCAGTGGAGCTGCTGAAAAGATCCAAGTTTATTTAAAGGCGTGCAAGTGAAAACAGGAGCTAGAGTTACTGAAACCAACTCTGACCCTATCCAAAAACCATTTGACTGAGAGAATTAGATCACACTTTAGAGTAAGAATCCACTTCTAAATGGCTCAATAAACAGTTAATAAATTAATGAGGTGTTATAAATACATTAGACAGGAGTAGGATGTGCTATAAACACATCAGTAGAAGGTGTTGCAGATGGTTATAAGCAACCCCTTGACCTGTTGGACTTTAACAGTTGATAAGCCATTTCTTTAAAACATCTATTCATCATTTATTATTCTTTATCAACTGTTTATAAATGAAACCTGTATTAGAAACCGTGGCTGAGAATCACTTGGCTTGCAGACTGCAGTGTGCGCCTGCATGTAAACAAGCTAGATGATGAGTAGTATGAAATTGGGGTCTGTGTTACTGAATTAATCCAAGGTCTGCCTGGAATACTGTATTGTTAATGTTTTCTTGATCTGAGCATAAAGAAGAAATATTCTATACTGGGCATGATGAATCCTGGGTAACCTCCCTCTCTCTCTCTCTCTCTCTCTCTCTCTCATATTTCTAGTGACCTTCTAATGCGGGACAATCTATTTGAAATCATAACAAGCTCCAGGACATTCTACATCCAGGTAAAATCATTCATCATTTGCGGGCTTGGAAATGGATAGATGGTCTGTACTGTACGCGAGCTCAGAATGGGGACTGTTTTGCTTTTTAGGCCATAAATTTAGCTCTTGACAGTTAGTGTGAGTCACATTTGTCTAAACAGGATGCGCCCTGACGGGCTTTCAACCAGAAAACACAAGTGAGTGAGTTTTTACACAACTCAGCTCAGCTTCTAGGCTCCCTTGAGGGGGAGAAGAAAAGAAAACTGCCTGGTGGTTTCACTTCTCCAATTCAGTATATTTATAATTGCAGTTATTTGTGTGGGCAGGAAGAAGCATGTAGACTCAGAAGCACCCAGCACTGAGATGAGAATCCCAGATGCACAGAGAAAGTCATGCCTGCAGCTTCTTTGTCCTGACGCTTGCTGTCAATCATGCCAGCCCTCTTCCACCTCCTCAGGGCTGCCAGTCATTCCCAGCTCCTGATACCACATGGAGCATGGAAAGCGAACTGAAGGCTGGCTTGGAGCAGTGCAGGTTGCTTCCTGTATTTCAGGGCAAATACTGATCCTAACACCATGATAATGCTCAGTGCAGCACTGATATATCACCCTTTCCCTCTCCAGGGCACTGTGCAAGCATTAACTAATGGCAGCAGGTTATCCTCTAGTTCTAGCCCCTCTTAACTCCTTTCTTTCCAGGCCAGCCAAAATGAATGCTTGAGAGGCTGTTAGCCTGATTCTCCATTACACTGGTGCTTTGAGCATTCATATACCAGTGCAGAGTGCTACCATCCTGATTTGGGAGCATTTTACATTTGCTTTGCAATGGTGTTAATGATCACACAAAGTATGTGCAAAGTGTCTGGCCCTGTACGTACAGAGCTATATACATATCCCCTGAGTGTCCGGGGGTTAAAGTAAAGAAAGGGCTGTCAGGTAGGGAGCTGTGGTGTGTCTACACTGGGTAGTATTTACACACTGAGTCAATCTGCCAGAGAAATGGCAGCAACAGTTTAAAGAAAATACCTCCCCCTGCAAGCCCTTGAACTACCCCTCCCCGCCCACACACACCAGGGCACGTCACTGCACCCTACCCCCCCAGCTTCAGACAGACGTGGGGTTTTAACAGGGACCATGCAAAGCAGTGAGTGCTCTACGCTCGCCAAGCAGTTACAGCCAGCTGTCTTTTTCTGGTGCTGCCGCAATTCCAAGAGATGCAGCAGCCCTTGGGGACACATGCTCCGCAGCCCCCATCTGTGCACCTCTGAGAGCTCGTGTCTCCTGCACCTGACTCAGGGCTCTGAGGTTTTGGTGTATTGAGCTTATTCGCTTAGTTGGTCCCCAAAACAGAATCATTCAAACGGAGCAGTCTCTGGCCTGAACATTGCGAATGCCTGTGTGAAGCGCACTAGTCAGAGCCTGGGCTGACCCAGCTGCAGCTGCCTCTTGGATGAAATCCAGATCACTCGCCCCTGCAAGAGGACAGGAAATCCCACGCTATGCCAAGGCAGTTCAGGAGCCTAGTGTCTGCTCAGCACTTCGCTGCCGGGGTGGGAAGGGCCAAGCTACCTGCTTTCAGCCTGTGGGGAGAGAGGGTCCCGTGTTGCTGTCTAGTGCCCCCAATGGTTGGCTGAGGAGGGAGCTGAGTCCCCAGAGGGAAAGACGCTACATGGCAAGGTCTCGGGACAGCGGGAGAAGAGGCGACTGAGGGAAGTTCTCCACACCGAAGGAATCTCGCTACCTGGAATGACTCCTGTGAGAAGCTGCCCAGGGCCCTGCGAATCGACGTCCTGTGGTCTTTGCTCTACTCAGACCTGGACGTCCCATTGGAGCTTCTGACTCACCTTAGAGGTGCCCACCAGCTTCTCCTTGTCTCTTCCAGCTCAGGGACAAATGTTCATCACGATGCATGGGGAGGTGGGGGGGGCCTCTCTGTGAAACGAGTCAGGGTTTGTCTCAGCCCCATTTCTAGTGAGACAGACATCTCCATTACAGAAACCAGTACCCCCACCTCCAGTCAGCCCCCGTGTGGGACATCTTGGCAGAGACCAAGGGCTGGAGAGACTCAGTTCCCTTCTAACCCCGAGGACGATTGGTTCATGCTCCTAACAGGCCAAGGGCGGGGTGCGTAGGCAGGCAGCGTGTGGGGCAGTGGTGTCAGGATATAGCGCAGTGGATAAGCATCTGTGTTTGCTCTGCCACACCAAGAGGGACATATACCCTGCTGGGCTCCCTGGAGACCCCTCAGTGTTGCCTTCTTGATGCATGAATTTGTTTGGCTCCATGTGGGAAGCAAACAGGCAGCCAACTCCTTTGCAGGAAAGCACCACCCCTGGCTTGTTTTCACTGGACAGCCTCCATCTGCAGTGCTGGGTGGTAGGGGATTATGAAATGGTCTGGAAGCCAGGAGGGGGAATCATCCCTGGAGCTTGCCAGAGAAGGGTACATCTTTATCCTCAGTGTGTTTCCTCCATACAAGAACCCTTGCACAGGGAACACGGACTTGTGGAGACCAGGCTGTCTTGGTGAATGGCGCGTCCAAGCCCCTCCCTCTGGCCTTGTCTACACGGGGAAGGTGGCTGGCATAGCTATTACAAAATAAGCTATTCCACAATAGCTATTCTGCAGTAGCTCCCCGTGTAGATGCTGTATTCTGGAACAAATGTCACTTTTATTCCGGAACAGTTACTCTGCTTTGGAAGTAAGCGCTTTGGGAGCGGAATGCTTACTCTGGAGTAAAAATCACTTTTGCTCCAGAATACAGTGTCCGCATGGGGAGCTATTGCAGCATAGCTTATTCTGCAATAGCTGTGCCAGTCAGTGTCCTCATTTTGACAAGGTCACAGACTCCAGTAACAAGCTGCCTGATTGTGCTCTACAGACTGGTTATTGCTTCAGCTTGTAAAGCCAGATGCCAGAGGACTGGCAGCCGTATCGTCTCTGTTTTGAAGCATAAAGTGCAGGGTCACAAGCCATCCTTTTACCCCAGAATCCAAATATGAACTTTGGTGAAGCAGCAGCTTTGCACAGCCCGGAAAAAGCTATTGCTCAGCCTCTCCACGCCACCTTCCTTTTCCATTTCAGGCTTCTGGGTGCACGTCAGTATCCAAAAAGCCCTTCCAGATCCCACCTTCTTCATAGTTGTGCTAGCATCCAGGTAACCCAGAAGGTCTGAGGGTGCAAAGCTGTCCTTTGGCTGCTCTGAAGTAGCCCTGGGACGGGTTGTGTATGTGGGAGAAAGGCGTTTACCTGGCAGAGGAGGAACCGCTGTAATCAGGAGAGGGCCTGGTCTCAGTGCCTACCTGGAGTGTCCTCTGCCAATGCAGAGCCATGGGTGGGAGGTTCTGCAGCACAGAATTCAGTTTGGCCTGGAAAATCACTGGACTTCATCAGCCCCTGCTTCAGCTGATCGGCTCAGCCTTAGTGTAGATGTGGGTGTGTCTTGGCTCCAATATGGTCTCCAGCTGCTCCCAGAAAGCACCATAAGGGGCCTCCTACCACACAGGGACTGAGTAAATTACGTCTGCAAAGCCCCACACCCCTGCTGATATGGGAGCATGGCAGCCAGTCTCCTGCATGACAGCAAAAGGCAACCCTGTGCCACGTATCCTCCGGCCCGGATCAGGGTTACAGCGGAACTGCAACAGTCGGAGATGGCAAAGGCCTGTTTGGTCTCCTTGCGTCTCTCCTTCAGGGGCCAATGCAGGACTGCTCCCTACGGTCTATTTTCTAAGGCTTTATCCAGCCTTGACGGCACTTTCCTGCCCTGTGCTGCGGGAGAGGAGGGGGTGGCTTCTGATGTTTAAGAAACATTAAAGTAGCAGCGGATCCCACCAATGGATCGGCATGGAGACCCTTTCCTGAGCTGGGGGGGAGGAGGCCTTGCTCACTGAATGGTCTCCTCAGGGCATACTTTATATAGCTCTTGCCCCCTGGTGGAGTTGGTTGTAACTTACATTTTGTGTTTTGGGGGGGTGTCACAGGTTTTTGTTTTGTTTTTAAAGAAGATTGGCCAGATGGTGGTGTCTCAGCAGACAGAAATCACCCTGCAGCATGATTACAGCACAAGCTGCTAAGAATGGGTCCAACCCTGCATAGTGTTGAGTGTGCACTGAGGGCCCAATACGTGCTGGTTTCCTGAGCTGATTGGTTTGGATATCTTAGAAGTCAGGCTAGAATGGTTTGCTCCCCTTCCCACCCCAATATTGTCTCATCAATTTAATTAAATGTCAAGCCTTGTGGGTACATGTCAGTCATTCTTGACTTTCTGAGGGGTGAAATCCTAATGTCACGTGACAAATCGAGCAGGGCTTTGATTTAGAATGTAATCCCCCTCCTTTTTTTTTCTGGGTTACTTGGGAGCAGGCAACACTCACCGGTGTGCAAGGGCGCCTAAGGTTGCTGACAACAAAGGAGATCCTGAGTATCCCAGTGATGATGCAGGATAGGTGGGAATCCTCCATCCACCCCTCTGCTGCAGTCCCTTTACTCCTAGAGTAGTTTATAATTGGCGGTGCCTCCACCTGGCTGGATCCTGTACATGCTCAATAGCGTGCCTGTGGAGCTTCCAGGACTCAGCCTATTCTAATAATTCATAATAATCTGTGGCATGGGTCCAACTCAAAAATACCAATTATGCAAACTAAACATCCAATATACTTAAATTAGAGCTAACACACCTTTACTTAACAAATGAAGGAAATATGGCGGAACAGACTGAAATTAAACATCACTACTATTTTAAACCCCCAGTGGCAGTTGAATAAATCCATTAATAAATATAGTATACTGTAATAAATGAACCTTGTCTAACTGGCATTTACACTGCCATTATTTACCCCACCTCCGGAGTGAGAACTCCCCTAGAGTTCAGAGCCCTGGCCCCTGACCCCTTGCATGGGCATGCTTGAAGATCTGAAGAAGGAGACAGCACTCTGTGGGTTCAGTGTACCAGTTCAGCCAAGGTATCAAGCTGAAGATTTGGAGTTGGCCCAACCAAATGTCAGCAGTCCTGGCCCTGGCTCGAAGAGACTGCCTCTTCTCAGGCTCAGTCAGTCTCTCTGCTGTGCCCCTTCCTTTACAAACCCTGCCCCAAACAAAAAAGGGCCGGGCGGGGAGACACACCATCTTCACTGCAGGCCCACCTCGGCCAGCTCCAGGCTCAGTCCCTGTCCTGGCTTGGGCAGTGCCACCAACCTCCGAAGCTGGCATTGGCGGCTCGATTAAAAACTCCAGCAGTCTCCCAGCAGCAACTTCAGGACCCCCAGCAGCAGCTTCCAGCCTTGGCCATGCGCGCGCGCACACAAACACACACAGAAAAGAAAATGGAGTGCACGCATGCATTTTTCTGAGCTCCCTAGAAGAGGAAGAACCTCTCTCCCTTTTCCCCAAGGCATCATGAAAGTTGTTGTATCCCAGGATCTTCTCAGCTGTAAAACTCCCAGTTAAGTCCCGAGGCCCCTCAAGTACAGGGTGCCTGCAAGAAAATAGATCTGGGCTGAACTAGAGGGCCGCAAGATATACAAGCTAAGCAGAGCTCATGACACATTCTATATATGGTACTTTTAACATCAGAGATGCACCCAGACCACCAGGATAGCATGGTTGAACTGTAGCTGCTCTGAAGGACTTGTAAAATGTAAGCAAAAATCTCATTTTTTGGCTGGTATGTTTTGCAGGCAGACAGCCCTGAGGACATGCACAGCTGGATCAAAGCAATCACAGGGGCGGTGCAGGCCCTGAAAAGTCGCCCAAGGGTAGGTCATATCCTTTCCTCTTTACATTTAGCATCAATTAAAGAGACATTATTTTTAAGATATGATTTATTTAGCAGCTTGTGCAACATTCAGCGAATTAGTCAGTTTCCAGGATGAGACCCTGCTGTGTCTGGATTTGTCTACCTCTTATCCAAAAAAAAGGTTTTTAAAAAAACCCAAACACACGTTAGGAGAAATGACTCTGTCCAGCTTGGCTATGAAATCAGCACTGCTCTCTGGAGCCTGGGCAAAAGCTTCAGTAACAGAAAAGGCCAATTTAATTCAGAATTGCATAGTTTACTTAATTCTCTTGTCTTTGCCTCGAAGCCTGAAGCATACGCAGTGCTAAAGTCCTGATCTCTGGAATTGTCCTCTGGGATGCTTAGAGCAGTTTCCATAGGAACTAACCCCCTGCTTTATGTGTCTTTTTGCAGGAAATGTCCTTTGTGAGATCCATTTCTATGCACAGGCCAGTGGGCTCCAATCTTTCAAGCTCCTCAGTCCCCTCCTTGCCCCAAATAAGACACCCTGGGGAAGAGAAGAAAGCCCTCTGCAAACCCCCTTCCACTTCAGCCTGGCAGCCTTGGACACCAGTGCCACAGCCAGAAGGGAAGCACCCCGTGATAGAGGAGACGCCTGGGAAGCTGAGAGACTCAGTGTTTGTGCCATCATTCACAGAGTGTGATGCTGGAGCCAAGCAGCAGAGGCGTGTACGGCATAGGTCGGAACCCCAGCATCTTAAAGAGAAACCATTTGCGTTTAACCTGGATGACGAGAACATCCGGACCTCTGATGTGTAACCAAACACAGAGCCTCACCAAGACTCCTTTCACCTTCAGTTTGTTTAAAAGGATGAACTCTGTTGATAGCAGCTTAATGCAAAGGTACCTTGATTCTACCACAGACACATGTAGTGATATCAGCTAACCCGAGCCAACGTAGCGCTCTTCTTGTGTAGTAACCATTGCAATGTGATGTACTCAGTCTGCTGAAATAGATCAGATTTTGGACTGAAAGAGCTGGTCTTCTCAGTGCAAGTGTGGATACACGTGCCAAGTGCATTGAGCCAAATTAATCTCTGGTGTAACTCCACTTAATTCACAGAGATGAATTTGTCCTGTTTCTGCCAACTAAACTCTCTCTCTCAAGTGATACGTTCTTTAGGTAGAACCACTTCCCCTGATGGAATTGCTGTCCCAGAAAAGGAAGTGGAGGTCACATATTTCTGATAGTTTCCCTCCTCCGCTCCCCCCGCCCCTCCGAAAGCCCACCTTTAACAGCCCAGTTCCCTTCTGTACCACCACACTGCCAGTGGTGAGCATGGGAACTGAAGCAGCTTCTGGAGGAAGGCAGTGAGAACTCTCAGTAGCAAAGGCAGCTCTTTGTTTTATTAGACAGACACCACTGTGACTTGGGGATCTTAAACCCATTTTGTGCTCACTTTGTGCAGGCATAAATGAGGACAGCACAGGGTGTAAGTTGGGAAGCATCAGCTCCCCTGCCTGTTGCCTATCCTGACAAAACAGCACCACCTTTAGCAAACACAGTGGTTCTGAATTCTTGGAAATTGTGCAGGACAACATCTCTTCAAAGGCACAGAGGGCAGATAGGTGCCTAGTTTTCATTGATTTTCAGTAGGAGATGGATGCTTAATTCCCTCCCATTTGTGCCTTTGAAAATCTTCCCCCATACAGGCCAAAAAAGGAATGAGTGAGTCACACTATGAAATATGCTGTGTTTATAAAAAGAAAGAAAACTGCAACTTTAAAACTGATTTTCTAGGAGACCAGCTCTTCACAGTGGCCAACTAATAATACATTAACAAATCTATTTTCTTTGTAGTAGGTCCTTTACTAACCATGGCCTTCACATGATGTCAGACTCTGGGAAAGGTGCCTTGTTCAGACCTATGTAACACTTCATGGGTTGGTGATAACAAACAGGTTTCTTGGTATATTTATATTTTTTAAAAATGTGAGTCAAGGTTAGCACCACTTCTTTGTAGACGAGGTGTAACTGAATATCTGTAGCAAGAATATTCTCAGGTACGTATCCAATCTTGTATTGCATATACGTGGGCACAAAGATTTAATTAAAATGTCTGAATCTTGAAGTATTAAATAATACATAATGAAAGCTGAATATTTACAATGAAATTTTGAAGATTTGACCATCCAACCAGCATGCACTCTTGAACTTTCAATGTAAACAAGCAGAACTCTTTTTAAGCAATGTGAACTTGGCGTTAACCCATAACAAAACAAGCTGATGCACAAAGGGTATAAATCAATGTATAGCAGTCCCTCCATAGTCAGAGAGAGTGTTTGATCTTTTCCACCTAAGAAGTGGGTAAGTAATCACTAATCTCAGCTAGAGACCACACAACTCTTTCCTGTTTCTTTATTTCCTGTGGGGGCTTTTAATAGTGGCTCAGGTGGTTCTGTGCTTTTTTGAAGACCTTGTGAGGCCTTTACAAGGCATTTGCACTTCTTACATTGACATTTTGAGGGCTTCAGTGGTTCATAGGCCTCTTGCTGGCCCTCTGCACAGGGGTGAGTTTCATCCAGAATGAAAAGCTATCCATTCATTCCATTGGTGTGTTTGCTGCTTCTGCACCAAGCCTTCTCCCCAGTGATTCCTTGGGATTTTTGACTGAGTAAGGACAAAGGATGGGGTGCTATTTATCTAAAAAGAAAACTAGGGCACAAACAGCTAGAAACCCTTATCTAGGGCTAAAGCAAGTTCAAACCATCATAAGTAGTGAAAAGCATCCGTTGCTTCATTGTGAAGACATTGCAGAATGGGTTGCAAGTTCCAGCTATTTGTAGCTTCTGTGCTAGCCACACTCTTAGAAAGTGATCTTTGTGAGCAGAAGGCAACTGCTGTAGATAACCAGTGAAGCCATGCTAGCGTTTTTACCATGGACTGTAGACTTGCTCCAAACAGGGTTAGATGAGATGGTTAAAAGCCAGTGAGGACCTGGCACCTTGCCTATTCCAGCTGCTCCATGTTAGCAAACGTGAGGGGGGAGGAAAGGCTGGTGTAAACCCTGCTGAAGACTCCACGTGGAATTTCATGTCCTAAACCAGATATGTGCCTGGTCTTGTCATCTCTGAGAAATTGAAGTTGATACCTCACTCTTTAAGGTTACAATCAGACTGCAGCAGCTTTCCGTTTGGTATCTCCTGGAATGGTCTTGAGCTAACAATGATTTCTCCTTCATTTTATTGTATGACAGTTGCCATTTGCTGTGTGAAGCAATGCCATGTGCACTACAGGCTCTGTTTAATATTACTGCACTGGAGAAAATTCCATGTTTTGTCCTGGCCTACACAAGGTTTAACTGTTTAAGAACTGTACTTAAGCCTGGTCCAAACTCAGTTTGGGGCCAAATGGACTTTATCGTGGTTTGGCCCATCAGTATAGATGGGGCCAAATCATGTTATAACTAAATTGAAATATGTTCATGCTTCCGTCTCTACCTTAATAAAGCGTTTGTTTTAAACCCACACTGGCAAGCCAAAATCCATATAACCCTGACCAAAACCAAGTTAAACTGTACTTAGTTAAGCACAGCTAAATTGTTTAAATAAGAGTGAATACCCTTGTGTAACGCTACTGTATCACTGGATCTCAGGTTTCCATTGGGTGCCTCTCACTGTGTTGTTTAGGCTCTGATAGATGTTACGCTAAGAGCCAGGATTGGAGACACGGGATCAAAGTGAGCTTTGAATCTTTGCTACATTCTGCAGACCCACTTCCCTGTCTCTTGACCCTGATTGTTTAGAGTCAGGTGTGTGCATAATGTGCGCTGCTGTTACGGGAACAGTAATGTCAAGAAACGCTACCACTAGAAGCACAGTCTAAAATGTTTGACAGGAGAAATCCTCTTTCTAAACAGTGGATATCAGACACACTTGGCATAGCCCACCATATTCTTCAGGGTTGTACTGTACGTTTAAAAGACAATTGAGGGTTTGTCTAAGGAGAAGGGGAGGACAGCTTAAAAATCTGTACATCCTGACTCACCACAGAATGAAATTAAAGTGGCTCTTCCATGCATTGCTTAAATTCCATATTTTCAGATTGTAGTGGTGTTGAAGATGCACTGTTTTTGGAGAGAGAGACCAGTTCTGGAATTTTTAAAGTAATACCTGGTGAAGGCAAATATGTCAACATGACTGTAATACAGCCTGAATGTAGTTGCACCTTTTGTCTTCATGGAAACAATTGACCAAAGCATGTTTTAGTAATGCTACATGCTTAGGATGACAGATTTCAGGAATCCACGTGTAATTCTTTTGCTCTTTTATATTTCAATTCTAGTCAAAACAAATGTGTATTTTTATATGTCCTGCCAACCTGTGTAAAATATTGAATGGAGTCTCCCACTTCAGGTAGATCAGTTCAAAAAATGGTTCTGTATAAGACGCTGGGAAATGTTGAAACTATGAATAATGAATTAGAATCTGTGTAAATGGTATGGTAAAAATGTTATATGTAATTGTAGGAGTCTACAGTTTAGACCGTCCCCCCTCTCCCATTGGTTTTATTTGCACTAATCTCTTTTATAGTGTTGTGGGTTTGGTTTTTTTCAGCTGACCTGCTGTTTGGCTAATAAGACCTCCTGCTTTGACTACATGTAACCATTTGATGTGATTGTGAATATAAAGCTTAAAATAGTAGCCCTGAGTGGCAACAATGAGAGCCTGTCTTCACTTACCTCGGAGATTCGGCGGCAGTTGACCGGAGTTACGCAAACTACACAAAAAACTTGCGTAACTCCCGTCGATGTCTATACTGCTGTTCTGCGCGCCGTCTTCACTGCACTGCGCCGACGGGAACCGCGCTACGCCACTTGAGAAGGTGGTCTTAATACATTGATTTCTGAATCAACTGAGCGGGTCTTCACTGACTGCTCAGTCGATCCAGATAAGTCGATCTGACGGCAGCGAATTTGCTGCCGTCAGTGAAGACGTAGCCTGAGACTTACTGCCAGGAGGAAGCCCTGTGTCTGAGAACATTGAAGAGGGACCATAGTTAAAGTTGTGTAAAGTTTTGAAGATGTAAAGTGCTATAAAAATGCTAAGCATTTCTAATGAATTATTATTGAAAGGGGTCTCGAGGCCTGGAATGGCAAAGTCTGAGCTTATTGCACAGACGTGATTGATTATCCAAGGGAGAAGCGACCAGTGGCTTTTGTATTATTGCTATATTCCCTTTTCTCTTTTTCTGTCTTCTCCCCATCCACAGAACACCACTGAGACTGGTTCCAAGGTCACAGGATAGTGGCCTATGAATGTAAAACAAAAATGTGTCATGGAAACTAATTCATGTTCACTGTGCTAAAATAATGCTGCCACTGTTCATGTTGTTCACCCCAGCTCTGGTGTCCTTCCCTTGTACAAAGTGAATTTCCACAAAATGGAATGGACAACATAAGAGGCCAAACAGTGTGATCAACCTGGAGCTTAGCAGCACTTTTTAATAACTAATAGAGTTTAAAACATGCTTGCCCCCTTTGCGGAGTCTTGCTTTTGTACAGCTGCACAGTCATGCTACTGACCTTGTGCAAGGACCACCTTGGAAAAGAAGTGTGGATCCCGAGGATTAAAATCTCCAGATTTAGTAGACAAAGGGGTGCAGATGTAAGGTAACTTGTACAGAAAGACTGTTGTGAGAAAACGTTTTGTTTTGTTCTGTTTGTATTTTATATGAAGACTTCAAAATGTATTCAGCTGTTTTTGTAAATATTTGCTATGCATTTCAAGTGCCCTTAGACTGGGGTGCCTCTTCTACATAGAGGCACTTACACCTAACTCTTCTTATGCCTACATGAGAACAGAACCTCTTGATCACGTAACATGTTGATACTAACTAATGTGGGATGAAATGTCCTTTTTTTCTAAAGGAAAGTATGAGCAATAAATTTCCATGTGAAATTCCAGTCACTTTCTCAGGTTAGCAGCTAGAGCACAGTTTGGGATGTTGAAGATCTTTTGGGGGTAACACACAATATATGAAGACAGAATTAGTAAAGAGCCTTCAGGATTTTCTACAGATTTTTCCCTCTTTTCTATCAGTCCCCAAACATTTTCTTAGAGTGAAGTGTAGAGTTACAGATGTGCTAAGATTGAATGAAGTGCAAGTTTGGAAAATGAACAATACATCTTTACAACTTGGACTTTTGTTTAATTCTTTTGTGAGCTGCTTGTGCCTTTCATTGTGATATTTGCACCAGTAATTCTCAGCTGTGAATTGCAGTCATGTGAAGATGACTTTTGGGTGCATGAAAAAATCTTTTTAATGATACAATGCTTCTCACTGTCTGGTCTGTATTATGCAGTGAAAAATTTCTATGGCTTGTTTTGTAGTAAAAAAACGGTGTGAAATCTTTAAAACGCGTACTCTGTGTTTTTACTTGTGTTCTACCATTATCGCTTTTAAAAACTCTTTCCAAGAGAAATGCAATGGCTAACGTATGTAATGTGTAGGGAAAAAAGCAGCTGCACTGCACCTCTGCAAACCATCCCCCTGTAAACTCCTTGGGCTAATCATTTCATAGATGATAGCACAGTGCCTCGCACACGAGGGCTCCACCCCAGCTAACCTCCATACACTACAGTATCAATGTTACATAACAAGAGCTGGCATGTGCCCTGCCCCAGGAAGATTTGTACCACTTGGGATAAATAAATATCCCCTCCACCCTCAGCACGGATTGTCTCATCAGCTGTGTACTAAGGTGCTGTCATCTCCCGCACACGGGGGTGCTCTGAGTGTAGACAGGGGCGCCTCCCAGCACCTTTGTCTGCACTCCACGGAGCGGGCTGGACAGCGGTCAGTGCAGAGCCGCTCCCCCGAGTGGGCCGGCCACCTGCTGCCCCCAGCCCAGGCAGCCCGTGGCGGGAAGGCGGGATGCGCAGTGCAGCGAGGGGCCCGCGCAAAGAGCCGCCCAGCAGGGGACCGGAGTTACGCAAGTCCTTGGCGTAGTTTGCGTAACTCCCGTGGCCTGCGCGAATCTCTGAGGTAAAGCAGGGGCGGGAGCCGGGCGTGTTTCCCGCCCAAGCTGTGCGCGTGGCTGGGGGGGCAGTTGTTACCTGTGGCGGGGGGCGGGGCAGTTGTTACCTCAGGCGCGGGGCAGGGGGGGCGTTGTTACCTGAGGGGCGTGGCGGGGGGCGGGTCAGTTGTTAGCTCAGGCGCGGGGGGCGGGGCGGAGGGGGCGTTGTTAGCTCAGGCGCGTGGCGGGTTCCGTGTGTCAGCCACGCGTGGGCCCGGCGGGAGCAGGGGATGGGCCGGGCCCGGCGGGAGCAGGGGGACCCCTGCCTCAGGGCCGGCCGGCTGTTCTCGGGAAGGGCCCCGCGGCACGGGCAGGGGCTGTGCCTGGGGCTCCTCCCCGGGGCACGGACAGCTCTTAAAGGGGGTCGGGCGGCCCCGGGCCGGGCGCGCTCACTCTGCCCGCGCCCATGGCCGCGCTCCGCTGGCGGCTGCTGCTGCTGCTGGCCGCCCCGCTGGGGGAGCCGCGGACGCCCCCGGCGCTGCCCTGCCCGGCGCGCTGCGAGCCGGCGCGCTGCCCCCTGCCGGAGCCCGAGCCCTGCCTGGCCGCCGGCGGGTTGCTCCAGCCCGACCGCTGCGGCTGCTGCTGGCGGT
This sequence comes from Emydura macquarii macquarii, assembly GCF_026122565.2. Lineage (NCBI taxonomy): Eukaryota > Metazoa > Chordata > Testudines > Chelidae > Emydura > Emydura macquarii. The sequence continues at coordinate 563,206 of NW_027130338.1, forward strand.
GCGCTCCCGGCGAGGGGCGGCCCTGCGCCGCCGGCGGGCTCTGCGCGCACGGGCTGCGCTGCCAGCGGCCTGCGGGGGGCCGGGGCCAGGACCGGGGGGGCACCTGCCTCTGCGCCGAGTCCCCCCTGCCGGTGTGCGGCAGCGACGGCCGCACCTACCGCAGCCTCTGCCAGCTGCGGGCCGAGAACCGGCGGGGGCGGCTGCGGAAGGCGCCCCCGGCCATTGCCGTGCAGCGGGGCGGCTGCGGGGATCCAGGTAAGCGAGGTGCTGAGCCGGGCTCCCCGCCCCACGCAGCTCCCCACAGATACTTTCCGCCCCCCTCGACCCCATCCCCGTGCCGAAGGGCGGCTGCTGGGAGCTGGGGCAGGAAGACGCCAACTCCGGCCAGCTGCCCAAAGCAATCGGCTTCCTTCTCCCCATACCTGGCCTGGTACCTTACCAGCTAACCCGCCCCCTACCCCGCAACCAGCCCAGGACCTGCCGCCGAACCACCCCCGTAGCCATCTACCCACCCGCCGACCCTGCTCCCTAGCCTGGCTCTCTGTTGCCAGCTGACTTCTCTCCCCCTTTCCCTTCCTTTCTCTCCTGCACGCCCTGGCTACTAGTTTCCTTCTCTCTCCTTTCCTCCCCCTAGTTATCACTCTCTTCCAGTCTCCCACTTCTCCGCTGTGAGATCATGTTTCTTTCTCCTTTCCTTTTAGGCTTCCTTCACGGTGAGGCAGGGATCACGGAGCTAGTTTTTGAATGAATGAATGGATGGATGGATGAGGTTTCACAGCTGGTGTTAAAGTGTCATTTCGCCCTAAAGTTCTGACTGGCCAGGTCCAGAGTAAAGGATCCAGCCAGGTCAGAGGCTTGAGTTTATCAGTATGGGGTTTTGAGCCCCTCAGTGGGGTTGGCCAGAGGCTGCCTTTGTTTCTTAGGGCTAGTCTATATTTGGATACTTAAAGAAACAGCTATTCTGGAAGAAGTGTGCCCACATGGGCTCTTATAGTTAAATAATTGTTCCAGAATAGCTATGTCAGTAAAGTTCCAAGTGTAGACAAGCCTTTACGTTGAACTGTGTGAAGGACTGCCCATTTAACCTGTAAGTGCAGGGTTTGTTAAAAGCCGAACATGGTGCTGATTAAACTAGCGGGATGGAAAACAGTTTCCTGCCTCTTCGGCAGTTAGCTCTTGTATGGTAAATAAGGAAAGCCAGTTTTAACTGAACAGTTTGGGGTCTAGTCTCTCCTCAGCCCCATTTTGCTAAGTAAACGAAGACGAAGTCATGCTTAAAAAAAGAACTTGCAGTCTGATTTGTAATTCGGTTTGAAAATGAGCAGATAGAGCTTTATATAGTGGGAGTTTGAGAAGCACTTCAGTGGCTGTGCTTTTTACTGTAATGATCTGCATGTGTAGTGGAAAATGATAAACAGGGATTAAAACCTTTGCCCCTAGGCTCCTTCTATCCTGACAGCCTGAGGTACAAGTTTAATTTTATTGCTGATGTTGTGGAGAAGATTGCTCCAGCTGTTGTCCATCTTGAGCTCTTTCGCAGGTAGGGATGCCTGATTAAGGCTGTTGATTTTAAACTGTTTTATAATGAATGTGCTGGTAGAGGTGTCTGGGAGCACTTGTTTCACAGAGGTTTGGCAAAATGGTATAGAAGCAGTGGAGAAGTAGCTCATTCATGAACATTTTAATAAATAGATCACTGTGTGGAGGAAGAAGTCTCTAAAATTGTCTTCCTCTGGATGTGTCTGAGATTGGCACCTGGCATTCCCATCAGGATTAATTACAGTTAGGCATGTAAACACCATTTACATTGAGAAGGGAGTAGACTGTTCTGGGCTGCTGCTGTGGCCAGTAAAACAACCCTATAGAAACTTAGAAATGTCACCCGGGAGGCTCCAAATGAACGCTCAGAGGGCCTGACGCTTGTAAGCAATGCCATTTTGTTTGCCATGGAGTAATAGGGACGCTCGTGTCAAATCTGGCCCAAAAGTTAGGTTTTGTATAAACAAACATTTGCAAAACCTAAGACTAATATACATGTTTCTGTGACTTTAAAAAACAAAACGATGCCCCTGCAGCGTCTCCAGTCCAAATGTTGGGTCAGGGCGTGTGAACCAGAAAGTAATATTGATAAGAAATGGACTTTTAAAAAGTGCTGTTGACTAGTTTCATCGACCAAGGCGAGGGTGATGGAAAAACTACAAAGAAATAGCATAACAGGTGAAAAATACATATGATTTTAAAACTTTTTCCATTTTAGTAATCTGATGTAACACAGAATTTTTGCTCCCCCAGGATCCTGGCTGAACAAGGGCCATTCGGGCAACTTGTGCTGTAGCTTTTAAGACATTCTCAGTCCGGTTCCTTCAGGGAGGGGGGTTAAGAGGAAGTTTAACATTATGCTAGTATTGTGAGGTTTATAATCAGAAAGACTCCTCTTCAGGGAGCAATTTGGTACATATTCAGACTTGCAGCAACAACATAACTGTTTCATTGCACAGGGTGCCCTACTCAAGCCAAGACGTTCTTGTGTCCAGTGGCTCCGGATTCATAGTGTCAGAGGAAGGACTGATTGTCACCAATGCACACGTCCTCACCAATAAGCAGAAAATCAAAGTGGAGCTCAAGAGCGGGGAGCAGTACGAAGCTAAAATCAAAGATGTCGACCACAAGTTGGACATAGCCCTGATCAAAATATATCCTGACGTGAGTATGACTGAGTTTGCTAGAGAGGATCTTCAGATAAGGAAGCAGAAAATAAACTGAGATTTAAACTCAAAGCTGGTACATTTATGCGGTAGGTAGGTAGTGGTCTTTCCTCCATAAGGCTTAGTGGGGCAGGCTGCTGTGATGGTGGTTTGGGGGGGACAGCATAGCTAAAACCTTTTTGGGCCAGGGTTTAAGAGCTGCCGCACTGCACAGAGGTTGGTCTTGCCCAGTCAGTGTACATGACCTATATTTCTGTCTACAAGCGACCCTCACTTAGTAGCAGCAAGAAGATATTGTTGATTTTTTTTTTTCAAATAACTTTTAGTTATGCTAATAAAGGAATTAGTTCTATTCTAAATACATATTTAATAAAAACCATAACACTCCAAACCTTCCACCTTCTTAGAGTAAACTGTCTCTTTTGCTGCCCAGTTCATATCTCTGTGCGAGGTGTGTGGCTGTAAGGGATTTTGGGTCTCCCTGTGGCAATTAGTTGGGAATGATCTGGGTGTTCTTTAATTAATTAATAAATAAATAAATAGAAACTACCTTCTTTGTAAAGCCACAGGAGGAAAGTAACTAAATATAATAGAAGATTCAGCTTCCAAAGAGGGAAGGTAAATATACCCACAGAAATTGTTCTTGTTATTTTCATAAGAGAATCATTTTTGGCGCTGTATTTAAAAATTCCTGAACCCTAGTGGTTGGCTGCTTTGTCAATAAAAGACCCATACTGTGACACTGATTTTTTTTTTTTTTTTTTTTTTTTTAAGATGAACTTCCCATTGAATTGAAAGGAAAGTCTACTTAAAAATGAGTGCAGTAGTATGGTCATGGCATATCACACTGAAATACTGGTGTAAAGCGAAGAAGAGAGGTGATGCATGCAGGGCAGAGGTTCTTTCCAAACTGTGAAAGGAAAAGAATGGCTAATGTTTCCGATTGGGGCATGGGCGGCAGTAAACAGCTCTTGTTGTGTATTTTAAATATTAAAGAGAAGTTGAGTGTCAGATGCCACGAACTTTATTCCATCATATGACAAGACAAGCCACAATGTGACCAAGTGAGGAATCTGTCACTCTCACTATGGAGGATTAGGAAATTCTGTCAGAGACTTCCCACTAACAAAATATGTGAGGCGGGGGTTTGATGGAAGAAGTTGCTGTGTTGAAATGGGGCAAACGGTTATTTAAAAAAAAAATTATCCACAGAATGTCTCTTTATACATCAAAACCTACATTTGTACTCACAAACTGAGTAGATGTGCATCTGATCCATGCTGTCATACTGGTGCACGTGCAATGTGTATTTCCATGTTGTTAGCGAAAAGGCTAGTGTTTGGCTGAAATTTTTCTCTTGACATCCTGGTATCTAATCACTATTTGCTGCCTCCTATACTCTCCTGTGCCAGGAGCAATTAGCCCTTGGATAACATGTCCTCAAGGATTCAAAGTATGTGCTGATCTGAATGGACCCAGCCGTATGAAGACATCTTCTTCTTCACTTCAGCATTCAGTGATTAAACCCAGGAATCCTAAATTTCAGATTGTGTAATAATACTTGAGCACCTGCTCTGCTGCCTACAGAATAGCTCCCTCTCCTAGAGTCTGCCTAAGGAAACAGGGTTTAGCAGTAGGTGATTGACATCATGGTTCTGCCTCCTCCTTTCCAGGTTGCCCTCCCTGGGCTACTGCTGGGAAGATCCTCTGACCTGCGGCCTGGGGAGTTTGTAGTGGCGCTGGGCAGCCCCTTCTCTTTACAAAACACAGTAACAACAGGAATCGTCAGCAGCACTCAGAGAGGCGGCAAGGAGCTTGGCCTCAAGGACTCTGATATGGAGTACATTCAAACAGATGCCATCATCAATGTACGTGCTGAGTCTAGAGACTTCCCCTAGGAGAGGGGGGGACTGTAGGCCTGTCTACAGCAGCACAGGTTTCTTCCATTAGATTTAACTGGGATTCCTGAGAGAATGTTGCACAAAAAGTACCCAAACTTCTCAGTGTGTGAACCACACTATACATAACAGAGATGGTCTCAGGAATGCCTCTCCCATTTGCATTCACCGCACATCTGTGTGGCACCCACAATGATGGCTTATGAGGGAGAGTAACATAAGGGAAGCAATGAATGTGCTTTAGTTTCTCTCACTGCAGTTAAGGGGCTGGAAATAGAGGAATCCCAGCCACCCCACTGCTGTAATACACCCAGACTCCATTACAGCTATAAATGTGTCTTGGAGCCATATTCTTTTCCTCTTACTGTGGGGTGGCTCATGAGTGACGGAGAGTTAGATGCAGCCATCTCTGTGCAGCAAGGTTTGACCAAATCTCTCCCATAGCCTGTTAGTTCTGTGAGATATTTTCAGCAATAAATGGCCTTTACCTGCACAGTGACCTTGCTAAAGGGTCTGAGGCCTTCAGTCCTGGTTCCCCATTGATAAGGACTGGCAAGGACACCCAGGGCTTTTGGCCTGACCATCCCTGTGTGCAGCTGCAAAGGGGGAGTTGTTTCTTGGAAAAAGGGAAGGCTCATAAACTATTCTGCACCCTTATACATTGGGTTTTTTGTCACTGATGCTTAGTACTCCCTTTCATTACCCACCAGCAAATTATGGGCCTTGGGGTTATTTCAATACAAAGATGCCTTCCTCAGACTCCAGCAAATTTTGTCAGGGAGGGGTGGTCTCAGTGTAACTGTAATGTCCTCCAATTATATTCTCTTGCAGTATGGAAATTCAGGTGGGCCCTTGGTGAACTTGGTAAGTTTCCCTCTTCACTGCCAGTCTTTGCCTATTTCTTAAGTTTCTCTCAATTTCCTTTTAATGTATTGACAAGCATCCTGTGTGGGCTTTATTTTCTTTATTGTAGCTGCTGATAGAATAAAGGTATTTAAATGATGGCATCATCATGTGAAGTTAAGCCCTGTGTCTTTAATCCTGTGAAGACTAAATTCTCTTTTCACTTACAGTTAGACCTGGTGTAACATTTTTTTAATGGAAAGTTTGGACAAAAACAAAAAGCTATTACTTTTCATCAAAATGTTCCACAGAAATTTCTGAATTTTAACTGTAAAATTGGAAACCAAAATAATAATTGGAAAGATTTTTCTACAGAAAACAGACTCTTCTGTGAAAAACCTTTGTTTCATTGAAAACCAACTTTCTGTTGAAAAACAGTTTCATCCGAAAAACTTTCCCACCAGCTCTGCCTACGATGTCATAAATCAGGAATAGCTCCAGTGAATCCAGTGGGATTACATGGTAAGCGAGAAGAGAATCAGGTCTTATCTTTCCCCCACACATGCACTTGAATTTAAATTCTCCTTAGATTCTAAATGTATTTAGTGTTTTGTTTTACAATCTAACACACATGGTGTGTCTGTTTCATCCTGGAATTAAATGACCTGAACTGAGTTGCTGCTGCTCCAAACATTGGGAAAACCCTTATCTTAATCTGGGAATGCTTTTGAAAATGTAGCTACCTATCTCAGACATTATTCTATCCTGGGGATACTGTCTGCATCTAAACTCCGGGAGCACCTGTGACAGCAGAAGGACAGAAGAGTGTGAGAAAGTAAAATTCCAGTACTGTGGCTCAATCATTCCATTTTTATTTTAACAAGCTTTCCAGAGGGATAGCCTGGGGATGCCCGATGTCCGTATTTATACTACAGAGCAGACACTGTACAATAAAGCCAGACTTGCTAAAGAGCCCAGTACCCGGCAGTGACCATTGTGACAGCTATGGCCATGTGCTGAGCTGTGTAGAAAATCTGGCCCTGAATGTACTTAATCCATAGAATCATAGAAGATGAGGGTTGGAAGGGACTTTAGGAGGTCATCTAGTCCCGCCCCTGCTCAAAGCAGGACCAACCCCAACTAAACCATCCCAGCCAGCTGATAGACTGCACCCTCTGAAGCATGGCTGCCTCTGCGGGGTGTGTTACTTACAAACTTTCCACTTCAGATACTGCCAGTTTCTTGGTTTGTACAAGCAATGGGCAGGATGCTGCTGGGGCTGCCAGGAGCTGAGCACCCACAATTCCCATTAATTTGACTAAGAGTAGAACTTGTCTGCCATGCTGCAGGATGAGGCTTGCTAAAAAGGCAGAAAGAATGGCTCTCCGGTAACTGGCAGGTTGAAGACATGGAAAGGTTTAACACTGCACTGTACTATTACTGCTGGCATGTGGATTGCAAGTGGTAGATTCCAGCTAGGCTGCATCAAACACTTTGCTGGGAATCTGGTCTCTGCTTATACCATTCTGAACTTGCTAATACCATGGCTTCCACTTGCCCTAACAAGCTCTACTCAGACCTCCCAAAGCCCAGTGTTTAGGTGTGCTGGGATACTCCGCAGATCTAAGTCTCTCCTCACTTCATTGTCAAGCAGGAGTCTTTACAATTATAAATGTGTATTCACCAATTGGAATTAAAGGGTGGGGGAGATTTAGTTACTCTTCCCTTGTACTATAGCATTTGTATTACTGTATGTAGTGTTAACAAACGCAGCAGTGTAGATAGCCTTACCCTGGTCCCTTTACATGTCCCTATGGTCATATGATCAACTAATTTTCCAAATCCCCTCTGGCCAGGACTGGGTCAGTTTTGCTGTGGAAGTGCTTTCCACCTCAGTAACAAGGTACATTGTTGGCTGTTCTTCCAAACCTTGCACCAAAAGTGTCCTTGGAAGAGGTGTTGTGTAAGCCAGCTCTGGTTACTCTTGCTACATTCTCTATAACAGAATGGTGAAGTTGTAGGAATAAATACACTGAAGGTAACGGCTGGCATCTCCTTCGCAATCCCCTCTGACCGAATCCGTCAGTTCCTAGAAGAATCTCACGAACGGCAGGTGAAAGGTAGGAGCATTGTGTTCAGCAGATGAGACCTTTTGTGATGCTGTTTAATCTCTTATCCATACTTTTCCTCTGGCGTGGGTGTGGAGGGGAGGTATGGCTGTGAGACAACTACAATGAATGCCTTGAAATACTCTAACCTGGGAAGATGTCTCCCATGTCCTGCGCACCGACTAAAAATACCATTTTCGTATTCATCAGTCGTCATCTCCAACATTACTAGTCATAATGACAGAGCATTATCTTACCAGCTTGCCAGTTAGTTCTGATTAACTAACCTTTGTGTGGAAGTGATTGGAATGTGGCTTTGTTAGATATGAAATTTCTCTGTAGCATATTATGGGGTGAACCCATATCATGCGATAAGATGTTAAGAATGCAGCCCTGGTGGGGACTTGCATCCAAACATGTTTCCTGTGCTCCAGCAGTTGTTAGAGCAACAGTTTCCAGCTGTCCCAGACAGGCAGTTGTGCCATTGGCATGGTGGTGTTGGACCTGCAGCTGAGGTGCACTCACTGTCTGATGGGAGTTGTGGTTTCTTGTTGGTACCGAGATTCCCCTGGGCATGGAGACCTTGGAATAAATGCACACAGGTCACAGTTCGCTCTCCTAAAACAAACCTGTGAAGTTATGTTGCGAGTCTAGTTGCATGGGGTGGAATGACAGGCCAGCCCAAGGGTCAGGATAGCCTGCTGCGTGCCACTGGGAAAGCTGAGCTTCTAGCTCAGCCTGGCACTTGACACAATATATTGAGGGGCACAGGAGTTTGGGTACCTCCCTTCTCAGCAGCCTGAGAGCACTGATCGACAACACATTGTGCCCTAGGGGGTGGGGGCAGGAAGGAAACCCCTCTCTTCACAGTCTGTGTTCAGCATTGGCAGTGGTAGTGAGGAGTCAGGTGCATTGGGGAATAAAGGAGGGGGCTAAATGAGGACTCTCTTTGGAGAGACTGGTGTGCAGGAGGTCTGTGGAAAATGGGGATAAAGGCAAAATTGCAACCCCCTCCTGCCTGGTGGATGCACTCTGTGCTGTAGTGAGGTATCCTGCTCTTTTGGTGGCTGGTGTTTAACCTGGCCCTCATTCTAGTAGATCTTGGTATCTTTGCATGCTGTATTCTGCATGTTCCTCTCAAAGATGTTAGTTTAGAAGTCACCAAGCCACTCCCTCTGCATCTCTGTCCCATCCTCGAGGAGTTTCCATCTCATGTAACATAGGAAGTGCATCCTCATTGCTGGTTCTAGGGTTTATATTTTTTATTAGCTCATTGACTGATCTGTATGAATAAAACTTTTCACCAGATGTCTGCATCACAGCGGGAACTGCTAGAGACCTCCTTCCGTCAGTCCATCCAAAGGTGGAGAGTGGCAGGCTTCACTTGTAAAGAGCTGTCAGAATCCCACCCCCTGCTTCCCACCCCTGTAAACTGCCTCTACTACTGTGCATTTCTTGTGACCTACACAGTCATGCATGTCCAGTCACAGCCCTACTCCCGCAGCCCCGTCAGGGTGAGGTTTGCTGTTGAAGGGTCTGATCCAAAGCCCGTTGAAGTCAGTGGAAGAACATAGCTGTTCTGCATTCTGACTTCACTGGGCCCATAGTTCCATCTTCTGATGTAAACATTTTAGTAAGCTTAAACTGTACCATAAATGTGGCAATTTCTAGTCAACATTATCATCCTAAAAGTTACTCATAAAATGACAAAATAGCATTTGAAATTGGAGCTGTTTTGTCAGCTCCTAAAAAACCCTTTTCCCCTTAGACATTCCAAGCAAATTCCTGATGTTTCTGGTTCTGCTGTGTCTTATTTGATGTCATGAATGTTGACTCTGTCCTCCTAGGGATGATTCGGCCCAAGAAGAAATACATGGGATTCCGAATGCTTCCCCTCACTTTTAAGTAAGCTTTGTTTTCTGCACTCACGTCCAGCTTTCATGTCGTCTCTCACACGATGGGTGGAGCTGGGGTGTGACTCCCAGCTCAAGGAGACGTACCGGCACTAGCTGTGATTGAGCCAACACGATAAAAATAGAATGGAGCTTTGGTGACACAAGCAGCAGGATTGGCTAACTGCCCTGAACCTGTGCCTTGCATTTTGGACAGCTGCATACTCGTGGCAGCTGGCCCCTCCCACTCCCCATGCCACCACAACTGGACACTATGTTTAGCGTGCTAGCTTGATCAAAAGTAGTGCAAGTATATCACCCTGCTCCCCCTCACCCTAGCTCAAAGTATAGACAGCCTCTCACTGTAAGGACAGAGAGCTCAAGACAGTCTAGCAGGGAATCCATAAGTAGTTTTAGCCAAAAACTCTCTTCTTGGAGCTGTAGAGAGATTCTCTTACATGTACAGAACTTCCACTAACAGCGTGGAATTGTGCCGTTCATGCTCCAGGCATCTCCAAGTACTCAACAAAGTAAGATCGTTAACCATAGGGCAGGCTGGGGGCAAGCTGACATGTCATCATCTACTATGATAAAATAGAGAGATTTGCTTTTATTTTTATGTATATGCATTGATGATGACCCACACCCCTTGTCACTTAGTTGGCAAGCTCTTTGGAGCGGGGATTGTCCTTGCATACATCTGTACAGTGCCAAGGATGAGGCCATGATTTAGATTGGAGCCTCTGAGTTCTACAGCAGTATAAATAATAATAATGGATATTATGCGGGTGATTAGGGATGCCAGAGGAATACCAAGGGTCCTAAAGAACTTAAAAATGTCAGCAGGAAATAGCATGAGATTCAGTTTAGAAAATTGCAAACCTACATCAGAGGGGAAAGTGGCACCAAATAATAAAGTTTCCTGGTTGTTATTAAAACACCTTTTTAAAACAGTATGTTTTAAAGAGCTTAAAAAAAGCTGCTTAGAGCATGAGTCCAGTTGTTACTGTAAATATTTGCGTCTAGAACTTTGCGTTGAAATTTGCTCCCAATGAACCATAACATAAATTAATTATGCTTTTGAAAAATAGGGCCGAATGTTGACCACCTTTTTTGCAGGAGGGATTTTTTTAAGTGTCTGCATTTCTGGACATACTGGAATGTTTGTGCATTTGTAGATATGCAGCTTTTAAGATGTGTGGGGTCTTCTAGTCCTGACACCAAGACAGAGTGGTACTGATCCATTTCTGAATTTGTAATATTAAGAAAGATACTGTTTTTGCTAGGCCTCCTGCAAGGAATTAGGCAGTTATGGGCCCATGAGGCATTTCACATGAAGAATTTTACCATCATGATTTCTTTTTCAGTCTCATCCGTGAACTGAAAATCCATGATAAAGATTTCCCAGATCTGAACTCTGGAGTCTATGTTTTTGAAGTGATTCAAGGAACTGCTGCTGCAAGGTAAGAACCTCAAAATGAAGGCTGCACCATCTGCCTCTTCACTGGCATTGCAGAGAGCTCTTAAGTGTTCCTGTTGCAGTGTTCATGCAGGAGCTCTATGTAACTTCCTTTAATGCTATAATCTCTGCATGGAGGCTGATATCTTGCTCCCTCACAGAGTCCACACCAGGATGGCTTTCTCTGAACAGTCATCGCAACAAGCACAACATCAGTTCAAGTTGGAATCCAATTCCCCCCGACCCCCGGTGTTCTAAAAATACATAGAGCATCTCCAGATGTGAAAGACCCAATGATTTTGGAATGTTTGGGATGAAAGGGCCTGTTGTGCTATCTGTACATGGGCAAAAACTGACTGTTGTCAAGGGGAGACCTGCCTGAGTAGAGGATTGTGCCTTAAGTCAGGCCAGAATTTATCAAATGTGTTGTGTTCTTGTATTTTTACTAGAAGTACTGAGACTTGTGTAACAACCTATGAAGATGGTAACTTTTAGTGTTCTTTGGTAGAAGGGTTGATGACTTTATAGTTTAATTCTTCATAACTGTCTTCATCCTCGTAGCCTCCTACAGACTGATTCTCTTTGCCCTAAGAGTTGTTTCCATGACAACCGTTCTCCCTCTTCTCTTGCATGCAGAAGTGGATGACTATGTTGCAGTTTCACAGTGATAATTTGTGTGTAATTCTAATAACTAGATTATCTGAACTAATTCAGAGCAATGGACTGACAAATTGCCCTTGTTGAATTTTGAAGTCGTTAGTCATGTTTGCCCTAGCTGCATTCAACATCTATTTTGAGGTGTAACTATACACAGACAGCACTTGCCTTTTACACAGATTTCAGCAGTATGACAGGCAGCAAATGACTGGATTCTGGACCTTACGCCCTACTTTATCATCTGATCACAAGTCTCTGGTTTCTTTGTCGTAGCTCTGGCATGAGAGATGGCGATGTGATTATCAGCATTAATGGGAAAACAGTCACCTCGACGGAGGATGTAAGTGAAGCTGTTAAAAACAGTGATGTTCTTTCAATTGTGGTTCGTCGAGGAAATGAAGATGTGATCTTGAATGTAATTCCAGACGAAATCGATTGAAGGCTGACTTCCATCAGAAATATTTTTATTAAACTAACTCAGACCTGCACTGTGTCTTAAGATAAAGCTTATGCTGTGTATGTTTTTTTTCCTAGTATAATGTAGGGAAAAATCCATCACAGGTGGTCCCGAAAGCAATATTTAGACATTCTTAGGATTTTTTTAATTCTAAGAGAAATCAAACTGACATTTTCCCAGTGTATTTTATGTCACACTTTTGAAAGTGACTATTGAAGTACTTGATAGAAAAAGAATTAATGCATCATCTGATTTATTTTTCCCTTTCCATATTTAAAGGAATTTAAAGCTAGTCAAAACATACTGGTTGTAGCCCAGAATGCGGACAAAGCACCTTCAATAGTATTTCAAATTTGGATAATAGAAGTAATGTGCAGCTCTCCTGTTACTGACAACATGGGGCCTAGTCAAATTTTGATTGAAGTCAAAGGGACTTGAGTTAATTTGAATTCTTTTACTGAAAGCTAGCTATCATTTGTTCTATATTTGCTTTTATGTAACGTTTTATAGATATAAAAAACTGACTTTAGAAAAATAGCATTTTCTAGTTAAGTTTTCTACATGTATAGTGTAAACAGCTAAACTCTTAGCTAATGATACTTGTTTCTAAAGCTTTACCATTGAGAAGAGATTTTTAGGTGCTTTAAATTGTGAGTACTCAGACACCTTGAACAGCCTGATTTTCAGAAAGTGCTGAGCACACCCTCCCTGAAAGTCAGGTCCCTTCACTATAGACAAAAACAGAGGGAATCCAGCATTAATAATCACTCTTGAAAATTGTCACTGTGATCACTTGGAAGAGTATTAAGAAAAATGTTTAACTCCAAGGTGGGAATAGAAGACTTAAAATGTCAGTTGCTCAGCAATGTAAATTCATAATGGTGGACTACTTGCTGTAAAGTTAGATGTGGGAATGCTGTGCGGAGACTAGAACAGTGGTTCCTGTAGTATTAAAATGCCTATTTACATACTCGTTAATGCTGCCTCATGTCTGCCTCACTCCTTTTTGTGGTCTTCGTTTCTGCTGTGGTGTCCTTCACCATCCCATGCCTTCCAGTTACTCCTCCACCAGTTTTACCCTCCTCCCCCTTCCTCCTTAAAGGTACATTTGCAACTGTGGTATATTTCTGTGTTACACTGCTATGAAACTAACAGACTGCATGCTTTTAACTAAGCAGACAGGTTGCTAGAGATACTGCTGTTTAGAACAGAGTTACAGGTGCAGAAGATGTCTTACAAATAGCCTGAACAGAACCCTGAAGTTTGCCATTAAGTGTACTGACCCTAGTGTATTCCTCCCTGTCCAGCAATCCTGGAAAATGAGTGGAAGTCTACTGCTGTCTTCAGAGAATGCCTACTTGCCCAGAAAACCCTTCCCCTAGAAATCGGTGCCAAAACTTCCTGTTGCCAGTGCAGTTGGTGAATCTGAGCTAGTCAAAACTTACAAGTCAGTGCTGATAATTGTGCAGTGGATTTCTATATCTTATCTTAGTAGTTCCACTTCACCCTCAACTTGTTTAGCATAAAAGTAAAAAATATAGCAACTCATACATACACCAATGACCTAAATTCCTCCCTTTAATTCCAGTAACTTTAATAATTGTCACTTTCAATCCAGCTAAAAACTACATAGACATGTAGGTGTACTTTGCAAAGCCAGAATATATTTATACAAAATTAAAAAAAAAAATGCAGAAAAGCAGGCTGTTTTGCTTCTACAGAACCAATGCAGAAATCTGTCTCCAGTTGTCCAGGGACACATGCCACATTCACTTTTTGTGGTATCAGTTCTCAGATAGACTTTGTTCTGCTCAGTAAGTGGTGCACCAGTTGCTGCCATCACTAGGCATCAGCCCTCCAGTGATAAGGAGAATAAGGTCAACAAACCACCAGATCCCAAGTCCTCCAAGAGTTAGTAGTTTTCCCACTGCTGTCCCCGTATGGCCCAGACAGAATCGATCCACTCCAAAACAACCGAGGAAGAAGGAGTAGAGCAAAGTGGTTATAAAGTAGTGTCCAGTATACCTACAGTAAAAGAAGAATGAATTAAAACCTCAAATACAGTTTTGCTTGAGGAAAAGACACACTCATAACCTTGAGTCTTTGCTGTATCACCTGGCACATATTTTACAGTGTAGCTCCCTCTAATGGACTTTAGAGAAGTTACATATTAAAACCTTTATGACAATATGGACCAAAAAACAATGCAATCCCATAAAGCAGTTCCCACTGTGGCCTGAGGCAGGCACCAAATCCATTAAGTAAAGGAAGGATAAAAATACATACAAAGTTACAGCAACCCAGCTCAGAACTGGAGCAGCAAATTACAATGACATCTTAGCTACCTGCTCAATCTTTCAAAATGTAAATATTCCTGGAGGAAATAAATCTTACTTTATACACGGTTTATTCCCTCGTAGAAAAGTCCGAGGTTTTGCACACTCAATACCCTCTAGGGCTTTGCACTGCACTGGAGTGTGGTCTACATCACTGTAGGCTTGGCCTCCAAACTGTGAGAGGGAAACAAATCACACACAGAGCTGATAAATTATTTACTTGGCAGAAGGAAAAGGACAGTTAAAAGGAGAGCAGGGCCCTCCCATTTTAAAAGGACAGTTATCACCAAGTAAAAGGGAGTGGGCCTTCCAGTACTAAGTGTTTAATATTTATTGTTGGTTCTGTATATACCTACAGTCTTGTATATTATTTTCAAGCCTCACTGGTGTTTGTGACTCCTCCAAATTTACTATGATCCATAAGTTTCATAAACATACACTCTATGCTCCTCACCACACATTATTATGTCTCTATGAATTCTTGGTCAGTGGACATATTTCAATGTGCCCTACTGGTCAATAGTCCACAACAGTTCTTAACTTGTGCCAGGGCTAGCTGTGTCAGTTTTTAAAGTACAAAAATTGCTTGAGCCCTGGCACCTCTTTCATTACAAATTAAGCACTGGTCCACAATACATCACCTTTTACATCAGCTAGTTGAACAATCTTAAGCACTTCAATCCTATTGCTTACTCCAGGGGAAACACAGCAGACTGCTGTGGAGGGATGAGAAAGAACACTGTAGTTTTCACCCTCACAAAACTGGTTGTCGGTTAGAAAAGTGAACCCTGCACCTTTACCTCTTCCCTACGAGGCCATGATCAGGAAGAGCAAGGGCTTTGGAAACCTTTTCCTTTCACTTCCTGAATATTGCTTCTGCCAGGAGAGGGGCAATTCCACAATGCAGAAACTTCTACAGGTGCAGGAGAAACACATCCCCAAAATCCCCTGGCTGCAGAGCTACTGCAGAGGTTCTTGGGGGAAGTACTCTATTCCCTTATGCTGGTATACCACATAGCATTCTTGGTGTGCAATTATAACAAGCCACCCCCTGCTTCTAAGGAGAAGTCCCACACAAGTAAAGGGTCCATGGATATCCAAGACAACCCCTGTTGTGAATACCCTTTGAAAAGTTACAAAACCATCTTTTTTCCAGCCCACCTTAACACACCCGTAACCTAATTCTCGCTGTGCAGTAGTATTTCCAGCATGGTCTACTGGATCCTCACATTCGATGAACTCCTCTGGCCTGTGAACAAAACCCATCACATTCACAGTTAAATTGGGGTGCGGGTGGAATACATTAACATCAGGGAAAACACCATGTTGCGCTCCCCATGCCATCATGACTCTTGTTATCTTCCCCTTTGCTCACGTGCCATTGCTAGCCTCATTGTCACCCGTTCGTGTTCCCTTCCTGTATACGCCCCATCTCCTGTACCACAGCTGTCACAGCCTGTCACCTGGCTTTCCTGCAGACAGCCCTCTGTCAGCCCCCGGTGAAGGGCCCTTTCTGTTGGCCACTATGCAGCTGTCTCTTTGCCCAATATAAACCTGGTCTTAGCACCAGCTCCTCGCGTGGCCCTGTCCCCTGTGTCCTCTCCCTGCTGCACCACTCCATCACTTCCCCAGCCCCCCTCACCCTCCCATTACCCCCAGCCTCTCTGCCTCACACCCCATCACTTCCCCAGCCCCCCTCACCTTCCCATTCTCCCCCACCACTCCCACATCACTCCCAGCCTCTCTGCATCCCAGCCCCCCGGTGCCCCCAGCCTCTCCCGCTCACAGGTAGGCGCAGAGCACGAGCGGCGCCTGCGGGTCTCCGTAGTCACAGGCCGGAGCCGGGGCCGGGCTGCCCGCGGACTGGGCGGTCTCGGTCTCCCCGCGGTCCCCGGTCGCGTTGTGCTGGTGGCTCCGGGACACGCCCTGCAGCAGGAGCAGGTTCCCCAGCAGCAGCGCCGCTTGCCCGCACAGCAGCACGTAACTCACCGGCCACCCGACCCCCGGCACCATGGTGCGCTGCGCTGCGGTGCGGTGCCCCCAGGCGTCCCCACCCGGCCTGCGCTGCTAGGACCCACCGCCCCCTAGCCGGCTAGGCCGCATCGGAGCGAGCGCAACCTACCTTCTCCGTCCCAACCAATGAGAGCGTGACTATTTCCGGGGAGGCGGGACAAACAGCCCAATTCACCAATAGAGCCGCACAATTCCGGCCAATCCGCGACAGGCCAGGAGCAAGATGGGTTGGCCGGCGGAGCTACCGCAGGCGTTAACAGGATTGGCTCCTACCCTGGCCTTGGCGCCCAATGGGTGAAGAGGGAGCCGGGAGAGACCACAGGGCAGAATGGGGTGGTAGCTGCTTTAGCTGCTGAGTGTAGACTGGGCAGTGACTCCCCCCCCCATCTTCCATCCACACACACAGCAGCCTGGGCCATTGCTTAGGGTTTGAGACGGGAGGCTCCTGCTCTAAGACCAGTAACCAGGCTGTTACCTGCCGTAGTCAAGCATTAAAGGGACAGGAGCAACTTGAGAGCCAGTCAAAGTGTGGGTTAAAAGTAGATTCAGATCCTAAACCCGCCTGTAGGAAGCCCTGCCGAGGGTCGTGGCTTTACCAGGCACGCATATGGTACTATGGGGATAGCAATATGCATACATTGAGAGGTAACTGAGAGCTTGAGTCTCCACTCCATTCAAGACTGATGTAATGTGTACGTGGAAAAAAGTGGACCATAAAAGCTCATCCAGTGATTTTCTCTCTCCTGTCACGGTGTGAAAGGCCATACAAAAAGGAAGGGAGAGGATGCAGGGGAAACAGTGAAAGTAATTGTTCATTAGGTGCTGTCAATTCCACAAAGTAAACAAGTGAAAAAGTAACACACACCCCTCCAAAATCCATCTAATCCACTTTGGTTAGAGCGATAATCAGTGAAATAACAAACAACAGTAAATGATAACATACCTTCAGACACAGGTCTGATCTTTCTGCGTGCCGTGTCCCCTCGTTTAATTAACTCCTCCCCCCCCCCCCAATCATATTCTGCCCATTTTACAGACAGCACAGCGCGGACAAGCAAGTTTTCTGGGCACCTGGGTGCCGGCCCCGTACCCCTGGCTGAAGCTCTCTGACTGGCCCCAGCTCCCTGAAATGTCCCTGGGTGCCTGCCCCGCACCCCTGGCTCTCCTGAGTCCCCTTACCCCAGCTCCTTGCGTCCGATCCCCTGACGCTCTGCTCGTGCGCCTTCCGGGCCGGCAGGCCCTGGGCTGTCAGTCAGTCTGTCACGTGTCCTAGCTCCACCCCCCCCAGGGGGGCGGTGGCGCCGGCTCCGCCCCCGGGGGCGGGGCTTCCATTGGCTGACCAGGCGGAGGCTGAGCCGCGCAGGCTCGGACGCGCGCGCCGGTGCCTCAGAGCGGCCCGCTGCCCTCAGTTCGGCCAGCCGCCGCCCGCCTCGCGTCGAGCTGGAGCCACGGGAGCCGGGGACGGGGATGGCCTGGGCCCGGGCGGCGGGGAGCTGCCTCTTCCTCCTGCTCCTCGCGGGGCCGGGCCTGCCGGCGGAGCGGCCGGGTGAGTGCGGCTCCCGGGAAGGACCCACCGTGGGTCCCAGCCCCAGTCCGGGGGGGTCCCAGCCCCCAGCCTGTGGAAGGGGCAGTGCTGAGGGTCCGGGGGGGTCCCAGCCCCCAGCCTGTGGAAGGGGCAGTGCTGAGGGTCCGGGGGGGTCCCGGGTCCGGGGGTCCCAGCCCCCAGCCTGTGGAAGGGGCAGTGCTGAGGGGCAGGGGGTCCCGGGTCCTAGCCCCCAGCCTGTGTAGGGAGCCGTGCTGGGGGGCAGGAGGTCCTAGCTCTCGTACCCCAAACTGCAGGTAGGGGAAGTGCCCTGTACAGGACCCCCCAGAGCCCCTGGGCCCCAGATCCTCGTGCAAGGGGCAGTGCCGTGTGACGGGAGGGTGCCCCCACCTTTCCAGCCCGTAATGGAGGTCCCGGGTGCAGGGCGTGCCCGGCATGCAGGTCCCTGCAGCCTTCGGTGTGGGCCCTCCGGGAAGCCGTGCCGCACGCCCAGAGAGCTCTGGGCATAAACGTGGGGGCCCGAGGAGCCTGGACAAAGGGGAGATAGCCAGCAAGACGGTCGAGCTGTGATGCCTGGTTTTAAGTTTGGCCTTTTGGTTTTCCACTTTGAAGATGGCCCTTGTTTTTTAACCGAGTTTGAATGAGTTTCCAGGATCTCATTTCTGTGAAGCATGTACTCAGCTACGGTTTCAGACTGTGGAAACGGGTCTCTTTCAAGGCAGATCCGGCAAAGATCTTTCTCGTCTTTGTGTTTTGCCCATGCCAATCTGGAGTGTTGGAAGATCTACCTCATGATCTTCTGGATTGTAGCGTTTTCTGGCTGCTGAGGGCATGCTGGATTTTACCTCTTCAGTAGGAAAAAGAGTCTCTCTTCTCAAAAGAGAATGTTTTTAGTATTTTCAGTCCCTGTTAATTAAATTGGTGGCAGTTTTTGCCCTTTGAGCATCATACTGAAGAAGAGACTTTTTATTGAGTTCTGATTGATGTTTTAATGTGTTACATAGATGTCACTGTTTTACTGTGTATGTTTTTCTTATTTTGTAGTCACATGATGTCTTTTATGATCTAATAAAATTGAACTGAATTGATATAGTCACACTCCCCAGCCTGGAGGTGCTTTGGGCAGGCAGACTTCAGGCAAAGGGGAGATCTCAGTGAGAGGTGCTCCCCTCTTCAGGGAAGCCCAGACCTCTAAAACCTCAGCTGGGGGAGCACTCTATCAGAACACCCCAATCCCAGAGTAGGCATCCCCAAATCTCTGGCTAGGGGAGCATCCCCGAACCCTATGTAGACACCTAAAACTTTGGTCAAGGGGGAGCTTTCTGGGATAGAAGCACCCCTACCATGGGGACTCTGGGGGCACAACTGCTCAGAAACCCTGAGCAAGGGGAGCACTTTCTATGGGGATGCCCTCTTCTCCCCTCCCTGCATCCCTGAAAGTCTCACATAAGGGGATATACACAATGCAGCAGCCCCCAAATCAGACTCACTCTTGCAACCCATTGGGCTCCCAGACTGCCAATCTCAAAATCCTCTGGCAGGATTCAGTTAGAGATGTCTTTCCAGACTCAGGCTGGCTGTGGCTGTGCAGATTTCCCGTTACATCTAAACTCCCCTCTCTCTGGGTAGGGAGCTGGTGTTCTGTTCTGACATCCCCTGTTCAGTGTGCTCCTATTATGCTGATTCTCATGTTGGGCACATGCTATGGGCTGAAATGTCTGAAGTCTGTCATCTGTTGTCTCCCTCTCATGGAAGGGCATTACCCTGCCCTGCCCTTTCTCTTAGATCCCTCAATTTATCATCTGTGGAGTGCTTCCTAGCTAGAGCTTCCTGGCATGTGTATTGAGGGGTGTTATCTGAAGCTGTGACACTGATGCTGTATACAGAGAAATCACATTTTAATTAATGATTTGTATTATCATAGTGCCTAGGATCCCTAGTCATGGACTAGGATCCCATTGTATTAGGCGCTGTAGAAACATAAAATAAAAAGATGGCTCCTGCCCGGAGTAGAGATACTTCTACAATATAAGACAATAGACAGAATATGGATACAGATAGATGGGGATGTCCAGGAAACAGTGAGACAGTATTAGTCAGCTTGATAGGCAGTGGGCTCAGCATACTGGCAACCTAACTAGTCAAGTTTTTGTAGGCATCCCAGCAAAGGAGTTTTCAGATGGATAATGAGTTAGTTTTGCAGATATTTATAAACACCTCATTCAAGCATGAGTGGCAGCATGGCAGAAAGCACAGAGATGGGCATGATCCCCTTTTGGGTGAGTGAGATAGGAAGATGGCTTAAAGGCAGAAAGAAGAGGCAGTTCAAACGTAAAAGCCCTAAATGTTGAGGTGTTCTTTCAGGCTATAGCAAGGTGGGGAACAGAAGGATGCTGTGAGGTGGAGAGGGGTTTGGAGTTGTAGGCTAATGGGAAGAAGGAGACTTCAATGGTAGAGATGTAGAGGCAATGGCTCAGACGTGGAGAATTTTGAACAGACTGGGCAGCACCAGTAAAAGAGCAACCAGGAACAGTATTAAATGATGTGTCTTTTGGGTTTTAGATATTTGTTTCTAATGTTAGAATTGTCAGTTCTTGTTGTGAGGGCTAACAACTCAGTTCCTGCCTGCAGTTGTGGAAGATCCTGTCAAACACAGAAGTTTTTCTAGCAAGGATTTTTGTGAACACTATTTATCTTCTAAGAGTTCAGTTCAATTAGTCGTCATCTAGGTGTCAACAGAAGAAAATAGCAGCTTTCCTGTGGCTCAGACTTAATTATAAATAAGAAGGGAGGAAACATTGAAGACTTCAGGGGAAATTGGAAGCCAGGAGCTACTTATTTTATTACACCAAGTCATTATGAGTGGTTTCTTCATCCTGGAATGTAACTATTTTGAACACACCCCAATAAATAGGCATAGGAGACGGAAGTCAGAGCGTCACTCGGAAACTAATAAGTTACTGAGGAAATCATTATCACAAAAAATGTATATTAGTAAATGACATCAGTTATGTATGTTGGAGATTATTTTCCCTCTTGTACCCCTGTAAAGATCAAGCATTTGCTCTTATGTGGTATTAAAATGATCTAACATTGCCTGGGAAAGAGCTATGCCTCGTGCTTACTAGAGTTTTTGGCTTTCAGTGTTTAGGGTTTTTTCCCTGATATTTGGTGTCTTATACCAATTATGACTTTCTAACAACATATTTTATCAATTTAAAAAGTTATTTTTAAAGCACATTTCAACATTTATGGTCTGAATTTTCCTGGCAATTGCAATCTTCAGTTCTGAGAATTCTCTTATTTAACATGTGGAAGCTGCTGAGCCACCTTAGAGAGCTTCCTCTGTCTCAGCAACATATTTGGGGACAGAACCGAGCAGAAAAGTCAGGGGATGGGAAGTTTTCCCCTGTAGTGGAGTAAAAGGAGGAAGAAGAAACTTAAAAATTTCTAAAATTGGTTCTTTCCGTGCTTATTTAAAAAAAAAAACAAAAAAAACTGAAAATTACTTGATGGTAACGTGATACTGGAAAAACGTAACTTCTGGCTTTACCTGAGCTTAATGGGATCTTGAGTGATGTGATTAATGTTCTAGAGGGGTAGCCATGTTAGTCTGTATACAGCAAAAACAACGAGAGTCTTATAGCACCTTAAAGACTAACAAATTTCTGCGGGCATAAGCTTTCGTGGGCTGCAACCCACTTCGTCAGATGCATGTGTAACGTTAAATATCTTGGTGTATACTCTCTCATGGTTCAACTTGTACAAAGTCTAGTTTGTTGTGGTAACGAGAAGTGGCCACTGTACTTAAGTTGTTTTAGAGATACTGGTATGATGGGGGTAGGGGGAGATGAAAGTCTTAAGGTTAGATGAACTTGGAGAGTGATTGGCAAAGGGGTCAGACTCCAGACAGTGACATATCTGGTATTGGTATGTTATGAAAACCAGGAAGAAAACTTGGACTGTAGACGTTTCCTTATGGATGTTTCTCAGTTATCATAAACTACAAGAATTGCAATGTAGTTTTGGAGATAAATTATTACAGGGAATAGAAATATTTCCATCCCCTCTTGTTTGTTAGATTTTAAAGCTAGTAATCTTCTGGTGAGGTCATTGATTCCATTGTTATGTGTCAGTAAAATCTGTTGCACTTAAAATCCTTTGTAGCTCCCATCCCCATCTTTCCAAGGGGAGTGGCTATTGGCTTAAGCACAGACACCGAGGTTTTTTGGCTGATCATAAACCCACATGTGCTACCTTATTTTATAGAGTAAATGCATTAGAAGCATTTGCTTCCACAACTGATATAATGGATTCTCCTTAAACAATTCAGTTGTCCAACTGTCCTTATCAGGAAGCATCTGCATCATGTTGCTGGGGTGCCTGTATAAATCCTGTATATAACAACAATATTCTCTAAGGATGGAGATTCTATCTAGCATAGGTTTTTAAGGCCCGGCTTGGCAAAGCCTTGGCTGGGATGGCTTAGTTGTGGTTGGCCCTGCTTTGAGCAGGGGGTTGGACTAGATACCTACTGAGGTCCCTTCCAACCCTCATCTTCTATGATTCTGTGAATCTCTCCTGAAAGAGTTTACGTCTTCATTCTGTGTCGCATGCATTCAGTTTAACTAGTTAAATCGATTACTATTTTATGGGAGTTCTTAAAATGCATACTGTGCTGTAAAAGCTTTTAACATGTAAAAGCTTTGACTGGCATATGCTGTGATTAGAGCACGTTGCTGAGTTCTGTAGGACTTGCTGGCTGGGTTTGCTGCTGCTGCACCATATGGAGGGGAAAAGTAGCTTTTAGGAGTCTCTCTCATATAATTTAGGGAGGCAGTGTGGCCTAGTGGATAGACCACTAGACTTAGATTTGGGAGACTTGGGTTCCATTCCCAGTTCTGCTACGGTGTTACCTTGGGCAAATTCCTTCCCCTCTCTGAGCTTCATTTTCCCCATATGTCATAATGGGGATAATGATGCTAACTCCTCTGTAAAGCACTTTGAAACCTGATGTAAGGTGTTGTTTGTATTTTAAAAGACTATCAGATTGTGAATGAGCTTCTAATTTGAGGCAGTCTGGCTAACTTAGTTTATTACTCTCCACTTCTCAGATGGGCACCGTATTTTGTGGCAGTGCGTATTTGTAAGGCATTTTGTGACTGGCAGTTTTTATACGTGTGCTCCCCTGCACTTGTCAGAAGCACCCTTTTTAGGAGGGGGTTGAGTTCTTTAAATATATGCTGCTGTCTTGGGAGTATGGTACTTTCCACAAACAATAGGCTGCTTGTCTTCCTCTAGTCAGGTCATTGAATGGTCAGTATAAGCTTCTTAGTTTGTCCCGCTCTGATGCATGAGGTTGGATAGTATCCTGTGCTTGTATGAAGAAGGTATGATACCTGATATTTCAGTATGCTTTCAGTTGTTGATGCTTGCTTTTTGGATCAGTATAAAACTAGTGTCTTAGATAGAAAGCCAGATAACAGAGTCAGTGTGCTTCCAGATTTATCATAGCTACTCCTATGGCTCCCATTACTGTAGTATCTGAGCACCTAACAATGTGTCTGTCCTCACAACACCCTCGTAAGGCAGGGCAGTGCTGTTGTCCTAATGCTGCAGATAGATAACAGAGGCACAGAGTGGCTCGGTGACTTGCACTAGGTTACCCACAGAGTGTGTGCTAGAGCAAGGAATTGAATCTGGGTCTCTCATATCCCAAACTAGCATCTTAATCATTGGCCCATAATCCTTCCAAGGAGAAATTGTCTCAGTGCTCTGGCATGGTCTGTTCGTTTTAGTTTCTTAGTGACATGCTTAGTGGCATCATTTGCTTTTTCTTTTCTAGGTTTCCAGCAGATCTCTCACCTGTCTTCCTATGAAATTATACATCCACAGAGGTTAACAAGAGAGCGGCGAGTGGCCTCCAATTCCTCCTCACTACAGGTACTTGGAAGTGTTTAAAATCAGTCTCTGCTTCTGAATCAACTCCATCTACAGCGGCCCTAAACTCAGTCAGGCTATCTTCTCTACCCCCCCACCCCACCCCACCCCCACCCCCGGCGCGCGCCCACAACATAAGCAAGACCTGCTGGCTTTCAGTTGATGGTGGTTAGTGCATCATTGACCCATCAAGCCAGGTAACTTCCCCACGGTAGGACAGAGTCTGTGCACTTTAAGGCAGTCAAGGCTTAAACTGACTGTCATCTTGTCAGGATTAACAGGATTTCTGTGACCAGGGCATGATGCTGTTAGCACAGATGCCTTGCAGTTGACTGTAGTGGTAAGCCAGTGCTCATGCTGTGATAATTAATGTAGTCGCCAGTCAGTTCAAACTGTCCCCTTAAATAAACTCATCCCAACCTACTGTGTCCCATTGGGCTAGTACTGGGCAGTGGAGAGAATAGGACCAGTGCATAAAGGCTGAAGGATGCAGTAATAAAAACAGCATTGTCCTTCCCCAGCTGAAGAGATGACATGAAAAATACTAAGCTTCTTTCCAGGGGACTTAGGAACATGTTGTTAATGGAATAATTAAATGCAGAAAGCTAGTTTTGAAATAACTTTCTAAGTGTGAGTTAAAACCACGTGGGAGAAGGTGCTGGGATTTGAGGCTGGAGCGTAATGTGATGTTTTGGGATCACCCCTATTTTGTTTATGCCTGCAGTCTGAAATCAGCAAAATGTTTAAGAATGGGAGTTTCTTTATTAGCTCAGTCTCTTGGGTTTTGTAGGTGTAGAAATGACCAAGACAGGTAGTAATTTGCCTAATGGGTGTGTGGGAATTGTACAAGTATGTGAATTGAGAATGAATGTGCATAGTGAGGGCCTTAAGTAAACCCTCATGGCTGAGTTATACCAATATAAGGCTTTCCTTAGTGGCAGGGTGGATGGAGGTGACAGTAGTGGTTTGAGTGGAGTATTTGGGCATATGGGTGCTGTTTGCTCCAGGGTTTTGGATGATGGTGGAGAGAACATTTTTGTTACTACAATGTGTAAGTGTTCTCTTTTCTGTGCTCAGGACAAGGTGTCATATTTCATTCATGTAGAGGGGAGGAAACACCTCATTCACCTAGAAAAGAACAAGTAAGTGACTCATCTTTCATTCTGGCTTCTGGTAAATCTGTCCTGGGATGATTCACTGTCTATCAATGGCATTAGATTTATAAATTGACAGGTATCATGCTGTTTCCAGTCCTGGCGGTGATGTGTCAGAAGTTTAAACCCATACAGGAAAACAGTTGAAAGTGGACTAACCCTCCCTCCCTCAGACCCCCAGCAATAGGGTACCAACTAAACATTTTTCTGAGCTGTCCTGATAATATGGTGATCAGCCTCAAGTACAGGAAGTGACTATCGCCCAAAAGGGATCTGGGCAGGGATTAAAAGGACACCATCTCACTTAAAACAAACAGGCAAACAAACAAAACACTTTTTTTTAGCTGCTGGCTTGTGACTTCTACAGTTTTATTTTTAAATTCTCTCCCTTGTTGCTGTGGTAAAGATACCCACAAATGAGGAAACTGGCTATGCACACAGTGCTATAATGTCCAGAGTGTAAACACACAGAAAATAGAGAGATCTTTCTCTAGTCCTTGTATAGTGATTTTAAGGGTTACTTGTAACAACAATAGGTTAAAATCCATCAGAAGTGGGGGTTTTTAAATTAATGTTCTTCATAATCATCATGTTGTAATAATAAACAAGAGAGACGATGTCAAACTTACTAGGCTCTGCGATCTGTAGCTGTCATTCATCAGGTCTCTGGTCCTCAAAAACATGAAATTTGGCTTCTCTGCTTTCTGCTGGTTGGCCATCACTGAATCAGAACTGGGTCACCCTTTTTTAAATAGGAGCCTTTCCCAATGTGCTTTCCTCAATCTGCCTCTGACTGCTGCAGTCTTCTACTCCCTTGCCTTCCAGCTTGAGAGCATTTAGCTCCATTTTGATGTTTTCTCTTGCCTTTTTGTGTTTCATTTCTGAGGAGGTGGTAGATGCTTGCATTAAACATCCTGGCCCAGTACCTGGAGTTTTGCATAGTATAGTTATGTAGAGGAATCAGTCCTCTGAATAATTCCTCAGTTGTTCATGGGTTTTTTTAATCAGTTTCCTTATTTCAATGCAGATTTTTCAGTACTGCTAATATTGATCAGGATCTGTTTTCTTGTTGCATCAACATTTTTGTGGCATTTTCTTTTTTTCCCTTTTTCAGAGAATTTTTACCCAAAGATTTCACAGTATATACCTACAGTGAGGAAGGGAAGTTGCAGTCTGAAAATCTAGACATGCAGGTGGGTTTCCTTTCTTTTGTATCCTTATTGAAGCAGGGTGATTAGAACGCCATACACCTGCATTATTAAAGAGTAATGTATTAAGAAATTGACTAGAGCATCTTCTAAAGGGCTAGGTTCTAATCTGCAATGCACAACACATTTCACTTCTTGTCTGTGAAGATGCCTTGGGATCTAAGATGGAAATTTGTCCCTTGGCACCTAACACTAGAGAAATCCCACTTTTCTGTGGTGGGCGGAAGGGTGTGCACTCATGGTTTTTTGGTTTTGTTTTTAACTGGGTTTTTCCTGTTTGTGTGGGTGAGTGTTTTAAAATCTTAATTTTTTTAATTGAAAAAGGAAATACTTTTCTTGATTAGCCATTGAATGTCTTCTTTCTGTTTGTCCTTGTTATACCGGTGTTTGTGCATTGTAAGTGCAAGAGCAATGTAATGTTTCTATTATTTGCTGAACCCCTTGAAGGGCATTGGTCCTGTACTTGACTGACTGTCAGATACTACTCTTTATGGCACTTGGTGAAGCAGTATAAGGACAGACAGAGAACAGAATGACTTTCATAGACAGTATCCTTCTTACCCATGCTCCTCCCCCTCACTGCTTGGATCATAAAATGTCTGTGATCGTATAGCACTAGTGCTCCATGGGTTATAGTCAGAACTACTTCACTAGGAAAAATGTGTACAGCTCTTCTCCCCATATGAGCAAGCTGCTGCTGCTGTGACTGCTTCCACACACCCCATTTCTTCACCAGGTGGCCATGAGACGTTAAATTTTCACAGACTGATTAACTGGTTTCATGGAACAAACACAAATGGTGCCTCATGTCAAAACATATATATGGGCATTTTACTCCCCCTCCGCCACTCACTCGCCAACATTGCTCTTTAAAATAAGTCTGCTCTGTTATTTCTGTGTGGGGTGTGATACACAGTGTCTCTTGCTTTCAAATGGAGCGGTTAAGGGTTTGGTTTTTTCCTTGCCTTTCTATGAAAAGGCAGGTACTTGAATCAGAGGAGGAACACAGTTTCTGCTTGATAGTGAGGCTTTAGTTCAGGCAGAGGCCATGACAAGCTTTGTTGCTCTGAGGGATTATTACATGCTTTAAGAACTTTGTAAGGCACGAGGCCAAAGAACAAATGGTTTCAGCTGCCTGACAAGTACAATGGTCTCCAAAAATAAGTTGACTAGAGAACCTTAGAGCTCCTGCTGTAATGCAGGGACTATTCTGCATGGCACAGAATGAAATGTATTTGCTTTGTGATTGCCCCCTAGGCCAATTTACAAAACAGGGTCAGGTGGAGTACAGAGCATGTTGGGCATGCTCCTGTATGGGTTTCTGTGACGGGTGTGTGATGTAAATATTGTTGGGTATTTAGCAGGCTGTGAAACCACATGTTTCGCTCCCAGGGGATGGAATTGCTGCACTAGACTGGATTGTTGTGGGTCTTGTGCTGAGATCCTATTGGACGTCAAGCTCGAGTGGATAATGGCTTTCATCTGGCATTGTTCTATTTTCCCAATGATGTCTCTTCAGGGCTGGTCAGGGGTGTACTTAGGCAGCAACGATTGTCTGTCCACTGGCAACAATAGCAGATGTGACCACCTCTCTGGCTAGAGCGAGGTAGCACACAAGCCAAAGGGCATATCATCCAAAATCCATTCCTGGAAGGCTGAATGCTTCACTGGCTCAGCCCAACAGGGCTGAGTTTACAATATTTATTGGGGCTGGGGTGGGGAGGTGACAACAAACAACTTGATAGTTGGACAGCTCAGCTTCAAGTCCAGAGACAGTTTGCAGATGGTGTTTTGGAGCCCGGTGGCTGAATATTAGAACAGCTGTTAGGAGAGTAGACG
Organism: Emydura macquarii macquarii; assembly: GCF_026122565.2. Taxonomy (NCBI): domain Eukaryota; kingdom Metazoa; phylum Chordata; order Testudines; family Chelidae; genus Emydura; species Emydura macquarii. The sequence goes on from NW_027130338.1 coordinate 591,258, forward strand.
TCAGTGTAGACATATCTATAAAATCTTCAAATGCTACAGCAGCACAGCTGTGCCACTGCAGTTGCACCCCTGAAGCTACTGAGGCTAACGGGAGGGATTCTCCTGTCTGTGTAGGTAATCCACCCCCCTTAGATGTGGTATCTAAGTTGACAGAAGAATTCTCCCATCAACCTTGCACTGTCTACACAGGAACCTAGGTTGGCTTAACTATGCCACTTAGGGGTGTGGGTTTTTCACACTGTGGGTGATGTAGTTATGCTGACCTAACTTTCTAGTCTAGACCAGGCCTAAGAGTATATTTGCTACTGGGCAGGTAAGGGAGCTAATTGGGTGGTGTAGAATTTAGGCCTGTTGTGCATTAGAAAACTAGGTTGGCATAACGATGTCACTTGGGTGTGAAAAATCCACACCCAATGAGTGTTGTATTTAAGCCAACCTAGGCCCTGTGTAGACAGCACTAGGTGAATGGAAGAATTCTTCCGTCAACCTAACTGCCACCTTTTGGGGAGGTGGATTACCTGTGCTGACAGAATTGTATGTAGTGTTTTACGTGTAGATATACCCTTAGACAATTCAGCAGTGCTGAATTGCTGGTCCTCTTGGGCTGTGAAATGGACCTGCATTTATGGTACAAGGAGATTGGCTTTCATGGTGTTTAATAATAATAACACAAGAGTCCTCGAACATCTGGTATTTTAATGAATAACTCCCACATGTTTATCTGTGTGGAGGATGAACATCTGTATGGTATTCTCCTGTGCATGTGTTTCTTTAGCCTGGGGAAGGAGATACCATCCTGCCATTAGTGCAGTAAGGTGAACAATAGCAGCAGCAGCAGTAGTAGTCTGTTGCATTGTATATGTATAGAAATAATGAATAATAAATTTCTTTTTTCCCCTTAGGATCACTGCCATTACCAGGGATATGTGAATGGGATACCAGATTCCATTGTTGCTGTCAGCACTTGCTTTGGACTCAGGTAACAGAACTCTTCTTGTGTATATAGTTATCATAACTGTACATTGTTATAATCCGATTCTCTGGAACCGAATCCCACTCTCCTGTTGACTTACTTAGTTTTGAACCACACATTAATCATCTGTTGGTGCTGGGCTGCATGAGTGTTATGTTTAATACCATCATGTTTTTGTAGTCCTTTGTTGATGCAAAACTCACAAATATTTTGATTAAGACAAAATTATTTGATGGGTGTGACTACCATTTGTCCTCAAATTCCAGTTCAGAATTCCTCCACACCCCGCACAACAACTGACTTCACTGTTCAGCCATTAGTGAATCTGACAGAAATAGTTGCATCTGTTTAGTATTTTTACAATCGTGTATAGAAGGTTAATTTAAAGGATCATTTTTGCATTGGATACAATTATTCTCTACTGTTAGGGAGTTTTTAAATAAAATTTTGATCAGCAGTTTCACTGAGACTTCACACATAAAAGTGTTTTATGATCACCTTTAATTTGAAAAATCTTTGATCTGAGGTAATTTCAGCACCCTTTAGAATTACCTTGATTTGTCTATTGTTGACATTCATATCACTGTTCTTTATTGCTTTCCTGTCGCAGAAATGTAAATGGCAACATTAACTGAACTGAAATATTTGTTTTCAGTGTCTGTGATTAAGGGCCTGATGCTGCAGACTCTTATGAGTATGCTTAACATGACACGCATGGGTTGCATGGTGGTAATGTGTGTTAATCCAATTGTTAGGGGATTGCTGCAAGTGGAAAACATCACGTATGGAATTGAGCCAATGGATTCCTCCTCTGATCTCAAACACATCATATATCGAATGGAGAATGTGAAGAAGGAGTCCATGATGTGTGGAGTTAACAACACAGAGACTGAAAGAGAACACACAGAGGATGAGCATCCTTCCACCATGACTCAGTTCCTGCGAGTGAGTAGGCTAGTGTCCTCTCTACACTGCAGTGTGGAATTGCTTTTATGACTGTTCAGCTAATAACATGGAAATGGTGTATCAGGGCTTAACACAGTTAAGGATTCTGACTCAGGCATTTTTCTACCTGCTGTAAAAACTCCGTGGGTATATCATATTTGAACAAAATGGTTACACTTCCCTCGACATTGCATTAGTACAAACACAGTTGCAAGGTTGCTGATGTGTGTTAACAGTACTGCATGAGGAGATGATGAAGGCAGGAATGTTGCCCTCAGGATGGCGGCTCATCAGCAGGATTCTGGGTCAGGAGCCAGCACGCCACACACCTTGCTGAAACTGGGACTGTTGCACCATTCTCAGAACCATCAAAGTAACAGAGTTTGTTTGGGTTTCATTCAAAGTTTAAATTTAAACTAGAAAGATGGGAGCAGTAAAATGTGTGAGGTATGTGAAAAACCCATGCATGGCTATCCTCTTTACAGCATTTGTTAGCAGCTGCTTACATTTGATATTTATCACAGCTACTACTTCATCTACAGGGAGGTACACGTTGCCTTTCTAAAGAAACATGAATGGGAATTAAGAAAATAAATCCCTTACTTTCGAAATGTAGAAGTTTTTAGTAATTATTTGGCCAGTTTTTAGTTAAAAACACATGCAGAGGAATTATTACTTTGCATAGCTTTTTAATATTTGGCTTTTTCTTTTGGGTGTGTTTCTTATACTCATAAAGCACGTGTTTTACTGAGTGAAATATGAGCATGGATTAGGATGAGCTCACTTGTTTATACAGTTGAACTTGGTAAACTTGTAGTTAACTACAAAGAAAATGTGTGGGATTGTTGTTTTTTGTTTTTGTTTCCTGTTTGCAGAGGAAAAGAGCTATACTTCCCCAGACAAGATATGTGGAGCTGTTCATAGTTGTGGACAAAGAAAGGGTAGGATTTATATATTCATTTTTCTTTATCTCTTGCTTATGGTGGAGGGAGATGTAACTTAAACAGCCTCTGCCCTCAATAACTGTGAACCTTTTAAGGCAGGGTAGTAGTGTTCCTTTCTGTACTAAAACATTCCTTCAGCCCTCATTATTACAAACGGGTTTATTAAAAGCCAGTACGAGGCATTGCCTAGAAAATGCAGATATGTGCAATGAGTTACAACCATAGAAAATTAGGATATTTTAATAAAATTTCAGAGGGTCAGTGCTTTACATTCAAGGATTCTAACGGTCAAAGGAGAATACTTCCCTTCCTGTTCTGTCTCTTGTGACCTGTCTGTGCCAAGGGTAGACCACCTGAAAATGCCAAGATCAGGGCAGGCTGCAAAAGGAGAGCAGATTCTTCCAGCACTGGTGGGTGACACTCAAGTCAGACTTTCCAACCAACCACAAACAGTGCTTCTGATTCCCCACACTGATTATCAAGAAGCTAACCCAAAAATATACACAGCCCCCTTTACTGCATTTCAGTCTCTGGCTCCGAATTGGCCACTAGGTCCAGTAAAGAGATCAGTTATTTAAAACTCTATGCTCTTTACCAAAGAGGTTCTCCTGACCCCAAAGGGTCAGCCACATCACCAGATGAATATAAGTTTGGATCTTACCCAAAATACCACGCTGCCAGCCAATCCTTTAGTAACTAAAACTAAAGGTTTATTGTAAAAGGAAAGAAACGAACTATAAGAGAAATGTTAAAGGATTAAAACAATCACATACATACAAATGATTTGAAAGTCCATGTGTGTGTGTGTGTGTGTGTGTATATATATATATATATATATATATATATATATATATATATATATCAGGTTTCCAGTAGAATTGTGGTGGTTGCAGGCTTGTATAGTCCCTCTGGCATACATCCAGTACCTGGATGGGTCTCAGTTCTTTGAATCACAGTTTCAGTTGTAGATGAGTTGATCCAGAGGTAGGCTGAAGACTGAAGACAAAATGGATGTGGTGTAGCTGCCTTTTATGTCCCTTGGCCTTTTCCATGCTGCTTGTGGAAATTTACAGGAATAAGATGGAGTCCAGAGTCACATGAGTAAGTCCAGGTGACTAATCAGGTGTATCCCTGGCTTCTTCCCCTGGGCCCATTGTACCTTTTGAATTCCCTTAATGGACCATCAAGCGGGCTAGTGCTGCAGCCATTCTGTCTGGCGTGTCACCCAGAAACACAGCACAAGTTGAAATACAGATACATCAAACGTACCCATAACTTCCAACATAAATATGACACATGCACACAAACAATATCATCATACTTAGCAAATTATAACCTTTCTAATGGTACCTGACATGGCATATCTCATATGAATTATTGTAATTTTGACATTGATGTTAAATAGTATCATAAATGGTCCCACTAATCCAACCAGCATCACACCTCTCTTGAACAGATGATGATCTGACTGCATCTATAAAAGTACTGTGTACTAGTTTGGCCTCTTCTATTGCTTTTATTCTGGCGGCAGTTCCAGGCCGTATCTTCCAAGCGTCAGAGTTGGAGCCTGGCAATAATACTTAAAAGATTTTGTTGTTCCTCCTGTGTCTTATAATCATATTGATCACATCTCATTTCTATTAACAAACTTCTTTGTCTTGCAGTATGAGTTGTTGGGTAAGAATGAAACTGCTGTGAGAGAAGAGATGGTGCATCTAGCAAATTACCTGGATAGTGTAAGTTGAAGCTATGCTGTGTGTAAATTGGCAAGAATATTGAATGTTGTAGCCTTGCAACCTCAGGGCTTAAGTTTATAAACTTACCACCTTGGTCCGTTATCTTGTCAGAATCCCGCTAAGCAGGGCCAGTAAATGGATGAAGAAGGGAAATCCAATGTCCTATTGGAAGTGATGTTGATGGTTCAATGGGAAGCACTCCTCCCTTGGAGTTACCGTTGAACCAACATCTCACTGTGGAGCTAGAAGTTGCTGTAAGGTGGTGGTAGTATTTATTGACCAGGGAGTGGGGTGGAGCTCCCATCACTGCAAATCTTTTAAATCAAGATTTTGTTTTATAAAAGATATTCTCGAGTTCAACCATAATGATTAGATTTGAAGCAGGAATTAATTCAGGGAAGTCATGTGATCTGTGTTATGCAGGTGGGGGTCAGACTAGATGATCAGTTGTCTCTTCTGGCCTGATAAACGATGAATCTGTTATGCTCTGTTTTAATTTGACTTTAGTTTGCTGGGGACACTATTGGTTTGTATTCAGGATTCTTTCTATTTGTCTATCTTGGGTTTTTCTATAGCACCTATCACTATGATATATAGGCACTAGTCCTTTAGCCCACTAAAGTTTAATAGCAGGACATATAAAATTTGGGAAGCTGACATCTTTACTGCTTAGGAAAACAAAAATTAGATTTTTGGCTTGTGTGATTTATATATAATTTTTTTATCCTTCTGGCATGCTCCTATCTGGCCACTCTGTTTCACTCTGCATTTCCCTTTTCTTTGCCTTTCCAGATGTACATTATGCTGAATATTCGCATTGTGCTGGTTGGCTTGGAGATCTGGAAGTACAAAAACTTGATTAGCACAGATGGAAGTGCTGGTGATGTGCTGGGGAACTTTGTACAGTGGCGAGAGAAGAATCTTGTCACGCGTCGACGACACGACAGTGCCCAATTTGTTCTGTAAGTGCTAGGAATCTTTTTCCCTGTCGAGAAATGATTTTAGGAAAGGGCTTTGCTAGTAGAGTCTCCTTATTACTTAAATCATAAAGGTTCCATTCAATGAAGATTCCAGGGTAATGGCTCTGTTTCTGGGTGCTCTGGTAGTAATCTGCGTCACATGCTATTTATTGTAGCAGTGTGAATATTCAGAGCCAACTTGTTGCATCTTTAAGAAGCTCCCTTTGCCATCCCCAGAAAGCAAACCTCTAGTTCCTGACAAATGGAGATATTACTAAAATTAGAACAATTTTTGGGTTGTTCCTAAAATGATGCTGCTTAATATCTCTTATTATAAAACTCTCAACTGTGGGTGACTTCACGGATAAACTTTTGTCACATCATTTATTGGATAGACTTGTAGATTTAGGGCTTTTCCCTCGAAGGCCATAACTATTTCAGCTACAGTGTGTTGAATGTTATGGTTTAATGGACCACAAGCTGTTTCTGTAATCAATATCCAGAAGCTGGCTGCTTGATTTGAACCTCACTGTGTAGGATTAGCTTGTCTTTGTCCAGATCACCAGCACATTCGCATCATTGCACTATTAGCACCGCTTTCTTAAGCTGGAGTTTGTTTAATATTTGGAAGCCACGTGTGGGACATTCTTGTTGCTCAAGTACTCTGTAGCGTATTGTGGGCTTGGTGACTTACAATGTGTCATAAGACAGCTTGGCAGGTAGCTCCTTCCAGCAAATGTATTTAAAAAAAAAAAAAGACATTCCCCCCCGCACCCCAACCCACACTTCATAAATGTTTGATATTAAATCTTATCTTCACTGTACGTCTAGCCTGTTATGCAACCTGCTGTACTAGTACACTCAAGCTTTCTGTAAGAACATCAGACACAAAATTTAAAGACTTAAAAGGGAAGCAGGGAAAAGAGAAGTTAGTGGAATAAAAAAGCAGCCACCTGCAATACAAACTTTAAGAAAAAAGAGGTTGGTATGTGACTTAGGCTTTTATTTTGGGGTGAGGATTGACTCTCTCTGAACTATATGGTCCCTGTCTTAAAAAACAAACCACTGTCTAAGTAAAAGCATGATATTAATGCCAGCACATACTTTCTTAGCACTGTACTTCCTTTTGGATTCTGCTTGCAAAGCAGAAGTAGTGTCGCCGCTGCTTTTGTGTGGCACAGAGATGCACTGAAATGTTGCACAGCTGGTCATTATATTTTAGGCTGTCGTGCCTCCGGCACAGTTAAGTTGACTCATTAATTTTTTCTTTCTAATGCGCTCTAGGAAGAAGGGGTTTGGTGGAACTGCAGGAATGGCCTATGTTGGAACAGTATGCTCCACAAGCCATGCAGGAGGGATTAATGTGGTAGGATATCTTTCATACCTCTTTCCATTTAACTTTAATGTGAAGTCTGTATCTTTTAAAATCAAAGACAGTATTAAGGATCCAACTTAACCCCTCAAAGCAAGAAAATTCTTAATAGCTGCTGCTTTCTGTCTCCTGTCTCTCTCCTCTTTTGTGTATATACTGCAGCTCAGAGTCCCAGATTTGGTCATGTTCAAAGGCCCTAGGTGCTGTCAATACCGTTCCTCCACAGGCGGCATTGAGTATCTCTCTTTTCTGAGAGGCACTGAGTTGAAGTCAATGGGAGCTATGGATTGCTGTGGTGATTGGACCTACAAATTTACCCTCATTGGGAGCTCAACTATGAAAAGTGAAAGTTCAGAAAATGTCACAAGAACTTGTACTAGCAAATGTTGATGGGGGGAAAAAGGTGAAAAAAAGAGACACACTGAATTAGTCCAAACAAAAAGGTCTTCTGATATAATTCAAGGACTGTGCTAAGATCATGTCTGGTAAACCAGAACCGTATGAGACCCGAAATCAATTAGCCAAAATTGGTGTGTTGGAAACCAGACCTAATTGGTGGGGGCCTTTTTTTTAAATAATTAGAGAGAGATTGAGAGGCATCTAGGGAAATCTGGCTAGCACAGTGCTGGCTGACAGAAAGATGAGCAAAGGGGAAGGAATGAGCTTTGCCATCCCCACCGTATCCTGGGATCCCAGACCTCCTCCTTCCCAATCCTGAAAGATGTCGTGGCCAGACTGGGCCAGAGAGAGGTAACCAGATAATTTGGCCACCTCCAGTAGCTCTGGTTGAATCCCTACCACCACCTGGGATGTGAGAATTTGTCATTGACCCCTCCCCTCTGTGTGTTCTTTTCCGTTCCCACCTTATGTCTTTTCTTTTCTATCTCTTTCCTTTTGTCTTCTGTTTAAGTCTGGCCAAGGCTATGTTTTGCAATACTGCTGTAAACATGTAACCAGAAAGAGGCAGCTAAAAGCAGTGCCCAGACAGCTTAATGCTGGTACAAATTTGCCAGGTCTCAGAGTGACTAATAAAATGGAGTGCTGGGCCTGTGTTTTTTCCAGCAGTAAAGTTGCAAGTGAAAGTCAACACTAAAGACAAAAACTGCATTTTCTATCTGTTGTTGTTCTTTTCTCTCCCTTTGTTGTGTGTGTGTGTCTTGTTTTGCCTCCTAGGAAATGGGATCAGACTTTAACAGCAGCAGCAAAAATGACCGCTCCAACCCATGTCAACGAACTTCTCCTCTTTTCTCTCAAAAAGGACAGTTATTACCATCTTAAATACTATCTAAAAGGCTGTCAAACAAGGGTTTTTTTTCTCTTTCTAAAAACTATCCAGCTTAGGGAGGAGAAAAAAAAGAATGGTATAAAAGTGAACACCTTATTTAATACTTTACATTTCAAGTGCTTTAACTGTTTTTCCTTCCTTTCTGTATCTTTAATGAAAGGTGTGTGCCATGGTCCTGAGCAGACTGAGGTCTCTGTGTACCAAACTCTGAACCTTGTTTAACGCTGTTTTAATGTTGGACAGTGAATGGGTTATGTTAACACCTTTGACTCTTTGGACCCATATATTCCATCTAAATTAATACAACAGAGTCCTTCTCTAGAAATCTCCCCCCAAGTGTATGCATGATCTTTGGGTTCACAAAGGGCACTCCCAAATCAGCAGGCGAGGATTTAGACAGACAACTATCCTGTTGTGTGAAACAGCCAAGTGACTTCAGTATCACTGCTGTGCAATGGAGAGATTCACAGCACCATGACTGGGAGAAACTACAGGGATATGCAACTGGGGCTGTTCAAACACTCCACAGGCAGCGGCAGCAGATTTGAATAAGGAGTCAATTAACAGAACTCCAGCACCCAAATCATCACTGTGCAGTCTCACTTCCTTGGAATAGTTACTGAAGACTTGCACCAGAGATACTCCAATTGCAGCTTGCATGGATATGGAAGAAGGTGTGGATTGGTCTGGGGATGAAGAAAGGACACTTGTTTAGTTCCTGGGCTAGTACTGCAGTGGCTGATGATCTGTCTAATTCTGCGTGGGTGGGTTTGATGCCACTGGTGTAAACAAAAATGCCCAGTGCTCTGGAACATGAGCTGTGCACTTGTGTAGATGCGGTGGCAGATGGATACCACATGTTTTTAGTCTAGCTGGTGTCACGCCTGGATTTATGGAACAGCCTCGCAGCTGCAGTAGTATTCAGTTCCTCCATTGTTGCTCCTGTACAATTAATCGCTGTGATCTCTGGATTCACATAGCTTCTCTGCTAACTAGAGTGTCCCTTAGTGCCAAGTGTGATTTGAGGTTTTTGTTGTGTGGATACCTGGCCAGTGGGAATTGAACTGGGATCTCCCAATTTATTTCAGTAGGCAATTAAATTAGCCATAGTTGTCTTTGAAACTGTTGACTTGGAGCAGAAACTCTCAAACATTCCCATAATGTGCACCATATTTAACAGTGAAGGTCTCATGGGCCGCTCCCCTCATCCATGATCACATGACATGTCTGGCAATGGTGTATATGGAAAAGTAATAGTAAGAAATTATTTGACATAGTTTAGCTTCTGTAATGTTGTTTTGCAGCTAGAAACAGAAAGGAGACACCATGTGACAAGCAAGTAGGTGCTCCACAGGCCACCAGTGGTTCTGGACCAGAGTTGGAGAACTATTAACCTAGAGATGCAAGGCTATATATCCTATTACCAATCTACTGATCAATTCAGTACTCATACAAGCTGGAAAGCATAAACCGTCTAGGTTACCTGACTCTGAAGATCACGTTAACACAGTGACTAAACCTAGCGCTAAGTTTCTGAAGGGGCTAGGGGAACATTGGCTTCTTCCTAGGACAGACACTATAGTATTTAACTTTTTTTTTTTTTTTTTTTTGGTCTTGTGTAGTTTGGACAAATCAGTGTACAGATGTTTGCATCAATTATTGCTCATGAGCTGGGTCATAACCTGGGAATGAACCATGATGATGAAAGAGTTTGTGACTGTGGAGCAGACAACTGTATTATGAACTCTGGAGCATCGTAAGTAACGTTTTTATGCCACACTGACAGGTATGTCCATAGATGGTGAACAAAGCAACAATCTTTGTTTGTATTTAGCATTTATGTGACACTGTTAATATTCAAAGCATTCTTACAAACAGCTAATTAATTTTTGCAACATGCTCAGGAGGAAGGCAAATATTAGGGCTTATCTACATGTGAAATTAATGTGGAATAGAATAGGGTGTCCACTTAAACCGAACTAAGCTTAACTGCACAAAGGCACTTTCAGTGCAGAATAAGAAATGTCCACCAGGGTCTAGTGTGGAATAGCTATTGCACTTTAAATCCACAACCTAGCTCAGTGGTTCCCAATGTTTTTGGCTCGAGGATCACAGATATAATTTTTAGAGCCCTGAAGGGCCACCAGTCTCCACCAGCAGGCCACCTCCACACTGCAGGCAGCCGGAAGGAATTCAGCAAGGAGGCTGCCTCCTCACTGATCTCCCATCTCCCTGGCTACAGCAGGGAAACCGTCCATGTCCTGTAGCCCTGTGCACTCCACCTGGGTCACTAGGCTGTGGCTCCCTTCTGCAAGTAGGGGGATGGAAGATCAGTGCTCCCCTCCCTCTAGCTCCAGTAGGGACCCCAGCACCTAGGGACCCAGGCCGAGTGCTTTGCCGTGCTCCCTGCTACAGCGGGGGGAGGGGAGCGCTGATCTCCTGTCCCCTTGGCTGCAGCAAGGAGGCTGCACCAGTCTTTTAGACCTCCGGCAACGCGCTCCGCATGTGTCCTTAGGCAGTGGCTCTCTTCTGCAGCCAGCAGAAAGGGAGCCGTGGGCTACTTTGAAAATCTCTGTGGGCCACAGGTTGGGAACCACTGCCCTAGCTTATTTTCACTAGCTTGCTATGTAGAGAACCCTATATTGTCCTGGTTTTTTGGGAACTGAAAGGTTGCATGACTTAATTCAGGGGTCTGTGGCTCCCAGTCCTTTGTTTAGATTACACCTATTCCCTTGTATTATTTTTCTGATTGCGGCCCTGTTTGTTTTTTGTCATCAGAAGGTTATATAGTTAAACTCCTGGTGCTATTTAAATATTTAATTAAGGGGTGGCCAATTTTCTTTTAAGTAAAGATTTTTGCTTTACAAATGTAACAGAAAATGTGTTCTCATTCCGCATTCAGAGGTATTTTATTATATTGTCCTTGTCTTTCTCTAGCAGTTGGCTCTAATTTTTGCTAGACTGATTCTTTGTTGCACAAAAATGCTGGTCCAGAGGAGCTCATAAGTAGACGTGGTGTAAGGAACTAATTATATTTTCTGTTGCAGAGGGTCCAGAAACTTCAGCAGCTGTAGTGCAGAAGACTTTGAGAAGTTAACTCTCAACAAAGGCGGAAGCTGTCTGCTCAATGTTCCCAATCCTGATGAAACTTACAGCATCCCCTATTGTGGCAACAAGTTGGTGGATGCTGGGGAGGAGTGTGACTGTGGTTCACCAAAGGTCAGTACAAGTGACAGTCGCTCACGTGACTCTTTGTTAAATGCAGTCTGTCTGCATTTCCACATTGGTGAAGATATGATTCTTTCTCCTTCACTGAATTGCTCTTCATGTTTCAATTGACAGGAATGTGAAAGCGATCCTTGCTGTGAATCAAATACTTGTAAACTCCGAGCCGGGGCTGAATGTGCTTATGGTGACTGCTGTAAAAAATGTCGGGTAAGAGACCCCGGGATAGTGTTGGAAGAATCTCATGTCTTAGAACATTCTCCTCTGATTCTGAGGAAAAAGGAGTGCAGGGCTTGATTAGTGGGTCCAGGAGGGAAGTGGTATGTGCTGAGCTGGGAAGGTTTTTTCATGTTTACAGCACAAAAGGGTGACTTCAGCGGGTGCATGTTCCGTCTGTTAGGCCTTTTTTGGATTTATGTACAGAATGTATGTGATGTATGGCTTTTTTACATCTTCTCTTGTGCTTTCTTTTTTTCTCCTCTTCCAGTTCCTCCCAGGAGGCAGTGAGTGCCGGGCAAGTACCAATGAATGTGACCTCCCAGAGTACTGCAATGGGACCTCCCAGTTCTGTCAGCAGGATGTCACTCTTCAGAATGGGTACCCATGCCAGAACAATGAAGCCTATTGTTACAATGGAGTTTGCCAGTACTATGATGCACAGTGTCAGGCTATCTTCGGCTCAAGTAAGGATGATGATGATTGTAATGTTTCAGAGGGCCGTGGCTGAAAGAGAAATCATCCAATTTGTTCAACGAATATGGATTTTTAGGTTTTTTAGACTATAAGAAAAGACCAGCTGGCAAAGGATTGGCAGATGATTTTAAACCGTTTCTGGTATTTATGACGAATTAACCTTTATTGTCCCATAAAATTCATTTCTGAGTTATGGACTCAAGTACTACTAATTTCCTTGCTATGATACACTCACGTTGTCAGATTCTATTTATAGGGCTAAATATATTCCTCAAGACTTAATGTCCAGCTAATAATAATTCTTTCTAAGTGACTGTATTTTCTGTCAGTCCTGTTAGCTTGGAACCTGTCTGGACTAAGAGTTTTACCCCTTTTGTATATTTTGGTCAAGCTTTTCAATTAGTCATGCTGCAGACAAACTCGTGGTGCGACATGGGTTCTGGGGCTAGAGAGAAGTATGTGCACAGTGTGAGATACTTCTGTAACTCTCTGTTAGCTGACCTAGTTCCCCCTCTGTGTTTGCAGGAGCAAAGGCTGCCCCTAACATTTGTTTTGCTGAAGTGAATTCCAAAGGTGACAGGTTTGGCAACTGTGGTTACCATGGCCATGATTACAAAAAATGCTCCAGCTGGTGAGTTGAGTTTAACATGGCAGGGAATGCATAGCAGGTATTAAGAAAGTCTCTAAAAATCCACATTCAGATGCTTTAGAATTAGTCAGCTATCAAATCTTTATACATAGCACAACTTTGTAATAGAGATTTGTCACAGACATACACTGCCCCTCACTGATGCTGTGTGTCATTCAGAAACCAAAATAAAGTGGCTTAGAAAAGTTCTTTTAAAGCCTTAAAAGAATTAGGGTTTGAATTAGCGTTTGAATTAGGGTTATTGGAGCTTAGGTTACAAATACATAAAAGTACAAAAAATCTACATTGCTTCATAATTCTGTTACAATATTAGTCTATCTAAATGGGCGTGAATGTGCAAACAATTCTTGCTGTAAAGTTTAATGTATAAAAAGAGGCATCTTGGACATAAAGAGCCTGCATTTTATTGTTCTTTTTTTTTTTTTGTCCTGCCCTAAGCACTATGCACAATGACGTTATGTAGACATGCTCTTTAGCTGATTATTTTTTCTATTAGCTACATAGAGATGCGTTGCACGAATGTGTTTAAGATTTGGGTTACTATGAGAGAGTTTGTTCTAATTCTTTATTGATTTATTCTTAGCCGAAAGATAAGGTGTGTGTACACGCTGAAGAGAGTTGTGCAGGGTTGTATTTGCTTTTGTTTGAGGATCACAAAATGTTGCCACCAGCAGGGATAAATCCATGTCCTCATTATAGTTTTAGACAGATGCCCAGCTCACGCTTGTTTTGCACTTCATTTCAGTGTGATGTTAGTTTTTGGGAGTGTATCTTATCTGATCTTTAGTAATCCTCCAGTAGGAAATGAAGGCCAGAAGAAAGCCAAGTGTACGTTGATCCTTTCCCCGATATGAATTAAACACCAGAACCATAACAATCCTTAAATTATACTGTTGTTGTAGGAATGCCATGTGTGGGAAGCTGCAGTGTGAAAATGTGAAAACCATGCCTATTTTTGGGATTCCACCTGCATTTATTCAAACCCCCCTCAGAGACAGCACATGTTGGGGTGTGGATTTCAAGCTAGGGTCAGATGTTCCAGATCCTGGAATGGTGAATGAAGGCACAAAATGTGATACTGGAAAAGTAAGCAGTAACCAATTAATAACTTCAAAATATTCCTGGGATAAAACCCAGATGAGTTGTTGGGGGGGGAGGTGTGTGTGTGTGTGTGTGTGTTTAAAGCTCCACTTTTACATATTAATTCACCTTAATGTTGGTGCATGCAATGTAATGTAATGCAAAACTTTAACAGTTATTTACTTCCCCATCTCCTCCTTCCCCCCACACTAAATGAGTAGCACGCTTCCTAGAAATGAACTATGTGAATAAATTCTTCTAAAGGGAAGTTGTTTATGGAAGGAAAAAAAAGCAAGTGTTAAGTTCAGTTAAGACTATGATCTCTGGAAATCAGTGATCAAGAAGAACTAGCTTTACAAAAACTGCCTTTCAGGCAACTTGTGGAAATTCAGGTCAGTGTCTATACACTGTAATTATCAAGTTGTCTGAAAAGGAGACTCAGCTAGTTTCTGCTATACTTTAGCATGGGGGTTGCACCTAACTTTTCCCCCGCAATGGTCTGAGACCTTGCTATCCATACATTTGTACCATGGATGATTCTCATACTACTGGTGTGTATTAAGACCTTGTGTGAAGGGTTTAAGATGAAAATGCAGCTCGCTTGCAACACACTTTATGAATTCCTTATTACAGCAAACAAGTTGATATCAGAGTTAAAGTTTCCGGGGTGGAAAAGGGTGTGCATTCTCTAAGTGGTGTGAGACTTGCGATGGTAGTAGTGCAGGCAGTGAACTCATATGCTGAGCAAGAGTCCAGGGTGAAACAGATGTTGGAGAACAGGGGAAGGGAGGAAGGGTAGAGGTGGTAAAAATAGTCCAAAACTATCTTATTGAGACTTGTGTCTTTTTACCTCTCTAGATCTGTAGGCACTTCCAGTGTGTAAGTGTCTCTGTTCTGAACTATGACTGTGATGTGGAGAAAAAATGTCACGGACATGGGGTAAGTCAGGCAGAAACTTGCCTTTCTGTTCTGATCCAGCATTCTCTGAGTGTTTTTCTTGGGTACTTCTCGTACTTCTCAGGCAATATTGTTTTCTAGGGATGCTCTTCAGAAAGAGAACTCAGATTCGTAGGTTTTTAAGGTCTGAACAGACCACTCTATCATCTAGTCTGACTTTGTTTTACAGAATTTCACTTACCGACCCCTGTATTGAGCCCGGTAACTTGTGTTTAATAATTAGCTGTTTGTGAGTGCTCCAAAGCCTTTATTGATCTCTACCTAAAGAGTGTAACTAACAGAAACCTGGTTCATTTAGAAACACCTGCTTTTTGTTTGAAAGCCCTAAAGAATGGGCTTCATTATGAGAAGTTGCTTTTGTGTGCAGTTAACATGAAAGTCACCTTGAGGTTCCATCTTCACTGGCTATTAAATCATGTGAGTTGAACAGGTTTTAAAAACTGTTTGAGTATAATGTTTTGCCTGGCTAGTGTAACCCAAGCATTACTGTTACAAAAATGTTTTTTTTTTTTAAATACAACTGTTTATAGGTTGCCTAGTCAGAAATGGTTTTGTTTAAAATAAAATTTTAAGATTATTTATATTTGGCAAATAATCCAATTAATAACCCAATTAAATACAGGCAAACCAGTGTTTAAACATATCTCAAACCCAGTCTGGCTAGCATAGTTGGATTATTATTGTGGATGGACCCTGAAGGAAAATAAGATGCGCATTTTTAACAATGAAGTAATTAACCATTGGAACAACTTCCTAAGGGATGTAGTGGATTTTCCAGCATGTGAAGTCTTTTAGAAAGATGCTCAATCTTGATTTTAAAAAGTGTTCTCGCTCACTGACAAGTTATTGGGCTGAATGCAAGAATTAATGGGTGAAATTCTTTGGCCTATGTTATGTATGAGATCAAACTAGATGATCACAGAAGTCCCATTTGGCCTTAAAATCTATGAAAACCTCAGAGACTACTTGTTACACCTTAGATACACTTCCTGAACAAAGATAAATGTATGTGTTAAAACAAATATTATTATGAACTTTTAAACAGTTTCTAGAAATGCCTGCCACTCTCTCACTAGGTCTGTAACTATAAACCTTGTGATATGACACAGAAATGGAAGCTGCCTTTGTATTGATAAAGCATTGCCCTTCCTGCTGAAAGTGCAGTTGTGCGGTTCAGAATAGGCATCGGAATGCAGAACTGATGAGAATGGATGGGGAATCAGGGCCTTTCACACTGTTAGAAGAGAAGTTCTACCACTCTGGTTTACTATAACAGTGGCTAAAGCATCCGAAGGGCATAGGTTGTTTTTTAAATTTTTTTACAATTAAAACTCCTCCTCTTTTTCATACATTCCAACTGTTTCTGCCTTCCGAATCCTCTATTTAGTCAGACTCAAGATGGTGGCTTCCTGACTGACTCTTATGTTTAAAGTGACTTAAAGTTGTAGATATTTAATCTTTGTGATGAGATTTAACAATTACACTCTCTTACTATGTTGCAATTTACTTAACAGTTTTTGTTTTCCCCACCCCCCCCGTTCTAGTTTCGTTTGTTTTTTTTATTTCTTCCCCACGCTGGACTAATAGAAATGTTGGCTTGTCAGCAAACAGTCCTAGTGCTTCACAAATGTATAGCAAAGCAATAATCTGTGTTTATAACTTGGCCAATTATCTCACAGCCTTCCTTTTGCTACAGTGTCATGTGCTGCTGGAATGACAATCTTGGAGCGGGTGGTTTAAGGGGAGTGGGAGCATTTCACAACCTACTGCCGCACCAAGGTCAGCTTTCAGTCCAGTACAACTGCTCTGGTTTTAAGACCATGTTGAGTAGGTTGTGGGGAAAAACTCTAGATGCTGTGTACAGAAATGAAGTATTAGTTCTTCAAGTGATGGTCCCTATGTGTATTCCACTGTGGGGCACAAAAGCACTCTGCACCTGAGACCAAACATGTCTTGCTAGCAGTGTGCGTTGGTCCGTGTCTGTGCCTCCTTGTGCTCCAAATCAAGGGCATTAGGGGGTGCCCTCCAGGTTCTTTCTACTACTCATGGCCTGGGACTAAACTCCTTAGAGTCCGCAGTTTCCCTAACATTCCTGCTAAAATGTTAGCTTCCATTTTGTAAATAGTTTTTCTTCGATAGCTAGTTTTAGTGTTTAGTAGTTAGCTAGTGTTTTGGAGTCCAGGGTTTTTTTCTCCATCCTCATCACCCCCCTCCCACCCATAACATTTGCGGTTCTTCGCTTTCCTAAGATCACAGGCTTCAAATCCAGTGTGGTCTGCCTCTGGATCTTCCCAGGAGTGAGCGTCATGATTCCTGTTGATATTGCCTTGGAGAATCCCAATAAATTGCCATTCATTTCCATTTCAAACTTGGCAATCCCACAAGTTTTGGCTTCGTAGGCACCCAATGGAGTGGTTGACGAGCTCTCAATCTGGTTGTCAGACGACCAGTTTTTCCTCACCTTGATAATAACTGGCTGCTCACAGGCCAGTCATGTCAGGAAGGGCGATTGTCAGTCCTCTCCCTGTGCAGCTTCTCGCGAACCTTCCAACTTCTAGTAAACCTAGAAAAGTCCATTTTAGTTCTAGCACCAGGTATAGAATTTATCAACACAACTCTGAGTTCAATTTCAGCCGTAGCCTACCTACCTGAGGACAGATTCCACATCATGTGAAATCAGCATTTCAGCACTGTTCAGTTTAGTACTACATCACTGGCCCTGAGTAGGTCCAGACGCAGGACCTACCATCCCAACCAAGCATCCCTTTATCTCACAGCCTGGTATTTGGATGGATAATGAACTTAGAGAGTCTGTTCCAAGGAGGTACAATCCATCCTCAGTGATAGCAGAAAACTCTCTATGAGATGATGCTATGCAGTTAAATGGAGGAGATTATTTGTGTGGTGTGAACTTCATCACATACTCCAGAGGATTTGGACATCCCTACCATCTCAGACTACCTTCTTTCCCTGAAAAAGTCAGGCCTATCTCTCTTCTGCATGTGCATGTGGCTGTGACTAAAGCCCTTCTATCAGCTGGTGACAGCTATTTGGTCTTTGCCCACCCTATGAAAGGCCTGACTGGAATCTTTCCCTGGTACAGACACCAACACTAGCTTGGGGCCTCAACCTTGTTTTGTCAACACTCATGAATCGTCCCTGTGAACCATTGGCCTCCTACTCCCTTCACCAGTCTATGAAGGTGTCCTTTCTGACTACAATCACCACTGCCAGAATGGGTGAGCTCAGGGCCCTAATGGCGGACCTTCTCCATATGGTGTTGCCCAGAGGGCAAGGTCTCCTTGAGGATACAGCCCAAGTTCATTCCAAGTGTTCCCTTTGAATTCCCCTTTAACCAATTCATAAATACAGCTTCCTGTCTTCTACCCAGAACCTCACGCCACCAAAGAAGACAGGAAGCTCCATTCTCTGGACCTCTGTCAAGCTTTAGCTTTCCACCTGCAAAGGACGAAACCCTTCCAGAAATCTCCAAGATCTTGTTTCCATTGCTGAGCAAATGAAAGGAGAAGCAACTTCCTCACAGACTTTTTCCAAATGGATTTCTGGTTGCATGTGTCTTTCCTATGATCTTGCAGGGACTATCTCCTCCGAGCCTGAGGGCTCACTTGACCAAAGTCCCATCTGCTTCCATGGCTTCCTGAAGGGTGTTCCACTCCTGGAGATCCATAGAGCGGCAACATGGGGCTCTGTGCACACCTTTACTAGACATTACACCCTGGTACAAGCCTCATCTGCAGACAGCTCCTTCAGTAGAGCAGTCCTGCACTTGATGATGCAGCACAGTTCCTCACACCCTCTTTGCTGAATATTGCTTGGAAGATACCTACAGTGGAATACCTATAGGGATCATCACTTGGGAAGAAAGTTTATTTACCTTAGTGTAATAGGAGTTCTTTGTGTGGTCCTTGTGGGTATTTCACTACCCGCCCTCCTTCTCCTCTGCTTCGGATCCTTTCCTAGAGTGATTTGCAATAGAGAAGGAAATGGAAAGGTGGACAGTCCGTGCCTCCTCATATGCCCTCTGTTTGGAGCACGAGGACGCACAGGGTGCAGGGGCAGATCAGTGAATACTGCTACCAAGAATTTTCCAGTCTGACACATGAAGCCCATGTGGATCCCACAGTGCAATACATGTAGTGACCCCGGATCTCAAAAAACTCCAATTTCGGTACAGTGAGTATCCTTTCTTTTTGATGCAGTAGCTGTTTTTCAGTCAGTCGTTGCCGTTTCTTTTGGAACCTTCTGTTTCAGAAGTTGGGCTGTAGCCTTTGAAGACACCTTGCAACATTTCTCTGTCGCCTCCTCCAGTTGGTGGGTCAGTCTTATGCGGCGCTGCAGTCGCAATGACAGTAATATGTGGGGTTTGTTTTGTTTTCAATTTAAAGGTGTGCAATACCAACAAGAACTGTCACTGTGACTCAGGCTGGGCCCCTCCCTACTGTGACACAAAAGGATACGGAGGAAGCATGGACAGTGGACCTCCTTATAATGGCAAGTAGTGATGTGGTGACTTCAGGGCGGCATGCATGCCCTTCTTGCTGTTGGTGCTATGTGGACAGAGTGTGCAAATACAGGGCCCAGTTGTCTGGAATGCTGGCTGTCCTGAGAAATGAGATTGGCTGACGTGCTTGTGGCTGAATCTGCAGTGAGTTTTATTTTCAAGCACAAGAAGTCAGACTTTGGGTCTCATCGTGCTAGAGACTTCTGCCCTCTGGAATGTTGGAAACCTTGCAATTTTCCAGCTGTTTTTTAGGTGACTTCTGTCACCTGGGTCAAAATCTTTCAAGAACAGATATGTCCACACTGGAAATGGGGACCCATTCCAGTTTTGAATCCTAGAACTAAAATTTGTAAGGAGGGGCAGATTTGAATCTGTCGATTCCAGTCTATACCTTCAAAACGTGAAGGCCTGTTTCTAGAAATAATGGTAGATGGAAATAGCTGTTTTATTTACATGACTGTGCATCCACAGTCTGAGTTAAACACTCATAAAACTTGGGTGTTTTTTTAGTGTTTTCTTCCTTGCAGGCATTTACACCTGTAATGCAGATGTGTGACTTATGTCTGGTGAAGGGGATTAAGGTACCATGCATGGCATATTACCAGATTACCATTTAACTAGCATTTATTATGAGTGCAGACTGTTGTACTAAACACGGATATAAAGCAGTCCGTGCCCCAAAGATCTTATGGTATAGAAGAGGAGGCACAAATCAAAGAAACTGGGAGACAGAGGTTGGTGTCAATTTAGTACGTTTTTTTGGTTGTTTTGTGAACTCTCCTGGAGAAGGTGTTAGACATGGATTAGTGTCTGGAGCTGGCAGAAAAAGTGTGTCGTCTTAGGAGGGATATGGATGATGAGAGATGAGAGACTGGTGCGCACTGGGGCTGGGAGGGTATTCCATGTGTAAAAGAGACTGTGGGGAAAGGAATTGAAGGGAGCTGTGAAGCTTGCTTGCATGAGTGGGCAAGGGGAAGGCGATATGAAACAGGATACAAGTTGTAGCCTGGGGCAGAGTGGTACGGTGCCTTCAAGGCAAGGAGAGACTTGATATGGTAAGCACTAGGGAGCCAGCAGAGAGAGAGATGAGGACACAGGAGTGACATGGTTTGCAGTGGATGAGGAGGATAATGTTGACAGCTCTCCTCTATGAAGTAATAGGGGTCTAGGGCAAACCAGCTGTAGTTAACTGAGTTGAAAAATCACTCTCTAGAATCTGAAAAAGTGTCTGAACCATCAGGAGAGAAGGGAAGGGGCATAATGCCTCTGTGCAGGGGGATGGACTAATGACCTCTTTGAGATCCCTTTCAGCCCTATATTTCTATGATCCTATGACTTTTCATACATATGTTATGGAGAAAGATGCCTCAAGCCTTGGGAACGGTCTGGATGAGTGGAGAAGGAGAGGGTGACTTTAAGACTGTGAACCTGAGCTAAGGGAGGATGGTGGTGGTGCCTTCAATCAAGAAGGGAGGATGTGAAGAGGATTGCGGGGTCGGGGAAGGAGCTCTGCTTTGGCCCCGTTTTACTTGAGCTGGTGACAGGCCTTTCAGGATGATGCATCGGAAGGCGTCTGTTGTTACTATATTACTGTGCTACAGGGATATTGGAGAACATGTGCTCTACTCTTCTTGGACATGCACCCTGCAGTTATACTCAACATTAGCTTTTCTTTTACACAGAATGGAGGAGAATTGTAGAATCAGTCCTATCAAAACTGAGCACCATTGCAAAGCTTTGTATT
This sequence comes from Emydura macquarii macquarii, assembly GCF_026122565.2. NCBI lineage: Eukaryota > Metazoa > Chordata > Testudines > Chelidae > Emydura > Emydura macquarii. The sequence continues at coordinate 612,342 of NW_027130338.1, forward strand.
GGTTGTACTGTGAAAATTCATTCTGTCTGCTTTTCTTTCTCTTCCCTCTTCCCACCAGACAAAGACACCTCCTTAAGAGATGGGTTGCTGGTATTCTTTTTCCTGGTCCTTCCGCTCCTTGTAGCTGCTCTTCTGGCATTTGCAAAGAGAAATAAGCTGATGCAATGCTTCAGGAGAACGATATCACGCTGTCATCGGTAAGTAGATTTTCTACACCCATCCTGTGACCCGTCCGTGCCTAGGGCAGCCACCTGAAAATGCCAAGGTCAGGGCAGGCTGCAAAAGTAGAGCAGATTTTCCTAACACTGATGGGTGACACTGAAGTCAGACTTCCCAACCAGCCACAAACAATACTTCTGATTCCCCACAGTGGTTATCAAGAAGTTAAAATAAAAATATACACAGCCCCCTTTACTGCATTTCAGTCTCTGGCTCCCAATCGGCCACTAGGTCCAGTAAAGAGATCAGTTATTTAAAACTCTCTGCTCTTTACCAGAAAGGTTTCTCCTGACCCCAAAGGGTCAGCCACAGTACCAGATCAATATAAATTTGGATCTTATCCAAAATACCCCACTGCCAGCCAATTCTTTAGTAACTAAAACTAAAGGTTTATTATAAAAGGAAAGAAACAAACCATAAGAAAAATGTTAAATGATTAAAGCAAACAGACATATACAATTGATTTGAAAATTCATATATATTAGGCATCTAATAGAATTGTGAAGTTTGCAGGCTTGTATAGTCCCTCTGGTGTTGTACATCCAGTACCTGGATGGGTCTCAGTCCTTTGTTTCACAGTTTAAATTCAGTTGTAGATGAGTTAATCCAGAGGTAGATGAAGACTGAAGACAGAAGACAAAATGGATGTGGTGCAGCTGCCTTTTATGTCCTTTGGCCTTTTCCAGGCTGCTTGTGGAAATTTACAGGAATAAGATGGAGTCCAGGGTAACATGAGTAAGTCCTGGTGACTCATCAGGTATATCCCTTGGCCCCATTGTACCTGTGAGTTTCCTTAATGGGCCATTAAGCAGGCTAGTGCGGCAGCCATCCTGTCTGGGGTATCGCCCAGAAACACAGCACAAGTTGAAATACAGATACAAACATATTCATAACTTCCATTACACTCATAACAGGTGAACATAAATATCATCATCTTACTTAGCACATTATAGCCTTTCTGATGGTACCTGACATGGCATATCTCCCATGAATTATTATGATTTTGACATATTGATGTTAAATAATATCATAAATGTCCCCCCCAATCCAGCCAGCATCACACACCCCTTTTGCTGATACATCATAAATTGACTATGGACTCTTTCATCTACAGAAGATGATCCCAAAGAATCGAGTATCAGCAGTCCTGAGATGTAGAGCTGAGCATGTTTATCCCATGCATTTGCAGTATGTAGGCAGGTGATCAGACATCAGTGGACTTCAGGCCATTCGTTTTGGTGTCATTTTATGTTGTCTCTGTTTTCTGGGCACATTCTTTGGGACAAAGTGTCATTATTTATATATTCGTAGGAGGAGAAAGGCTCACAAGATGTCTGGACATATGGCACCTGTAAAGAGTGATGCACATTTTACTAATGAATTTAGGGGTAAAATAATAGTTCTTAACCACTCACTCAAATCCAGCCAGTATGTATCTATAAGAATTGTCATAACATGTTGCCAAAGTTTTTTATGATTCTACTGAATTTTATAGTAAGATGCTTGACCGATCAATGTGGTCAATACAAATCTAATTCCAGATCACATACAAGCGTGCCAAATCCTCCTCCTCACACAGAGACAGACCCAGGAAACTTCCCGCAGAACATGCCTTATACTTCAAGGAGTGTACCCATGGTAGGCGAGATCTGCTTTTTCTCACTTCAGTCTTGTAGAGCAATTATTGTACCTTTTGAAAGTAACAAACTGGGTGGAGGGTTGAATATTAAATGGCTAATAAGAGTGAGAATTACTCCAAAACTATTACTACTTATTTTTGGTTGGTGGGTTTTTAGTATTTTTAAAAATGAAAATCTAGTTTCTCATCTCTTCCCCTTTCCCCCTTGTGTAATATACATCTGTAAGACATACTAATGACTACACTTGCTGTAGGACATAAAATTTTACAGTAATAGCCTATAAATTATATATATGCTATGGATGGTGAATCTTTCTTACTTGTCTATACTCCTTATGGTGCCATCTAAAGAACCAATAATATTAATGAGGAAAATAGTCTCTGAAGCCCAAAAGTTTTCAAAAAAGAAAATACGCTATACTTGGAATTACTTATATATTATTGATGTTGCAAAGCTGTAGTAAAAATACCAGCTTGGAAGTCCAACTGAGACCTTGCAGTCTTATTACATTTTAAAATCTGTATATAAAACGTGCTTTAAGACATAGATGGTACATCTTGTCTAGATTTTTCAATTGACCTGTAATGTACTCCTAAACCTAATCCTGCCAGATTATTAAAGGTGAGACTGCAAAATCTTAAATTAAAATAGAGTAGTGTTTTTCCCTTTTTGTTACATACCACATCAGACTGTTGCTAGGAAATTAGATTATTTTAATCAGGAGGCTTTTTATTTTAAACAAAGTAGAAGGTTTTTTGGTGGGTGGCAAGTACTAGAGTTAGAGGATTTAGTTTTATCCATTAAACATTTTTCAAGCAGCAACCTTCTAATGCACATCAGGATTTGCCATTTTGTAATACCAATAGGTAGGCCAACTACATAACGAATGTAGTAACTTACCATCTTTAGTAAAAAGGGTTGTTGCCAGTGAGGAAAGGGATTATTTTCTTAACTTCTTACTAGTTAAACATAAGGGAGGGAGAATGGGACTCCGATGGTTTATGTTGCTTAAACTGTCTTTTGATAGCTAACTGCCAGTGTAGTCTCTGAACCATAAGCAGCTTAGAAAGTTCTCAGGTCCTGCTTGTATGATGATTTTTTATTAATTTTTTTTCTTTCTGAATAGCTGATGGTTTTTATTGTTCATTTCCTCATAGGATATGCCAGCAAACAGATTCCCTGTGCCATCTTATGCAGATCATCATCATCATCAACTAGCTTATCATCAGCCTTACAATTATCCTCAGCCACACCAGGAGCAGCAGAAGTATAAGATACCCTCAAGGTCTGTAATGACAATTTTGCTATAAGGGAAAATTTTTTATAATACATACCAGTGCAAATGTAAAGTTGAGAACTTGAGCACACAATTTGGGGAAACTCATAGCTTGTCATTCTGACTCTAATGCTGCCTTTGTGTTTATATATGTACGGGTTTTTCTCATATCTCACATCATGTATACACCAAATAATAAAGCTACACATGTGAATGAAAGGTCCATAGTAAAAGAAAAGGGGTGCAATGAAATTTATAAAACATGTATGTTCTCTGATGACACGTCTCACATTCTTAATGGTAGGTACATTATTATAAAAAGTGTTGGGTGCTTTCTATCAACTTTGAGCATCCAGTGTTATCTTCGTATTTAGTTTCACTCTAAAACATAAAAAATACAGATAAAACTTTTTTGGCACAAAAAAGCCTGACATCTTTGTCCTCCTTACAGGCCACCTCCTCCACAACAGAAAAATGTACCTCATGGACATTATTTTCCTTCTCGACCTGCACCTTTGCCTCCCATGTAGTTTTTTTGTTTCTCTTTTACCCTCTCACAAGCTGACCTGTTCACTGAAGCCAAGCTGAAATTCTGCTTATCCTTCTTGCAACAAATGGCCCATGATCACCCAGAAACCTTTCTTCTGCAGCACTGGATAAGGAAAAGGAGATGGAAAATCAAGGAATGTAAGATATTAAACAAAAATACCTCTATGAAAGCCACAGGAACTGAATACATCAAGTCTGTTCTTGGGCTCTGTGTGTGAGTATTGTGGCTTTGCAAACTGAAGTTGGGCTATCCAGTTGGAAGTGGATCCGTCTGCAGTAAAATAATCTTTAAAGTACAGCATTTGGGAGTTCTTACGATGAGACATACTCATGAAATATTCCGTGTGATTTATTGTCTTTTTTAAATATATATAATGAAGAGTAAAAAAAACTGTTATCTATGCAGGTGTTAAAAATGGAACTGAAAATTAGGCCAATTGATTTAACAAAAATACCGTTTACATGTTCTTGTTTTGCCTGGATTAGAAACCATTATTCCTGTATACATAGCTAAGGGCACAAGTGAAATAAGATGTTAGTATACTTTGAGAGGAAGATATAATATCCTGTAAACACGTTTGTGCATATGTTTTTATTGGTGTGTTTAATATAAACACGCTTTTTAAACAACAAAGAAAATCTTAACTTCATGCTGACTGACACTGAGCTATAGACAATAAAAGACTTTAGGGAGGTTAATTTAAATGTTTTAAAATAGACAATTTTAAGTAGTTAAACCAGAAACCTCTACTAATTTAACACGAATACGTTAAATGGGCTATTAAAATAAAGGTACGAAAAATTGTAGCCTTTTCTTGGTTTAGGAAAGGAGTACTCTTGAGTTTTAATTTAATTATATGCAGTATGACAGCAAGAGACTTATTGCAAAATATTAGGAGGAATTGTGTTTTGTTTATCTAGGCCTTTTGAGAATTTTATGAGCACTTTAAACCCTACGTTCCACTGACCCGAATGTACATAATTTTTTCTTACTTTTCAAACTTTAATTGTAGTGTCAGTCAGGATGTTGACACTGGCTAAAGCATGTTATTTTTAAAATTCAATTTAAATCTATCTGAAAAAAGATGCTCTTTGATGTCAGTTGAGGTGTGTCAGCTGAGATGAAGGGATGTTCCATTTGGATTATGTTGACACAGCATGGTAGGTGCATGACTGCCACGATGGTGTGTCTGTTACACAAATTACAGAAGATGAAACAATTACTGTTAAAAATAATGGTAAGCTTTCTCATTTTGTCCTAGCCACTTAGCACAAACTTATTTTGTAAATGTCCCCATATTTGCCAAAAGTCCGTGTGTGTGTGTGTGTATATATATATATATAAATATATATAAAGTTTGCATTTGTAGTAGTAAAATACTTGAACTACTGTGGTTTCCCATAAACTTAAATAATGCAATTTAAATACTATTAAAATATGTATAACTTCACAAATATATCAGAAGATGGATTATCACTTGCTTGTTTCTCCTACTTTTTTAGGGGTTGCCTAAAGCTATTCAGCCTCTCTCAATAAGGCACACTTCTTTCAAGGTCTTTTGTAGGCGGTTCGTGACATGAATGACTGACTCAGAGTAGGGGGTGAGTGGAATCTAAATGGCGAAAATATCTTCAGCCAAAGGCCTGCTTAATTTTATTTAAACTTGTGAATGTGTATGCTAAAATTGTGCTAAATTGTGTGCCTTTAATATGAATAGAGTTTTCACCTTCCAGTGTACCTATTAGCAATATTATGTACAGACTAGGGCAATAATGCAATAAAAGTCAGTCTGAGATCACTATTTCTATGGAACTAAAGTAGTTGATGGTGAATACTGAAGATGACTACTGATTTTATTTTTATGTAGAACACTTAGCCCTATTGTCTAAATATTATTTGAACAATCAGAACCTCTGAGTGTTTTCTGTTTTGTCTAAATCTTTGCACTCCAGCCAATTGTGTCCCGGCTTACTTTGTCTCTAAGAGAGAAAACGCTAACGCCACTTTTCTAAGGGTTGGGATGTAATAAAGGGGCTGCTCTTGACTCTGTTTTGTTTGTTTTTTAAATAAGTAATAATTAAAGATGCCACTTTTGTAAAATCTCTGCCTGGCCTTGTTGTGCCTCTCTCCGGGCTGTGCACGGAGCGCTGCCCAGGGCGCTGGGGTGGAGGTGCAGGGGCGGTGCTGGGTGGCCAGATGTTGTGATGTTCTAGGGACAGGCTGGATGTGTGGGAGTTTGTCTTGGTATGCAGGTGCCTGTTACCCTTCACCCCATCCCCATGGCCACGTGCTGGACGCCCTGGGCAGGTCACCCGGGCTTGCCTGGGCAGAGGGCCTCTGGGCGCTTCCCTGAGCCAAGAGAGCAGATTTCCCAAGGGCCCTGCGGCGCGCGCCAGGCTCGCCTATACGCGCGTGTTGGATGCGCGGATAGGAGCAGCCGCCGCATGGACCCGCCCGCGAGTCTCGCTCCGCAGCGCCCCCTGCCGGCACCAGCCCGCCCTTGCAGGGCCCAGCCCCCGCGCGCTGGCGGTGGGTTCGCTGCCTCGCGCTCCCGTCACCCTCCACGGGCCCATCCCCTCCCCCCTGCTGGGCCGTTACCCGCCGCCGTGCGCGCGCGGACTGGAGCCGCCCGCCCGCGAGCCGCGGCAGCATGGGGCAGGGGCTGCGCCTGGCGCTGCTGGCCGGCCTCTTGGCCGGGCTCGGTGCGTGACGGCCCGCGGGCCAGGGAGACCCTGGTCACCCCCGCATTGACACCCCCCCGTGCCACGCAGCTGGGACCCCCCCCGTCACTCCCAGCCAGGGGAAATGCCCCCGCGTAACTCCCCACAGGAGAGACCCCCCCCCAGCCAGGAAACACCCCGACCCCCCCCCCCCATCCATTTCATTGACCCCTCTCCACAGCCACCCGCCACGGGACCCTCTCAGCCCGGGAGAGATCCCCACCCCCTCTATTGCTAAGGATGGGTCTCTGTTCAGCCACCTGCTGCCTTTACCCCTTCCCTCCCCAATTAACACCCCCCCACACCCCCCTCCGAGGGTGAGTTGGGTGCAGAGCTGGAGCAGAGAGGGAGGGAGGACTGGCCTCAGTGGAGACTTAACCAGGCTAGGAGTTGGCTGTTGCATTTGGAAATGGAGAGGAAGCCCGTGAGCGAGGAGGCAGGATGTGAAGGGATTCTGATGGTGTAAATCTTACCGCACCCTGCATCTTCTGAAATGGCCACCTGTGTCTGCTTTTCCCACAACTCTCTGGCCATGTTCCCAGCCATCCTGGATGACCGCTGACCTGTCTGTAAAGCTGCTGTCTTCTGATGCAGCATCTATACGAAATCAACTTAACTAATGATAACTGAAGTGAGGGGCAGTGGAGGCTAGATAACTGTTTACTGATTTGTACATGCATATTTTGAAAGCAAATGTATTTACATGTTGGATATATTTGAATGTATCCCTTCCTCATCCATAGTGTATCTTCCTAGGCCTTGATCCCACAAAGACTTAACACACATCCTTAATTTTAATTAAAGTTAAACATGCATGTAAATCTTTGCAGGATGATAAATTCCTTCGTGCAGGAACCTGTTTGTTTCTCTGTGCTTGGTGCAGTGGAGCTTTGATTCTTATTCAAGTGTGATTGTAATATCATTATTACATACAAATAATTAACATATTTTTCCCTTCTAGATTCTCAAATATTTTTGCATATCACAGATCCACAGAAGATATCCTCAAATGTAACTGGAGATCTGGTACTTGTACATAAGGAATAAAATGGTTCCCTATATATAATTATATATTAAATGATATAATAAATATGTATAGATGGCGGTACAATGAGAATTTGTTAAAACCCTTTAATTGCTACAATCCTTGTAGCACATTTGTGCTATAGTATGTAAGGTGTTGCAGTGAAAAATCGTACAGTCCCTCGTTGGGCCAATGAATCTTTGAGAAGGGAGGTATTTGTGGCAAAGTGCTTTGGCACTCAAACCAGTAAAAGTAGGACTACAGATGTTTGATTTAGCAATCCAGTTATTTTATCAATAATAAAAGCATGTGTAAACTCAAAATTACAAATGAAAGGGCAAGTTATTTATTAATAAACAAATTTACAATTTAAGATCCCACTCTTGCAAAGACTTAAACGTGTGTAACTTTTTGCACATGAGTAGTAGGCATGGGTCTGATCTAAAACCTATTGAAGTCAATGGGAGTCTCTTCACTTACTTGCTTTAGATCAGGCTTCACATGTGTAACTATTGGCAGGATTGAGGGCTACAGAAGGTTTGAAAATAGTTTTTTCTTCAAGTTTGTTTTTGTTCAAGTTTGTGGGTTTCTTTGTCTTCCCTGCGATGAGTGACTACATGACAGACATTATACCTGCTGGTCAGAGCAGAAGACAGGGTAGAATGCCCAGATTCTATTTCTGGCTCTAAACTGTCTCATTGTATTGTCTATTTTGGGACAATTCATGTTAGCTTTGTGCTTCAGTTTGTCTATTTGAATTTTTATAAAGTGTTATGAGATCCTGGGATGAAAGGTTCTATTGATATACAAAAGTTTATTTGTATTAAATAACAACAGAGAGTGGCAATGGAAACTTATATTTGCATACATGTCTTGGAGATTAAGGAATCATGTTTGACTTTAACAATCTTCAGTAATTCTCCCCCAAATTAACAAAAGTCCCAAAAGATTCAAGTGTCAACTTGTTCCACAAAAGTAAGAAGTAGCATCTGATTCTAAACCGATTAATTCCTTTGTGAGACTTCTGAATGATGCTTTTCTGAATTATGTGAAATGTGTTATTTCTACTTCCATCCTATTTATCCGCTAGATTAATGACATGTGCCGGAGTTATAGGTTCCAGCTGTCTGTAATGCTTTTTAGCAAATTCTCTGGCCAGTTGAGACTATAACTTTTCAGATCCTATTTTATTCACTGCAACTTCCTTCAACAGATCACTATCACTGGCATTTTTTTGCTTTTGCACATCTGAATATCTTGAGATGGAATTGGCTATTGGATTGTTTCTCCTGTGTGTTTTGCATGAAACATAGAAACACATCTTGAACACATGGAATACAGTATATGACAGTTAAGGATTGAGTGGTGGATCAGCATTTTTAGGCTGAATCATTTCAGACTGAATCATTTCACAGAGTATTGGAAGGATACAAGACAGTTGTTTTGGTAGCTGTCAGAACTGCACTGATCACCAGGTTTATGTCTGTCCATTTACCATTAAGAAATATTTGTGGTGGATTTTTAATTTGTTAATGTTTAATAGATGCAGAATTACTGTGCTTTTCAAAATGCTGTGTTACTGAATTCTTTTTTTCCTGTCATTCTGGATGGTTTAGCACATTTTGTCTTATGTCATTACAATAGAAAGGATGCCATATACTCTTCACCTGAAGCAACAGTAAGTGCTTGAATTCGTTTCTCACCCTTTGGCTGGTATCCGTTATAAGCCAGTCATGTGGCTCAAAAAAGGTTCTAGTAAGGCCTCTCAAATATTGGATAATTTGTCTTCTACTTCCCCCTTTTTCCCCAATCATTGGTTGTAATTTTCTGTCTGTAACAGTCCCAGGTTGACATTTTTCTTTTTTGTTGCTGTAGCTTTAGTTATTCCTAGTATTTTGCAATGACAATAGGAGAATCTAAGAGTCTCTAATAAGAAGTATTTTCATAGATCTGTGTATTTTTGCATTTCAAGACTTAAGCAGGAGATTGAGAAAAAGCAAAAGAACTTGGAATCCTCAGAAGGGTTTGTAGCTGTGTGACCTGAGGCCACTCGACTAGCAATTTTCCAGTCTGAAAGAAGCCATAAAACATTAAATTGTAACCTATGAAACAGAACTAAAGAATGGGGAAAGTTATTGTAGCATGTTGAAATCAGTGTGAGTACTCTTTAAATTTGCAGGTATGTGTAATCTTTATTTTTTAATTCAAACATTTTTTCTTTTTTTTATAGACTATTTTTACCTGATGATTTCAGAGTTTATACTTACAGCAAAGGGGGATCTGTTTATTCTGATTTTCCACGTATTAGGGTAAGATTTAATTACTTTTGCTTCTTAGCTTTTTCAGAACAGAGTTGCTTGCTGGTAGAAATACTTTCTGGGGATTTTACATTTTTAAGTATCAGAATATCTTTCCCTATCTTTACTTACTTATTGTTGACATTCTACTAATCCTGTCATGAGATTCTTCAAGGAAACATTCTCCAGTGAAAATTAACAATAAGATTAATTATTTCAAGTTTCTTTTGGTTTGCTAATTAACAACTCTTTCAAGAAAGCAACTAGTTAGACCCAAATTTGCTTACAGTAGTTCACTTGTAAGAATGGACACTGAAAGAGCAAACATATCATTTTTGCTTAAACTCAAAGGGGATGGCCAGGACAGGAAAATTGTGAATTTTGTACATCCTGGACATCACTTTAAATAATGTTTAATTTAGATCCTCCATCACAAAATGTCCCCCATAGATTCCCTACTCCAGGATTTAGCTGAGGCTGCTGTTTCCTTAGAGCAGATGCTACCTTCTGAAAAGTAATGTTCCCTAAGCTTTTCTCCTAATGTAACCCATTGCCTAACTCTATTTGGATTTCTTCATACAAGCTAATGTGCTTTTTCTGAAGACAATAGGAGTTGAGGAAGTGCAGCATCTTTCAGGATGGGGCCCTTAATTTCTCCCCTAAGACTGCTTTATTGTGGTCTCCAGGGCAGATCTGTGAAAGGATCCCAAGAGATAGAAAAGTGGGTCACTAGTTACTCTCCCACTGGGTCATCTCCACCTAGTTGCACACCCTTTCTTTAATTTTTGAAGTGTTTAATCTTTTTCCTTTCTCTTCAAGACTCTTTTGTTTACTGGATTGGCCTCTCTCCAAAGCTTCTTATTCTCCTTCCCTTTCTGTTCTTTCATTACTGCTCTTTTCCTGGCTTTTCTCCTTGCCTCGTGATTTCATCCTCTTTCCTCTGTTTTCTCTTTTAATCACTATCCATTTCCTCTGCCTCACCCAGGGAAAAGGTTGCCTCAGATGCACGTGGTAACCCCCTTTTAACTTAATGTAGGTAGTGTATGATGTTTGGCTGTTCCTTCTGCAAAGTATAAGAGAACTGTGAAGAGTTCCAACAGTCATAGGGCCTTTGCTATGAATACCACTTAGGAATTAGTGCTCAGCTTTTGTCTGAGGGCAGGAAAAGAGAGCCAAGCATTGCTTAGCAGTACAGCAGACATAGGTTGTACTGTACATATGTTGTAGGAGAATCTCAGAGTAAGGGCAAGCCAGGCTTGACCCTTTGTAGCAACCCTGCCTTTGTGATGGCATTGATCTTGAGAAACCAACTTTCCAAATTTGGAAGTCTACCTGGGAGCATAGAGCTTAGTATCTCTAAGGAATTATCTTGAAACTATCACTGCCTTCTCCCTTCTAGGCCATTTTATATCTCTCTGATACAAGTATGTACATGTCAAAGTGGGGGCGAGGATGCGATCATAAGGGCATATCTAGTCTTTACCACCACAGAAACAGTATCTCTGTGCATTGGTATTGGCATTTGTGGAAGAGATCAGGTGTGTGGACATTAGGGGGCTGCACAGGACATGGCTGGGTCCTCTGTCACTGAACTCTTCTACATGTGAGCCCCCTATGCATCAGTGTTGAAAGGTGGCGAGGAGGCAAGAGTGAGTATGAACATGCTGGGGAGTGGTCTGGGGAGTCTGCAGCACAGATCTTCCCAACTCTTCTCCTGTCCTACAGTGAAAACATGTAAAGGCCTTGCATAGACTACTTTATCCATTAGGATGAAGTATCCTGTGCAGAACAGCTGTGGAACCACTCTGCAGCCTTGGGGAAACGTTCCTCTTATACTCCCTCACTCATCTCTCCAGCTCCCTGCCTAGTTACTGTGGCAGGCATTGACCTCAAGTTTTGAGCCATAATACTGAGATGTGTTTCACCTCAACATTTCTATTTTGAGATGCCTTCAAGTTCCATGTAAATGTCAGTGGAAGCTCCAAAATGTATGGAAAAGTGGAGATGACCTGGTTGGAGAACTATACTTACTGATAAGTAAGCTATTCATTTTCCTTTGATTTAAAAAAAAAAAAAAAATGTAGGATGATTGCTACTACCAAGGATATGTTGCAGGTTTCCCCAGTTCACTCGTGACACTCAGCACCTGCTCTGGGCTCAGGTAAAGAAATTATATTTTATTACAATAGTAATTAATTATAATACCACCTCTAGTAAAATTCAATATCCCAGATACTACTGTGTAGTAACAGTTGGAAAACACGGACTTTTTAATGATGCCCACTGTACTGAATGTCTAACATACAACGGTCTCAAGCTGATGTCAGATTAATTGAGATCATTTTATAACTTTATGTAACCTGCACACAATTGCTTTTCAGAGGGCTATTGCAGTTTGAGAATGCCAGCTATGGAATTGAACCCTTGGATTCTTCACCTGGGTTTGAGCACATCATTTATCAGATAAAGAATGAAAACACAGAGAGTCCACTTTTTGCAAACAATTTCACTGATATAGGGAGAGAAAATGTGACAGGAAAGGTGTCTTACAAGCTGCATACAGATATTGAAGTGAGTGCTGCTTTTTATCTTAATAGTAGAGATTATGTTATCTGTATGCAAAAATACTTCATTAAGTAATTTTGTCTAACCTGAAATCTAGGGCACAGGAAATTCACTATGATGGTCTTGAATCTGGATTTAATTAATATGTCCATGATATGCAGAAACTGAGCAACTCATCTGTGTTATGAATAAAAATATACCATGGCATTTGGGAGCCATGTCTTTGGTAGAAAACAATGATATTAGGAATAAGTTACTCTTAAAGAAATATGATCCATTGCCTGAACATGATGCTCTGTGTCACCATTGTACCTACAGACACAATGTTACCAATGCTATCCTATATTCAGGGGAATATTTCTATCTCAGCAGGGGAAAGCGTTAACCACACATGCACAGCTAATACCTCATGTGTTTGAATGAGGATAACTCCTGTAAATCTTCCCCATGGAGTCTTACTGTCAGCATTTAAACTGCAGGTCTAATTTCTATTTGCAAATGTAGACAGTCCTTCCTCATTTTTGGCTCCCTACTTCTACTTTAGCCATTCCTTCTTGATGCCCTTCCACCATGGCCTGATTAGAAGAAGGATTTTCAACTCTGGCTTTCTAGAGAGGAAAATCCCTCTCCTAGGACTTCATGTGTAGATCCTGTTTGCTGGGCCAAAGAAGGTATTGAGGACCATAGAGACAACAGACAAGATGTTGCTGGTGCCAGTGTCTGAGGGTGGAGACTGACTGGAGGGACATTTAACTATCTCACCAGAGAACTGTTGGCCTTTCAAAGGACAAAAATAAGACCCAAGTGGCATAGGAGGCATGAAGTTCTCCAGAGTTGTTTGGGACTTAAAGCCTGCATCCCCCAGAAGCTTCCATTGGACAAGGGGAGACCAATTCATAGGGTGGAGTGGGAGGGAAATATTTTTTGACTGAGACTAAAATTTCACATTGGAATGTTCGATTTGTCACTTTTAAGGAATCTGGATAGTGATGGCATTTGGCCGGTTTGGATAGCTATGCATTTTCCTTCTATGGCTCAAGGTTTTGCTAATAGTGAAGAATGAGTGTCATTATCAAAGGGTTCTCAGCTGTGTAGTCAGTTTTCTTGTTTTCTATTCATCTCTAGTTTCTTAATGTTGTGGTTCAGAAATTAAGACCAAATTATCCTGAAGATTTTAGAATCTTTTGTTGTTGTTTGTATTATCAAATCATTTAGTCTTACAAATAAAGTACTATAGGTTTATAAACTTATGATTGTTTTCAGAACTATGTAAGTCTTTTCATGAAAGAATGATGGTGTTTTTGAGCAGCACAGCTATGCATAGGTATAAATCTAATGTTTAATAATGTACCTCATATTCACAGTGTTAATAAGGGATACAAAAGGTGAAATACTGAAGTAATTACTAAATGTTGAAGGGTTTTTTTTCAGTCAATGTCAGATGTCGCTAAAACTCCCAGATATCTGGAAATGTATGTCATTCTGGACAAGGCTTTGGTAAGTCTGTATCAGTCAAATTTGCTTTATTTCATATATTTCCATTAGTTTTTAAAATGTCATAAAAATGTATTATTTTAAGACTGCACTTCTAAAGGTGTGGAGTGTATTAATCAATTATCATACATCTATAGTATATGTATATAATAGCTATTTTGTCCAAGGATCAATGCATATTTTATTTATGGAATTGGAAGGAAACTGAAAATTAAAATATTTAGACACATTTAAATGCTTAGCCTTTGAGGCTCATGTCAACATTCTACTGCTTCATCTGGGAAATGACATGTTCGAAGAAATGTTGTACTGTAATGATTTTTAGCGGTTACTTAAAGAATTGTGTTATTTTCCAGTACAACTATATGGGTTCAGACAAGGATGTTATAACACAGAAAATAGTCCAGCTTCTTGGCTTTGTCAACAGTGTAAGTTACTACCTTTTTTGTTTCATATTAAAATGAAATTTGGATGTTTTACTTTGATGTTATTAAAGGTCAAAGATTTTCTAGATTTTCTCTTGGGAATTGTTTAGTCTTGATTTCAACTCTTGGCGCTCAGATTTTTGGCTCATGACAGGCAGGAGAAATTCATAACAATTAGAGAAAAAAACATTTAATTGCTTCACCTCAAGCTTGTGATTGTATTTCTTTGATGCCTTGTCTAGACTCGGTAAAAAGATGGCTTTTTTTTTTAAACTCGTTGCCTAAGACAGATATGTTACCTAACATGTTTAAATTCAGTGCTTTTTAAAAACAGATTATTTCACCTAGAGTGGGCAGGTTTAACATCTTTCACAATGTCAGCTGATCATAATCAATCCTAGATTCCATCCACCAACTCTGATGCTTTCAGCCATCTGACAATGTAGGAACTCTGCAGCATATCATCCCTTGTTTTTGACCGTTTGTCTCACTCAGAAAAGTGAAAATTTGTCTCTGTCTGTCTACATGGGGAAGTTATACCAGTGTAACCCCCCCATGTGGACACTCTTATTCTGGTGTAAGAGTTCCTTTTTCTAGTTTAGTTTACAAGCAGTTTAAGCTAATCTGAAAAAAGCCATTCTTATTCCAGGATATGAGTGTCCACACAGGGGTATTACACTGTTAACTGTAGAAGTATAATTATAGCGCTATAACTGGAAAAATTTCCCGTGTAGGCAAGCCACAATTGATTTATTCCTCTCTTAGCATTTGTTTTGATTCTTGATTCTTTTGTTTTTGCTTTCTAATTTGTATTTTACTTTTTTAGAATTGTTTGTCTAGCTTTCTTATCTTTTTTCTGTTTGCCATAAATAATTTTGATTCTAGGTTTCTACTTTTCTCCAGAGATACAAACAATAGCATCCCCACTCTGTTGCAGAGCCCTGATATTTCTAAACCTGTTGACACCGGCAAGGGTTTCTCCTTAGTGCTTCCAACTTTCTCTTCCTTATGTCTCATGAAGGAGGAGGAGCTTTGAACAGATTGTTGTATTGCTGCATCTCTAGGCTCATTAAACAGTTGCCAATCAGAAAGGACTTTTTTTTCTGTCAAAAAATGTCTATTCTCATTCAGCCCATTGTACTTAAACATTTTTAAAATGAAAAAAAATTGTTTCTCTCAGAACTTAGTGTTGTGGGCATGCCCAGGGTCAGGGCTTATAGCCCTTCCTCTTAAAACCACTGTGTTTGGTCTGCTGTTTTGTTTGCATTTTTCTCTGCCCAGGCCCCTTTTAGTTTTACAGATATTGGAGAGAAGTACCCCAGCAGCCAAATGCTGTTGTGTGATATCCATTTTTGCTAAGTTGGGCCTTTAGGTTATTGTTTATAACATTAAAATACTTCTGTGCATAAAACATATTTGAATATCTGTTTCTTCTGTTGTATTTTCAGATGTTTATCCCCCTAAATATGACAATTGTGCTGTCTTCCTTGGAGTTTTGGACAGATGATAATAAAATTCATACAACAGGGGAAGTCGATGAGATATTGCGAAGATTTTTACAATGGAAGAAATCTTACCTTGTTTTACGGCCACATGACATGGCATTTTTATTTGTGTAAGAAGAACATTTCTCTATTATTAAAAAGGCACACTGGAAATCTTTTAGACTGTCCTAGCATGGACCATCACGGTTCCACATGACCAACAAACATCTCTTGTAAAAATAAAAGGACAGACACTATGAATTATTATAAATATAATTATAGATATACTGTGTTTACAAAATATTTTCAAACTTCTCAGAGTGTTTATTTTGTAAACAGAAAGTAAAAGTTAAACTATAACAATCAATATTTTAAACACTGCTACCAAGAACATAGTTATGTTCAAGAGTCTGTTTTTGTGTTTCAGTTACAGGGACCACCCTAATTATGTAGGGGCAACATTTGCAGGAAGGATGTGTCTCAGAAATTATGCTGGGGGAGTGGCTCTGGTATAGTATTATTAGATCTACATTACCAGCGAACATTGTAACACTAGCTTCAGAAGGGGCAGTGGTGCTCAGCATTTGTGACAAACAGAACATTTGTATTTATGTATGCCTGAAATATGCATTTGAATGCTAGACTTGGCTAGAAAAATTTGGCCTAAAGTGCATAAGTATATCTTGGTGTAGGAGTTTGAATTTTAGGGCTTTACTTGCTCTATTGTCTCTTCTTAGCCCTGTAAAGTAATTTAGAGCTTTACTTGCAAGGTGCTGAGTACTCTGGCACTGATCCATGAAAGCACTTAAGCATACTTAAGTATACATCTGTAAGCATGCATCTGTAAGCATGCGAGTAGTCCCATTCATTTGGGACTGTTCATGAATTAAGGTTAAATATTTTGCTACATCAAGGCTAGAATTTAGCATCTTGCAGGATTGAATCTTAAGAATAGTTACCATTTGGTATACAGTATTCATTTCTTTTACATATGGCATGTCAAGTTTTGGACTGTTTTTCACATCCTGGAGATCCTCCTTGCTTTCATTCAAGTTTTTCAGCATGTAAGTCAGCGTGCACTTTGGCCTTGTATTGAAGACAACCATCCTGAGGTACTTTACATAAAAGTACAGAAAATGGTATAAAATACGACATGACTACATTGGGCAGGAAACAAAGATTTAGAATTTTATCATTGTTTTTGTTTCCTCAACTGAGTTACTTTGATAACAGTTTTAATTTCTTTCTCTTACTTAGTATCAAAGGGAGGTAACACTGGAGACATTTTCAGTCATCATTGCACAGCTGCTGGGGCTTAGTCTGGGAATAGAATATGATGATTCTAGGGACTGTCAGTGTTCTGGATCCATCTGTATTATGAACACCAAAGCAGTGTAAGATTTTTTTGTTTATATGCCTCACATAACATTGCATTATTATTATTATTTAGAACTTTTCCTGTGGTATATAAATTCTATCATTAGAAATGACCATAGATTAGGATTTAAATGGCTGTGTGAGGTGCTGAGTGCCTCCTGTGAAGTGTGAGCACCTTTAAATTAGCCTGATGTCAATGGAAGTTTAGGATGCTAGTTCTGTATGCCACAAATTAACTAATTTATAAAGAACAGATCTGAAAATAATCTTTCACATCTGTATGCAAATATATGTCATTCATGTTTGTATTGCAAGGTTCATAGTAGGCTTTGATTTTTGTTACATTTTCCTTGTATTAATGAGAGGAGAATGGAACAGAATTCCCTGTTGGTTTATTCAGATTTTTTGTAATTTTTGGTTTAATTTGTTTTCTGTTTGTGTGATGCTCCATGGAAAGGGTTAATTTTCAAAGTCTTGCCATGACCATTACAGTTACTGACAGTCATGTGCTTAAAATCCTTTAGACCTTTGAAAGTGTGGTGGGAAGAGTCTAAAATCTGTTAGAGCAAAATCTGCTCCTAACAATAAGAGAGCAACCTAAGTGAAATCTGTGGGGTTGCATCAATGTAATAATGCAAAATTTGGCCCATGGCATTTACCGGCATTACTTTGCTCTTGTCCCAGGATAGTGCTTTTAATTTTTTTGATAAAACATACAGGATTATATGACTAAGCCTCAAATTGTATTTTCAATAACATTTTACCAGATAACATTATTTACATACAGTCAATTCAGATCAAATCAAGTCAAGCTAAAAATGAGGTATATGGTAGAGCCCCAGGAACCTTCTGAAAGTGTTCACAAACCAAAAAATTAACCAGTGGCTCAGAGGATTGCCAATAGATCATTTAATCCTGCTGTAAATCAGTCAAATCCAGCCAAGGGCCCTAATTCTGTAGAAACTGATGCATATGACTAACTCAGTGAGACTTTTCACACACTTAAGTATTTTCAGTATTGGAACCTAGGTCAGTTGTGACCAATAATCATTACTAGCTAGTGGCAATTAATTAATTTATGTGAAATGAGTTCATAGATTTTAAAAGGGATTATATTATACTCATCTGTTCTGGTGTTTTGCATAACACAGGCCATAGAACCTCACTTAGTAATTTTTTCATCGACTCAATAATTTCTGTTTGAGCTATAGCATATCTTTTCTAGTTTCTAATGGACAGATGTTCGTGACACAAAAACCATAATCAGAATCTAGCTCTACAATAAATTGTTCAACTTCAGTTTATTTTTCTCAGGTACAGGAAGATTTGATCTGTGTATTGGATAAAATGGCGCAGGATATTGTAACACTTTATAATGTATTGAATGTTTTATGTATACACGATGTAAAGGAAAATAAGGCCATTATAAATAATCCAGAAATGTGATTTTGTTAATCTTTCACATAAAGTTTTATTTTATAAGAAAATAAATTTCTAATAAAGGAATATTAAGATCTTTCTCAATAATAAAACAAAAGTATGATATTGCAATTACTATTTTCTGCCAATTTTTATTATTAAGACATTATTTGAATGCAGTTTTACAAAATGAACTGAAAGACCCTCAGCTGAATACTTTGGAAAGTAGAATTAATTATACTAAGTACTCCAAGATCTTTAAATATCTTAAGTTGATATAATTTTTCATTTATAATTTATTTTTTAGACGTTCCAGTGGGGCTAAAGCCTTTAGCAGCTGCAGCATTAGAGACTTCAAAAGTTTTATTAAACATAGGGGAGGAGACTGCCTTTCTAATAGACCCTACCTGAATCTGTCCTCCAAGAAGGATTCAGTCTGTGGCAACCATATTGTGGAAAGAGGAGAGCAGTGTGACTGTGGCCCAGCTCAGGTTAGTCCTAAACGCCAGAAATCCTAAGTAATATAAAATTCCACTGTTCTCAGTTTAGAAGAATGGTTCCTTGAGAGTCAGTACCCAACTGAAATTTGGGAAAATAATTGAAGATCTTACATACATTTATAAATAATTTCCATGTTGGTATTGACCTTGTTGTAGCTTTACAGTCATTTTTTTGGGAATCTTTCAAGTTTTTCTTAAGGAATGAGAATCTCGGACAGAAAGACTCTTTAGAGAAGGAAAAGTTTAGAATAGCTAATGATTCTATGGTTTATTTTTCAGGAATGTTCAAAAGGTAAATGCTGCACCAACAAATGTAGACTTCAACCAAGAGCAACGTGTGTTGCTGGTTTATGTTGCCATAACTGTAAGGTAAGGTGTATAGTCAGGATTATCAGAAGTTTAACACAGTTTCTAAATTTTGGATAAACACTGATCACTCCTTAGTTAAAGGTGAAAACTAGCTTTCCATTTGTGTGCACCCATACCCACACTTTCTGAAAGCTGTCCTTCCTACTTGACATTTTCAGGAGTGGTCTTTGGCCAAAGAGAGCATTTTAATAAACGTTTTTAATTTGAATCAGAACACTTTTCTGATACGGATGTTAGCGGGAAAATATTATTTTGAAAATTCTTCTATTTATTTTTAGTAAAAAAAAAATGTCTTGGCCTAGAAACTTTCTGGTGAAGTTTAGCAACTTTGTCAAAGCTCAGAAAATCCACAGGTTTGGTAGAATTTAAGTGCCACAGTGGGCTCCACTGGAGCTCCTGAGTACTGCATGGGCTGGCCTCATGATATGCTATAAACCAGTCAGAGCCAGGATTACAACACAAGTCTTCTAAATCAGTCTCCTGCATGAATCACTCCATAATCCTGCATTCTTTGAAAATGTGAAGTGCTATGTGAATGTTTTTACAACTTAAAGCTTAAGTGAACTGTGCTGCATAAGGGAGAACAAAAATCTACCTTTATCTTAGTTATACAGCTTTCTGCATTGGTGCTAGGCTCTGCAAAAAACCCCATAATTGATGACAATCTCTGCCCCATAAAGTTTACAAACTAAATAGATAACACAGACAAAGATTGGGAGAGGGAAGCATTATTATCACCATGTTACAACTGTGGAAACAAAGCACAGAAAGATTAAGTAACTTGCCCAGGATCGCATACTCTGCTTGTGGTAGAGATGATAATTGAACCTATCTCTCCTGAATTCCAGTGCCTTAATTATAGTCTGTCCTTCTACTCAGTTCCCTTACTTCACCCACATAAGGTTTCCCCTTAGCACTAGGGTTTGATTATCTCTTCCTTTCTTTGACGTTCAGATTGGTATATGTCTCACCTCTGCTCCTTCTAGTAGGACAAGTTCCCCAGGCAGGGTCAACAGGACTACTCACGTGTAAAATTAAGCATGTGCATAATTTTGCAGGATTAGGGCTTTAAAATGAAATATTTCTGAGATTAAGGATCATACCTTTACATTTCATCCAAAAGCTGACACCACTAACAGTATGATATCTCCTAGCAGCATGGTGGGACATTTTTTCTGTACTGCCTTAGGGCAAGAGTGCCACTAAATCACCAGGACCACTCTGACAGAGAATTTGGGGGTCTGTCAATTTGTTTCGTGGCAAGGTGAAAATGATTTAAAAGACTGACTGAGAGTGACTGAAAAGGTGACTGAGAGTCATACACATAGTTCATAAGAACTTCACAAAGAATTCCCACATTCAGCACAGTGGGTGACAACCACATTAAGCTGCACATATGTGGTGGTCTTATTTTCTTATTCACTGTAAGTATCTTTCCTTGTACTTTGTATAAATGCAGTTATTTAAACATTATAGACCATAATCTGTGTATACCATGCACAGTCAATTTATTCCTACTTTTTTCTAGTTTAAGGCAAAGAATGAAAAATGTAGACCCATGGCTGATAGTCAATGTGATCTCAGTGAGTACTGCAATGGGTCATCTGCACTCTGTCCAGCTGATCTTTATGTCCAGAATGGGCACAGATGCGAACACAATACTGGCTATTGTTACAAAGGACATTGCCAGTCTGCTGATATAGAGTGTGAGAGGATCTATGGAAAAGGTAATGGGGACAATTATGTTCTTCTTTGTTCTAAAATTCAGTTCCACTAAATGCTATAATAATAATAATAATAAATAGTTATATAGTCCCTTCATCAATAGATTCAAAATGCTTTACAGCAGTGAGCAAGCATCTTTTTTCCTTTTTATTGATGGAGGGAAAATGAGGCACAGAGTGGCAAAATTACTGGTCTAAAGTAACCCAGTGATATTGAACATTTATACAAAGGCATGGAACTTATCCAGGAGTTCAGATTTTATAGAAATAAAGTAAAAATGAAGTTGGGATTGTAAATTAAAATTCATTTGTCAGATGTGTCTGCTCTTTTGTTAACTAAATAGCAGAATAGAAAAACAATTCTGGACAGATCTCACTGTTTTCTGTGGAGTAGATTTATTTAAATCATTATTCAAATCAGATATTAGGCAATCTTGATTTAAATAATCAAATTTAATCTTGTTTTGCATTTGTATTTTTTCATTATTTTCCTAGAGAAGGGTTGCTTCTCACTGATTGGTAACCATTACAACATGTTGAATTGCAACTAAATATAGCCTTTACACTGAAGTTTGGTACTACCTGTTGCTAACCAGGAGGATACGCTATATCTATACTTTTATTTAAGCAGTTATGAAGCTTAATATACATTTATTCAGATTCTTCTTTTTTGCTTTTTTGTTGTTACAAAATATTGAATGATTCATTTCATTTTTTAAATAAATGGTGATTTTTTTTATTTCTGATTTGTATCAAGCTCTATTTGGATGAAAATCGGAATTTGATTAAAACTGCACAAAATCAACATTTACAATTTTTTAAAATTAGTTAAATAAATTATCCTAAATGTACTGGATACATAAGAACATTTGTCAAAACATGTTTTAAATGCAAAACTAACTGATTTATTAAACAAAGAAAATATTTTAGTGAATTGAACTGATTTGTTTCCGGTCACCATTTCCTTTGGGATTTTAGAACTAGTAGATCTTATCCTCTCACACCTAGTTTTTATTCTTAGTTTGAAAGAGGAGAACAAGCTTTCCTGCTTTTTCATCTCCCAATTGGTTTCTCAACTTTGAATGAACTAGTTATTGAACTGAACTAGTTGAATAAACTCAAATGAATAAATTATTCTCTTTGCACTTGAAGAAGAGGCTACTGCTGTCAAAAGCTGGTTTAATACTTCAACAAAATCTTTTTTCCAGGTGCTTAGTCAGTGACTTCCACCAGTTGAGTGGTTTGACTTTCTTTAAAACTTCGGCAGCAAATGTATTGCTTGATGATATTTAATTTAATTATATATTAATTTATATTAATTTAAATGCTTAATTTAATTAAAATGATTAGCAGATGATAGCAATTGTAAAAAGATAGGTTGTTACAATTTCAAATTTAATTTTCAAGTAAGTTTATTTTTACAAAGAAAAATGTATTTAATTTAAATAAAAAATACAATTTGAACAAAATGAGAGCTGATTTTTTTTTTTTTAAATACAGATTTTTATTCTTCCTGGTTTTCTCTAATCCACATATAGCACCTAGGTACTGCAATGATAGGCACTTTTTAGAAGTGCTGATAGATTAATAAATGATTTTCTGTTTCTTTTAATTATACTCAATCTTATCTCAAAACTTTTACAGGTTCTAAAAATGCTCCTGTTGCATGTTATGAAGAAATCAATAGTCAAACGGATAGGTTTGGACACTGTGGGAATGAGCCGAAGAAAGGATTTAAAACCTGTAGTTGGATGTATGTTTTAAAGAAATGAAAATAACTTTACTGAAAAAGCGTATTTAATTTTTGCTTTCCTTTACGGTATGGTGCAAATGTTTACTGTCTGTTCAGTAGTAAGGTTGCTTTAATTTCTTCATAAAGTTTCCTTTTAGTCTTAGATGTTCTATATTCATTATCCTTAGCCATTCCCAAAGAATGTGCAGTTGTTGAGCATCTAGACTTTGAGCCTGCAGCATGGAATGCAAGTATTAACAGAAGCTGTGCTTGGACCCAAGTAAGGTCATGGACTAGGTGTAGTGCTCCACACTAGACAGAATAGGTCTCAGATGCCTCGCACACCTGCTTCCTCTTCCATCTGAAGAACACATGGTACATAAAGGTTTAACTGTGGGCAGTGGATGAACAGAACTGAAAAAACATGACTTTGAATGTAATCCTTAGCATGTCCATGAACCACATAGCTATGTATGCCTCTCTGTCACCTCATTTCCATTCGCAGGCGAGAGTAATCTGGTGGATGTGCATCAGTGCTCCCCTTATTTCAAAGATCAGAGTCTTCTGCCCTCCTGCTCATGATCTTTATCTTGATCTTATATGTTCAACACCCCACTCGTGTTCTGCAGTTTAATTTCTCTAATGTTTTGAGCAATCAGATGTCTCTTGTATAATTTTATTTTCCTCGGCTATTGAATTTTATAGGGATGTCAAATGTGGAAAGTTAGTTTGTACATATCCAAGTCGCATTCCATTCACTAAAGAAAAAGCTGCTATCATATATGCACAAGTGCGAGAGCATCTATGTATATCTTTAGATTATATGAAGCCACCCACAGAGAACGACCCTCTATTGGTTAAAGAAGGCACAAAGTGTGGGCCTGATAAGGTAAGGAAATATTTTATAAAGCATCTAAAATTTCAGTATGTGAATTTGTAAACTTGATTAAGTTTTTGAAATATTTACACATTGGCAACATAGTTCAAGGTTTTTCATTACTGATGTTTCATTCACTTACTCACTTAACACCAGAGGTAAATTTTCATTGGGGAGTGACTGTGTGAGATTATTGAAGACCTTTAGCATTAGTCATATGACTAAATCCCTGTGCCTTGCTTTAATTCACTATGGTTTTTTTAACCATGTTAGAGAATGATTTTATTATTACTTAGTCATCATTATTATTTGTATTGCAGTAGTGTAATCTGTCTTAAAAGGATTAGAGAGTAGCAAATGCTGTTTTTAAAAGAGTCTGGGGTGGATCCAGGAAATTACAGACCAGTAAACTTTACATCTGTATAAGGTAAATTGGCTGAAATTATAATTAAGAACAGAATAGTAAAATATCTGGAAGATCGTGAGAGGATAGACTAACACTGTTTCTGCAAAGGAAAATCATGTCTCACCAATCTGTTAGAATTCTTTGAATGTGTCAGTCAAGTAGTGGATAAAGGAGAACTAACTGATATAATTTATTTAGACTTTGAAAAGGTCTTTGACAAACTCCTCCCCAAGAGGCTACTAAAGAAAATAAATAGTTATGAGGTTTGAGACAAAGTGTTATTATGGATCAGAAGTTTGACTATGGCCAGGTCTACATTTGGAAGGCTTTGCTAGTATAGTTGTACTGGTATACTAAACTAGTAGAACGCTCCTAGTGTAGAAACTGCTTATACCAGCAAAAGTCTGCTTTTTCTGGCATAGCTTATTCCAACCCTCCCGAGCAAAATAGGCTTTAGTGGCAAAAGTAAACTGGCACAATTTTGCCAATAAAACTGCATCTACAGTAGGGGCTTTTGCTGGCACAGGTATGTAAGTCACAAATCACTCTCCTGAACAATAGAGCTATGCCAAAAAACATGTAGTGTAGATCTGGCCTAAGAGACAGGAACCAAAAAGCAGTTTTCATCATAGCAAAGGTTAACAGTGAGATGCCTCTTAGTTCTGTATTAGGTTCAGTGTTGTTTAATATATTTATTAATGATATGGGTGAGCAGTGAAGTAATAAATTTGCATCTGACACGAAGTGATTTAGGGTAGTCAGGACCAGAGAAGACTGAGAAGAACTTCAGAAAGACATAACCAAGCTATGTGAGTGGGCAACATGATGGCAAATAAAGTTCAGTGTTGGCAAATGCAAAATAAATCATATTGGCAGGGGAAATTTGTACTTCTGATACTTTGCTGGGTTCTAAATTAACTGTATCAGCTCAGGAAGGGACCTTGGCATCATTGTGGACAACTAATTGAAGACTTCTGCTTAATGTGCGGCTGCAGTCAAAAAAATAAACAAGATGTTAGGATGTATAAAGAACAGGATGGAAAATATTATAAAGCCATTATATGGACTGATGGTACACCTTTATTTAGAATATTATGTGAAGTACTAGTCACCCTATCTCAAAAAGGATATTACAGAATTAGAGGGATTTCAGAGAGGGATGACGAGAGTAATTAGAGACAAGAAAAATCTCTCATATGAAGAGAGATTGAAAAGATTAGAATTGTTTACTTTAAAAAGGAAATTAATAAGGGGACACGATAAAAGAATAGAAAATATTGAATGGTCTAGAGAAGGTAGAAATTGCCCACAGTCCAGAACAAGGAGTGGTGCAGAGCTATGCCCAGGGGAATCTCAGAATCCGAATACTTCAAGCTCACCGAGTGCACATGGGAGCTGCCTGCTACTGTACTCCTTTATGGGGTGCAGCATATTCTTGCCCTGTGCACTGGTCTCTCCACAGATCAGTGCAGAGGTGATATGAGGCCATGGTCCTGCTTTCTCTCCATTTTGGGGTGGATTGTACCCCTGTGTTGCAAGGAAGAGGCGGTCCCTGAACTCTGACTCCCTCCCCCAACCTGGCATTGCAGGCAACTGCAGTTGTGGGTGGCCCATACTTGAGCTGCACAACAGAACAAGAAAAGCTCCTTGCTTTCTTTCCTCACACGTCTCATGTACCCCTTTAAGGGCAAGGCAAAAAGTGGCTGTTAGCAATGGACTCAGCAGCCAATAGGATATAAACTACATCAGAGAGGGGGGAAAGAACACCAGTTACAGAAGTAAGTATGTGTAGTTCTCAGCTTGGGAAAACATATATATTGACCATTCAAAATGCTTTTGCCTTGTTTTTAAAAATATAAACACGTATTTGTAGATGTGGTTATTAACAGTATCTTTTCTTTCATTGCAGTTTTTCCTGAGCATCCCTTCCTAATCTGCAACTCCTATAGAATGCAGGCAGCAACAGTGAAATTGTCTTCACTTTGCATTGCCAGTTACCTTTTGGCAAGCATTAGAGTATTTCCATAAAGCTGTAATATTTATGGCCCTTCAATCCTAAGCTTGTTTTCGGAGCATGCAGCCAGTATACTGAGTGCTAAGATTGTCAGACTCATTTGAATTGGAATTTTATGCTGTTGGTTTGTTTGTTTGTTTAGGTTTGTATAAACCACACATGCCATTTTTATGCAGTGCTAGGATATGATTGTAATCCACAAGTAAAATGCAATGGACATGGAGTAAGTAACAATAATCTTATTTTGGTGTTACTGCTTCTATTAATATTGTTCAGGAAGAAGGTGTCTACTTTATAAAATTCCATTTTGAAGTGTCTGTGGATTGGATGAAAAAACCCTTTTGAGCTGACACTTGGGGGTCCAAAGTCATTATGCCACTGCCAGTTATTTAGGGGAATAATTAAATAAAATAATTTACACCATTTTTCTGTCTTAAAACCAGCAACAAAATTAGAATGTGAGAAAGAGATTGTTATGAACAAATAACTATGAAATGATGAATTGCTTGGGCAGATCAGGGAAAAAAATCAAATAAGGATCAAGATCTGTATGTTTAAACAGGAGGGAGCTGCACATGACCAAATTAGAGTAAATTTATAAAAATTTTAACATGGCCGCAGACAGTGGGTGGAACCATGCTGGTGTAGTGGATTGAGGACAGGAGGGAAAATTAGGAAGTCCTTGAGTTCTAATTTCAGTTTTGCCATTAACTTGCTGTTGACCTTGGGCAAGTCACTCCACGTCTCTGGTGCAAGGAACAATTCAAAATAAAGTACAGCATACTTGCCTCAGAGGGAGTTTGTGCTTTATACTTATACAGCTTTTTGAGGGGGTTAGATGTTATGTCTTATTGTCAGCTCATTATCTGGTGTATTTTCAGAAGTGTCAGACTATCCAGTAATATTTGGGGCCTCACCCTATCTCACTAAAGTCAATGCAAAACCCACATTGACATCAGTTGGAGCAGGATTGGTCCTTGGTCTAGCTAGAACAGGGAGATTGTCAAGAAAAGTGTTATCTTAGAGCACTGGTTTTCAACTTGGGGTCTGGGGACCCTTGGGGAGCCGCAGACTAAGGATACATCCACACTGATGGCGGCAAAGTCACCGCTGTCAGATTGACGTATCTGGATTGATTGAGAGATCAGTGAAGACCCGCTCAGTTGATCCAAAAGTCGACGCTATTAATCCACCCCCTCAAGTGGCATAGCGCTGCGTCGATGGGAATGTGGTTCCCGTCGGTGCAGTGCAGTGAAGATGATGTGCAGAAGAGAAGCACAGCAGTTGACGGGAGTTACACAAGCTCTCTGCGTAGTTTGCATAACTCCTGTCGACTGCTGCCGAATTGCCCAAGCCTGAGATCGCCCAAGCTTGGTGTAGACCAAGCCTAAGATTTCCAAAGGGGTCTGTGGCTCCATTTGAAATTTTGTAGGGGTCCGCAAATGAAAAAATGTTGAAAACCATTGTCTTATGAGGTACCTAACAGTACTCCTCATCTCTGAGGAAAACTGAGTAATTTTGCTATATTCCCCTGTGTTTTCAGGTATGCAACAATAAGAAACATTGTCATTGTGATCCTGGTTGGAAACCTCCAGATTGCAAAACCAAAGGCTCTCCAGTGGGGGGAAGTATTGACAGTGGGCTTCGATTTTTGGACTCTGGTTAGTAATACAAGCAAATCTGGTAAAGCAAATGAGTCTCACTGACTTGAATTTAGAGACTCTTCTCTAACTGAAAAATAGTGGTGATCCGATACTCTAGTAGTGGGCATCTTAGATAAGCATATCGTAATAATATCCAGAAAATCACACCACTTAGTGATAGGGTAGCTAAGAGGAAAACTTGTAAACTGAAAATTCTATATTTTTCTGAAAAGAGAACATTTTTAATACAGGAAGTGAGGAATTTGGTTTATTGTTTTGTGCTGTGTGGTTACTGAGTTAGAGTGTCCAAATAGGTTGTTAGTTTTTTTTATAAATACAAATAAATAAATACTACTACTAGACTTCATTTGATTAATTACATAGCATCAGATTCTGGTCTCAGTTAATAATAAGAATAGTGTCTGTGTCAAGAAAATGCTAAAGTATTGTATTATCTTATAAACAGACATGCAGCCTCTGTTGACAGATAGATGGTGCACTGGGCTAATACATCAGGCTTTGAACCACATCTAAACAAACTACCAGTTTCTCTAATTCAAGACATTTGAGGAGGAGACTACATGGAAAAGCTTTCATAATCCCTGCCTGCACTCTTCACTTTAGTTAGCACTATCAGTTTCTCTTTTTCTTCATTGTTAAAATTGGTTCCTAAGTATTTAAAATACAAATATTCACTTAGTTTTGAAAAGTTAATTTAAGAAAAACAATCCATGACTTTAACTTCAAAACTGTTATGTCTAAGGAAAGTAAGAAGAAATACATCGGGGAATACAATCATGTAGAATTAAAACTTGCAGCAAAAACTGAACCAGTTTGTGCCTCAAAAGCTGGGTAAAAAAATTTCAATGTTTGTAAGGAAGGCCTGCAATATCCAACTTTACTGGGTTATCTCCCATTTTACAGATTTTCTTTGATTTTTTTTTTTTTTTTTTTTTTTTTGTTAACCATTGTCAACGGGCTCAACCCTGTACAATGTACATGAATAAAGATAATCTCTACATCAGAGAGCTTTCAGTCTAGGAGGAGAAACTGGTGCTGCTGTGATTCCAAAACTTTTACCAAAAATGATTATTGAATTCTACCCAAACCACAACATTATTATAATGACAGTATTTTTCTAAACCCTATATTCGCAAATAGGGAGTCAAAATTTCACAAGCTCCAATGTCAAAGGTGACCTGCAAAAGTAAAAAAATAAAAAAAAATAAATAAAAAGGGGTGGTGGGTGGGGGGTTGTGCCTTTTATTCTACTTTATGATGTATAAAGAAGGCATGGAATTGTATGTTTGTGTATGGTGGGTCTTTGTTTTGGTTTTTTCCTTTCAATTCATTATGCCAAAAAATCAGATTTTGCCTGCCTTGTTTTTCCTAGAACTCTATTGATGACCAAATAACTAGTAAACTTGACATCACCGATGCCAGGGAAGTGAAATATGACTAACTGATTAGAAGTGATTTTATTCAAACTATTTAAAACTTTACTTCAAACACCGAACAAACGTTTTTGTTAGTGATTCAACATCCTCCTGAGCTCCTAAATCCATTGCTCCAGGTCTTCCAAGTGAAACTCCAGCAAACACAAGGGAGAGGGACAGAAGACTTTATATTCCTGATAAATCATGATTAAACAAAAAAAAGCAAGGGAAACATATTTCAGGCCTTTTGAAAGATGAGCTACTTTCTTGAGTTGGGAATTAGGTCATGTGTCCCTTTTGGGAGAGCAGTATTGCAATCTCTAGTCAGTTGATCCACCGCAGAACCCTTTTAATAGGGTAGTAACTGCATATTAATCTTCTGACAGCAAGAATGTGCCTATGCAATGTCATGAACAAGAAAGGAAGATGACTGAAATTCCTCTGCACATCCACACTTGTGCACCTTACTTTGATGGAGTTTGCAATCAGGCTTACAGTGGATGACTGAAACTAAGGGATGATTGAGTCTGTCAACTTTCAGTAAATTCAGTCCTGAATGCTAGGTCCTGAAGATGGTTGTGTGTGGTCCAATAATTTTACTGCTTTAAATGTTTATGCCATAGACTGGAAGTGCAGAGGAAATATACTCAGAGAATTTAATTCCAGTAAGTAACCCTCATTTATTATTAAGCCATGACTATAAATGAGATTCAGGAAATGAGTAAACTTGTACACAAAGTTATTGCAAATTTCATTTTTTAATCAAATAAAAATATTTCATTTTAGAAAGGATTATATGCTTTTATAATCTCAAACAACCCTCTCTTTTCTCTTAAGACAACCACAGACTGCTGGGAGTTGAGCAGTTTGGACTTGTAAAATCTGTTGTGTTTTTCCTTTCTAGATATGGTTTTAGAAAGAGCTTCTCAAGACACTTTGAAGAATTGGGTGCTGCTCAGTTTCTGTCTTTTTCTGCCTGTCCTTGTTGGTTCTATCATCATGATTGTAAAATGGAATGAATTGAGTAGATTCTGCTCAAAGGAGGACTCACAAGCTGATGAGTAAATAATTTTGTTCACCTAATGAACTAATTCCAAGCCTTCATTTACAGGTCTGGGACCCCTCCCTAGGCAATGGTGGAAGTGATGAGTTCATGAGCAAGATCATATGAATAGATGGTTGAGTGGACAGTCAATGGGGTGCATTGGGAACTGTATACTTTTAAACTGCTGAGATGGTTTCATGAGCATACATAAATGGAGCTAGGCAGTAATGGACATACTATGTTAAAATATGCTGTTGCAGTAGAAAGGACAGTAACAGATAAAATTGATTTCAGAAAGTCAGACTTGTAGCTGTGAAAAGGAGTTAAAAGAAAATTGGTTTGAATTCAGTAATACCTGGGAAAATCATAATAGAAAAGGGAAAAATTCAATATTTAAGATACAACTGTGGCTACAAATCCTAGTGAAAACTAAAAAAGCTTGAAAGGCAAGCCTAAGTGGAAATGTGAAGAGCAGTGAGAGAGACAAACTAAGGGTATTTAGATTGTATGAAGAAAGAGAGAGATCTGCAAATTAGTTTTAGAAAGATGGAGCCAAACTGTGAATCAGAATCTACTATAATGAGCCCTTATGTCTGTGCCCCGTCTCCAGTCCCATGTAAATAGGCTTGGAAGGATTAGATTTTCATTGGTGTCGGTAGATGTCAGTTTCACTATACACACAATTTTACAACAACAAATTTCCATCCATAATAATCACAATTTGCAGATAGTCAAAGTAAGGAAAATGATGACTGAGAACTTATTAGAGTTTGATATAAGGGTATTTGCGTTGGATATTTTGACCTGTGATGTTGACAATTCATTTTAACAGTCATAAACCTTTAATTTTTTGAATCTCAATGTCTACTGTCATTAAATAATTATTGTCTGACCCACCATAACTTTCCACAGTTTGAAAATGTAAATGAATACCGATTGAAAAAATGCTTAATGTTGCACAACTGTGTAAATTTTTATCGATAAAAATGAACATTGATATTATCCATCAGAGTTATAAACAAATAACAGTTAATTTCTGCCAAGGCTACATGTAAATTGCGGGCACAGGGATTTGCACCAATGGACCCTGATGCAGGACAAGGACCATAATAAATACTTTTCTACAGAAATGGCACTTCAAACATTTTTCTGTCCTGCAGGAAAATGTTATATTTTACAGGAACTCTGTATTCTTCAATAGAATTCACCTTTAATAGCAAGAAATTCTCTTCTGAATTGCTGGAATTTTAAAGGTTGAGATCTTGAATACACATTAGTTTTGAGACTATGCGAAAAGTTTAATTCATTTTAAATAAACTTCTCTCTCATTTAAAAAAATCTAAATCTAGATCAGAAGACTTGAGCCTGTCGGACAATCACAGGTAAGTTTCAAATACGTAATGCGTGTGCGCACACATGCTCACTTTACCATTTATATTTTATTTATTATTTGTATTAAATTAGTGCTGCAAGGCCCCAATCAGGATCAGGTCCTATTGTGTTAGGCACTGTTCAGTAAAGAGGATAAAGACAGACTGTTAAAGCAGATCAGAAGTTCTGTAGTTTCAATACATATAGGATTAATTTTCAAAATGTTATCTACTCATTATACAGTAGGATTACAGCCATCTACCAAGATAGGCAACAACTGCTGACTACAATGGTACCCCTGGCTAACTAATTTTGTGCATGAAACAATCCACTGCTGCTCTAAACTGATAAAAAAGCCGCCCAGAGTCTTCATCATTCTACATCATTTGCAAATTTAAAGTATCTGGTGCCTGAACTTTTGTATAGATTCCTTAAATCATGGGTATGCAGCAAAATTATGGTCATTGGGTTTTTCTAAACATCTGTTGTGTAATATCCATAATTATATTTATATTGGTGAAAAATATAAACCCCATAATACTATGTTATAGTTGCATAGTTTTTCCAAAATAACCAGTTGCATGCAAGTCCATTTTGTTAAAGCTAATGTTGCTTCTAGTGCCAAACTATACACATTAAGAAACGCATAAACATAACCAACAAATATAAATCCCCTTTGAAGAGTCTGGTCTGGTGGTTCTGTTGAATGAATTGTTGCTGTGTGCAGTGATACCTCTGTTTCCTTCCCCTCCCTTTTCTTTCACAGTATAGAGCTAACAGCAACAGCCAGCAAGACTGAAGACTGAAATGGACCAGGCAATACACAGAAGCTAGGCAGAGAAGGCGGAGACTAGCTTATAGCTGCTCTGATGTGTTTTATAAACCGTTGTGCTTCTGGTGAATAAAATGTAGCTTGTCCATAAAGTGCAGCGTGGTTAGTGCCTTCGGCTAGCTCCAGGAGAGCTCTCCTCCCCACAGGCGCTGCACACAGGATGGAGAGAATCTGACAGATTTCATAACTGCGAGACCTGCGTGAGTTAGCGCTTGGCGTCCCAGCACAGACACCGCGACGCATGCTGCCTGCCCGCGCTGCGGCTGGCGGTGGTCCCGGAACACCTGGCCGGCCCGGCTCGAGGCTGGCTCGGGGGCGGGGCTCGGGCTCGCGCTGCGATCGGGCTCGAGGCCGCAAGCGGCCGTTTCACCGCCAGAACCTGACAGTTCCCGGCTCCAACCGCCGCAGCCTGCGGCCGACCCGCACCATGATGGGACCCGTCCTGACGCTGCTCCTGGCTCGCCTCCTCCCCGCGCTGGGTGAGACCCCCAACGCTGCCCCTCCCCCCCCGTCGGTGCCCCCCTCCCCGGGACAG
This sequence comes from Emydura macquarii macquarii, assembly GCF_026122565.2. Classification (NCBI taxonomy): domain Eukaryota; kingdom Metazoa; phylum Chordata; order Testudines; family Chelidae; genus Emydura; species Emydura macquarii. Next base: position 645,316 of record NW_027130338.1, read on the forward strand.
CCCCCCCTCCGTCACTGCCCCCCCTACCTAGGAGAGCCCCCTTCTCCCCCCAGGAAGACCCCTCTTGTCAGTGCCCCCTAGTGTGAGTGGATAACAAGTATGAACAGTGGGGACGGGTGGGGGTAATAGGCACCTATATAAGACAGCCTGAATATCAGGACGGTTCCTATACAATTGGAACACCCGGTCACCCTACTGCCTCCCTCCCCCCCAGGAAAGAGCCTTCCTTGTCACTGCCCCCAGCAGCTCCTCTCTCCGGGGAGACATGCTCACCAGTGAGAGACCCCTCTATGCTGCCACTGCCTCCCCATCCCATTACTGCCCCCTGGGAGAGATCCCCCCATAACTCACTGCTCTCTAGAGAGACTCCCCACGTCATTGCCCCCTGCCAGGAAGACACCCTCATCACTGACCCCTTGGGAGAGACGCTCCTATGCTTCTGACACTTCCCTCACTGCCTCCCATGTCACTGCTCCTCCCCCTCCGAGGAGAGAGGCTCCCTGCCATGCCAGTGCTCGCCTATTCCTGGGGAAAGAGACCTCCCCTATGTCATTGCCCTGTCCTTCCAGGGAGAGATCCCCCATTTCATTATATGGTTTTCAGACAACTGCCCCCCTTCCCTTCTCCAGAGATAGATGTACCCCATGTCATTCCGTGTGGGTGGATGGGGCGAGAGCTCTCCTGCTGTCACTGGCCCCCTGGATTCCTGGAGACAGACATCTCCATGTCACTTCATCCCTCCAGAGACATCAACTCTGTCTCCATGTCACTGGGAGAGGCCTGATGGAGAGCCAGGCCTGCGGGGTAAATTAAACAGGGAGTTGAGTCCTGTGAGTATCAGGACCCTGGCAGATTTTGCTCTCTCACCCAGCGTTCACCATTGTGTGTGTCAGGAAAGATCTTTTGTGTTGCATATCTCCAAGCACTGTAGAGCAACAGGCTCTGGGGGAGGTGGTGATGTAGAACTGGGGATAGCGAGGTGGCATGATAGGCCAAGGGCCTGCAGAAAGGTGGAGAGAGCTAGAAATCAGGTCATTGATAAAGCAGTTTCACATTGGTACACACACATTCAAGGATGGGAGGAAAGACATTTAGCTCTGTTTCTAGGCTAAAGTGAAGAGGAAAGTTTTAAGCTTACATTTGAAGAAGAAACTTGATTGGCTCAGAGGAAGAATGTGCACGGTAAAGAGGCAGGACAAACAAAAGAGCCTAAAACCTTCCCTCAGTTTGGTGAATGAAGGGAACAGAAAGAAAGCCAAGATTAGGGGAGTAGTGTGCATTTATAGAGGGAATGAGGTGGATATGGAAACAGTGCAGATTGAGAGTCAGTCAAGCATGCTAAACACCAGGAGGACAGTTTTATATTGAATTCGGAAATGGAGAGGAAGCTACAGTTGGTGATTGAAATGGAAGGCTGGATAGGAAGGAATAGCTGGGAAGTTAGTGAAGGGTGATGTATGATAGGGATGATGATAAATATAGCTAGTGAAGATTTTTTCTTCTCTAGGTTCTCAACGAACATTTCTGCAAATCATGGTTCCATGGTCAATACCATCAAATCAAAATGGAAATCTGGTACCACTGCTTATAATTCAGACATTTAATTATTAAAAAATTGTGAACTAGAATATAATAATTTTGCTTAGCTGAAGGTACAACGGGAAATTCTTCCATGCCACACTCTTGTGGCTTTTATAATTTCTGTGTACTATCATGAAATACAGTACAGTCAACCATCTTGACATACTGAGCTAGATGTGGCAAAGTGATTCAGCATTTAAACTTTTAGACTTAAAGGGGAGCTGCAAAGCTCTTGAAACATTTTTTAAAAAGTTTAAGAGTCCAAAATCTTAGTGATATGGACTTGAAATTTACTGCCAGTTTTAGTCTTGTCAAATGCAAGGTAATGCCCAATGAAGGAATAATTTAAACTATTGGCATGTATTGCAGTGTTTTAAATTGATGTAATGTCTGAAGAGAAAGACCCCTCCATCGTTCATTGTAAACACCTCACTGAAATCATTTATTTATAGTGCAGCACCAGTCAAAAAAGCAAATAAAATGTATATAAATAATGGGATAGAAATAATACTGAAAACATTATGCCATTACACAGATTGATAGCACACTCTCACCTGGAATGTTCTGCTCATTTCTAGACACCGTTTCATTGAAAAATGTTACAGAAATAGAAGAGGTCTAGAGTTGGGCAACAAAACAATTTGATGTAAGGGAAAATTTCTGTCTGAGGAGAGATTAGGAGAGTTCATTTGAGAAAGAAAATGAACAAGCGGGGACATGATGACAATATTCAAAATAAGAGCAAGAACAATTAAATCGTCAATGGAAATGAATGGCAACATATTTGTGACTGCTAAAAGGAAATACTTTTTTACACCACCCATAAGTAATGTGTGGAACTCCGTGCCACAACATATCAAGGACAAGAGCTTAGTAGAGTTCAAAAAAAGGATTAGACGTTTATATATTATATTAGACTATAATTAGTATAGCCACACTTTTATTGAATAACAATTTTTTATAAGGGATATAAACCCTCCTTATTCAGGCTAGAATCCTAACACTAACAAAAGGGGGTTAGGAATACATTTACTTTATGAGCAGATTATTCCATAATGGTCCATTATACTTCTTGCATCTGCCTTTTGACATATTTGGTACTGGCTATTGTGGAAATAGATAATAGACCAGACTACAACTGGTTGAACCATTATGACAATTCCTATGTAAATAATCTGCACATAATGTTACTTGTCATTTAAAGTCTAATAATTTTATTGATGATTGTATTTAATTATTTAAAAATATGATAGCTGTACATCATGATATTATGAATCTTGGTACGTTTGTGCTCACCTACACAGTCGTCATAATTATTCGGCTCCCATGAAAATAACTCTCAATACTGTATCACTTTATATAGAAATTATATTGCCCCATAAAATATTCCTGCAAATTATGTGGTGTGCCCTGATATTTGACTTTGTCCTCTGTGGTAATTGGAACAGAATTTCACATTGTTTATTGATTGTAACTATATATTTTGAATTGTTAATTGTTTTATCTTTTAATATTTTCTCCTCCTCCTTAGCTGTGGTTGCTAATAGACCAGGATCTTTTGAAAGGAACATATGATTCCACTTACAGAAATAAAAGATTATATCACTCTGTATGGCACAAAGCTTTGGGAGGGTACCACACAATGTGTTTTGGTAGCTGTCAAGAGGAGCCAACCCTGGTCTGGCATATTTTAATCTCAATTTGCCCATTTCCCTTTAAGAAACACTTGCAGTGTACTTCATCGAGAATTTTAATTTATAATCATGTTTAGTAGATGCAGAATTATTGAGCTATTTAAAATACTGTGTTAGTAAATCTCTTTTTCTCTGTCATTCTGGATGCTTTAGGACCAGTTGACCTATGTTATTACAATAGAAGGGATGCCATATACCCTTCACCTGAAGCAACAGTAAGTGATTGACTTTGTTCCTCACCCTTTGTCTGGGTATCTGTGTGATCTGTTATAATAAATGTTTCTAATAAACCCTGTCAGGTGTTGGTTGACTTGTTTTTAACTTCCCCTTGTTTTCCATCTTTGATTATTATTTTTTGTCTGTAAGAATCCAGACTTACACTTTTCTATCTTGTTGCTTTAGCCTGTTATTCTTAGGGCTTGTCTTCACTTACCTCAGAGATTTGACGGCAGTCGACTGGAGTTACACAAGCTACACAAAAAACTTGCGTAACTCCATCGACTTCTCTGCTTCTGTTCTGCATGCCATCTTCACTGCATTGTGCCGACAGGAGCTGTGTTCCAGTTGATGCAGCGCTATGCCACTTGAGAAGGTGATCTTAATATGTCGATTTCTGGATCAACTGAGCGGGTCTTCACTGACCGCTCACTCGATCCGGAAAAGTTGATCTGATGTCGGCGAATTTGCTGCTGTCAGTGAAGACATAGCCTTAGTATTATGTACCAACAATAGATCAATCTAAGATCCTTCAGGAGGACGTACTCTCACGGATCCATGTATTATTCAGTTTCAAGACTTTAGCAGAAGGTTGAGAAGCTGACTGGCAAACAGCAAAAGAACTTGGAATCCTCAGAAGGGTTTGTAACTATGTACCTTGAAGGCTGATCATTACTGTCAGCACATCTAACTCAGCAATTTTCCAGTCTGAAACAAACCATAAAATATTAAATTATGACTCAGGAAACTGAACTAAAGGGTGAAAAAAATCATTGCAGCATGATGAAATAAGTGTGAGTGTTCTTTACATTTTCAGGAATGTAAAATATTTTGGAATTTGAACTTTTTTCTTTTCTTTTTTAAAAATAGAGTATTTTTACCCAGTAATTTCAGGGTGTATACTTACAGCCAAGAGGGGTCTGTTCATTCTGATTTCCCTCATATTAAGGTAAGATTTATGTACTTATTTGTCTTGCAGGTTTAGCTTTTTCAAAATAGAATTGCTGTTAGAAAGACTCTGGGGATTTACTTATATTTTTAAGTATTAAAATGACTCTCCTGTTGGAATGTACTTTTCTTATTTATTGCTGACATTTCACTGGTCCTGGCATGAACTTCTTCACTGAAAGATACAAATATCCATTAAAATTACTAAGAGTAAAAATGACTATTTTCAAATTTAGAACTGTATTATATTAACAGCCTTATCAAGAAAGCATCTGTGGTTAAAGGCACCATAACAGAGTTTTAGGATGGGATTTTCTAAAGCTGTTAGTGTTGACCTAACTTTGCTCCCATTAAAGTTAGTTGGAGTGGAGTTATGTCAAAGCTGTATGTTTTTGAAACTCATAAAATTAACCCCATAATTGTGATGATTTCAATTGTATGTAAAATAAAAAAAAAAATAGAAGTAAAATAAATATGGGTTTCATACAATCCTGAGCATTTCATTGTAGATAATATTAGCTAATTGTTCATAAACTGTTCTCCCCAGATCTCCAAAGCAGGATTCAATCTGGAGTTAATGGGAATGGCAGATACTAGTTTCAGAAGAGTGATACACCCAAAGCTTTTCTCTTAATATTATCAACAGTCTAACAGCACCTTCTCAAAGTACATGAACATAGTCTTGGAGTATTGGAGAGGAAGGATAGTCCAATGATTAGGGCACTAGCCTAGGACTTGGCAGATCCAGTTTCAAGTCCTGCCTCACCACAGACTTTGTGTGGTCTCGCACAGGTTACTTAGCCTCTCTGTGCCTCAGTTCTCCACCTGTAAAATGAAGATAAAAGAACTTCCTTACCTCACATGAGTGTTGTGAAGATAAATCCATCGAGGTGCTCAGATACCTTACCTAGAATAAATAGTAATCTCCAAAGAGTGCAATTCTGTTAGAAGGTTTACAAAAACAGAGAAAAGTGGTCCATTTGGAGTTTTCCAGTTCACTCATTTCTACTCATGTATAACGACTGCGGTCCCCTTCTCTCCATATATTTTGAATCCTTCTATTGGGAGCATGTCCTTTAAAATTAGTGACAACACCACCTAAATAATTATGGATGTGCTCTGGCTCAGCATTTCAATTCTGAAATGATTTCCAGCTCTTGGGTGGTGAACTCCCCTTACTGATAAGTAAGCCATTAATTTTTCTTTAATTATATTTTCTAGCGTGATTGTTTCTACAAAGGATATATTGCTGGTTTTCCGGATTCAGTTGTGACACTCAGCACCTGTTCTGGACTTAGGTAATGGCATCATCTTTATTTAAATACAGAAATTAAATAATTCAGAAGTTTTTTTGCACTTACAGTATCTATTGCCTTTCAGACCGACTATGGTTTCATTCATTTGTTTATAGCTTCACATAATTTTGAATTTTTCAGAGGGATTTTGCAGTTAAAGAATGTCAGCTATGGAATTGAACCTTTAGACTCTATACCTGGATTTCAACACCTAGTTTATCAAACCTGGAATGAAAATTTAGAGAATCGGCTTTTTGTAGAAAATGATTCTGTTATATGGAGTGAAGGGATGACACGAAAGCTGGATACAGGAATAAAAGTGAGTGCTGGTTGGTTTGTTTGCTTTGATGAGAAAATGTTTAATATATTAGTATCTGCTCTATTTTAAAATTACTATACTAAGTATTCTGAGCCAATTTTTTTTCTCAGTTACACTTGTACATCCTCACTGAAGTTTGTGGGATTGCGTGGGTGTTACTGAGGGCAAAATTTGTCCCTTTGTATTTAATCTGAAAGATAGGGCAAAGCCACTACACTGTGGTAATTTTGTCTGATACTTAGACACTGGGCAGCTCAGCTGTGGTAAGAACAATCGTTGACCTCTTCTGAGCAGATGTTGTGATAACACACTTTACCTCTCTGGGCCCTGGGTTGAGGAACAAGGCTGCTACATGGCAAGTAGAAGCATTACTTTACTAGGAAAGAATGTAGCAGGCAAGCAGTGATTCTTGGATGCATGTGGGAATGTGATCCAGTGCATTGAGCTGTTTGAGAGAGCATGATGTCCTATGTTACCATAGATATAATAGTAATAAAGAGGTCATTCCCAGGTAGATGGGGAGGGCTTTAGGCGCACAAGCCCAATAACAACAGTGGGGACAGTATAGCTGAGGCCTCACATATTGGGCTCAGAGTTACACCCCAAAATCTCCATGGATCCTCACTCTAATATTCAGCACCAGACAGCTCTGGGCACCTGAAAAGTAGTTGTTCAATATTTAAATTGAGTCTAATTTACACACATAGTACCTATGTAGACTGTCTCCCTTTGCTATTTTTGGATCTCTGCCTCCCACTTTCACTACTGAACATCAATGCCACTACACAACTGGCTACGTTAGGAGAAAGGTTTTTAGCCATGTCCTCTACAGAGACCAATATAGCTTTGGCACATCAGACTTTACGTGCTGATCCAATAGGTCAAATTGGTAACTAAGGTGAGAAATTAAGTGGTGCTGCTGTCAGTGACTTGACAGTTCAGTGTGCATGGCAGGACACTTAACTATCCCACCAGAGAATTGTGGCAGCATTCAAAGCACAAAGTAGGGCCTAGGCCAGCTGGGATGTGTGGATTCCGTACAGATGTTTAGTGTTTAAGGCCTTGACCTCACATAGTTTTTCCATTGGGCAGGGGAGACCAGTTCAAATAATCTTTGACTCAACAAATTTGGCACCAAAATGTTAAGATTTTTCACTTTTCTAGAATCTGGAATGTGATGGAGCTTAGCTGGTGTGAACCAGCTCTACATGTTGCTTCCACAGCTTTGGTTCAGAGGTTTTGCTAATAGTGAAGAGTGAATGTTGTTATCAAAGGGATTCTCAACTGTGAAAGCACTTATTAATTAAATTTTTTCATTATTATTCTCCTTTTAAAAATTCCTGGTAACTAAATGAAGTCCAATTTTCTTGGTGATTTTAGAATCTTATAGATTTCTTAATTTGTGACTTCTCAGAAATCTAGGGCTATTTCCATAGATCAATTTAATTGTTTCTGAATTGCACTAATTAAGCATGGACACTAGCAGTATCTTGTTTTGTGACTTCTGCTCTCTGTGTTTTTTTCACACTGCTAGTAATGAGCACAAGAGGTATAATGTAGAAGTAATTCCTTAATATACTCTTTTCCTTAAGTCAAAACAAAGTTCCATGAGGTACTCCAGATATCTGGAAATGCATGTGATTTTGGACAAGGCTCTGGTAAGTCTAAACTAATTAATCATTTATATTTTCTTATAGTTTTCTTTTAATTTTTATTGCAAAAGCTGATTCCAGCTCTAGAAACTTCTCCTGTGTCTTTACAGCATATAGTAGCACCATGCACACTTTACAAAATTTAGAAGTGGCTTCTCCCTTACCCCCAATGATGTCTTAACCCTTTTGATTAATCCTATGGCAGATTAAAAAACTGATGCATATTTATGACTGTCTAGGGTTAATATCCCAAGGTTGACCCCTTGAGGTGAGAGCAGGCACCTTACTTAATTCCTACATTGTTCTCTGGCAGCTCCAGCCCCATGTTCTGATTCTGGGGTATGGGTGCAGACTTCCAGCTGTGCCTTTTATTGAGTCCACCCCCTTTCAGAGGACATAAAACAATCCAAACAAAAGGAAAATACTTCCCTGCCCCACTTCCTTGTGCAAGGGAGAGGAAAGCAGTCGCTCACGCTCTGCAGGCAGTCTCAGTTCCCACTCCTCAGTGTGAGTAAAGGTCGGGACTTAATCCTGGAGGGATTTCAACAAAGAAAGTCAGTCCAATCTGTCTCCTTTCTTAGAGGGCTTAGGTAGATGGCATTTGCAAGCTATTGGTCAGTTAGTATCGTAGGGCCTCCAGTCTGGGAGCTGGAGCTAGAGCCAGGGCCTGCTTGCTTCTAAGTGTACTGCAACTGCTCTGAGTTCCTCTCTTTTAAGGGCTTGTCTCCAGGCTTGACAAGCCTTACAGGTGCAGAAGGATTGTGACCACAGGAGTTCCTTAACTCTTGCCTGGCTGCTGGCCGGGGGCTGTGTGTGTCATCTGCCCTACCACAATGCCACAATATTTTTATCCCCAGCAACAAACATTTAATGTAGCCCTCATCAATCTATCAGAATTCTTGAGTGAGTCAGAAAGCATGTGATCATGGGTGATCTAGTTGTTATAGTGTACTCGGACTTTCAGAAAGCCTTTGACAAGGTCCCTCACAAAAGGCTCTTAAACAAAATAGGCTGTCATGGGATAAGAGGGAGGGTCCTCTGATGGATCAGTAATTGGTTAAAAGATAGGAAACAGTGGGTAGGAATGAATGGTCAGTTTTCACAGTGGAGAGAGGTAAACAGTGTGGTCCCCCAAGAATCTGTGCTGGTAACAGTGCTGTTCAGCATAGTCATAAATGATCTGGAAAAGGGGGTAAACCACGAGGTGGCAAAGTTTGCAGATGATACAAAATTATTAAAGCTAGTTAAGTCCAAAGCTGACTGTGAAGACTTGCAAATGAATCTCACAAAACTAGGGTGCTGGGCAGCAAAATGGCAGAAGAAATTCAATGTTGATAAATACAAAGTAATGCACATTAGAAGACATCATCCTAACTACACATACAAAATGATGGCATCTAACTATGTTAGCTGTTACCACTGAAGAAAGAGATCTTGGAGTCATTGTTGATAGTTTTCTGATAATGTCTGTTCGATGTGCAGCAGCAGACAAAAAAGCTAACAGAATGTTAGGAACCATAGAAAAGGGATAGAAAATATCATAATGCCACCATATAAATCCATGGTACGCCCACATCTTGAATATTGTGTGCAGTTCTGGTCACCCTGTCTCAAAAAAGATATATTAGAATTGGAAAAAGTACAGAGAAAGGCAACAAAGATTATTAGGGGTATGGAACAGTTTCCATATGAGGAGAAAGTGAGAACGGCCATACTGGGTCAGACTAATGGTCCATCTGGCCCAGTATCCTGTCAGCAACCATACACCCTGCAAGAAGGCCAATCCAGGAACCTATCCCTGCAACAAACCCCATTGCCAGCTCTGCCCACACATCGACTCTAGTGACAGCATCACTGGTCCTAACCACATCAATCACACCATGAGGGGCTCATTCACCTGCACATCTACTAATGTTATATATGCCATCATGTGCCAGGAATGCCCCTCTGCCATGTACATTGGCCAAACTGGACTGTCACTATGCAAAAGGATAAATTGACGCAAATCAGACATAAAAAATAACATCCATAACCTGTCAGAGAACACTTCAATCTCCCAGGACGTTCTGTCACTGACTTGAAAGTTGCTATTCTATTACAAAAAAAACTTCAAAAACCGATTTCAAAGAGAAACTGCTGAGCTTGAAATCATCTGCAAACTTGACACAATCAAACTGGGTCTGAACAGGGACTTGGAATAGTTATCTCATTACAAGAAGTAATTGCCTCTGATCACGCATTCTCACCTCCTACTCAATGGTTGTGATTAGGCCTCAAGTATTCTACTGAATGGACCTTGCTTTCATCCTCCTCCCCCCATTGTTGTTACTTCCCTTACATATGTGTATATATGCCTATTTGCTTTCTATTCCTCACATCTGATGAAGTGGGTTACAGCCCACAAAAGCTTATACCTGCAGAAAATAAATTTGTTAGTCTTTAAAGTGCTACAGAACTCTCGTTGTCTTCTGACAGTGGCCAATGCCAGATGCTTCAGAGGGAATGAACAAAACAGGTAGTCATCAAGTGATCCATCCTGTCAGCCATTCCCAGCCTCTGGCAAACAGCAATACCCACCTATCCTGGCTAATAGCCATTGATAGACCTATCCTCAATTAAGGAGGCTAGACTGGGACTCTTCAGCTTGGAAAAGAGACTACTGAGGGGAGATATGTTAGCGGTCTATAAAATCATGACTGGTGTGGAGAAAATAAATAAGGAAGTGTTATTTACCCCTTCACATAACAGAAGAACCAGGTGTCACCCAATAAAATTAATAGGAAGCCTGTTTAAAACAAACATTTGGAAGTACTTCACACAATGCAATAAATCTAGGGAATTCATTGTGAGGGGATGTTGTGCGGGCCAAAAGTATAACCGGTTCAATAAAGAATTAGATACATTCCTGGAGAATAGATCCATCAGTAGCATTAGCCAAAGTGGTCAGTGATGCAACCCCTTGCTCTGGGTGTTCCTAAATCTCTAACTGCCAGAAGTGGGGACTGGAAAATGGGGGAAGGATCACTTGATAAATTGCCCTGATCTGTTCATTTCCTCTGAAGCATCTGGCACTGCCCACTGTCAAATTACAGAATACTGGGCTAGATGGACCATTGGTCTGACTCAGTATGGTCATTCTTATGTTCTTATAATGGCTGCTATGTCCATTCCATCAAATGATCTAGGAGAAGGTAGGCTATATTATGACATGAAGGAAGAAAGACAGCTGAAGTCTCTCTGAGGCGTGGGTGATAATATTTTAAGGAAGGGACCACAATCTGGAAATGGCACAAATAGAAAGAACTCATTTGGACACTACATCAGTTCCTCAGAGAAATGTTATGTTCAAAGAAATGTTGCACTGCTGTGATGTATTGTTGTAATCTAAAAAGTTGTGTTATTTTTCAGTATGACTATATGGGTTCAGACAAGGTTGTTGTAACAGAGAAAATAGTCCAGCTTATTGGCTTTGTCAATAGTGTAAGTTACTGCCTTTTTCTGTTCAATATTCATATGGGAAATGTGGATGTTTTGATTTATTTTGCTGGTAGATGTAGTCTAGCAGTTGGGGGGGAGGGGGCTGGGATCAGGACTCCTGGGTTCTATTCTTGATTCTGCCACTGACCTGCTGTGTGACTTTGCTATGTCGCCTCACATTTCTATGTCCTTTTCTTCTGTCAATTGGATTCTGTCAATACTTAACTGTTCTACATCACAGGAGTTATGTCAGATTTGGATGAAAGATGCAGTAGGAGCAGAAAATATTATAACCACATGAAGTCCAGATACTTTATAGATATTATTCTCTGTTGGTGATTATTTAAGATCAGTTTTCACCCTCAGGATAGTCAGTCTGCAGCAGTTGGATTAAAAACCATTTTATCTACCTCATCACCAGGGTTAGATCATTTATCTCTGAGTGACATCAGTCACCTCCGGTGCTTTTAGCCATCTGAAAATAAAGGGACTTGCAGTGTTCCCCCTTTAGAACTTTTTTATTGTAACTCTACTCTGACCACCAAAACAGTGGGCACTTGTTATTGTTGTTATGACATCTGTGAATCTTTTTCTGTCTTAAATTTCCTCAGGTTATCTTTGATTGTGTTTACAGTATTGGTAGAATGATGATCCTCAATCTTGGCACCAGGATCCCCCAAATGTGCAATTTTCCAAACTTGGCTTTTAACTTGGGTTAGCAGTGCAGTTGAAAGTATATAGGCTGACTTGGGGTTGAACTCAGGCTTCTAACCTGAGTTAAAAGCTGAGTTGCTGTGTTTGCACAGATATTTTAACCTGAGTTAGTTAATCTGAGTTAAGAATGCACCTGGGGTTTTTTGCCATGTAGATGTAAGATTAGTTATTTTAAAATAACTTGGTCATAAAAATAACTTTATGCAGCATTGTTGTAACCTTGTTGGTCCCGGGATATTAGAGGGACATGGTGGGTGAGGTAATATCCTTTACTGAACCAACTCCTGGTGGTGAGCAAGACAAGCTTTTGAGCTCTCACAGAGCTCTGTGTAAGCTCATCTCTCTTACCAGCAGAAGTTGGTCCCATAAATGATATCACCTTACCCACCATGTCTCTAATAGAAAGAACTGACAGTTATGATGCACTAACTGAGAATTTATTTTGATTGATTGGGTTGAAAAGGACTGATATGGGCTAAGATGTTGGATCTTAGGATCTTTAACATAGCTTACAACTTTTTATTATGGGGACATCTGTGACTCTACACTGTGTGACAATCCAACCTATGCTTTGCAACATTGGTCCTTTATGATCATTGCTGATAGATCTTACAATACTACAGTACATATAATGTAATTGAACTTTTATTTCCTCTGTTACATTTTCAGATGTTTACTCCTCTTAATATGACAATCGTACTGTCTTCATTAGAGTTCTGGGCAGATAGTAACAAAATTCCTACAACAGGGGAAGCTGATGAGTTATTACGAAGGTTTTTACAGTGGAAAAATATCCATCTTATTCTACGGCCACATGACATAGCGTATTTATTTGTGTAAGAAGAACATAACTTTATTATTAAAGAAGATGCACTAGAAATCTTTTAGACTGTCATTGCTTTTAGAAAGAATATATTTATGATCAAGAGTCTATTTTTGTGCTTTAGTTACAGAGACCAACCAAATTATGTAGGGGCATCTTTTGCAGGAAAGCTGTGTCTGAGAAACTATTCTGGAGGGGTTGCTCTGGTATGATATAATAGAATCTGCTTATGTGTACAATTAACATACTGTATCAGTTACTTACAGTTCTGACCTTTGCTTGTATGGGCAAGTCTTGCACCCACCTCTACAACTAAGAAGAATCCCCTGGCAACAGAATCAGTGCAGCTCTGCTGTGCACAGGAAGGCAGAATTTAGCAGAGCCATGCAGAAGTTAAACACCATTAGAAGAGGAGCCCTGTTCCACATACTGTGGAGTAACATGCAGGGGATGATGACATAGGAATGGGGCCACAGGATCTCCTGGTCTGGGAGTCTGCTGGTCATCTGCTCTGGGCAGGGGCTTCTAAATGGCATCACAGATTATTTGAGCCATTGCCACTCCACAGCATTAGATGAACAGATTCTTGTCCCTGCACTTCTGTTCTCCACTCATCCTGTCTACTTAGACTAGGCACTGCACAGATGATTCAGCCTCCAGTCCAGTGAATAAGTACATTAATGAGTGTCTGAATTCAGGATTACACATGTTCTTTGTAACTTCCTTCTAGTCCTTGAAGGGGACAGAGCAGTTGCCTGACAATGCAGTATGCATTCCATTCATATGCTTTGTCTAATACAAATATATTTGTGTATTTTAGACAGGGCAGGAGACAGAAAGATTTAGATTTTTATTACAGTTTGTTTCCACAATTGAATGAACTTTTAGTGCTTTCTTTTTTATTATGTTAGTATCAAAGAACAATAACACTGGAGACATTTTCAGTCATCATTGCACAGCTGCTGGGGGTTAGTCTGGGCATAGCATATGGTGATTCTAGGGACTGTCAGTGTTCAAGATCCACCTGCATAATGCACACCAAAGCAATGTAAGTGTTTTTTAATTATTATGTATTTATTTACCTCACATAGCATTGTATTATTTATTATATTTAGAACCATTTTTAATATGCATATAAGTTTTATCATTCTAAATAATGCCTCATTAGGATGTACGTGGACTTTTGTACCTATATATCAGTGAGTGAGTGAGAGAGAGGACTGTGATCTATGGATGGATATCTGTATAGCTACAGATCACAGTCCTACTCTTCAGTGGTATGTTTGCATATAACCAGCTATACCAACACAAATGTCATCAGCTGGCAATGTCTGCAGAGGAGCCAAGAGACTGACTGACTTTCTCATCCCAGAGATGGTCCCACAAGGTTTAAAGCAGATTAGTGACATAGTGCAGAAAAGTTTGCACTGTTGCTGCTTGTCATGTGCATAAACAGAGTAATTTAGTCTTGGGCTGCCTGTCAATCAGGTACTTGCCATGAGCACTACGTTGACTTAAAAATCTAAAATAAATAAATAGTACTTTCAGAGACCAGCAGTTACAGGACATATTTCTCTTTTCATTCAGAAAGTACAAAATCTCTCTCCCACCCTCATCTTTTAAGCCCTGTTTCTTTGTCTAAGCATTTGCTGGTAACAGTATGACTGACTGTTAATTTCTATGTTCCCACTGAGCTACAATCTTGAAATTAAATACATTAATTCATTTTGGGCCACTGAATACAGGAAAAATCCTAACGTGGACCTTCAGAAATTATCAATCTTTATTATCAAATTTCACATGTTCAGTCACTCTTAGTTTAAAGCAAGTTTTAAGCTTACCAGTTTATGCCATATACAGGTATTTACTTACTATGAGCCCAATAATGCAAACTCTTATACATGTAAGTAATTTTACTCACATTATTACTTCCATTAAGTAACATTACTCAAGGACCTAAATGTTTGTAATATTAGTATATATTATAATCTGTCATTAAAATATAATGTAATGAGTTCCATCTTCTTGTGAGATGCTATTTTGTCAGAGATGAAAAGAGGAGGGAAAGGGGGGATAATTGTACCATCCCCATAAGCTTAGGGCTCCCACAAAATGTGTATCACTGGAGTGTATGGAACTGGAGTGAAAGGGGAGCGGGAGCCCCAGCAAACATGATATGCTGGGGCTCCAAATTTCTCTCGGTGGGCTTGTATGTTGTGATATACTAAATTCAGTATAAACTGCTGATAACAGGAAAGAAAAAAACTGATATTTATTTCATAGATCTCCAAATAGTTATCAATCTTAACAATTTACAGAAATTATATTTATTCCTTCATTGAGGCAGATATGCTGAGTATGAGGCCTCCAGTTTGAAGAAATTATGGTAATTTGAGGTTGCCAGTTCAGTTTAATTTATTTTAGCCAAGAAGAATGTTGAAGGAGGCAAGTGAATTAAGTTGCCAAGTTAATTGCCACATTCACCCACAAGGCAGATAATTGTCATATATAAAAAAACATATCCTTAGTTTTGAAACCAAAGTCATTTTTGCTTTATTGGAGCATTTCAGTGGCATGAAAGAATATATGTTTTAGAAAGCACGGAGAATATTTTAACAGTGACATTGTACTTTATGTTTTAGACATTCCAGTGGTACAAAGGCCTTTAGCAGCTGCAGTATAGGAGACTTTCAGAGTTTCATTGCAAATGGAGAAGGAGAATGCCTTTTGAACAGACCGTATTTGAATGCATCCTATAGGGCTCCTGTCTGTGGCAACAAAATAGTGGAGGAGGGAGAGGACTGTGACTGTGGCACAAAAAAGGTTAGGAAATAAATCCCTGAAATTTAATATGATTAAATAATTCACAGTTCCACATCTTGAGACTGAAGAGAACATTAAAAAAAAAAAAAAAAGAAACCTTTTGAGTCCAAGAGGTGCTCGCAAGACCTCTCAAAGAAGGGCCAGCTGGAGCCCATTAGAAAAACCATTCAACATTTGAATGCTACAGAAGTGTTTGTTCTCAACCTCATAGTCAGGGTTGTTTTCTGAAATGGGCTTTAAAATAGGACATAAATGTCTGTTTTTCTCTACATGTAGATAGATGTTTAGTGTGAAATTTCCCTTTGAATTTCAAATGTAGCTTTATTTGATTTCTTTTAGTAAATTTATAATAGGAAGCATTTGAAATTGGACTGTCGTTGAAATTTGTCTATAGCATTCTGACTTTCTAGTTGTCGATTGATACCTTAAAAATCAATAGATAAACTTGAAGAAAACTCCTGCAACAGGTAGTTCAAAAAATAACATCGTGTTAACAGTTATTTGCTTTAACTGACAGTTTATTCACAAAAAGGTAGCTGACAGATAAAACCTCCATCAGAAACTACACTTTTATGCCATATTTTATCCCATAACACAGTATGTTATATGTGCAGCTCCTGATGGATAAAAGCTTTTTTGGCAACTATACGGTTCCGTGGCACAACTCCAGGAACCCTCCCACAAGCATACCCCTCTTCACTCAGCTGTCTCCTCTCTGAAATGTTAAGGCAAATGTCAATCTCAATGTTATCTACAAGGTACTGTGCACTCTAGGTCCAGTCCAGGGAAGCACTTAAGCATGTGCTTAACTTTAAACATATAAAAAAGTCAATGAGACTACTCATGTAATTGAAGTTAAACACTTGCTTAAGTACTTCGCTGGCTCAGATCACGGAGCTCAGCACCTTGCAGGATCAAGCCCCATAAAAGCTGTAGGAAATGAACATACAAAAAAATTTCATTGTGAAAACAGTTAAGAATGCTACATTCCTGCTTTCCATTGTGCCCTCACCAATCTACTCCCTCCTAACAAAACATTCGTCCATCCCAAGCACACACCCTCATACTACCACAACTAGTATACACCAGAGACCATCTACCACAATGTTATCTGCCCCTTCTAAGGATGACAGCCTTCCACTACCTACAATATTAATCTGCTCCTCCGAACACAAAAATATACATTACACATTCACAACTAATAGCATTGGGATGGGGAAATTTGGTAAAAGGATGTGCACAAAAGAAGAGGTTGAGGTGGCAGAGTTAAGGATGTGGTCCATGATCTGTGGTTTATGGCACATACATCTGTGGTGTATGTGGTAAAGATTAAAATATGTGTCTGTGGGTAGAAGAGTAGAGGATATGCGCTGTAAGGTGACTTGACTTTTAATTGCCTTGCTTTTGTGGTTTTGTGTTAGGTATATTATGTGTGTGTAGCATCCTAACTGTTTTTATGTACTAATAGTATTTGGTTTGATATGGGTAGGTCAGCAAATGTTCTCCAGTACTAAAATTTTAAAACTGTGCACTAACTTACTGCTTATTTTAGAGAGAGGAGCCTCTGAAGTTAAGGTTGAAGCTACTACACCATTCTATTGTAAGCCCCTCCTAACTTCACCAAAACTAAACGAATTTAGCTGGACTTGCTCAGTAAACTGGATGCAAGCAAACAATATGTGTTTTAATATTGCCGGATTTAAACATATACATCAAGGAAAAAAGAATGTAAGCCATATTTATAGTATGGGAAACTCTGTCCTGAGAAGCAGTGACTCTGAAAATGATTTGGGGGCCTGTTGGATAATTAGCTGAACATGAACTCCCAGTGCAATGCTGTGGCCGAAAGGGCTAATGCAAAAATACTTGAATGCATAAATAGGAATCTCGAGTAGGAGTTGAGAGTTTATTTTACCTTTGTATTTGGCACTGGTATGACCACTATTGGAATACTGTATCCAGTTATGGTGTCCATAACTCAAGAAGGATGTAGATAATTGGAGAGGTTTCAGAGAAGAGCCAAGAGAATGATTAAAGGATTAGAAAACCTGCCTTATAATGATAGTCTCAAGGAGCTCCATCTATTTAGTTTAACAAAGAGAAGGTTAAGGGGTTATTTGATCTCAGCCTATAAAGTACCCACATGGATAATAAATATTTAATAATGGGCTTTTCAAGCTGGCAGATAAGGGTCTGGATCCAATGGCTGTAAGTTGGAGCCAGATAAATTCAGATTGGAAATAAGGCATGTATTTTGAACAATTAGGATAATTAACCATTCGAATAATTTACCAAAAGTGGTGGTGGATTCTCTTATCGCTGACCATTTTAAAATCAAGATTGGATGTTTTTCTAAAAGGTTTGCTCTAGTTCAAACAGGAAATATTTTGGCAATTTCTGTAGCCTATGTTATGCAGGAAGCGTTGTAATAATTGGGCCTACAAATTCAAACTTACCTTGATTGCAAACTCAATTGTGAGAAGTGAAAGTTCATAAAATGTAATAATACACTATAACAACACATATTGTTGGAAAAATGATAAAATGGAGACAGAATGACTAAATTAATGCAGACAAAAAAGGCTATTGAAGGACTGCCAAGATCATGTCTGATAAACAAGAGACATGTGAGACTGGAAAGTAATGAACAAAAGTTGGAGTGTCAGACATTAGGCCTAATTGGTGGGCAGAATAAAGAGAAGATCACTCCCTTTTGGGGTCCCTCAAAGAAGAGACTTCAGTTGGAGAATCAAGCTATTTGACAACTAATGCTGGCTGGCAGATGGGAGAACTGGAAGGCACAAGCTTCACCATTAGAGGTGCTGCCCCCGCCTTTTCCTGGGACCCCAGACTCTACTGTAACACTGTTGGGCCTTCACTGTCCTGATTCTGAGTGATGATCTCTCTGGTCCAGCCTCATCAGAGGGACCCAGATGACATCACCAGCTTCGGCTAAATCACAGTCACCATTTGGGATATGAGACTTTGTTTCTCCCCAGCCCCTTGTGTGTCCTTTTTTCCAACCACCTTTTCCCCCTCCCCTCCCAATTCCCCTGGCTTCTTGTATAATAAGAGTCTGGTTTAGCTGCCCAAGAATGTTTATTTTGCAATACTGATGAAAGCTGTGACGAAAGAGACAATGAAAAGCAATGCCCTAAATAGCCAGACACTGGTGCAAGTTTGCCAGGCATTGGAGTGGCTAATAAGACCATGTGCTGTGTCTGTGTTGCTTCAATAGTGAGGTTGCAAGTAAGAGTCAACTGCAAAGACAGACACTGCATGTTCTTTCTTTGCTGTTTTTTTCCTCTCCTCTTTTGTGAGCATTTGTCTTGTTTAACAACAGCTTCAGACCATTTTAATTAATTTTTTTGTCTTTACCCCAACAAGTACAATTACTGACAGCACATATGGAATGCCTCTAGCCACTCCAAGTCTGCCTGTAAGAGGCTCCAGGTTTCTGACCTATATAGCAATACAAGTAGTCCATAGATTTGATAAATCCTGAACTTTGTCTGGGCACAATGACATTTTTGCATCCATAAGTGAGATGTGGATTTCATATAGAAGGTGGCAAGATCTATTTGTTAAAGAACGTCTGCTTTGCTACGACCGTTTGAACTCTGCTTGCAGTCAAGATTGATGAACTCATCACCACTTTCCATGTTGCATGCTGTTCAGTGCAGGGATTAAAATATCCCTATGGCCTCAGTGCAGACATTAAAATGTCCACATCAACAGCATGCAACTACTGGTACTTCCAGAGGCCTTCTGCCAAAGCTTAGTTACCTCAGACAACTAGGTCTTTGGCATTATTCAGTAAGCAACAAGCTGAGGCTTTGGAAACTTCCTCCAAACTGCCGTCTTTAGAATGGCTTTTGAAATGCCCTCCGTCAGAAAGGGACTTTTAATTAATTTCTTTCCTTGGAAAAAAGGAGATTTCAGTTTCCAGGGCCACCAAACTGGTATCTTTTGCCAAGACTAAAATGTGGTATATTATATTCTATAATCTATAATGTTCCTATTGTTTGTTTTCAGGAATGTAGATGGAATAGCTGTTGCCAACACACCTGTAAATTTAGACGAGACATCAAATGTGTCAGTGGAGATTGTTGTTGGGCATGTAGGGTAAGCTATAAATTCTGAGTAATCCGAACCTAACACATTTTCTAACTATAACCCACATATCTAACAAACATGCTTAACTTCAAGTATGTGAATAATACAGCTCATTACTTAGAAGTATTTAGGATTGAGGCAATTATGCATACTATAATTTATTGCTTGTTAATGTATAGGAAGAACCAGAGAGCAAGTAATATATACTGTTGACATATCAAACTACCTAAAATATTGTCAAAATGATATTGATCATTCAAGGCAATATTGTAAATGAGACTTGACTAAAGCAATTGTATAAACACATACATACTACTGTGTCCGAGCAGCACCAATAAGACGCACGTGCCATAGGATTTAAGCAGAAGCCAATGACTCAAATGACCAAAAAGGGATCTGGTCTTTATTTTGTTCCATGGGATCAGCTTTTTGTTTTTCAAGTCATCAAAGCAAAAACTTGTTTTTTAAAACAAAAAGCTGGAAGGTTTAGCTTTCCTATATTTAAAAAAAAGTGTTTCTAGGTTTTTGGTTTTTCTGTTATGTTGAAAAATCAGTGTAAATATTAAGTATTTTGATTTAGATAAATTCTGTAATTAGAGATGACTGGAAAAATGTCAATGAAACCATTTTCTGTCAGAGAATGCAATTCTGTCAAAATCTTAATGCTTTGATTTTGCCTAAATTTAAAGAGAAAATAAGGGGAAAGAATTCTGACAATATAACTTCAATTCTTTGTCTTCAATTTTTTTACTTGATATTCTATAATATTAAAATTAAAAATGGTGAAATCAAAATGAAACATTTAGATCAACTTCAAATGATCCCCACCCCTGCAATTTTCTTTCAGAGAGAATTTTGAAATGTAGGAGTGTTGTTCCTAATTAGAAGACAGGTATCACAATCTGGAAATCCTTTGCAAATTTCCATCCTCCACACGGCTCTAGTTATAACTGTTCTATATATTATGCACAGACCCTCTATTTCTGCTTCTTTCTACTAGTTCGTGCGAAATGGTACATTATGTAGAAGCACTAGTGAA
This sequence comes from Emydura macquarii macquarii, assembly GCF_026122565.2. Taxonomy (NCBI): domain Eukaryota; kingdom Metazoa; phylum Chordata; order Testudines; family Chelidae; genus Emydura; species Emydura macquarii. Next base: position 666,013 of record NW_027130338.1, read on the forward strand.
GACGAGTGTGATCTAATAGAGTACTGCAATGGTTCCTCAGCACACTGCACACCTGACTTCTGGGTCATGGATGGGCACCCATGCAACCATAATACAGCCTATTGTTACAAAGGAGTGTGCCGTACTGCTGATAAACAGTGTAAAAAACTCTTTGGTAAAGGTAAAGGTGACAGTTATTCTTTTCAAAATCTAATTCTAGTGAATGTTATCAGGTTTTCACCTGTGGTTCTCAAAGTACCTTATGAAGGTGGATAACTATTATTTGTCATAGATGGCATAACTAAGCACAGATACTTGAGACAGTTTGTGGAGACACTGTAGTCTGCTGGATAAGACTTGGGTCTGTGGCATTAAAGATTGGGTTTTGTTCACAGCTCAGCAATAAACTTCCTAGGTAACTTTGAGTATTTCCCTTAATCTCCTTATGCCGCAGTAACCGCATGGGTAAAATATGGATAATTATATTATATATTTTTGGTGGTGCTGTGAAGCCTCCCGACATAAAATACATTTATGTAATGCACAGATTTATTAAGAGCAGTCAGTGTAAAAAGTGGGATTAGAACTCATGACTACCTGAGTCCCAGCAGCCTGCATAGTCCCCTAAATCCAGAAGATGTTTTGGTTGGGGGGAGTGGAGAGGAGATAATGACATGGTATTTTGGTGGGAAGAGTTTTTGTTTTTTTTAACCATATTTTGGGCTTGCTAAAATCATCTGTGAAGTTGCTTTGGCTGATTTGGCACAATTAGAAGGCCTGTGTAATTCACTGTGAAGCTAATTTCGCTTCAGAAACGTGCTGTGCATGCTCCAGGTTAGCCTGTAGATTAGAATTTAGCAACATTTCCTTCTATGCATGTGACTGAACAGGATTTCTAATGGCCAGAACTCTGTTATCTTATACCCACGTTTTCTGAAGATTAGAAAAATGCACACGGCACATTAAGGCTATTATGGAAAGTGTTTTGCAACCATAACACTAGCAGTTGCAGTAACCATTATGATATTAGTAAGTCTAATGAGATGGTCTGCTGGATCTTTGCCATCCTTGTCCAGGCTGGTCTGGTTCAGAAAATGCTGCCAACCTGCAGCTACAAGGCCCCCTACTCCATCAGGGACAGGTTATTTACTCCTGATGTATGGAAAAAGAGCTGCTTCATGCTGACTGTGGTGATACTCTGATTTCCTGGAGGGCTCCAATTGTTATCTCCTTGGCCCTAACTAGAACACATCACAGGTTCCACATGTGGACCTCCATATCTTCTGTTTACTAGTAAAGCTCCATTCCTATTTCCTTAACTCCAGAAACACCTACACAAGTTCTAGACACATTTCCAATAGCTGTCAACCACTCTCACTACTACATATGACACACATACCTTCTTATGTGGCTGCTATGGTAGAGCACTGGACTAGCTTTAGAGGTTTTGCTGATCTAGGTATATAGCCAAACAGATACCTCTACCAGTCAATAGTCAACCAAATAAACAATTACTGGACATTTTCTACCACTCATTTTTGCTGCTCCAGGCAACTGCCTTTTCTGCCTGTAGTTTAGAGTCAGCCTTTACAGAGCATTTTGGACTAGTGGAAAGGAGAAGGTTGCACACTTGTTCTAGGAGGCCATAACTGAATAGCTGTGAAGGAAGCCCGAGTTTGGCTTGAACCCACCTTGCGTCTACAACCTGCTAAGTAGACTGCACAATGCACCTGCAGGCATTGCAGAGAACAATTCTGCACTGGCATGTAATAGATGTTCTAACAAAGCATTTCCCACCTGACTGCTATAAGTCTGTGACAATTCTAATCAATGTTATGTATTTGCAGCTTCAAAAAGTGGCTCTCTCGCTTGTTATGAAGAAATTAATAGTCAAAAGGATAGGATGGGACACTGCGGCTCCACTCGGGCGGGTTACCAGACTTGCGCATGGAAGTATGTTTTGAGAAATAGAAATGTCTTCCTATAGGAGGAGTAGTACAAGATGGAGCATGACGTCTTGGCTGATTGTGTAGAAAGTAACTTGGATTTTAAAAATTTTTAGCTAGTTTGTTTCTGAGCTCTGCTGTTGCTTCCGTACACCAGAGTTCAAAAACAAAGTGGTTAAAAAATAAAAGTAAGTTTACTGTGTTAGTGTTTGGTAATGGTCTTTAAATTGCCTACTTTCCTTTGGCATATTGGTACTGGACTGTGACATGCTGGAATGCGGGTATATTTCATTTGACAAATTAGGTAGCAGTGAAATTACTGGATGATATTACTATAATCAGAGAAATCCTGATACAAGTATCTTGATCAAAATGTTCTCTACTGACTTCTTACCCAACCAGCATACCATCATATGGAGCTGTCCAGAATAATTAGGCAGGGTGGAGGAATTTGCCTGCAGCTTGATTGCCTGTTGACATTCCACCACTACTGCCCAGAAAGAGCATGCAGTAACCTGCTTTCCCACTGGCAGAATACCAGTATGCTGATTTAGGCTTCTTGGCCCAGCTCCTCAAAGGTATTTAGGTACCTAATGGCCATTGTTTTCAGTGCCTACATACCTTTGAGGATCTGTATCGGCTTCTACACTGAGAGACATTATTGAATTGAAAACCATGAAATCTTTTAAGTATATGTAAGCAGCTGCTGGCCTATTTCCCCAGCTCAGGAAGAACTCACTGCCATGCCCAAGTCTCTTTTGGGACACATCCTTATTCTTCAACAGAAAACTCAGGCAAAGTGTCAAAACAAAACAGTTTCTCTGCCCACCATGGGCTACAGCTCCCAGAGGCTCTTTCCCCACTTGGTTCTCTCAATACTGAAAGGAGGACTCAACACTCACTTCAATCCCAACTGCTTCAGGATCTACTGTAGGAGCCTCTCTCCCACCTGCAGCTCCTCTTCAACTGAGTCATGTGCTGGTTTTATAATCACTTGCTCCCTTCCAGCAGGGTCTGATAATTGAACAGGGTTAGCCAGCCCCAGGCTCCTTGGCCCTTAATGGGGCAGGCAATCCTGTTGCACGGTATACTTCTGTTTCATCACTCTCCCTGACCTAATCTGTCTGTCCACAGGGTGTATACCTAGGTATACCTAGAATCTCATCTGACAAAGGCTAAGCAGATGGAGAACTAAGATGACTGCTTATTATGCAAAATGTCCTTGTTTTGCTGTTAGCTCCTCCTCCCTGTTTGCGTCAGCAGAAATCGAGATTGTGATTCCTTTAGGGCAGATATTATCTTTTAAACTTGTTTGTACAATAGGTTTCTGATTCCCAAATACAAAATAGTAAATAATAACAATCCCATTGATTATCACCCCACCATGGTTGAGAAATTCCTGTTTTGTCTAGATTTTCTTCACTTGCCAGCCATTTCCGTTCACCTATTTTTGTCTTTAAGATAAATGATTTGGTATACAAACATTTGTAGTCTATATACTTTAAACTTTACATTTCCTCTTGCCCTACAGAAATTAAAATTGAAGAGAAACCCATTAATTTAAAATTGGAATGTTTTTATTATTAAGTACTTTTAAAATCTGCTTCTGAATTAATTTTGATGGGATCTGAGGGGTGCAATTTATTTTAATGTAAAAATTATATACCCAATATCTAATACTGTGGGCAAATAAAATAAACAAACAAATTAATCAGACAACTGGCTGCATTAAAAAAAAAATCATAAATTGACCATTAACTCAATACCATGATAAAAGGCAAGGAAGTGAAAAACGTCATTTCTAACCCATGACCCAAAGAGGCCTTGCAAATGTAACCATTTTATTGAAGATGGAAGCCTGAGTAGATTGATGGACTTTGCAGCATGCCCTGAAGACTAGCAAACTCAGGCTTCAGTGGACCAGCACAGGAAACAAATTCCAGAGTGGTGGTCCCTCTACTAAGAACAGCTTGGTCCAATCCAATGATACATAAATTGAGACTTCTGGCACCAAAATGACAGCTGGTATTGTGTGGGAAGAAGTGTTCTCTCAGGTGTCCCCCTGGTTCTGCCACAGTAATGGGATGTTTTGGGAAGGTGCTTCACGTGGAGGAGGAGTCTAGACACTAATTTTTTAAAAACTATTTTTACTGTTCTTGGAATAATTCACAAGTGCAACAGTCTGTTTGTCTGTGTTTTATATATATCATAGCAGTACTTCTTTAAGTAATACATGGAGAACGCAAATTTAATAATGGGCTCTTCAGTCTAGCACACAAAGGTGTAACATGGTCCAATGGCTGGACGTTGAAACTAGATGAATTCTGATTGGAAATATGGCACACATTTTTAACAGTAAGGATAATTAATCATTGGAACAACTTACCAAGGCTTGAGGTTGATTCTCCATCACTGGTGACTTTTAATAAAGATTAGATGTATTTCTAAAAGCTATACTCTAGATCAGGGGTGGCCAACCCGCGGCTCGCAAGCCGCATGCAGCTCTTTACGCCAACAAATGCAGGCTAGGGAGAAGAGGGGGAGTGAAATTGATGAACTGCCTGAGGGCAAGGTAACTGTGGCTCTTTGTCTCTCACTGGTTGGCTACCCCTGCTCTAGATCAAGCAGGAGTTAGTTAGGGGAAGCCCTATGGCCTGTATTATACAGGAGGGCAAACTAGATGATCACAGTGGTCCCATCTGGCTTTATAATCTATGAATCTCCTGGATGTGATAAAATGGTACATATTTTCCCCAAGGTAATTCCCAAGTGCACCCTAACACTTGTTACTTATATACTGCAGTTTTGTTCATGTAGTTGTAACTTTCCTATATTGCGTGATGTAGAGCTCTAAATATTCAGTACTGATGTAAGGGGTATGTTTCGAACCAGATGCCCAAAAATGGAGGCACCCAAATCAGGGGTCACTTTTGAAAATGTGGATGTGGATATCTTTATAGTTAGCTTGGCTAAGCACTCAGTAAGGCAGAACATTCATGTCTAAGGGCCAAATTAAGTCCTGGAGTAAATGGAGCCCACATGAACGAGGTCTGAATTAGGCACTACTGATATTTGAAGAGCGTAAATTCCAAAGAAACATAATGATTATGACTAAGGGGAACTTTAGGCTGCATATCAGTATTAAATTTCTGGCAATAAAGCCTGTTAGATTGTGGAATAATTTCCCAAGGGGAAGTAATGTAAACTCCATTGATTTGTTTATTTTGGTTTGATAAAACACTAGATTTGAATTGTAAGGAACGATCTTGCTGTGATGTAAGACTAAAAGACCTATAATGTTTTTCATCTCTAATTATTATAAGTGATATTGGTTTAATTCTTTTTTTAACAACTTATTCTTTTATGGGTTAGTTCATCTGGCATGGCTCAGTTGCACTACATGAAGAAACGGAGAGTGGAAGGACAAAAGAGGCTTTAAGACAGCCACCTTTACACTTCCCCAATCCTGTGGCAAGCCCAGTCCCCAGCAGTCCCTGGGTTACTCTAACTAGCTTCTCCTGGCCTTAAGGTACAATTCTGACAGCCTTTCTGGGTTGTTGGGATATGCCGGCCAATCTCTTCTCTTGACTAGGCCCCCTATGCCTGGAGTTAGGGATCGCCTTTAAGCCCTGGGACCAGATATGCTGGGTGTAAACCTGTTTTGCACCAAGGGATCAGCACAAAGCAAACCTAAGGGATCCCAAAATTGGGCCTTCTGTACAGAGTAACGTTATCCCTTCTCACAGAAATTGCGGAATGCTTGAATATCTAATATTTTGAACTGTCAAATGCCAAATATATAATTTTAATTTTCTTCTAATGTGTTTGTAGGGATCTCCAATGTGGGAAGTTAGTTTGTGAATATCCAAGTAATAAACCATTCATTAAGGAAAAGGCTGCTGTCATTTATGCTAGGGTGCAGAATTCCTTATGTATAACTTTAGATTATATGAAGGGGCCTCAAGTGAAAGATCCAATGTTGGTGAATGATGGTACTGTCTGTGGTAAGCAAAAGGTAACAAATCTTTTTTTAAACTTTTTGCAATGTAAATGTTTTCCATGTAAACATACATTTTTTAGAACTTGTTATTAATGTTTGGAGCAATGATGAGCTGCACTGTCTTATTGAGTTATAAGATCAACTACTTTTTCTCCTGATTTACTCCAAACTAGCCAAGAACTGCTTCCAAATATTTTGGGGGGAAAACAGGATTTGGTAAACAACTTCCTGCTCTTTCATCAGCCTGAAAAGGACCCTCAAATCTAGAGAATTTTTTTCTGTGCTTTCTGTTGACCTGGAACTGTATGTATGTTTGGCTTTTAGATTTGTATGAACCAGAAATGTGTAGATGCAGCTGTCCTGAAATATAAGTGTGACATAAAGCAAAAATGCAATGACCGTGGAGTAAGTAACAGCAACATTATTATTATAATGATACTGTTTGTATTAATAATGATTTGGATTTGCAAATATTTTCCTTATAAATTCCCAACTGAAAAAGCAATTTTTGGCTGACACTTAGCATGCAAAGTCTTTGTGCTATGGCTGATTGGTTTGTTTTGATTTTTCCTGATACTTAGAGCCATGTTCTTGGTTTTCTTTATAGGTAATAGTTTGTGATACTTTACATTTGATGTGTTTTCTGAAACAGATTGTTGATTAGTTAAGAACTGAGAATTTTGTTCTTAAGAAGAGAGATCTGGAAGTGAAAGTTGTTTCCTAAAAGCAGGTGTAATGGGATTTCCAATATTTTGAGAATTCCAACCACAAAGTATAAAAGGTAATTAAACAGGATTTCCACCCTCTTATTTCAGGTATGCAACAACAGAGGAAATTGTCACTGTAGGTCTGGCTGGTTGCCACCAGATTGCAAAACTTCATCAAAAGGATATGGAGGGAGTATTGACAGCACTTTCAAAAGTGGTTAGTTACCTTGGCAAATCTATACCTTATGTTGTTTTTTTCCCAGAACAACATTTAAGAGCATAAGAATGGCCATACTGGGTCAGACCAATCACCCAGGTAGCCCAGTTATCCTGTCATCCAACAGTGGCTGGTGCCAGGTGCTTCAGAGGGAGTGAACAGAATAGGGCAATTTATCTAGTGATCCATCCCTTGTCGTCCAGTGAGTCCCAGCGTCTGATAATCAGAAGTTTATGGACACCCAGAACATGGGGTTGCATCACTGACCATCTTGGCTAATAGCCATTGATGGACCTATCCTCCAGAAACATATCTAATTTTTTTTTGAACCCAATTATATGAGTTCCCCAGGTTGGATGTACATTGTGTGAAGAAGTACTTCCTTATATTTGTTTTAAACCTGGTGCTTATTAATTTCATTGGGTGACCCCAGGTCGTGTGTTATATGAAGGGGTGAATAACACTTCCTTCTTCAATTTCTCCACACCATTCATGATTTTATAGACTCTGTCTTATCCCTCGTAGACATCTCTTTTCTAAGCTGAACAATCCCAATCTTTTTAATCTCTCCTCATGTGGAAGCTGTTCCATACCCTGAATAATTTTTATTGCCTTTCTCTGTACTTTTCCTTCACTGAAAAAGAAAACAAAATCTGAAATGTATACCATGGACCAGTTAAGAGTTTGAGTCATAAGGGGAAATATATAAATTGAGATTCTTAAATGTGAAAAGGAATTGAAAAGTTTAATGCCATTCTTTCTTTTTTATTATATTAATTTAATAGTAGTTAACAGCATTTTAATAACAGCAAATTGCTACTCTATTGTATTGTATTATCTTGTTTACATATAGTCAACTGGCTGTTATATAGTAACAATGTAGACTCTAAGGCTTTTAAAATGACAGAGCTGATTTAAAATCTAACCTATGTTACATGTTAAGTGATTTTATTGATGACAGCTGTGCCAATACATTTCAGTCCTGAAATGGAACAATGTGTTGTTCTGGTCCTGAACCACTTTTGAATATCAACTGGCAATTGTACCATGTTTTGAATATTGGTTCCAATAATTCCTTATGAAATTATCTCACTTGTTCAAAGCAGCTTTTTTTCAAGTGTGACAATTTTGGAAATCCCATGGTTACAGGTTTCAGGTGTGTCTGCTTTTTTCACATTTTTATTCCATTCCTTTCTATCATTAACAGGTAGATAAAGGATAATATCTCCTCTGGTTGGAGACCCCACTTCTCAGTTCATAAAGATTTGTGATATTTCTTTTCTTCCTAGATACAATCATTGACAGACTTCACTGGGACACCTTGAAGAACTGGCTTCTGCTAAGTTTCTGTCTCTTTCTGCCTGTTCTTGTTTGTTCTATCATCATGATTATAAAACGAAATGAATTGAATAGATGCTTCACTAAGGAAGAATCAAAAGCTGATGAGTAAGTTTATTTTGTTCACCTGTCTAATTTTAACCATTCTTTTAGGGATCTGGAATCTTCCCAGGCAGTGGGAAAGGTGGTGAGTTCATGAGCAAGACCATACGAGTGGAATAGTTGTAGTGCTGCAATATGCTCACTTGTTGTGATACCTCCTCATGGCCAACCCCTGGGGCACTCTGCTTGTGACCGGCTGCCAGCTAGACATGGAGCCATTGATCTCTACCCGTTGAGCCCAATGATCTAGCCATCTCTTTATCCATTTTATAGTCCATTCATCCAACCCATACTTCTTTAACTTACTGATAAGAATACTGTGGGAGACTGTATCTGAAGCTTTGCTAAAGTCAAGGCATTTCACGTCCACCATTTTCCCCACATCCACAGAGCCAGTCACCTCTTCATAGAAAGCAATCAGGTTGGTCAGGCATGACTTGCCCTTGGTGAATCCATGCTGACTGTGCCTGATCACCTTTCTCTTTTCCAAGTGCCTTAAAATGGATTCCTTGAGGGACCTGCTCCATGATTTTTCCAGGGATTGAGGTGAGGCTGACCAGTCTGTAGTTCCCTGTATCCTCTTTCTTCCCTTTCTTGAAAACGGGCACTATATTTGCCTTTTTCCAATCATCGGGGACCTTCCACAATTGCCGCGAGCTTTCAAAGTTAATAGCCAATGACTCTGAAATCACATCAGCCAACTCCCTCAGCACCCTCGGATGCATTGCACCTGGCCCCATGGACTTGTGTATGTCCAATCTTTCTAAATAGTCCTGGATCTGTTCCTTCAGCACTGAGGGACGATCACCTCCTGCCCATTCTGTGCCACCCAGTGCAGTAGTCTGGGAGCTGGCCTTGTCTGTGAAGACAGAGGCAAAAAAGGCATTGAGTACCTCAGCTTTCTCCACATCCTCTGTCACTAGGTTGCCTCCCTCATTCTGTAAGGGGCCCACACTTTCCCTAATCTTCCTCTTGTTGGTCACATACCTATAGAAACCCTTCTTGTTCCTCTTCACATCCCTTGCTAGCTGCAACTCCAATTGCGCTTTGGCCTTCCTGATTTCATTCCTGCATGCTCGAGCAGTATTTTTATAATCCTCTCTAGTCATCTGACCAAGCTTCCACTTCTTGTAAACTTCTTTTTTGTGTTTAATCTCACCAAAGACTTCATTGTTAAGCCAAGCTGGGCGCCTACCACATTTGCTATTCTTTCTGCACATCGGGATGGTTTGTCCCTGTGCCCTCAATAAAGTTTCTTTAAAATACAGCCAGCTCTCTTCGATTTTTTTCCCTTCATATTAGCCTCCCAGTGGATCCTGCCCATCAGCTCCCAGAGGGGGTCAAAGTTTGCTTTTCTGAAGTCCATGGTCCGTATCCTGCTGTTCTCCTTTCTTCTTTTTGTCAGGATCCTGAACTTGACCATCTCATGGTCACTGCTGCCCAGGTTGCCACCAACTTTTACTTCCCCTACCAAATCTTCCCTCTTTGTGAGCAGCAGGTCAAGAGGAGCACGGCCCCTAGTTGGTTGCTCCAGCACTTGCACCAGGAAGTTGTTCGCAACACTCTCCAAAAACTTCCTGGATTGTCTGTGCTCTGCTGTATAAAACCAGCAAAAAAAAATGTAGGAACAAGTGAAAGAAGGAAAGCTTACATGTGCTTGCTACAAATAGTAGTAATATATATGGATTAGAATTGTGTTTTCAGGAAGTATGATGTAACCAGAATGATAACCAGAGACTTGGTTAAACCAAAGCATTCTGTTGGGAGATGAAATTCATAGTAAATAAAGTTTACTGAAGGGACTTTACAGATGGACATGCTGTACAACCCTGCTAAATGGAAGCTCAGTTATATTCTTGAGATTTTCAAAGTTGGATGGGATACTTTTACTTTACTACATTCCAGGGCCAACCCCCCATTTATTTTAGTGTCTCCGCATCCATTAGGATCAATAGATTTATTCTTGATTGGTGTTTTGATTACATAGCCCTGGCCAGTTGGATTGAAAACAAAGATAAAAATGGATGATCCTTGGTTGTTCTCTAGATTTCTTGGTGAAGTTAGATGGGAGAGCAGCAAGTGTTTCTACAGATAATCCAGACCTTGTAAAACCAATGCTGTTGTGAAGAAGGGTTATCTTTTATTCACTGATGCACACCCCCCCTTCCCCACCCAGTCCTGCAATGGGTCAAACCTCACATTAACTTCAGTGATAGAGGATCCAGGCCTATATAATTAATGCCACCACTTCTTATTCAAAATGACTCTTTATCTCAAAGAGGCTTATTTCTTTTCCCAACTGGGAAAATAATCATGAGAAAACTAAGGAAGGATGCATATTTACAGAGTTGGGACAGGATTGTTTCTTTGCATGAGGCCTAATGCTGCAAACACTAATATACATTAGTAACAAAACTAACATAAGTATTCCAATTGACATCAGTGGAATTATTTGGAACATTACTCTTACACACAATATTTGCAAGATTGGGACTATAATGCATTAATAGCAAACAAGTTCAGAGGCTATCCTGAATCTCTACGAGTTGAACCAGATAAATAAGGTAGTAGTAGTCCTTTCAAGATGGAATCAATCGTAATTTCATCAGGTGGTAAATTCTGATGAGTTTCTATACAAAGGACTGTAACAGAAAAATACTGGATTTCAGAAAATAAAACTCTCAGAGAATGCAAAAGGAGTTAAAGAAAATTGTTTGAATTCAATAATAACTGGGAAAAGCACATTGGGAAAGTAAAAATGATACTCAAGATACAAATGAAGAGACTACATGTTCCAATAAAAAATGAAACAGCGTGAAAGGCAACCAAAACCCACAAGACTAAATGGGAAGGTAAAAAGAAGCATGGAAGAAATGTCAGGACATTTTAGCACTGTAGAAAAAGAGAGGGTGATCCACTTGTAAAAGAGAGAGACAAACTACCTGGGTAAAAGTAATCGTCACAATAAATAATTATATGCTGTAGAGCTATGAGACTAATGTGTATGATATGCTTAATTTTAAATACTCATAGAACTCTATTTTATCATCTAAATCTAGATTAGAAAACATGGATCAGTCAGAAAGTCCAAGGTAAATTTCACATCTGTCAGTGCGCAGAGCATGTATCTAATTTTCTTTTATTTAGAAAATGCTTAGTATTTACTTGCCAAAATCTGCATTTATTTGATAGTTACAATGTGACTTTGAAGCACATTTGAACGTTTCATTCCCAACTAGGTTTTAAAGTATAGTTTGAAAGAAAAACAATATGAGTCTCAAATTTCATGCACTGATACCTTGGGTAGCTCAAATCATGTTCTTTAAATTTACCAACTGTAATTAAGAAAGCAAAATTTCTTCCCCACATTATTTAGAGAAGTGGCAGTCTCTGTAAATATTGCCTCTACCATATTATAGTATGGTGTTGTTGGGCCAGATTTTTTAAGGTGCTTAGGTGCCTAAAGATGCAGCTGGCACCTTGTGGGATTTTCAAAAGTGCCTAGGCTTCCACAAATACCTTTAAAAATCTGGCACATCTCTTTTATATATATATATATATAAAAAATATAAAATATAAAATATAAAATAAAATATTAAATAATATATACAAAGGACATGATAATATATATTATTTATCTTGAGCTTTGTGAAGAAAAGCCTCTCAGTACTCTCTGGAGAGAAGCATCAAAAGCTGTGTGAAATTGCGTAACTATTGGGAGAAGTATCAGTAGTTGTGTGGAGATTAGCAGTCAAGGTACCACACTCATGGGAGTTTAAAAAATGCCTAGATAGCTAGGTAATTCATTAGTATATGCTGCCAGTGGAGCTTCTCCAGCTCCTGGAATTCTTATGACACATGGCCCACAAGCAGCAAGTCTCTGAGCGGTTAATTCTAATTGAAGCAGGGTATGGATCCTCTTATATTTGCACATTCAGAGGGGAGGGACTAAAGCTTGGTCTACACACACACAAATGGCACCAATTTTAGTATACTAAATTTATTTAGTTAATTTGGTGCAAATCCTTGTGTGGGCAGTCTTAAATCAGTTTGCAACAACAGGTGGCTCAGGAGGCAGACATGTTTGGGGGGAACATTCAGCAATGGAAATGAGTTGGACAAATAGGAATGCAGAGCAGGGTGAATGTGTGGGGGAATGAACGAACAGGCGTGTAAGAGGTCGAATATTCATGCTGAATCATTAACATCTTGACCTTTTTAAAGTAATACATTGGGCTGAAAAAGTTGGACACCACTGTTTTAACTGGCTAGAAGTCTCATACTTTTCCCCCTTCAAGACTGGAGCAAGGTGTTCACAGTATTCTCAAACCCTGTCAGTCTGGGGGTTATTGTCTCCATACCTATCATTAAACTAATAATCTATCCTGTTTCTTGAATTTTTTTATGAAGATATTTACCAAACTGTTTCAAAATTAATCTGATCATCAGTATTGGTCATCTGTAGCTGTATTTTAGTCCTGAACTGTATCCTGTTCCAAGTGAACCACCGTGTATCTTTTTTATTCAGCCATAATAAGCCCGTTTGTTATCCGTCAGAGGGCAGACTCAAGCCCACTTCCATCATAATGTATCTTTCACTACTACCAGTCTTGCCTCAAACTCCAAACTATATTTGCTCCATTAATTACAACAGCAAATATTCCCAGCTAAATAATTTGCTTAGGTTGCTATGTTTTATTTATTCTTGTTGATTCTGTTAACAGCAATGTGTTTTTCCTTTATTCTGTCTGCCACAGTGTATAGCTGAAAATTATAAAAGCAGTCAATTTAAATCAGATGGCGAAGTACTTCCAGCATGGAACCTCTGAAAGGACAGTGCAACATAAGCAGCTTTTGATTTGGAGTTGCTTTTTTAATTATTCAGGTTAACTATTTCCCTCCCTCCATAAAGATTTACAGTGAGCTTTTTTATGGGAAAAAAGTAATTGTACTGTAAAGCAAAGACTGAACTTAAATTTGTTATATATGTACTTTTCCCTGTACATAGCCATTAAACATATTTAATGATTTATATCTAGTGTTATAAATTAATTCCAGCCATAGGGCTTGAAAATTGCACTTTCCTATTTGCTAGTGATGAGTTTGAAGCTTTTGGTGGTACATGTCCTCCCTGCCGCCTTGCTCTTGTCACTGGGCAGATGAGCGGGTGGGGAATCTGATCGTGGTGGCGAGGGATAATGAGACGCTGGCCAGAATCCGCTCCCCAGCTGCAGAAGCAAGTGATGGCGACGTGGGCCACCCCTGCCAACCGGGTTGTCGCAACAGTGCTGAGCAACCGGGCTCTGTGGGGCAAGTGGTAAGGGGCAGAGCAAGCGGTGGCTGTAGTGCTGCGTGAGCGAGGCCAACTCCACGTGTGCTTTACACCCACCAGCAGGACGCAGGGGGACATGGGCACGGCCGTTCTGGAGCAGCCGAAGGTGCTTTGCAAACCACATGCTGCCAATTGCAGCCAGCTCTGGGGCGGGGGAAGGAGACACGGGGAGAACCCCTCTCAAAGGGTATGTCTGACCTATAGTGCCCCCTTCTGGCTAAATCTGCCTCAGGTTCCCCTTCACTCAGGCTCCCGTAGAAAGCGCACACAGTTCAGATATTCAAAGCATGCCCTTTGCTGGGGTCCAGTGTATTAAAAGTCCTGCACAAAATCTTTCAAAATAGAACTCAATCCCAGGGCCAAACTGGGCAGCCCCTCCATGCAGAACATCTGCCTTCCTTCCACCATCTCGGGCCTGGAGTCTGGTGTCTTCTCCAGGATCTCCAGGGACCTTTTTATTCCCTGCAGTGTCTGCAGACATCTGCCCCCTCTCCTGCAGCTGTCTCCCCCTTAATAAGACCCAGGTGCCTTCCTTAAGCCTGGTTGGGCAGCAGGGAATCAGTCTAGGTGCAGTCTTTTCTTGCAGGGCCAGTCACCCTGTGAGAAACACCTTCTGCCACCGCAAACCCTGACAGGCCATGTGAGCAGGGGTTGGGGAGCTCAGGAAGGGCCCTCCCCCAGCCTGGCGAAGCCATTAGCCCCTTGAAAGGAGAAGTGCAGTCCCTGTAATCCTGCCCCTGTAATCCTGCCTGCAGGAAGCAGAGTCTCCGGATGCTGGTCGAGAAGATCATGCTGATCCGGGAGAAGCTGAAGGAGAAGCTGCGGATCCTGGGCACTCCGGGCAGCTGGGAGCACCTCACGGCCCAGGCAGGGACGCGCAGCTTCATGGGGCTGTTCCGTAAGTACACGTCCTGTCCCTCCTCTGGGCCGCGCCTGGAGAATCTGCATCCTGGGCGACAGCATGAAGCTTGCAAACACACCCCCGGCTCCTCCACTCCCTGCTGTGGCAGAGAGCGAGGGCCCTGGGGGAGGCTGAGCAGCAGACTGGCCTTGCTCCTGATGGGTCACTGGTAATGCAAGGAGGCTCTGGAGAGGGGAGCGACTGGGGGCTTTATCCAGCAGAATGCAGAGCAGGTGCTGAGGGAATAGACCCTGGCTTTTCTTTCACTGCCCAGAGACGAATGCCCGTGATCTCACTGCAGACCCCTTCCCTTATAGGGCTGACCCTGAGAGCCGCAGACCTCCCTCCGCTCCCAGTAACTGCAGCGGGGGCCGGGAGAGCTCAGCGCCTCTCAGGACTGGCTCCCCTGTGTGCATGTCTTCAGTGGCGCTGCTCAGTCGGGCATCACAAGCTGGCCCTTCTATTTCGAGTGATTGCTCATGTCCATTCCAATATAGGTAGGGTTGGCTCAGGTGCCCCCTGGAGCCCCACGCTCATGCCATGGTATGTGAGGTGCCGCCGACCCTAGGGCCACTCAGTCCCTTCTTTCTGCCAACTCTGGCAGCGGGGATGGGGAGGGGGTGTGTGGAATGGACATGAGCAACACATCTAGAAGTACAGCAGTTACTGGTAAGCAATAGCTGTTTGCACGGACAGGGCAGTTGGAGGGCGGCTGTTCGTTAGCATGGACCGGGCAGTTGGAAGGGGGCAGTTTGCATGGATGGGGCCTGTGAAGGGTGGTAGTTTGCACGGATGGGGCAGTTGGAGGGGGGCTGTTTGCATGAGGCACGTGAAGGGTGGCAGTTGGAGGGTAGCTGTTTGCACGGACGGGGCACGTGAAGGGTGGCTGTTTGCACGGATGGGGCAGTTGGGAGGGGGCTGTTTGCACGGATGGGGCAGTTGGAGGGTGGCAGCTTGCACGGATGGGGCAGTTGGAGGGGGCTGTTTGCAGATGGAGCGTGGTTGTTTGCACGGATGGGGCAGGTGGAGCTGATCGAATGGGACAGTTGTTCTGAGGCTACGCTTGCTGTGGCAGTCGTGCCCAGAGGCCAGGCGCTGTGCTGTCCCAGGTGAGCAGCCTGTGCCAGTGCGGGGCAGCTGGGCAGTGCTGGTTTGAACTGGGACTGCCAGGGGCTAGGGTCCAGCTCTGTCCCCCAAATCCCGAGTGGCCCCGCCCCTTTCCCCGCTCGCCCCTCCCACTCCCCCAGGGGAGCTCTGCCCCGCCCCCGCTACTCCCACCCCCGCCCCTTTGCTCCGCTCTCGCGAGATTTGCCGCGAGCGCTTGCGCCCGGCTGGCCCCGCGCGCCCGGCCGTTGAGTCCCCTCAGTCAGAGCGAGGCTCGCTCGCTCGGTCGGTCAGTCAGCCAGCCAGCGGGCGGTGCCGGGATGTCGCAGCTCACCGTGCTGCACCGGGCCCTGCTCGGCCTCGACAAGTTCCTGGGGCGGGCCGAGATCAGCCTGGCCGCGCTGCAGGAGGAGGGCGGCCGCCGCGCCACCCGGTGAGTCTCGGGCGGGCGGGCTGTGAGCCGGGCTCTGCGGGACTGGCGGGGCGGGGCGGGGTGTCCGGGTGCTGGGGCGGGGGGCGCCGAGCCCCGGGGCGGGGTGGGAGCCGGTGGTGCTGAACGTGTGTGTGTGTCTCGGTGTGTCTGTGTGTGGGGGGGGGCGGGAGTGAGGGTGTGTCTCTGTGTGTGTGTGTGTGTCTGTGTCTCTGTGTGTGTGTGTGTGTGTGTCTCTGTGTGTGTGTGTGTGTGGGGGGGGGGGGTGATATTTTTCTGACTCTGGGTCCTGCAGAATCAAACTGGGATTCCTTCTTGTCCATGTTCACCAGCGGAGAAGATGCTGCAGGTCAGATCATGCCATTAGTTAAACACCTCACTGCAAAACAAAGAGTGCTGTACATTAATGTTTGCAATATCATTTGCTTTCCTCGCGAGCGGACACAGGGTCTTTGTGTCCCTTTTCGTTTGAGTGCCCAACACAGTTTGGATCCTATGGGCTGGATCATACAGACATATTTGCAGGAGGGGAAATGGGAGGATGAACTCTGGAGTTCACAGTGGGAGTGAAGATTAAATAAGCTGATGTTTGTGAAATGCTTTGAAGATGACAGTGCATTTTAGGTTATATATGCTTATTACGTTATATGTGCTCTATGAAAGGTGGCGTGTTGTTCTGATTTTAGTGTCTTTGGTTTTATACACTCTGTTAAAGCCTCAGTGCTTCAAAGAAGTTATTGGCGTCCGCGTTTGCAAGCTCTATTAAGAACTATGCACTGACTTCTTGGAAGAGGTTTTAGTGGGTCAAGTGTATTAAAGATGAGCTAAAAGGTGTGTTTATTGCCACAGTTGTAGTAAAATGAGAACTTATTTACATGTGACTAATATTTGGGTCACAACCAAAAATTCTGGTCAAATGAGTTTGATATCTTCACTTGCCACTCTTGTACCCTTCTGCTACTGGGATGGAAATGTCATTAGAAATAAGCCAACTTCAAGATGACTGTGACCATTATCTTTTATGTGTTTCATAGTAGTGAAAATAAAACACTCGGATGTAAAAATATGAACTTGCATTTCAACGTCTAGAGCAGGAAAGCACAACTTTGACAAAAATGCAGGCAATGGGAACCTATTTTATCAGACATTGGCTTATTTTTAAACTGTACCAGCTACACCTGTTCTTGCTGATTTCAGCATGGAGGGATGGTTTTCTCCTCTTATGGAAAATATAGTAATCTTAAATATATTTTTAATTTTTTTTGGATTTATAAACACATATATACAGAATCTTTGAAAACCCTAACAGTAATTAAACTTATAATAACTATACCTGCCCATCGGCATTAAAAACCAATGTGCAAAATTCAATGAATGAGTCATTTAAGATCAGTTTGTTCAAATGTAGTTTTCCTAGGGGGATGACTTGTTATGCTATAATTTTGAGAATACTACTTGTTTTGATTTGTCTTGACGTATGATGGCTGAACTAATGACAATCTGTGTATGGTAATTCAAATAAAGAGGTTTTTTAAGGATTGTATCTACATTCCTTTTGAGGAGAAAATCATTGACAAGGTCATCTAGGTAGATAATCTTTAAGACTTAAAAAAAAAATTAAAACTTAGAATCTTGATAGTCTTTACCATAGTTCCTGTGAAAAATATTTCAGTACAGGCAAACTTAAGTTCTCTGGTGCTCTTGTACATGTGTTTGAGTCAAAAAAGCGGGTTCACAGAAGCTGTGTTGGTTACCTCTAGTAAAGCCTGACTACAGTACTTGTGTTAGAAGAATCCTTTTCCTTTGGAAAGATGAAACAGTCTTGTTGATTCAGTGTTGGGGGTCAGTCTTTTTTCTGGCCATCTCTGGAGGAGACTAAGAATGACTAAACTGTCAAATCCAATGTACATGGTTTTGCCTTTTTTCTGTTGTGGAGGCAGTAATGGCTTGGAGTAGGATATGGATTAGAAGGAAGATTTCAATGTTTACGTCAAACAGCTTTGCGATAGATACACTTGAGGTTTTTGTGTAAAAGAAACAGTAACAGTTCAAGCTGAGAACAATGAAGTTACTCAAGAATACTTAATGTGTTTGTAAAGCCTCTTGTTTAGGTGAAGAATGAAAGTACTGTACAATGCAAGTCACAAACACTCTTGTTCTTAATAAATACATGCCCTTAAAAGACATAATCTCCTGGAAAAGTAGCTAATTAACTGAAGTATTAGTTTCTGTTAAGAGTGGAATGGAAATTGTATGAAGTTAAACACTTTTCCTGCTAGCTTTGTACAACTAGATCAACATTGCTTTCTCGAATTTGCCATTTTAATGTAAATGTTCTTGGCTGCCATGAAGTGAGTAAGATTATGGTTTCTACTGTGAAACTATTCTTAAACTGGAATAAGTGTGTGTGACTAATATACACTCAAACCATGTTATAAGCTAATGCTTTTCAGTGGCTGTTTTCCTCTTTTACCTCACCTGGGTAGATCAGCTAAGTGATCTCATGAGGTCCTGTTGGGCCTTTACCTTCGCAAAAGTTATAGATTTGGCAGCATTTGCTTCTTGTAAATTGATAGTGCCCATATAAAGTCTCCTCCTAAAGGACTGACAACCATGAGTGCAGAGTTTGATATGGACCTATTTTTCTGCCAGGTCTAATTTTTTTTTTTAAAAGAACTAGCTCTGGGCTGAAATCAGGCATACAGGATCGTTGGCATTAGCTCTCAAACACAAAGGTTGAATGAAAAATGTGCCTGTTTTTTGAAATGCATTGGAAAAGATGCCACATGGCAGATATTTATAGCCTGTTACAGGAAACATGTCAAGTTTTTAAAATTTATTATTTTGGACTTCCAAGCATCCCTCAAGGTTCAGTATGCAGAAAATTTACCCTGTTAGATAGTGGTCTGTAGGATTCCTCCATGTTTGCTTTTGAACAAAGATCTGAAGAAAATTAAGGAAAAACCTAGTCATGTGTCTTGGAAAACTTTTTTTTCAATAACTGTTTTCATAGCTTCTTTCCTAAGTTGAAACTTCCTTGTCGTGGGGCTGTTGGCTGCTGGATTTATTTTAAATTTTTTGAAGAGACTATAATGAAATAAACTTCAAATGAAAATAGTGGGTTTTCTTCTAACACTTCCACTTAGTTACAATGTGCAAAATACATACAATCTTGGCACCGACTGCTGGCATGATTATTGTTCACTAATTAAATCTGTGAGGAAGGTGCCTACAGTTTGTTGCCAAATATTGCAGAGATGGAGTTGCTGACAGTAAATAACTATTACTTGCGCAACAACTTTTCTTAGAAATGATGGCTGTACTTAAGTTGTTAACTGCATTCCTTGAATATTTAAAGCTTTGTTTGACCTTCTTCCATGAAACCTTTCAAATGGGACCATTTTATTAAAAGGGCTATGCAAAATTTACAGGATAAGCTTACTGATGTACATTTGAACCAGAAAATATATAAAATTCCTTAAACACACTTTTACATCACAAAAATGGCCAGTGGGTTTTTACAGTTAAATGCAAATCATATTGATTCTTTATTGTTTAAGACTCGATGAATGGAACTTATTCAACTGGCATCCTTTGATACTCCAATGAGAACAGTCAGCATTTCCAATGTAGGTTTCATCTTTAGGGATTTTATAGCTTAGTTGTCAGTCAGGGTAGACTAACATTTGGAAGACAATTGCTTTAGTAGAAAACTCGAGTTCAGGTTTTCTCACCTCTTTGTCTTGAATGCGTGTCTTCAAAGAGGGCTTTTTATATATCAAAGTGGAAACCCATTTTAGGGTCAGCTGTCAACTAATTCTGAAACAAACTGCTGGACCCATGATTTCTGTTCACCCCCAACATGTGGCAGTGCAAAACCAGGCAGTGAGGCGTTTCATGCCTTTCATTCCTGTTGTGATTAAATAGTTCTACTTGTTTGCTTTAACTTAGTAGTTAAGCTCTGAGGGTCAACCCCAGCTCCTTTCAGAACAGCTTTTCCTATCAGTTCTGTGGGGTCAGGAGATCTACAGCTCCTAGTGATTGGCAAGAAACTATGCAGTGGTACGCGATGTCAGTAAATACCTACTCTTTGTACCAAGGAGATTGAAATGTCAGCAAGTAGTACACCTTGCCTGGTCATTGTACAAGTTTAATAAACTAACATAAAAAGCTGTCAGTGTTTAAAACTCGATTATTTTGAATGCTTTGTCTGTTTCTGAAATAAGTGTTCAGAATATAAGTGTAGTGCAAATGGCAGAAGTCCTGTCTCTAAAGAATGTGGGGTTTTTTGGTACTTTGATTCTGAATTAATATTGTATTAACAGACTAGGGTAAATAGAAACATCTAACAATGATGAGGTGCTTGATTCTGAAGAGGAAATTATGGGAGTTTTCCCTCTGTTTAGAAGCTTCTATATTTGAACAGTAATGAAATAGTTAATGAACAGAGAGAATTGGAATGAAAGGTACGGGGTGTGTAGAGAATGCCTTCACTGAACTATTTCAGGTATTAGTGTGTAACTCATCGGTATAGACGACGAGAGTTCTCTGGCATTTTAAAGACTAACAAATTTGGCAATTGGTTCATGGTTCTACTTTTTGTCGGTTTCCCTTTTGATTTTCAGGTAATTGAAAAGTTCTTGATGGAATTTTCTTTCTCTGTTTCCTTTGCGTTGGGTACTTTGCAGTTGCGCTTTTAACATCGTTGCTTGAGAAACTGCCTGCTCTCGTGAACTCCTTTATCCCTTAGATGTTCTTCCCATGGGACCTTACCTACCAGTTCTCTGAGTTTGTTTAAAGTCTTCTCTTTTGAAGTCCATTTTCCTTCTTGTTCTGCTGCTCACTACTTCCCTTCCTTAGAATCATGACATCTATCATTTCTTGGTCACTTTCACCTAACTGCCTTCTACGGTCAGATTCACAACCAATTCCTCCCAGTTGGTCAGAATCGAGTCTAAAAGGGCTGACCCCCTGGTAACTTCCTTCACTTTGTGAAACAACAAATTGCTCCCAAAACATTCCAAAAATTAATCTGGACATTTTGTGTTTTGTATATATTCTTGATGTATAATGTAGCACCTCCTCCCTTATTACCCTGCCTGTCCTTCCTGAAGAAGCTGTACCCCTCTATACCCGTATTCCAGTCCTGAGCTTTCTCCCACCAAGTGTCTGATGCCAGTTAAATCGTGATACATGAAGAAAATTATTTTGTAGTGGGGATGCCAAGGATATGCCCTTATCTCTGTACACAGTAAGCTCTCTGATCCTTGTGCTAATCATGAAGTAGTTTCCCAGCTAGGGAGTCTGTTTTCTCCTTTTTTCCTCTACCATATTTTTATGTGGCTTGGATTATTGTTTACTAAATACATCTAAGTGACGAACATCATTCTGCCTTTTTGGATCTCTTATAGGTTCTCCCGTGCTGGAAACTCTATTAAATAGAAAACAAACACCCTGTAATTGGTTTAAACTACTTTTGCTTACCCAGAGTGTTTTCAAGGGTTGTCTAAAATTTTGTCTTGCTTTTGCAGGTGGTATACGCTTCACTCCAAACCAGGAAAGAAGGAAAAAGAGAGAGGCGAGATTGAAGTGGATATTCAATTCATGAGGAGCAATATGACAGCCAGCATGTTTGATTTATCCATGAAAGACAAGTCCCGGTCTCTATTTGGCAAGCTGAAAGGCAAACTCAAAGGAAAGCGGGCCAGTGGGCTGCCTGACACAGCATCAGCCATCATTCCCACCATAACTCACTCACCAGCTGATAGTGAAGAAGAATCGTTTGAGAAAGAAAAGAAGAAAAAATCCAAGATCAAAACCCTCTTTTCCAAACCTGGTTTGCAGAAAACCTCCCTCTCCCAGTCCATGTCCGTTTTACCTGCTTTTCAGCCTGTCACTGAAAAAGTTAGGCTTAAACCTGGTGATTTTCAATCAAAGTGGGGGGATGATGAAGATGAGTCCCTTTCTACAAATTCAGAAAGTGAGTATTCCCTCTAGCAATAGTGATATACTTTTAGTATCTTAAATCTTTGTTGAAAAGATTGATTGATTGATTGATTTGTTACGGTAGATCTATGTATTGACAGAATATTAGCAAAGATTTCACCCACTTTTCTTACGAAAAAGAATGTGACAAAGTATTAGAAGATGTTGGCTAAAGTAAGCATTAAAGCACTATTGGCAGAACATTTTTAGGTGGGTGATTCGATGCAATATTCTTTTATTGTATAGGTTTTGTTTAAAATTATAAAACAGTAGAGCTGGTTGGCAATTTTCTGATGAAATGCTCTGCCTGATTTGGAGTGGGTTCTTGAACCAGGGTGTCTCACGTCCTAGGTGAGTGCCCTAACTACCAGGCTATTGGCTAGTCTGCTGCTATGGGTGCATGTCTCTTTTTGCACCACAGAAGAACCTTGTTTTTGTGCTGATGCAGCATGAAGCCAAATATCAAGCCTTTAATTTTTTGTGAAATGGAATTCTTGTTTTCTGGCCAATGCTACAAAACAGGACTATGGTAATGGTATATTCACAGTTCCATTGAAGACATTTAAGAATTGTTTGTCCAAGACCATTCTTTGTATTGCTGGAGCGGTTTTCTATGAAATGGGATACTGCTTCTTTGTGATCTACCACTTACTGTATGATTGTCACAGAAAATTGCCCCCTTGAGCACATGATTCCCCCCCACACACACATTCCCCAAAAAACCTGTACAGGGTGTTACTCCTGCTTTAGAGAACAGATTTTTTTGTATCTCTAAACACAATTTTCCCATTGTCATACATAATCAGTCTCTCTCTCAACACTTAGACTGTAATATTGACTGTTCTAAGGAAATATGTTTTCATAGCTCTAATGTCTCACCATTTTTATTTTTATTTATTTATTTATTTATTTATTTTTGCAGAGGCCTTTGGAAACCAAGCTGAAGATAACTCACTTCATGCTCCTGGAGTCATGGCTCATAAGAGAACCGCAAGTGCAGACAACAAGCAACTCAACCAAATAACCTCCAGCAACGCCAAGAAAGAAGGGCTCTCCTTATTCAGTGGCCTTAAATTCAGAAATGATCCCACATCCCGATCCAATGTTTGTATCAATGGCAGTCATGTTTATATGAAGAAAGGAGAAACAAAAAGGGAAACCATGTCAAAGGACAACACTCCTCCTTCTTCCCCTCAAACATTCAGGAAAAATCAGCTCTCCGAATCAGGCAAAAACTTATCTTCCAAATCCACTATGGAACATGAAAAGACAGGAAGAATGTCTCCTAGCAGCGGTTTATCTGGGTCTCCCTCACTGGAGACTTTTAAATCTATGACTGTACCATCATACAAACTGCTTAGTAGTGGAGATTTACTGGAAAACAGTGCTCCTCTGAGTTTAGAAACCGCAAAAGAAGAAACTAAAGAGGACAAAAAAACAGAACAAGAAGTCTGCTTTGTAGTCGCTAGTCACAGGAAGAAAGGAAATAGTGAAAAACTATGTAGAAAACATGTCTGACAGGACTTCGAAGGAGAGCGAAGCCAAACTCTTGAAGAAAAGAAGGAAGAAGAGGCAAAACCTGCTGAAGGTCCCTATGGATTTGAAACAAGAAAGTATTTCTGAAAACAGCAACAGGGCAGATGTCCGCAGAAACAAGAAATCACATAACCCTTTGGACGAAGAGCTCATGGAAGAACAGAAAGCAGAAAAGTCTGCAGCCTCCGCAAGGACAATCCAAAGCAAAGCTGTCAAGCCCAGGTTAGTCTTGTTTTATTTCAGTTTCAAATTCTGATATAAAGCACAGCAGACATACTGTAAGGCTAGACCACTTCCTGCCACAAGGTAATATTTTTATCTCTCTTGTGGGGGAGTCATTTGTGATTCACTCACTGGATGAACATTTAACCAGTTACACACGTATTATGTTTCTTGGTATAAATATCAACTTCGATTTCCATTTTTAATCAATTTAACTTCATATCACAAGTGAGGATGCAATAATGTATTTTAGTGCATGTATCTTTTCAGATAGTGTGGAGTTATTTATTCCATGTTGCTCTGTTAACCCAAACAAAAACGAATAATATTCCCCTACCTGACTGTCGAAGTTTGGAAGCATGCTGAAGGGCTGAAATATCATTTCTAACCAAGCCTACTTCTTGCTGTGGCCTGCGGAATGACAAATCTTGGAACACACCTGCTTTTGGCATCCTTCACAGTTTCATGAAATAGATTTCTGTGGTCCTGTGTGAGACTTCCTCCCTCACTCCTTGAGAAGTTCCCACTGGGAGATCATTGGATGAGACGACAATTTGGTGCCGTAACTCAGATCCTCAAGCACTGGTATTGTCCGGAAGGGACCGCGGATCGCTCCCTGCTGAACCCCAGGCACCACTCAAAAAGGTAAGAGACCTTTTAAATCTCTATTTGGGGTTTCGGAGGAGGGCTTGCCCGTAGGCTTCCTAGTTGAGAAACAGCCAAGCAAGATTCAAACTTTAAGGATTGAGGTAAGCTTTAAAACTGTCTGTCTGTTTTTGGTCTGGTAAAAGCGCGCTAATAGGGAGAGTCTGAGAACTGACTGTCTAACCTGCAGCCTTGGTCAAAAGCAGCAGGCCTGTGGCAAGTTGCAGGAAGCTTTGCACCCAGCAGCACATTAAGGAGTGCAAAGATGAATGAGTGAGCCCTGAATGCTTGTGTTTGATAAAATGAGCCGTTGACCAGGTCTTGGACTAAGGCAAGTTCCAGCCGCCCCGATTCCTCCGCGAGCCTTGTTGGCGATTACCGGTGTGAGTCGACAGCAAGGGGGGCTTGCCCGAACCCAGTGACCCAACGGACAGGCGGAGTGTTTGCAGCCACAAGGTTCTCTCTTCCTCTTCTCTGGATTATGAACCTCCTTAAATCTGTTGTCCAGAGACACCTTAGCCTCGCTCAATGTATGGGCCTAGGACTCCTGTGACTTTGGAGGACCCCCCCCTTTGTGTCTTGTCTCCTTCCCAACCCCCTCCCGCTAAATAAGCGTTCCGTTATCGGATTCATTCACCTCGGCAGTATTGCGGGCTGAATTGAATCGGTGCGGACCCCTCAGTAAGCCATTCCTGCGTCTTGTGTGAGTGAAAATGGGAACAGGACAGTCTAAGCAAGTGCCAGTCCCTTTTAAAGGAACCCCAGCTGGTTATATGTATGCACATTATTCTCCCAAGACTTGCAAGTTTCTGAGTAAATGGCACTTTATCACTAGAGATGATCCCAGCAAACAATTCCCTGAGGTAGGAACATTTGATCTAGACAAAATAATGCATTTGAGAGGTGCATTGGAGTCACTTGAATCCAAAGTATCCCAGATACTGGGATACATTTTTAACTGGTATGATGAAGCTTCAAAAAGACACACTAAGTCACAAACTCGGAGTCTTAAGGACTCCCAAGAAAAATTGAAAGTTCAAATAAAGGAACTAAAAGACCTAATGTAAACCTGGCCAGGCTTGTCCACCTAGCGCTCCCCATGTTCCTTTGTATTAAGAAAGAAATGGCCAAAAATATAGTAGATTCTTGTAGTGCTTTTTCTCCACCCCCACTGCCATATGAGCTAAGCAACCCCGGGGCACCCCCACCACTACAATGTTTAGTCCAGGTAGAAACTTCGCCTGGCAGTTTCGAAGGAAAGGCTTTGGATCAGACTTTAAACACCATAAGCCCAAAAGGTCCAGCCTAGCACAGACTAAGGTAGCTATATTAAAAATATTGTATTTGGTGGCTCAAGTTGTACAATTACAATACGCCACCTTAAGAATGCAGCTCAGTGGCTGATAAATACAGTAAAAAAATGAAGGGTTTACTATCACAAAGCTATGTTGCCAGTAAAATGTTCAAGCTATGGCAGCAAAGAATGATATAATAAAGCTAAAATATGTTTGTTTGAATGCAAAAGTGAGCAATTAAAAAAAAGGAAAGTTAAAGGTAGCTTTTGTAAAAAATAATGCCATAAGAGTTAAGGACAATTAAACAGTTAACAGTTGTGGAATTGTTGAAGGGTAATGTTATGAAAATGGTATAAAAGTAATAGTGTTAAAATAATTTGGTTTAATAATGTTTAATAAAGTAAATATATGTATAATTTGGCACAGTCACATTGTGTGGAAACCTAATGGTTAAACAAATTGCACAAAGGGGTCAGGTAGTGGCTACTACCATGTTTTTGTCCCTAGGAGCCTTTACAGCTAATTTGAAGGAAAATGGGCCCTTTTCCCAAAGGAATGGTCTGTGAATAATCCTGACTGAAATCATTTAGTTTAAATCATTAACTGAAAAAAGAGGTTTCCATCTGAACTTAACTGCCTCCAAATACATAAAAGGGAATGTAATTTGTGTACAGCTGAGTGCAAATAATTAGAGCAGTGCAAAAAAAAAAAAAAAAAGGTGTTTGCAAATATTTTATATAAATCTGTATGGTTTTAAGGACCTAAACCAACAGTCTTGGTTTGTAAAAACCCTGTTTGTAGGTTTCAGATGAATTGATTTGGTTAGCATTTAGCCCTTTGGGTACTTCCATGATTTATGAAATTCAATATCTTTTAAAAGACAAAGGTATATGGAAAAATCAGCCAAACACAGAGAAATAGGAAGATAATTCCTCTGTTTGCTTGTAATCAGCAAGATGATTTGTAAAAGAAAAAGATATTTTAAGCAATAATTTGCCACTCCCTCACCCCCCCCCTCAAAGGGGGTAGAAAAGTGTTCTTTTTATCTTTCAGAAGTACGGGAAAAGCTGGTGCCCAGCAAAACAGCTTAAAAACAAAACCATGGATCTACTGTTGCAACAAAGGTTGTGTTTTGTGTTGTTCTGTTACTAACATTGTTATGTATGGTATTGGTTTTAAAAAAAAATAATCGGGAGGTACTGCATGAAGCAGAAAAAAATCAAGAAGCACTGTAACTGTATTTACAAAAACATCCTCTATCAGGTAGAAGAAAGGAAAAAGAAAGGGTAATCAAGATCAATAAATTTGGAAGGAAAAGGGGTCCTGAAAATAGATGTTTTTGTAATATTATAGTGATTAGGGGGATGTAATTTTGAATTTCAAGTTCCTGAACTTAGATAGATATAACCAATTAAAAGTGATGTATGCTTTTTATTCTGCTGTAAAACCTGTACTACTTGAAATGAATTTAACTGTTTTACAAAAGTGTTTGTACATCCTAATTTGTAGAAGTAGCTGCTCTGCCAAACAGGAAGGGCGCAGAGTCGTGATTATTGTGCCTCAGAATGTCAAAATAGGTAATTGCAAAAATTGCCCACCAGCAATCTATGGAGGTAAAATTATGGAAGGGAGCAAAAGTAACCCAGTTCCTGCAGCAAACCAAGCAAGATGCTGGAAAAAAGGACTATTCAAATTTCACATTCTAATGGGGAAATGATTAAAATTGCTAAAGCAGGGGAAAAAAAAAACAAAACAAACAGCTTAGTGCATGTTATGGTATGATGTTTTTACTGGATGGTCCCCCACCTCTACAGGGATGTCTGTTATATTACATGCATGGTTAATTGTTTTGGTGTTAACTTGTATTTGTTTAATTAGTATGTGTGCCATGTGGTGTTGGATAAAAAGAATGCATGCTAAGTTAGGGCCACAAGGCCCCATTCCAATGTCAGTTAGCTAGCTTTTATAAGGAAATTCGTTATATATGTCATGAGCTTCGTTTTGATGGGAAAGCATATCCTTCACTGGCACAGGCGGAAGCCTTAGCTGTCATTTGTTTTTGTCAGCTTCCGGGATATGGAATTCAATTAATAAGATATGAGTATTACACCCATTGAACGAAATAACATGTGTTACGCCAAACAACTGTAAGGATGCAGAATTCATATCCAACGAAATAGGAATATTTGAGTTAGTTCAAGTAGGCTTGCAAGTACAAACAGAATCTCGATTGTGGACATCTAGGGAAATTGAGGGATTAATAGTGTTATGTGAAGGTGGATGGTGGCTTAGCAATAATGGCACAAACATCACTGGCACCTTCCTGCCTCCAGGAACATATCAGCTAAACAGAACCAAATGTAGAAATTTTACAGGCATTTTTGACAAAGAAGGCTAGAGATGGCGTGGGCTTGATCAGTTTAGGTATAAAACAAGCAAAGTTATTCAATATGTAGATAGCTTTGGTATATGGAGCAAGGAACATCACATACACGTTAGGGTCTCCACAAGAGGGGCTGAAACATATGCAGCAGTAATAGAAACAGGAAGAATATTTGGGAAGTTTGCAACACTCACAACATACCAGTTCTTAAAAACTGAGGAAAAGTTAGCAGAACTTTACAAAAACATCTCAGCCTTATAAAACAAAAAGGCTAAAAATCAGGCATGGGAAAATTTCAAGAAACGTTTGAATGGGATGCATCAAGGCGCAGCTGGAACCGCTAACTGGATTGTGGATCAAGCACACAGAGCTCTTGAAACAATAATGGAACCGTTTTGGCTCATAGTAATAACAGCTACCATAGGGGGCATGGTAGTTCTCGCAGTGTTATTGATCTTAAGCTACTGTCACTTAGCAAGGAATCAATATCAACCCCTGAAAAATGAGGACTGGTAATGATAATGTTGAATTTGAATGTCATTGTTGCTTTAGTAATCTATATGTAATTTATACTGAACCATGTTTCTCAGATTCTGAACAAGAGTTTTATTGTTAAATCTAAGATTTAAGTTGTTGTGCAGTATAAGCCATCACGTACACTAATTCAAGGATTTGATTGCTTTGTTCCAACAACTGCATTACAGAAGTTGAAATATGATTACCAAATCTCTTTCTGGAGTGCAAGTTGCCTTATTCTAAAAAAAAGTCAATGCCTTTAAAACATGCTGTAAAATTGGATGGCATTTAAATCTGCAGGAAGATGTGATGGTGTCTGCCCTATTGAAGTGTCCACATCTCATTTTGGGAAGGGAAGCGCAAAGCCTGCATAAACCTAGTGGTAAAGACTTTCAAAGCAGTGCTCTGAGCAGGCTCTTACGGCTGCTTGAATACAGCAAAAATCAGGCAAAGATCTAATTGCCATTCTACTACGTGATTAAAGAACGGTCGCACATTTTAGACTGAAATGGGAGCTGTTTTGTTTCATAGCTGTTATATTCCTGATTTGAAGGTTCTTCTTCAAACTGGGGGGCACACAACTCTACACGGTTTACTCTGTATCCTGTATAAACACCTAGGCACCTGTTTCCCTCGTGGTACACGTGCTTAGTTTGTTTTTATGGCTATGCACAGCAAGTCATGTGACGAATTTTCTATTTACCGCTTTAAATCATAGATTTTTTTTAAACGTGCCGTATTTGGGAAACTAGGACCTACAGTATGGAACGACTGTCTAAGGTGATGCATATGAAACATCTAAATTGTGTTTGTTTATAGGCGTATAAAATAAAAGGCGGATGTGACCTGGTTCTCTTAGTGAAGGAGCATTCAGATGGTGGTTTTAAAAGATGTGATAAGGCTTGTGGTGGCGAATGTTAGAAGAGGTTTTATTTTGAATGTAATCAGAAGACGTTGTGCTGCTATTTTGCAAGACGATCCGATACCTCTGTCTCTTGCCTTAATCTGCTGTAACTGTGCGGTTTGCCATTTATATCTGATAGCAAACAGCGAGACGCTAGCAAACAATCATTTTCGCAGGCCTACTTTAAATCATTCTTTGTGTGGATAGGAATCTTCAGTGAAATTCAGCACTCTGATGGAAAGTTGTGGTTGGATTCAACATTCATTTACATCCACATTTAATGTTGGGGCTGATTTGTGGCACGCTCTTGAAAAATCTTAACATCTGTGTGCTCAAAGCTCTCAAATTGGGCTCTTGAAGGCAGAGGGGGGGTCAGCGATACAACATCGAAGTACTTTGAATAATTTGTTTGAACGTCTAGCGTGTGTTGTGAAGGGGAAAAAACCCAAAACCAAACCAAACTCTACCCCTTTATCAGGGTGAAAGGATCCATTTAATCTCTTCTGAAGTTGAGTGATAATTTAATGTATAGTTTAGGAGGGGACAGCTTGTTATCGTATTCCTGACGTTAGAGCACTTTAATGAGAGGTGAGACTAGTTGAATTTCCTATTAGCCTTTAATAGTCTATGGCCTCACGTTTAATATTTTGACAAAACACTGGAGACCACTATAAACTTCTCTGATCCTGTATTTTTGCAATGAAGCGTAATGTAATGTATTTACATACAAGAAATCAATGTTTACTGGAAATGTATCTAAATAGATCTGCTGTTCTGTGCATGTGTTACTGTATGGACCGATGGGTGATTACAGAAGCAGAGGGCAGGTAGGTTTTGCCTATCGTACGGCTTTCGGTCAAGGGAAGCCATAAATAAAAGGTTTAAGGTTGGTAAAGTTCCTTTCTAGAACTTCAGATGCACAGGAGCAATGAGTGTCTGAGCAGACGACTTCATTTTACTGCCCCCAGATCCCACGAATGGCTTATGCTGAATGTTTTTAGCAGGGTCTGTAAATCTTGTCTCTTTTTTTAATTTGCATGAAACTAGCTACGTTCCCCTGAAAATGACTGACCGCTTGTTGTGCCTTGAGGTAGCGAGGGAGACGAAACATTAATTTCAGCTGCCTCTGTGCTCCTTGATGGCTCTAGGGGGAGGAATTGTTGCCTGTACATCATAACATAAATTTGCCTTCAGGACTTGATTTCATAGCTTGCGACAGGTTTCTAGTTGTATGAGAACTGTGAGCTCTCTCTTCTTTAGTGCCTTTGAGCAGCAGCTAAACAGTCTGTATTTGAAACTGGCGCTATTGTAACGGTTGTGGACTTGCTTTTATACTCGGAACTAATCTAAAGGACGGCGGGGATGGATTTTTCACGTGCCTCACTTTAAAGGGCTGCACTTGGCCTCTGGCAGACTTGCAGCAGCTGAGCCGAGAGACGCGATCTCCGCGGTGATGGAGGGGCCTGTTACACGGAAAATGGAGCTTTAGCCTTTCGCCAGGAACCTTCCCCTCCCTCCAGTACGGTGTGATGCGTAGGTGGAGAAACGGAGGCAGAGCTGCCGTGATCTAGGCCGAGCGCTATACTCTACGGAGCCAGGGCTGGAAGCCAAGAGTTCAATAGCGGCCAGGCTCGTCCGTGGCTGCCTACCAGGAGCTGGAGTTTATAGCCCTAGTCTAGGGGCGGGAGGAGGCTCAGCCGGGAACGCGCCGCCTTCCCCCGTCTCGACCGTGGGGTTAAGTCCTGTCTCGGTGCCTGGCTCCGCGAAGACCCCACCGAGCAGGGCGCGGAACGGATTTGCCGGGGCGCTGCCTCCACTCGGAAATTTTGCCGGGTTTTACTTCCGGACCAAAAAGGGCGGGGCGTGGGGGAGGGTGCGGTCGCTCATTGGATGCTGCCGGCCATAATACCGGAAGCGGCCTCGCGCAGGGAGCGGCGGCTGCTGCTGCATCCGGAGCAAGGGAAGGAGGGAGCGGCGGCCAGTCCCGGAGCCGCGCGGGCGGCAGGCCGGGGGCGCGGTAGGTGAACGGCTCTTAGGGCGCTGCTAGGCCGGGGCTGCGGTTGGGGGGGGGGTGCAGGGGGGGGGCCGGTGCTGCAGCAGCAGCTCGTGCCTGGCGAGCCTGAGGCCAAGGTGCGCTCCCCGGCGCCGCGAGCTTAGTCTCCGTTTTCAACCCTGATGCTAGGTTCCCGGGACGGCTGGCCGGGTGCAGACAACCACGGAACATTTCTAAGGTAAGTTTCGCTGTCCCCACACTGTGTGTCGTCCCCCCCCCAATGGTCTCTCTTCTGTTTGTTTGTTTCTGTCTTTCCACCTCTGTCTGTTTCTTTCTTGTGTTTGTCTCTGTTTCCCCCTTTGTGTGTCTCTGTTCCTGTCTGTTTCCCCTTCTGGTGTCTCTGTTTCCTTCCCCTCTGTGTGTTTGTGTTTCTCTTCTGGTGTCTGTGTCTCTGTGTGTTTGTCTCCCTGTCTCTGTGGCCCCCTCTGTGTGTTTCTCTTTTGGTGTGTGTTTCTCTCCCTGTTTCTCCGGTGTTTGTGTCTCTGTTTCTCTTCTGGTGTCTCTGTCGTCTCCCTCCCCTCTGTCTCTCTGGTGTCTCCCTCCCCCTCTGTGTGTTTCTCTTCTGGTGTCGGTGTCTCCCCCTCTGTCTCTCTGTGTGTTTGTGTCGGTGTCTCCCTCCCCCTCTGTGTGTTTCTCTTCTGGTGTTTGTGTTTCTTTCCCTGTTTCTCCGGTGTTTGTGTCTCTGTTTCTCTTCTGTCGTCTCCCTCCCCCTCTGTGTGTTTCTCTTCTGGTGTCTCCCCCTCCCCCTCTGTGTGTTTCTCTTCTGGTGTTTGTGTTTCTTTCCCTGTTTCTCCGGTGTTTGTGTCTCTGTTTCTCTTCTGGTGTCTCCCTCCCCCTCTGTGTGTTTCTCTTCTGGTGTTTGTGTTTCTTTCCCTGTTTCTCCGGTGTTTGTGTCTCTGTTTCTCTTCTGGTGTCTCCCTCCCCCTCTGTGTGTTTCTCTTCTGGTGTCGGTGTCTCCCCCTCTGTGTGTTTGTGTCGGTGTCTCCCTCCCCCTCTGTGTGTTTCTCTTCTGGTGTCGGTGTCTCCCTCTCTGTCTCTCTGTGTGTTTGTGTCTCTGTCTCCCTCTCTTTTGGTGTCTCTGGTGTTTGTGTCTCCCTCCCCTCTGTGTGTTTCTCTTTTGGTGTCTGTGTCTCCCTTCCCTCTGTGTGTTTCTCTTTTGGTGTCTGTGTCTCCCTCCCCTCTGTGTGTTTGTGTTTCTCTTCTGGTGTCTGTGTCTCCCTTCCCTCTGTGTGTTTGTGTTTCTCTTCTCTCTGTGTGTTTCTCTTCTGGTGTCTCTGTGTCTCCCTCCCCTCTGTGTGTGTGTGTTTCTCTTCTGGTGTCTCTCCCCTCTGTGTGCATGTGTGTTTCTCTTCTGGTGTCGGTGTCTCCGTCTCCCTCCCCTCTGTGTGTTTCTCTTCTGGTGTTGGTGTCTCCCTCCCCTCTGTGTGTTTCTCTTCTGGTGTTGGTGTCTCTGTCTCCCTTCCCTCTGTGTGTTTGTGTTTCTCGTCTGGTGTCTGTGTCTCCCTCCCCTCTGTGTGTTTGTGTTTCTCGTCTGGTGTCTCTGTCTCCCTCCCCTCTGTGTGTTTCTCTTCTGGTATCTGTGTCTCCCTCCCGTCTGTGTGTCTCTGGTGTCTGTGTCTCCCTCCCTCTGTGTGTTTCTCTTTTGGTGTCTGTGTCTCCCTCCCCTCTGTGTGTTTGTGTTTCTGTCTCCCTCCCCTCTGTGTGTTTCTCGTCTGGTGTCTCTGTCTCCCTCCCCTCTGTGTGTTTCTCGTCTGGTGTTGGTGTCTCTGTCTCCCTCCCCTCTGTGTGTTTCTCGTCTGGTGTTGGTGTCTCCCTCCCTCTGTGTGTCTCTGGTGTCGGTGTCTCCCTCCCCTCTGTGTGTTTCTCTTCTGGTGTTGGTGTCTGTGTCTCCCTCCCCTCTGTGTGTTTGTGTTTCTCTTCTGGTGTTGGTGTCTGTGTCTCCCTCCCCTCTGTGTGTTTCTCTTCTGGTGTCTCTGTCTCCCTCCCCTCTGTGTGTTTCTCGTCTGGTGTTGGTGTCTCTGTCTCCCTCCCCTCTGGTGTCTCTGTCTCCCTCCCCTCTGTGTGTTTCTCGTCTGGTGTTGGTGTCTCTGTCTCCCTCCCCTCTGTGTGTTTCTCTTCTGGTGTCTGTGTCTCCCTTCCCTCTGTGTGTCTCTGGTGTCGGTGTCTCCCTCCCCTCTGTGTGTTTCTCTTCTGGTGTTGGTGTCTGTGTCTCCCTCCCCTCTGTGTGTTTGTGTTTCTCTTCTGGTGTTGGTGTCTGTGTCTCCCTCCCCTCTGTGTGTTTCTCTTCTGGTGTTGGTGTCTGTGTCTCCCTCCCCTCTGTGTGTTTCTCTTCTGGTGTTGGTGTTTGTGTCTCCCTCCCCTCTGTGTGTTTCTCTTCTGGTGTCTGTGTCTCCCTCCCCTCTGTGTGTTTCTCTTCTGGTGTCTCTGTCTCCCTCCCCTCTGTGTGTGTGTGTGTTTCTCTTCTGGTGTTGGTGTTTGTGTCTCCCTCCCTCTGTGTGTTTCTCTTCTGGTGTCTCTGTCTCCCTCCCCTCTGTGTGTGTGTGTGTTTCTCTTCTGGTGTTGGTGTTTGTGTCTCCCTCCCCTCTGTGTGTTTCTCTTCTGGTGTCTCTGTCTCCCTCCCCTCTGTGTGTTTCTCTTCTGGTGTCTGTGTCTCCCTCCCTCTGTGTGTTTCTCTTCTGGTGTCTGTGTCTCTGTCTCCCTCCCCTCTGTGTGTTTCCCTTCTGGTGTCTGTGTCTCCCTTCCCTCTGTGTGTTTCTCTTCTGGTGTCGGTGTCTCTGTCTCCCTCCCCTCTGTGTGTTTCCCTTCTGGTGTCTGTGTCTCCCTCCCTCTGTGTGTTTCTCTTCTGGTGTCGGTGTCTCTGTCTCCCTCCCCTCTGTGTGTGTGTCTCCCTTCCCTCTGTGTGTCTGGTGTCTCTGTCTCCCTCCCCTCTGTGTGTCTCTGGTGTTTCTGTCTCCCTCCCGTCTGTGTGTTTCTCTTTTGGTGTCTGTGTCTCCCTTCCCTCTGTGTGTCTCTGGTGTCGGTGTCTCCCTCCCCTCTGTGTGTTTGTGTTTCTCTTCTGGTGTTGGTGTCTGTGTCTCCCTCCCTCTGTGTGTGTGTTTCTCTTCTGGTGTTGGTGTCTGTGTCTCCCTCCCTCTGTGTGTTTCTCTTCTGGTGTCTCTGTCTCCCTCCCCTCTGTGTGTTTCTCGTCTGGTGTTGGTGTCTCTGTCTCCCTCCCCTCTGTGTGTTTCTCTTCTGGTGTCTGTGTCTCCCTTCCCTCTGTGTGTCTCTGGTGTCGGTGTCTCCCTCCCTCTGTGTGTTTCTCTTCTGGTGTTGGTGTCTGTGTCTCCCTCCCCTCTGTGTGTTTGTGTTTCTCTTCTGGTGTTGGTGTCTGTGTCTCCCTCCCTCTGTGTGTTTCTCTTCTGGTGTTGGTGTTTGTGTCTCCCTCCCCTCTGGTGTCTCTGTCTCCCACCCCTCTGTGTGTTTCTCGTCTGGTGTTGGTGTCTCTGTCTCCCTCCCCTCTGTGTGTTTCTCTTCTGGTGTCTGTGTCTCCCTCCCTCTGTGTGTCTCTGGTGTGTGTCTCCCTCCCCTCTGTGTGTTTCTCGTCTGGTGTTGGTGTCTGTGTCTCCCTCCCCTCTGTGTGTTTGTGTTTCTCTTCTGGTGTTGGTGTCTGTGTCTCCCTCCCCTCTGTGTGTTTCTCTTCTGGTGTCTGTGTCTCCCTCCCCTCTGTGTGTCTCTGGTGTCGGTGTCTCCCTCCCTCTGTGTGTTTCTCTTCTGGTGTTGGTGTCTGTGTCTCCCTCCCCTCTGTGTGTTTGTGTTTCTCTTCTGGTGTTGGTGTCTGTGTCTCCCTCCCTCTGTGTGTTTCTCTTCTGGTGTTGGTGTTTGTGTCTCCCTCCCCTCTGTGTGTTTCTCTTCTGGTGTCTGTGTCTCCCTCCCCTCTGTGTGTGTGTGTGTTTCTCTTCTGGTGTTGGTGTCTCTGTCTCCCTCCCCTCTGTGTTTCTCTTCTGGTGTCTGTGTCTCCCTCCCCTCTGTGTGTTTCTCTTCTGGTGTCTGTGTCTCCCTCCCCTCTGTGTGTTTCTCTTCTGGTGTCTGTGTCTCTGTCTCCCTCCCCTCTGTGTGTTTCCCTTCTGGTGTCTGTGTCTCCCTTCCCTCTGTGTGTTTCTCTTCTGGTGTCGGTGTCTCTGTCTCCCTCCCCTCTGTGTGTTTGTGTCTCCCTTCCCTCTGTGTGTTTCTCTTCTGGTGTCTCTGTCTCCCTCCCCTCTGTGTGTCTCTGGTGTTTCTGTCTCCCTCCCGTCTGTGTGTTTCTCTTTTGGTGTCTGTGTCTCCCTCCCCTCTGTGTGTTTCTCGTCTGGTGTTGGTGTCGGTGTCTCCCTCCCCTCTGTGTGTTTCTCTTCTGGTGTCTGTGTCTCTGTCTCCCTCCCCTCTGTGTGTGTGTGTGTTTCTCTTCTGGTGTCTCTGTCTCCCTCCCCTCTGTGTGTTTGTGTCTCCCTCCCCTCTGTGTGTTTCTCTCTTCTGGTGTCGGTGTCTCTGTCTCCCTCCCGTCTGTGTGTCTCTGGTGTCTGTGTCTCCCTCCCCTCTGTGTGTTTCTCTTTTGGTGTCTGTGTCTCCCTCCCCTCTGTGTGTTTGTGTTTCTGTCTCCCTCCCCTCTGTGTGTTTCTCGTCTGGTGTCTCTGTCTCCCTCCCCTCTGTGTGTTTCTCGTCTGGTGTTGGTGTCTCTGTCTCCCTCCCTCTGGTGTCTCTGTCTCCCTCCCTCTGTGTGTTTCTCGTCTGGTGTTGGTGTCTCTGTCTCCCTCCCCTCTGTGTGTTTCTCTTCTGGTGTCTGTGTCTCCCTCCCTCTGTGTGTCTCTGGTGTCGTGTGTCTCCCTCCCCTCTGTGTGTTTCTCTTCTGGTGTTGGTGTCTGTGTCTCCCTCCCCTCTGTGTTTCTGTCTCCCTCCCCTCTGTGTGTTTCTCGTCTGGTGTTGGTGTCTCTGTCTCCCTCCCCTCTGGTGTCTCTGTCTCCCTCCCCTCTGTGTGTTTCTCGTCTGGTGTTGGTGTCTCTGTCTCCCTCCCCTCTGTGTGTTTCTCTTGTGGTGTTGGTGTCTGTGTCTCCCTCCCTCTGTGTGTTTGTGTTTCTCTGTGTGTGTGTCTGTGTCTCCCTCCCTCTGTGTGTTTCTCTTCTGGTGTCTGTGTCTCCCTCCCCTCTGTGTGTCTCTGGTGTGTGTCTCCCTCCCCTCTGTGTGTTTCTCTTCTGGTGTTGGTGTCTGTGTCTCCCTCCCTCTGTGTGTTTGTGTTTCTCTTCTGGTGTTGGTGTCTGTGTCTCCCTCCCCTCTGTGTGTTTCTCTTCTGGTGTTGGTGTCTGTGTCTCCCTCCCCTCTGTGTGTGTCTGTGTCTCCCTCCCCTCTGTGTGTGTGTGTGTTTCTCTTCTGGTGTTGGTGTCTCTGTCTCCCTCCCCTCTGTGTTTCTCTTCTGGTGTCTGTGTCTCCCTCCCCTCTGTGTGTTTCTCTTCTGGTGTCTGTGTCTCCCTCCCCTCTGTGTGTTTCTCTTCTGGTGTCTGTGTCTCTGTCTCCCTCCCCTCTGTGTGTTTCCCTTCTGGTGTCTCTCCCCTCCCTCTGTGTGTTTCTCTTCTGGTGTCGGTGTCTCTGTCTCCCTCCCTCTGTGTGTTTGTGTCTCCTTCCCTCTGTGTGTCTGGTGTCTCTGTCTCCCTCCCCTCTGTGTGTGTGTTTCTGTCTCCCTCCCGTCTGTGTGTTTCTCTTTTGGTGTCTGTGTCTCCCTCCCCTCTGTGTGTTTCTCGTCTGGTGTTGGTGTCGGTGTCTCCCTCCCCTCTGTGTGTTTCTCTTCTGGTGTGTGTCTCTGTCTCCCTCCCCTCTGTGTGTGTGTGTGTTTCTCTTCTGGTGTCTCTGTCTCCCTCCCCTCTGTGTGTTTGTGTCTCCCTCCCTCTGTGTGTTCTCTCTTCTGGTGTCGGTGTCTCTGTCTCCCTCCCGTCTGTGTGTCTCTGGTGTCTGTGTCTCCCTCCCCTCTGTGTGTTTCTCTTTTGGTGTCTGTGTCTCCCTCCCCTCTGTGTGTTCTGGTGTCTCTGTCTCCCTCCCCTCTGTGTGTTTCTCTCTGTGTCTCTGTCTCCCTCCCCTCTGTGTGTCTGGTGTTGGTGTCTCTGTCTCCCTCCCTCTGTGTGTTTCTCTTGTGTGTGTGTCTCCCTCTCTGTGTGTCTCTGGTGTCGGTGTCTCCCTCCTCTGTGTGTTTCTCTTCTGGTGTTGGTGTCTGTGTCTCCCTCCCCTCTGTGTGTCCCTCCCTCTGTGTGTTTCTCGTCTGTGTCTCTGTCTGGTGTCTCTGTCTCCCTCCCCTCTGTGTGTCTGGTGTGGTGTCTCTGTCTCCCTCCCCTCTGTGTGTTTCTCTTCTGGTGTCTGTGTCTGTGTGTCTTGTGTCTCCCTCCCCTCTGTGTGTTTCTCTTCTGGTGTTGGTGTCTGTGTCTCCCTCCCCTCTGTGTGTGTGTTTCTCTTCTGGTGTTGGTGTCTGTGTCTCCCTCCCCCTCTGTGTGTTTCTCTCTGGTGTCTCTGTCTCCCTCCCCTCTGTGTGTTTGTGTCTGTGTGTTGGTGTCTCTGTCTCCCTCTCCCTCTGTGTGTTTCTCGTCTGGTGTTGGTGTCTCCTCCCTCCCCTCTGTGTGTGTCCCTCCCCTCTGTGTGTTCTGGTGTCTGTGTCTTCCCCTCTGTGTGTCTCTGGTGTCGGTGTCTCCCTCCCTCTGTGTGTGGTGTTGGTGTTGTGTCTCCCTCCCCTCTGTGTGTCTCTGGTGTGTGTCTCCCTCTCTCTTCTGGTGTTGGTGTCTGTGTCTCCCTCCCCTCTGTGTGTGTGTTTCTCTTCTGGTGTTGGTGTGTCTCTCCCCTCTGTGTGTTTCTCTTCTGGTCTCTGTCTCCCTCCCTCTGTGTGTGTGTGTCTGGTGTCTCTGTCTCCCTCCCCTCTGTGTGTCTGTGTGTGTTCTGTGTGTTGGTGTCTCTGTCTCCCTCCCCTCTGTGTGTTTCTCTTCTCTGTGTGTGTGTGTGTGTGTTTCTCTTCTGGTGTTGGTGTCTCTGTCTCCCTCCCTCTGTGTGTGTGTTTCTCTTCTGGTGTCTCTGTCTCCCTCCCCTCTGTGTGTGTGTCTGTGTCTCCCTCCCCTGTGTGTGTTTCTCTTCTGGTGTGTGTCTCCCTCCCTCTGTGTGTGTTTCTCTGGTTCTGTCTCCCTTCCCTCTGTGTGTTTGTGTCTGTGTCTCCCTCTCCCTCTGTGTGTTGTGTGTTTCTCTTTTGGTTCTGGTGTTGTGTGTCTCTGTCTCCCCCTCTGTGTGTTTCTCTTCTGTGTGTGTCTGTGTCTCCCTGTGTGTGTGTGTTTCTCTCTGTGTGTTTCTCTCCCTCTGGTCCCTCCCCTCTGTGTCTGTGTGTCTCTGTCTCCCTCCCCTCTGTGTGTGTGTTGTGTCTCTGTCTCCCTCCCTCTGTGTGTGTGTGTGTTCCTCTCTGTGTGTGTGTGTCTGGTGTCTCCCTCCCTCTCTGTGTGTGTTGTCTCTCTCTGTGTGTGTGTGTTGGTGTCTCCCTCCCCCTCCCTCTGTGTGTGTGTGTCTCTCTCTCTGTGTTGGTGTCTCTGTCTCCCTCCCTCTGTGTGTGTGTGTGTTTCTCTCTGGTGTTGGTTCTGGTGTCTCCCTCCCCCTCTGTGTGTTTCTCTTCTGGTGTCTGTGTCTCCCTTCCCTCTGTGTGTTTCTCTTCTGGTGTCTGTGTCTCTGTCTCCCTCCCCTCTGTGTGTTTCCCTTCTGGTGTCTGTGTCTCCCTTCCCTCTGTGTGTTTCTCTTCTGGTGTCGGTGTCTCTGTCTCCCTCCCTCTGTGTGTTTGTGTCTCCCTTCCCTCTGTGTGTGTTTCTCTTCTGGTGTCTCTGTCTCCCTCCCTCTGTGTGTCTCTGGTGTTTCTGTCTCCCTCCCGTCTGTGTGTTTCTCTTTTGGTGTCTGTGTCTCCCTCCCCTCTGTGTGTTTCTCGTCTGGTGTTGGTGTCGGTGTCTCCCTCCCTCTGTGTGTTTCTCTTCTGGTGTCTGTGTCTCTGTCTCCCTCCCCTCTGTGTGTGTGTGTGTGTTTCTCTTCTGGTGTCTCTGTCTCCCTCCCCTCTGTGTGTTTGTGTCTCCCTCCCTCTGTGTGTTTCTCTCTTCTGGTGTCGGTGTCTCTGTCTCCCTCCCTCTGTGTGTCTCTGGTGTCTGTGTCTCCCTCCCCTCTGTGTGTTTCTCTTTTGGTGTCTGTGTCTCCCTCCCCTCTGTGTGTGTGTGTGTTTCTCTTCTGGTGTTGGTGTCTGTGTCTCCCTCCCCTCTGTGTGTCTGTGTCTCCCTCCCCTCTGTGTTTCTCTTCTGGTGTTGGTGTCTCTGTCTCCCTCCCCTCTGTGTGTCTGTGTCTCCCTCCCCTCTGTGTTTCTCTTCTGGTGTCTGTGTCTCCCTCCCCTCTGTGTGTTTCTCTTCTGGTGTCGGTGTCTCAGTCTCCCTCCCCTCTGTGTGTTTCTCTTCTGGTGTCTGTGTCTCCCTTCCCTCTGTGTGTTTCTCTTCTGGTGTCGGTGTCTCTGTCTCCCTCCCCTCTGTGTGTTTGTGTCTCCCTTCCCTCTGTGTGTTTCTCTTCTGGTGTCTCTGTCTCCCTCCCCTCTGTGTGTCTCTCTTCTGGTGTCGGTGTCTCTGTCTCCCTCCCTCTGTGTGTCTCTGGTGTTTCTGTCTCCCTCCCCTCTGTGTGTTTCTCTTCTGGTGTCTGTGTCTCCCTCCCGTCTGTGTGTCTCTCTTCTGGTGTCTGTGTCTCTGTCTCCCTCCCTCTGTGTGTTTCTCTTCTGGTGTCGGTGTCTCTGTCTCCCTCCCCTCTGTGTGTCTCTGGTGTTTCTGTCTCCCTCCCGTCTGTGTGTCTCTCTTCTGGTGTCTGTGTCTCCCTCCCGTCTGTGTGTTTCTCTTCTGGTGTTGGTGTCTCTGTCTCCCTCCCCTCTGTGTGTTTGTGTCTCCCGTCACTCTGTGTGTGGCTCTTCTGGTGTCTCTGTCTCCCTCCCCTCTGTGTGTCTCTCTTCTGGTGTCGGTGTCTCTGTCTCCCTCCCCTCTGTGTGTCTCTGGTGTTTCTGTCTCCCTCCCCTCTGTGTGTTTCTCTTCTGGTGTCTGTGTCTCCCTCCCGTCTGTGTGTCTCTCTTCTGGTGTCTGTGTCTCTGTCTCCCTCCCCTCTGTGTGTTTCTCTTCTGGTGTCGGTGTCTCTGTCTCCCTCCCCTCTGTGTGTCTCTGGTGTTTCTGTCTCCCTCCCGTCTGTGTGTCTCTCTTCTGGTGTCTGTGTCTCCCTCCCGTCTGTGTGTTTCTCTTCTGGTGTTGGTGTCTCTGTCTCCCTCCCCTCTGTGTGTTTGTGTCTCCCTCCCCTCTGTGTGTCTCTGGTGTCGGTGTCTCCCTCCCCTCTGTGTGTTTCTCTTCTGGTGTTGGTGTCTCCCTCCCCTTTGTGTGTGTTTCTCTTCTGGTGTTGGTGTCTCCCTCCCCTCTGTGTGTTTCTCTTCTGGTGTGTTTGTGTCTCCCTCCCCTCTGTGTGTTTCTCTTCTGGTGTTGGTGTCTCCCTCCCCTTTGTGTGTGTTTCTCTTCTGGTGTTGGTGTTTGTGTCTCCCTCCCCTCTGTGTGTTTCTCTTCTGGTGTCTGTGTCTCCCTCCCCTCTGTGTGTTTGTGTTTCTCTTCTGGTGTTGGTGTCTCTGTCTCCCTCCCCTCTGTGTGTGTGTGTGTTTCTCTTCTGGTGTTGGTGTCTCTGTCTCCCTCCCCTCTGTGTGTTTGTGTGTTTCTCTTCTGGTGTTGGTGTCTCTGTCTCCCTCCCCTCTGGGTGTTGGTGTCTCCCTTCCCTCTGTGTGTTTCTCTTCTGGTATCTGTGTGTTTCTCTTCTGGTGTGTTTGTGTCTCTGTCTCCCTCCCCTCTGTGTGTTTGTGTTTCTCTTCTGGTGTTGGTGTCTCTGTCTCCCTCCCCTCTGTGTGTTTGTGTCTCCCTTCCCTCTGTGTGTTTCTCTTCTGGTATCTGTGTGTTTCTCTTCTGGTGTGTTTGTGTCTCTGTCTCCCTCCCCTCTGTGTGTGTGTGTGTTCCTCTTCTGGTGTCGGTGTCTCCCTCCCCTCTGTGTGTTTCTCTTCTGGTGTTGGTGTCTCCCTCCCCTCTGTGTGTTTGTGTGTTCCTCTTTTGGTGTCTCTGTCTCCCTCCCCTCTGTGTGTTTGGGTTCCTCTTCTGGTGTCTCCCTCCCCCTCTGTGTGTTTCTCTTTTGGTGTCTCTGTTTCCCTCCCCTCTGTGTGTTTCTCTGGTGTTGTCTATGTCTTCCCCTCTGTGTGTTTCCTCTTCGGTGTTTGTGTTTCCCTTCTGGTGTCTCGGGTGTGTGTGTCTCTGTTTCCTTCCCCTCTGTGTGTTTGGGTTTCTCTTCTGGTGTCTCTGTTTCCTTCCCCTCTGTGTGTTTCTTTCCCTGTCTCTCTGGTGTTTGTGTCTCTGTTTCCCCCCCCCCCCAGGGTCTGTGTTTCTCTTCTGGTGTGTGTGTTTCTCTCCCTGTCTCCCCCTCTGTGTGTCTGTGTCTCTCTAGTGTTTCTCTTCTGGTGTGTCTGTCTCCCCCTCTGTGTGTTTGTGTTTCTCTCTAGTGTTCTTGTCTCTCTTCCCTCCCCAACCACACTGTGTGTTAGACGAGAAAGGGAGAGAAACACACACAGGAGGGGGGGAAGAGACAGTTTGTTTCTTGCTCTGTTTGCGCCCCACTCTGATGCACTGACATTTGTGCATCTCAGTTATAAAGTAGGGGACACACAGAAGAGAAGACAGGGGGGTGACAGAGTGGGGGACAACAGAAGGAGCAGAAGAGATGAGTAGGGGACAGAGAGAAGCAAGACTGGGGGGGACGCAGATGGGAAGACAGCATAGGAAACAGAGGGAGAGAAGAGATGGAGGTAAACTGTCTTCTCTTCTGCGTCCCTCACTCTGAGTGGGGGAAGGAGGAGAAGATGGGGGACACACAGAAGACAGAGAGGGAGGAGAATAGACAGGGGGGATGGAAGGAAGATAGAGTAGGGCACAGAGAGAAGAAAGTGGGGGATGCAGAAGGGAAGACAAGAAAGAGGGAGGTAAACAGGGATGCAGAGAGTACACAGAGTGGGAGACGGAGAAGAGATAGAGGGAGGTAAACAGAGTGGGGGACACAGAAGAGAGGAGAACAGACGGGGGGACGGAAGGAGGAGTAGGGGACAGAGAAGACAAGACAGAGTGGGGGACACAGAAGGGAAGACAGAGTGGCGATGAAACAGAGAGGTAAACAGAGTGGGGGACACAGAAGGGAAGACGGGGGGGGGATGAAGAGGAGGAGAAGAAACAGGGAGGTAAACAGAGTGGGGGACGCAGGGGGGAGATTGGGGGACCGAGAGAGGAGAAGACACAGAGTGGGGGGGGAGAGGTAAATGGGGATGCAGAGAAGAAGAAAAAGTGGGGGACACAGAAGAGAGAGGGAGACAGAAGGAGGTAAACAGAGGCAGGGGGACAGAAGGAAGATAGAGTAGGGCACAGAGAGAAGAGAAGAAACAGAGAAGAGATGGAGGTAAACAGAGTGGGGGACGCAGGCAAACGGGGACACAGAAGAGAAGAAACAGGGAGGTAAACAGAGTGGGGGACACAGGAAGATTGGGGGACAGAGAGAGAGGTAAACAGAGTGGGGGACGCAGAAGGAAGAGAAGACGAAATGGAGGTAAACAGAGTGGGGGACACAGAAGAGAAGACACAGAGGAGAAGAAACGGAGGTAAACAGTGGGGGACACAAGAAGAGAGAGTGGGAGACAGAAGGAGGAGAAGAAACAGAGAGAGAGAAGAGATGGAGGTAAACAGAGTGGGGGGATAGAAGGAGGGAGGTAAACGGGGATGCAGAGAAGAAGAACCAGGGAGGTAAACAGAGTGGGGGACGCAGAGAGGAGAAGAGATAGAGGGAGGTAAACAGAGTGGGGGACACAGAAGAGAAAACAGAGTGGGAGACAAAACAGAGGGAGGTAAACAGAAGAGAGGACATTGGGGCGACAGAGGAAGGGACGCAGAAGAGAAGAGAGAGTGGGGGACAGAAGGAGGAGAAGAGATAGATGGAGGTAAACAGAGTGGGGGACACAGAGGGAGGGAGGTAAACGGATGCAGAGAAGAAGAGAGAGTGGGGGACAAAGAGGAGAAGACAGAGTGGGGGATGGAAGGAAGATAGAGGAGAAGGAAGAGTGGGGGACGCGGAAAGGATGCAGAAGAGAAGACAGAGGGGGGGACACAGAGGAGAAGAAACAGGTAAACAGGGGGGGACACGGGGAGATTGGGGGACAGAGGTAAACAGTGGGGGACGCAGAAGAGGACAGTGGGGTGACAGGA
Source organism: Emydura macquarii macquarii (assembly GCF_026122565.2). Taxonomy (NCBI): domain Eukaryota; kingdom Metazoa; phylum Chordata; order Testudines; family Chelidae; genus Emydura; species Emydura macquarii. The sequence goes on from NW_027130338.1 coordinate 709,904, forward strand.
AGGGATGCAGAAGAGAAGAGAGGGGGACACAGGAGAAGAAAGGGAGGTAAACAGAGTGGGGGACACAGAAGAGAAGAGACAGAGTGGGGGACAGAGGCAGGAGAACGGACAGAAGATAGAGTAGGGCACAGAGAGAAGAGAAGAAAGAGTGGGGGACGCAGAAGGGAAGACACGGAGTGGGAGACAGAAGGAGGAGAAGAGATGGAGGTAAACAGAGGGAGGGACGCAGAAGAGAAGACAGAGGGGGGGACACAGAGGAGAAGAAACGGAGGTAAACAGAGTGGGGGACATGGGGAGATTGGGGGACAGAGAGAGAGAGGAGAAGAGATAGAGGGAGGTAAACAGAGTGGGGGACACAGAAGAGAAGACAGGGGGGGAACAGAGGGAGGGAGGTAAATGGGGATGCAGAGAAGAAGAGAGTGGGGGACAGAAGAGAGGATGAAGAGAGAAGAGAAGAGACAGAGTGGGGGACAGAAGGAGGAGAAGAAATGGAGAGAAGGGATAGAGGGAGGTAAACAGAGTGGGAGACAGAGAGGGAGAAGATGGGACAGAGTAGGGGATGCGGAAGAGAAGAAACGGAGAGAAAAGATAGGGTGGGGGGTCAGTAACAAAGAAAGCTGGGGTAGAGAGGCGGCAATGGGGGGAAGTGTCACCTAGTAAGAGCTGGGACTCAGCCAGGAAGGAATGGGGGATTTGACAAAGCAGAGGGGAGGGTCACTTATTAAGAGCTGGGGGGGACTCAACTATGGAGAGAGGCAGCAAGAAGAGGGGAGCTGGAAGAGCACTTTCCCAGGGAAGCAGCCCATGAAGAAAATCAGGATAGACCATTGTGCAAGGCACAACTGAGATGGGACAGCCCAGGCAACAAAGAAAGTGACATGGCCTGCGGCTGCACAGTCTGAGGGGCTGTGGAGCAATGGGGCTCAGGGACAGGCCATGATGAAAACAGCGTTTGGGGTGAGGAGCCATGAACAGTCTGAGGGATAGCCCACACAGTGAAGACATAATGACAGCCTAGGGCAGCAGAACAAAGACATGGGGGCACTGCTGCTGCATGGGACCAGGCACAGAAAACAGCTGGACAGCCAACCAAGAAAGTGGGAGTGGCAATGGATGACCAGGGCCTGGCAGAACAGACCAGAGAACAAAAAGAGTCAGAGAGGGGGGGACAAAGGGCAATGTAAAACACAGCATAGGATGGCCCAGGGAGGATGCTGGGCAATGAAGAACACTCAGGGATAGTGAACAAAGCAAAGGGTGGGGGTGTGATGGCAATGGAGAGCAAGTCAGGCAACATGCGAATGCGGGGCAAAACACGGGGGGGCAAGGATGGGCAACAAAAGAGAAGTTGGGGTGGGGAGGGCGCAACAAAGACATGGCTGGTCCAAGCACAGGCAAGCAAGAGTTGGGGGCAACGGAGAGAACTCAGCAGGACGGCCCAGGGACAGGTGACAAATAGTTGGAGGCAACGGGTGCCAAAGAGGGGGACTGCCCATGGGGAGGATAGCTCAGGGACAGGTAAAAGGGTGGGGCAACAAAGAAGAACATGGGGAGGGGGGGTAGCCAACAAAGAAAAACAGGCAGGGGATGAAGACCATGCATTCCCACAGTGAGGACACCTACTGGATACTTACATCTGGATGCTTGCACTCACCTGTCAGAGGATCCCCAAGCACGCATGCTAATGGAAACTTCGTGTTTTGAAAAGACAGGATATGCCTGCAATTGTATACGTGGCTCAGTGTGTGTTGCCACACAGAGCGGTGGGGATACGTTGGTACTGTCCTCTAGAGCCGGGTGTACACCCTTCCAACCCATATTACCAAGGCAGTGTCAATACTTCAAGATGTATATACACATCATGGAAGAGTTTAAGCTGTTTGTTGGAGCAGACTGGAATGGAAATCCTAGCACCTTGCAGTTTGCGCTATGCTGCTTTGCAACATGTTATTTGAAGTGCACTGTCAGACACACGGTGTGCTATGTTACACCCCCACGCTGTTGCTAACATAGCACAGGCGCTTGTGCTGTATGTACATCCATGTGCAGTCATTTTCGTGAGATTATACCTGTAGCCTTAACTAAGCTGTCATCTTTGTGTGGTGAAGCCATTTTCAATTGTGATTGTCTGTCTCGCCAAAAAATTCATTTCTTTACTGCTGCTGTCCTGTTCAGATGCCCACTACAGCACTTGTCATGGACTATCTTTTTAGAGCCTACAGAAGAAGCGCAATGGTACTGTGAGCTCTCTCAGTTCTATGGAAGAGAAAGGCTCTCTCAGAACCAGCAACCTCAGCATTGTTAATGTCATCACCACCAGCGCCTGCACTTACATCTGTTAGAAGCATGAAACTAAAATACATAGTGCTGATTTCAATACTCAAAGTATCAGAGAACTTCGCCCATCACTACATAAATGCTTAGTACAGTGATATAAGCAACCCTTTTCAAAGGCCATAAGCCGAGAGTGGATTTTTTTTTGCCTTAATCATACTGACTGTCATGAGCAGGTGCTCACACCTCCCCCACAGAGGCCATGCACCCTGCCTTGCAGTCAGAAGTAATTCACAGCCAGCGTGGAAAACAACTTTATTAGTTCTCAGGAACACTGCGTAGACTAGACTTTATTAGCAGATGAAACCAAGTTACAGCAACAACAGCAGGGGAAGTTCCAGAGCCCCATTCTTGGGCTTTGCCCCCCAGGAATCCCTCACGGGGTCTGACTCTTCCAGCCAGCCCACCCCATATGTGCTTTTCCCCCCTTCCCTTGCCTTTGTCCATTTCCCCTAGACAAGGAAATCACCAGACCATTCCCTCTGCAACACCTTCCAAGGGGATAGGCTCCAGCCATTGTCTGTGCACAGGTAGCTAAAAGCAGCCATGTCTGCCCTCTAGGTGTTGCATTGTGATCTTTGTCCAAGACTTCTCTTCTGATGCATCCTTCGGGGCAGCAGTTCTACAAGCAGCTATACTCATCTGCATCCTTGCTCCCTCCTCCTCCTCAGGTACTGCCAGCCAGTCACCCACAGCGGAACACATATTGGAAACTTATTTATCTTACTGTACCAGGAGTTCTTCTAGATGCATAGTTCCTTTCTTTTATGAGTGCTGGTCCCCAAGTTTCCTTTGAGGAAATTTCCATCAAAAACATCAGAGTAGAGACACTGGTTATGTCCCAGTAAGTGGCCTCCAGAAGTATCCCATGATGCTAATCTTAACCACTCTAGCCATCTTTTTGAACTCCGCTGCTCTGCAGCCACCCACCTCTCCCCCTTTCAAGTCCTGGGAAGTTTTGAAAATTTGTATTCCACTTCCTGCTTGGTCAGGCGTGGAGAGTTTGCATCTCATCTTCCCCGCTGACCATGGTGGCTCCACACACCAAATGCTCTGCTTAGAGCACACCAGAGCTACTGGACTTGATCAGCATTTGAGGAGAGTCTGCCATGCAGTCGCAGCTTTGCTTAAGCCAAAGGAACTTTGATACCTACAGCCAGATTTCTCAGGCCATGGCAGGGAAGGGCTATGTGTGGGACATGCTGCAGTGCCAAATGAAAATCAAAGTTGCTCCAGCAGAGCTGCCAGGGAGGCAAACTGTTGCTCTGGTGTGGAGCCAATGAGCTGCTGCTTCCACAAAAAGAGCTGGAAGGCAAGGGTCTGGAGGGTCCCCAGCCTGTCTGGCCCCCAGCTGTACTGAGGCAGAGCCACAGTGACCTATGCTTTCCACGCTCTCCCAGGAGAGCCCCTCCCAGTCAGCCCCTCCCACCTCACTTCCACAGTTTACAAGCACTTACCTGTTCTCATACACTGCTTCACCCCCCAGCACTTTCCTACCACAACCACCCAGGGACTGGGCTTGCACTCTGGTCCCTTGGAGTGCGGGGGCTGCCAGGCAGGGAGCGTGTGCTTCACTGCTCTCAGAGCTGCTTGGCCCAGTAGCCCTCAGCTCCAGTGTGCGGGACCCACACCCCACAAAGACCAGGCACAAGCTGGGCTCCTGTGCCTTTGGTGAGTGGGTCTCGGGACCCCTCTGCCATCCACTCGCACCTCTTGTGGGAGAGGGCTAAGTGGACGCGGGGACTGGGACAGTCACAGAACAGATGCCCTCCCTGAAGGCAGGAGTTATGTGCCATCCGTGGTTTTAAACAGTCCTTGTTTCTTCACCTTTCACCTGGACCAAGTTTTTAGAAGGAAAAGCCCCAACCTTAACAGTCCTTTTTGAGGAAAAGACTGTCATCATCTTTTAATACCATGTGGAAGAAGTTAGTTGTGATGGGCAAGAGCTGTTTAGTACAGATTCCATTTCCTAAAAAGAAACCACTGAGAGCTCATGTGCAATGCTGCCTGGGTTGCCGGAATATTTATAATGTTATTTAGTATCAGTATTGCAAAATTACAATAATTTGTACAGGATTGCACATAAACGTATTTAGCAAATCAATCTTTCCAATGGTTATTTGCATCTAACATCTGTGTATCTGAAGTTAGATAAGACTGTCCATCTGGATTTCAAATATGTTTGCACCTAGAGTAATTGTTTGTATCCAGTCTAACTTATTTGTGAATGAACAATGTCCCATCAAAGGATACTTAGCTTTCATAATGGGTATAAAAGGAGTTAGTTCCCACCTGGTGAGCCTGCTTGTGGACCATTTAGCCACGGAAAATGGAATGGCTTCGCTGGCTCACCATTCTGCAGTTTGGAGGGGAAGGGACGGGGGGGAAGAAGAGGAGAGAAAAAAGAGAGAACAAAGCATGCAAGAACAGATGACTTACTCATGTGACCCTGAACTTCATCACGTTTCTGTACTTTTCCATGAACAGCATGGCATCCATGTTGTCTTCAGTCTTCATTCCTACCTCTGTTTCACAGCTTCAGTTGCAGATGAGTTGATCCAAAGGACTGAGACCCATCCAGCTACCGGATGTACACCAGAGGGACTGTATAAGAAAACCTGATAGATACATACAAATGATTTGAAAGTCCATATCTGACTGTTTTAATCAGATAACACCTCACCTTGTTTCTTTCCTTTAGTATGTAAAGCTAACGATTTATTACAAAAGGATTGGCTGGCAGCTTGGTAAGATTCAAACTCATATTGATCTGGTACAGTGGCTGACCGTTTGGGGGCAGGAGAACTTTAAAGAGCAGAGAGTTTTAATAATTTCTCTTTACTGGACCTAGTGGCTGATTGGGAGACAGACTGAAATACTGGGAAGCAGGAAGCAACTTCTGCTGCAGTGGCCAGGAATTACAGTGGGAGAGGCCAGCGTGTCTCCTGGTGGGGGGAGGTGGGAGGCTGGCTCCTGCCCACCATACGGAAAGGAAATGGCCCATCACCAAGAGAGCGGTCCCTGATGTGAGCTGCTGGACAAGGGCAGGTATCACTCTGCAGTGCATGGAGGACTGGGCCCCAGAGAGGAATCCAGAGAAGGAAGCTAGGGAAGAACTAGTGGGAGTGCAGGAACTTCTCATCACTTGGGAAGAAACACCCAGAATAGAGTGGCTGATTCAGGGTCTCCGCACCCAGATACTCTGCCTGGTGCTGAGATTTTGAGCTGGAGTTGTGTGGCTGGCTTTCCGGAAGGCAGTAGACATGATTGTCCCCTCAGGTATAAAAGAGGAGGTGAGAGAGTGCCCAAACACCTGTCTCAAGTTTTCAGGACGCTAACCGTGATGTGCTGGTGAAAGTGTATTCTGCTTCGTTAGGATCCAGTTTCCACTGCAGAAAGAGGTGACTGTGTGCATTTGAATCAGCTTGCTGGCAGGAGGAAGGGGAGGTGGACTCACTCAGTTGACTAGAGAGCGCTCTCCGATCAACTGAACGGGTCTACACACACCCCGCTCAAAAATCAATGCCACAAAAATCAATGCCGCTGCCACAGTGGCAGTGCAGACATAGCCTAAGTCTGCAACAGAGCTGCTTTTCAAAGCCTTACATGAAAGGACCTGTTCACACAGGCAGAAGTGAGGAAAGCTTGGCAAGACATCTGCTACTCAAGAAAGCATTTAAATAGGATTCATGACTCAGACCAAATCTGATTGGGTAGCACGCACCTTCCAGGTGCTGCCGCCAATTGCAGGGTGGCTCAGATACTTGGCAGTAACTCAGCAAAAGCACCTGCATCGTAGGCATGCAGGTGCTGGAGGTGCCATCCTAGTAAATAAAAGCAGGGTCCAGGAATTCTGCTCTTCTTAATT